>NC_138027.1:42241527-43441527 GCF_964106645.2 Podarcis pityusensis
TTTTATAATACAGAACAAGGAAGCCTACTGAATAACTCAAAAGTTGAATCACTAATGGCTTTTGCTTTTTGCGCAAAAAAAAAAAAAAGCACAATTCCACTATTCTTTAGATTTGTTTCAATGACCAGACATGGCTACCTGCAGTTATTGGTTCTTCGAGAAAAAGGTACTGTAAATGTGTGCCTTCCAATGAAATGATTACTATCAGTTAAGTATTTGTAATTTTGTCTCTCTTTTAAATTTGCCAGAAAACAGATTCAAATTCCTTGCAAAGAGCGTGGGATTGCCAACACGAAAACGACAAGTTTATTTTTCAAAAACCAGGGAGATTCAATGATAAAAAGCCTGTAATTTAAGACCAGAATGATGCACAGCATGACAAATTGTTTTTTCTGACTAACACTTCCTTCACCCAAACCTTGCCTTGGTCTTTCAGGTGAGGAAGGATTACCTGGGAGCAGCAAAGATGCCCGTGTTGTTCTGGTGTTGTTATTGTTTAGATTTCTTACCTGCACTTCTCCATTAGGTCCCAGGTGAGGTTACAGCAATACAGCAATAAAATATTAAAATCAGTTATATTTATTGCCCTTCTGCATTGCCTTATGCAGCATCTAAGCCAAGGATGGGGAACCTGTGGCTCTCTGGAGGTTGTTGGACTCACCCCCCCCCCATGAAGGTTTTGCTGCAAGTTATTTTTAACTGATTTATTGTTTGGGTGGGGTGTGTGGAATCTAGGTTTTCATCTTCATATGTTTTCTAAATCAGGCCCACTGTGAGTCAAATTGCACATGTTAGATATTGACAATATATCAACAGAAGGGTGTTAAGAGACATTATTGCTAAGGATTTTGCTAGGTCATTTTGACACAAAGTGCTATAAAGCCAAAGTCTTGGGAACAGCTCTTAAATACAGAAGATTTTGAAGTATGATATGAATAATTGCTCAATAAAAACCTTATGAAAGAAACAACACTTTCCCAATAATTTCTTGGAAGCTTTGGGCAAAACAGAATTGCCTTTGCTACCTTTCATGTTCCTCTGCTTCAGCAGCAAAAACCAAACCAAACCAAATACTGGCAAGCAAATTACATCTATGCCAGGGACAGTCTTTATTTATATATGAAAAAGCTCATTGTCTTTTAAAAACCTGTAGGCAGGTAGTCAGCTGGCTAAGTTTGTCTTTCCTCTGTATAATCCATTTTTTTCCCTTTTAATGTGATGACAGCTTATTAAGAAATCCAAACAGAAAGTGGGAGGGAGAGAGGGAGAGAGAGAGAAACAGAGGGTGCAAAAAGAAAAGTCAATTCATTGCAAGCGAAGCCAGGCTGAGTTCCTGTGGAAAAAGTACCTTATATCACATTCATGCCTCTGTGCGACAAGATGCTAAGCTGACTTTCTCTGCATGAAAAGGCATACTGAGCTCCCTAACGGCATCAAGTGCTCCAAAACATAGGCAGCAGGGTGAGGGGGTGTGGTAGAAGCCCAGGATCTTTAGAAAGAGCAACACACTTTTCTTTAATCCCAAAAGGTTTTCAACACACAAACAGTACCTGTCCAAAGTTTCCCTTCCCCAACTCAGTAAAAAAGCAAGAAAAGGGAAGGAAGAGTTAAGAGGGCAGGAAAAATATACAAGGTGGTATGTTTAGGAATAAAAGCTAAACACACCCATGTGTTAAGGCATGGCCCATTTCAAAGTAGTGAGCACCAACGGGCTCTGCTGTTTAACTACAGCTTTTGTTTGTGCACTGAGCAGCATGCAGCAAATAACAACCCCGGCTCCAGGATGAGCAGGCAAAGGTCCCGCAAAGACTGCAGCCCTAGGCACACTTGGTGGGGAGTCAGTCTCTCAGCAGGACATGCATCAGAATCATGCTACAATATAAACAGTACCAAAACACCCAGACCAAGACTGGAGAAGGCAACAGAGGGAAAATTAAAGGGAGCAGGAATTCCTGTTTATATTGTCTGAATGCCACCTTCTCCCCAGAGAGCCTTCCTTAAGCTTTCCAAAGTCACAGTGCAGCTTCTTAGTCCTGATTTCAACTGGCGTTCCCGATGCAACAGAGGACAGGATTTCAGTACCGCCTACAGGTATGTAGGAAAGTGAGTTTTGGCAGGCACAGCTTCTTATGTCAGAGTGCCATGAGAATGAGAAGACCCTCACTTAGTGCAACTCCCTCCTCTGTACCAAAGGCACAACAGCCTTGTCCTCTGCTGCATCAGGTCACCTGGAAACCATTTTGCCTAATGCTGCCCACTGGAAGCCCCAATGGCCATCCTTCACTATGTCCACCACCCTCTAAAGGCATTCTAGCAGAGCCCTTGGCAGTGTAGCCAGCCAGCCAGCCAGCCAGCCAGGTTTTCTACAGGCTAGCACTGAGCAAAAAGCATGCACAGGTAGAGGCTCAAAAGCGTCCCACTGCGGAGCACGCATATCTCACCTCCAGGCTTGGTCCGCTCATCCCATGCCAAGGAAATGATCTTCAGTTTGGCATCTCCAGTCAGCAGCACCAGGCTTGAGAGTCCCTAAAGGCAATGGTATAATAGTCCAGTCTGTGAAGAGGGTGGCACCTCTGTAAACAGCAACTGAAGTGAAGTGTAGCAGTAAAAGCAGCTGAGACGACTCTGGCTCAGGAACTGCAGCCGGCACGGCTTCTTCTATTGTTTCATAGAATAGGAGAGCCAAACTAGGTTCTCTCACCGCCACCTGCTGGATATTTAAATCACTACTCCATCAAATCCTATCGGTTCCTAAGTAATACACTTACTCCTGAGAAAGCCCCCGAGAGCTATTGCGAGCACTAAGTGCTGCTCCCGTTTACATCACAAATCACTTTCAAAGTAGAGGATGTCATGCGGGAACGCATGAAGGTTTGTAACTGTTGGTGGCAGTTCAGTATTACAGTCCTGCCACCCAGGATCTGTAATCTCATCCACATCACAGAATCTCACCACCCTTCAGCCACCTGAGCAAAGAGTCAAAAAAATCACCAAAACTCACCTGCCAGTTTCTCCATGTTTGCTTCTTTAATCCTGGAATATCTGTTGCTTCTGAAATTCCAAGGATCAAATCCGAATCTATATTCACATGAGTCATATTTCTTCAATTTTGTATTGTTCAGATCTTTGGTAAACTGCTTTGAGAGTCTCCTGGGGCAATAAATTGGAATATAAGTATTCTAAAGAAATAAATATCACCTGCTTTTCATATCTTAGAATCCTTTAGACCCCAGAAGCATACCTGTGTTTTTTCAGGTCATTAGACCCAAATTCATCAGCCAGAATGACTTAGGGATGATGGGAGTTGTAGTCCAACAACACCTGGGAAGCCACAGGTACACCACCCCTGCTTTAAAGAAAAAACTGACATGCTGTACTAGTGAGAAGCAAAATTCTATTTTCCTATTAGCTAATCATTTAACATTTACCACATAATATCTCCACCCACCCACTCTAGCACAGTATTAGCAATCCAATATTTTCAAAGGAACTCCTATTTTCCTAAGAAAAAGAGAGTTGAAATCACCTTATTTTCCTTCTATAAGGCAGTTTGTCAATATATTTTTTAGGTTTTAATGTAAACATCCATTTCCATTCGATACTCTGTTACTGCACTCACAATATCCCTTCTATCATTCTTTATCCATTCTGGCAATTTCAGTGGAAGAACATCTCCTCCTTTTAATAGCCTCAGACAACAATTTTGGTAATTGCAGGCTTCTTTGCTGGTCATGCAGTCTGTTCCAATCGCTGTAAAATATCTCTGAGTTTGGATGACCTGGAAGTCTTTTCTGCATGGTTTGCCTGCCATGTCATTTCTCATATGCCTCCTGCATCATCAGCACACCCTGCCTTGTTTACAACAAGGGGAAGACTTTTTATCCCATCTCCCTCCTCCTAATTCTGGTAGGCAATTCATGGTACTCTCCAGATGTTGTCGGACTACAACTTCCTTTAGTTCCAGCCAGCCTGTGTGATTGTCAAGGATGATGGGAGTTGAAGTCCAGCAAATCTGAAGGGCACTGAGTTGACAATTCCTGCCCTGGTCTATAACTGTAGCCCAGGGTTTGCTTGAGTTAAACAGCAGCCCAGCCTCCTCTTGTGTGGGACATTCTTTTAATAATAATAATAATAATAATAATAATAATAATAATAATAATTTTTCTTAATGTGTTGTCAGCATTTTTATGTGATTTTTTCTTAATAAACATATTTTTGTATGTAGCTTTGACCCTATTTTTGGCAAGCAATTCCCCCTAATTGCATGCATTTTGTATGCTATTTGCAGTAATATTTGCCTAATATGTGTACCTTCTTTTGCTGGAGAACTGCAACTGTAAACTTCGGAGTGTACATTTGAAAGGATAGCTGTGTTTCTGTTTGCACATTGTTTCAAAAAGTTCAAATTTGGTAGGCTTGCCTTTAAATACCCCCATCCCTCATTTATCCTAAACACTTCCATTGGGATGCTGTTAAAGTTACCCTAAAACATGTCCTCCAATTTTTCAGCAGTTCTCTTCACCTGTAAAATAGATTGGGGGGGGGGTTGTTTCATTTGCTGGGCACTTTAGAATTTCTTAATAATTTCAGTGGGTGAAGGATTGAGCTTGCTTCATTATTGTGAGGTGGCCAAGAGGTAGTGTTTGCCTTTTACTTTGAATTAAACATTTTTTCAGTGCTCTACAACCTGCCAGGCTCATCTGAAGACACCCATCGAAGTTTCCGTGGGCTTTCACTGAAGCATGAGAACTTAGAGAGGCCAGCTGCCAGGTGCTTAAGATCAGTATGATAACTGATTTTGTATTTAAGAAAGTAGTTTCTTTTAGCTTACATTCCAACCCCCTTCCACACACACACACACACACACACACACACACACTGATTTATTTAAAAGTAAAAAGCCATTGCATAAATAATGATAATGATAAAATAGCTGTTAGGTCAGGAGAATAGTAGGCAGCCTTCCCAGATCTCTGAACTTGTAGAAAAAACTAGCTAAGGACATCATGGGTTTTTCAGGAAGAATGGGCAACCAGGAGGCTGTATAATGCAAACTGCTGGAGATAGAATTTGCATAATGAAGGTTCTTGGCCACCTCGAAAGCAAGGTAAGTGCAACAAAAACCCCTGCACCCACCCATTAGAATTTCACCAGAATTGTCTCACACCTTTCATAATTTTTGAATGCAAATTCTTTTTTTCATTAATTAGTGGACCTGCATAAAAATCTACACATAAGAAATCATCAGCAGAGCATTAGTTGCTTCTGTTCTATTAAAAGGACCTGAATGTTCCCAATATAATGGTACCTTGGTTCTCAAACTTAAACTGTTCCGGAAGTCCGTTCCAAAACCAAAGCGTTCCAAAACCAAGGTGCGCTTTCCCACAGAGAGTAATGCAAAAAGGATTAATCCATTCCAGACTTTTTAAAACAACCCCTAAAACAGCAATTTAACATGAATTTTACTATCTAATGAGACCATTGATCCATAAAATGAAAGCAATAAACAGTGTACTACAGTCACTCACTCACTCACTCACTCAGTCAGTAGCTGAACTGGATTCCACACAGTCGCAAAAACAAAACTCAAAAGCCGCAAAAACAAAAACGCCAAATAAATAGCAAAAACAGACAGACCTCAGTGTAACACTCAAAATGGAAGTGTGGCACTTAAATTGGAAGTGTAACACTCAAAATGGAGCACATTCGGCTTCGGGAAAAAGTTCACAAACCGGAACACTTACTTTGAGGTTTGCAGTGTTTGGGTTCCAAGTTGTTTGAGTTCCAAGGTGTATGAGAACCAAGGTACCATTGTAAAGGGATGGCTGAACTGTTCTGCTACAGGAAGGGAAGAGCTGTAGCTCAGTGATGGGAGAACTCTAGGCCAAAACCCCAGAGGGTTGTTGCTAGTCAGTGTCAGCAGCATTGAGATAAATAGACCAACGGTCTAACTCAGCATGTCAGATTCCCACGTTCCTGTGGGCGTAACTACCATTTCAGTGATGACAAGACAACAAGGGCAGTGTGTATCAAGTCAGAACCTGAGAACCATGATTCTGACAACTGAAAGACAGTTCAGCTGTGACCCCGTCCTCCTGGGCCAGGTGCCACACAGTGAGAGAAGCTGGGGCAGACACGTTCATCATGCCTTGGTGCCCTTCCACATGCCCTGTTGCAAAATAGGCTCTCCTGTGGGTTGCAACAGAAACACCATCTCTCTCAAGTCCTGCTGACTCAAGTGTTCCCTTGCAACGTCTGGAGGGGGAGAATCACACTTACTGGCAAGTTTCATGAGGGGGTGGTCGAGAAATGCAGTTTTCGGCAAATTACATTGTGCTGTCTCCCAGATGGCATGCTGATGGGCCGGCTAAATAACCACCTGCTGGTATCGAGATGGTTGCTCCTCCGTTTGCTGAAAGTTTTCTGCCTGTGTCTGCATTAGTGAAAATGTTAAATCCCTTAAGCATAAACCTCAGCATTTCCCCAAGTATATTTAGCATTGTCTTTGTTCAAAGCTTTATTTTTTTCTATCATTTACAAATAGATTTTTATAGAGAGAATTTTTTTTAAAAAAACAAACAAACAGAAAAAGACAACTTACTGAGTCACCTCCATTAGACATTGACTAGTTTCTCCCAGGTTTGCAGAAGTACATATTTGTCTAGCCAAGTCTGTCTCAATTAGTCAGTTGGTTTCCTTTTCCTGAGGAGAAAGCTTGAGGTCATACTTCAGACCTCCACATTCCTAATTTATTTTGACAGAATCCATATGTTAGATTTTCTGAGTTACTTGTTACAATATCATCTAACTTTTGTCAATTTCTACCCATCTACCCACAGCAATTTCTGTCTTTTTCAGACATGGCATACAGACAATACTGAACAAATGTAATTTTAGACTCAACCATGACCTTATGTTTATCTCCCGCTTACCCACTTTTGATAATCTGTTACTTCATAATGTGGTGATCCAGCCCTGCTGTGTTTGCCAGCCACCCTAAGGAGTGCTCTGAAGTTCTCTCTCCAAGTCCTGACCTGATAGCACAACTACTTAAATCCCTACCCGGCCAGTGCCTAAACCTGCTTTTTTCCTTCTCCCTTGCAATCCCATTTCCTTTTATGTCATGATTTTATATTGCAAGCCTAATACCAGGGGCTGGCTTTCTATTTTTTTAAAACAAAAACAAAAACTTACCAGTAAGCCTCTGTAGGAGACTTTTTGGCTGAAGAATGGGTTAAGGTAAAGGTAAAGGGACCCCTGACCATTAGGTCCAGTCATGGCTGACTCTGGGGTTGTGGCGCTCATCTTGCTTTACTGGTCGAGGGAGCCGGCGTACAGCTTCCGGGTCATGTGGCCAGCATGACTAAGCTACTTCTGGCGGACCAGAGCAGCGCACGGAAACGCCGTTTACCTTCCCACCGGAGCGGTACCTATTTCTCTACTCGCACTTTGACGTGCTTTTGAACTGCTAGGTTGGCAGGAGCAGGGACCGAGCAACAAGAGCTCACCCCATCGCGGGGATTCGAACTGCCTACATTCTGATCGGCAAGTCCTAGGCTCTGTGGTTTAACCCACAGTGCCACCCGCGTACTGAAGAATGGGTTAAAAATGCTTTAAATCAACAAATAATAGAAAAGCCTGTTCCCTTGATTCTGCCACCTATTCAGCTATCACACCTCTGCTACCCTTCATCTGTGCCTTTGTAATTATTTACTCCTACAACCCATTCCTTCTCATCTACCTCCTGAATTAATACCATTCTCCATAGCAGATACCCCTGTTCATTTTGAAAAGAGCTTCATTCCCTTAAGTATCCCATGTTATTGTTACTTACAAGGATCAGTGACTCAGTATGGCTCTCCTTTGCTTTTATTTTAGCACTGAGCTTAACCAAGGCTTTTGTCAGCTTGCTACTGAATTCTCTCTCTTGCTCGCTCTCTGAAAAGTTCAGGTTATTAATGAGAAAGGTACATAGCATTGTTTAGTAGTTTCTGGCGACGTATATAGGGCACACGTAATTTTTTTTCAGTGAACATTTTAGGAACCTAGGAAGATGACTTATACTGAGTCAGGACCTTAAAGTCTGTCTGGCTCAGCTTTGTCTACACTGACTGAAAGCAACTCTCCAGAGTACCAGACAGGAGTCTTTCCCCAACCCCAACTTGGAGATATTGAGGTTTGAACCTGGTACTTTCTGCATGCAAAGCCTATTGCTCCACATCTACACTACCACTGATCCTGTGGTCTGGTCAGCTGCAAGATTGCTTTCTTTTCATTTTCTACCCAAACTCCCACAATGCTCTGTTTCCTCTGTCAGGCCTTTTCTATTCTGGTTTTTTGTAGGGCCTTCCTTGACGGAGCGTCCTGGCTTCTGTGCTTCACAAAGAAGAGTTGTGAATGTCTAAAGCTGTCACAGACTGAATGTGCAGAAGTTGTTTCAACTAAAGATGTCATTTCCCCTTCAAATATATGTAATATGAAAAGGATACTTGCAGCCTGTGAATGTGCTGCCAACTCTCTTTATATTAATGCCTCTCTCAGCTGCCAGTCTTGTCGCTCTCCCTGCTCACTTGATAGCTTGGCTGTACCGCTGCTGCCTCCTCCTCTGCCTGGGAAACGAAGAGCCAGACTAAGCCTGAGAGGTGAAATGTCTGCATCTACTATCACCGGCTCTGAGGGCCCAATAATTATGGGGTAGGAAACCTTTTTCAGCCAAAGGTCCACATTCCCCTAAGAGATACATTCCAAGGGCCGCATGCCAGAGGTGGGTGGGAAAAAGCAGGTGAAGCAACAAATGAAATTTTTTATCTTTGCACAGTTGGCTAGCTTCTACACACATTCACACACCCCTTTCAAGGCAAGCAAGGGGCAGTATTAGAGTTCACAGATACATTCTATACAGGGGAAAAAATATTTGGGTTGCAAAGCAGAGCCAGTAACAGGTGGGGGGCGGTTCAAGAGGGCAAGAAAGAGATTTCTGGGGGGCTACATGGATTTGGCCTCAGTGCTGAGGTTCCTCACCCCTGCAGTAAAATGTGTGAGTGTGTGTGAGTGAGGATTTAGTTTTTCTCTCCCCTGAGAAAAATCCCTCTAGTAGGGTAGGAGAGCTGAAAATAATGCCAACATATTTCACATCTGGCAACCAATGTTCCCCTTTGGTTTCGGATAGTACATGGGTAGGTGAGTCTAAAAAGCCCGGGACACAAATTTCCACAGCCCTCTAATGGCTATGGTGGTTCATTTACCAGATGTAATGTATTTAGCTTTAACTCTGGAAGTGTATACTCAATTCTGACCAAACTAAGCCTCCTAGAGCAAAAAAATACAAAGGAGGCTGTGTGTGAGAGGCCAGGACTCATTGTTTCATTTTACACTTTGATTATATGCTCTTCAGCAAGAATCATCAGGCTTTGTGTGTGTGTGTACTTGGTTCAATGAAACACTGATTACAGCTTCTGGGTCCTACCCTAATGTATTGGGAAGTGATAATGAAGTGATCCCTTGTTTCAGATACATTAGCCAGCAATTTATAAATACACTTTCTTCTTGGAACCTCTTCTATGTCTTTATTCTAGATTTTCCTCTTCAGTCGTTTTAAACTGAAAATTACAAGGTCAGAGAGTAGGAGTGTTTGCGGCATTGTTTTCTTGCCACTGAGAACATAGCGTTGCATCATTCCAGACACTGCCAAGGCGAAAGAGTAGGGAGCTGGTGTGCACAACAGCAATAGGTGTTCTTGGAGAAGAAGGGACTTGAGGTAAATTCCAGGGCTACATTCTTACCTCATATTCAAGTTCTTTGAGAAGATAGTAATTGGTCCCTTGCACACTCACCCCACACACACGAGAGAGAGAGAGAGAGAGAGAGAGAGAGAGAGAGAGAGAGATGGGAGCCTCCATACTTTAAGCCATGTTTGACAGACTTGAATAACAAGCTTAATATTGAAGACAGAGGGTGAATGGGTATACATACATTTCTCTACGGGCAGGAGAGAAGATGGAAGATGGCAATTGTTCTTGAAGAAAGTAGGATGAGTGCCTGATGGGCAGAGGAAGCACTCTGTTACAGCAAATCCACTTTAAAAAAGAAGCAGAATTTTTGTGTGGTTAAGAAAGGGGAAATACATTGAAAAGTATGGCATGAACTAACAAGGAATAAGAAGACATATAAACATAGTGACTCAGACTGTAACTTGCTTGAACTAACTAATTTGGAGAAGAAGCAGGAGGTAAGTAAAAACCTGAAAAGAGGTGATCTATTTTTCAAAACAAATACCATATTTTTCTGTGTATAACACGCCCCTGTGTATAAGACGCCTCCTATTTTTGGGGACTCAAAATTAAGAAAATGGGGGGAGATTACCCCTGTGTATAAGACTACCCCCCTTTTAACATTATTTTTTAGTAAAAAAACCATAGTCTTATACACAGAAAAGTACTTACGTAATTACGTAAGGAGGAATCAGTGAGGAAGGAATAGGATACCTATCTATCTCCCTCCCCCCCACTGGTTCAGGTAACTTATTGCAAATAGGTAGGAGTCTGGACTAGATCACCTTTGAGGTCCTTTCCAGATCTACATTGCTAGGAACAAGAGCGCACCATCTCAGAGTTAGAGTGAGTTTCAATTAAAACCATTCTAGGTTTCCTTAATTATAATTATCGAATTTAACTTCTAAAGAGCCAACTACTGTTAAAATCCTTTATTGTCTTTATTGTGTTTAATGAAGTGGCTAAGCAAATTGTGCTTTAGACCAGCTCAGTAATTTTTTGTGCACCAGCTGAGGAACAAAGGCAAGTTATGAAAGAAAGCCTCGCTGTAGGAGGAGTTTAAGGATTAATATCAATAAATGAAAGTGACTAGATGAATTCACAAATATCATGGCAACCAGCAAAATATTCAGACATGAATTGCAAAACCCCAATCAGCCTGAATTTCAGAGAATATAAGGACTGTAGGCCTTTCTGATTTCTTTTCTAGAAAATTCTTCTACACCATCCAAAATGCATTATGCCTGGAAAATGATTAGGATATATCATATATGTATGATAAATACTACCCATCACCCACAATACCTCTAGGAACAGGTTTGTTGTGTAATAACTTAAACAAGAGTTTTGTAGAGTTTATTTGTCCAACTTCACACAATTTGGATATTTGCTTGATTAAACTGGAAAGCTAGAGGGCATTTGTGGAAAGCTAGAGGGCATTTGCCACACCACTGGAAATAAATGGAGTGCAAAGTGTCTGAAAGTGCATTTTTATAGCACCCACTCAGAAGTCAGCATCGCCCTTGAGCCAGTGCCACCAACTGGACTCATCCACTTCAGCCCCGACTGGGCTAGGCGAGCTGGGTAGCACTTCCAGAGACCACCTTCTGCACAGGAACAGGTCAAAGTGCTGTGGACTCACAGCTTAGAGTTGTGAGCACTGGATTCACTTCCACAAGAAGACAGTCGTCGCACAGCAGAGTACAGCAGACTCTAGCAGAGTATATAAACAACTCGGAGAGCAGCTCTGTAGAATATCTTCTTTATTCTATAACTACAACTATAATACAACTATATACAGAGCTTAATAGGTCTAAGCATAAATGAATGCTGCACTGCACTGAGTGTCTGCAGCTGCTCTTAGCAGCAACCTTATCTCTACCCACGATCTCTAACACTCAGTCTCTCTCTCTCTCCGACACTGACTGACTGACTGACTTGGTGCTGGAGCAGAATAAGTAGAGAGCAGAACACGCCTCGTCCTCTCTGGAGAATCAGCAGACTCCTCAGGAGATTCTTGGATATGGGAGGGGTGAAATCTCCTCAGTAATCACCACTGAGTACTTTTCCAATGGGACTTACATCCACGGAGTTATAATATGACCTTTACCTACAGGAGAGTAAGGGGTAAATGCCACATTTATTGTGAAAGAATACAAGCCCAAATATAACACCAATAACATGAATGTTCCTACTTTGCCTTAGATTTCGAAGACCTTGCTTTCCCCATATCTTTATTATTAATATAAGCTTTATTCTTTGTCATGTGTATTCCAACTTTTTTTTTTAAAGAAAAGCAGGGTCATACATAGGGGTTATTCTATTTATCCTCACTACAAACCTGTGAAGTCAAGTAGGTTCATATTTTCTGTAAGTGAAAATAATGCAAAAAAAAAAAAAAAAAGAAGAAGAAGAAGAAGAAGAAGGACAAGCTAGTATTGAAGTTTGGTATATAAATTTCAGCAGAGTGCAGAAATAGTCTGGGAAGACTGCTGGCTGAAAGAATCAAGAAACTTGTGGATTATTTATTGTTAGAAACAAAGCTGTACTGAGTCCAAGGTTACATGCGGCCACCATGGAGTCATGAGGCTAACAAAAAGAACACTAGCATGAACTGTCTGAAGAAGAAGCAGTAGGAAGGAAGTAAAGCGGGAGGAAATACAATCTACAAATAGTTACTTGTAGTTAATAAATCAGTAAGTAATTAACAAGTCGGCAAGGGAAGATTAGGTTATCTTTCTGTCTATCTCCAAACCCCTCAGTTTAGGTAACTTATTGCAAATGTTCTTTCCTCACAACACTCAACAAAAATGCTAAATATTAATGTTTATTGTAGCTCAATGCCTTGATATTTTCTGTGGAGAGAATCAGAACCTACAGGGTTAAGAGGTTCTGTGTGACGTCTTACATTCTGAGGCGTGGTTGAGTATACTGAGGGGAGTGTTTCCTGAGTTCAGTTCTGGTTTCGCTTTTGCGGAGAGAGGACGCAAGATGTGTGCGTTGTCGCCCGGAGAGATTTAAGAGCTGTTTTTCTACACGAATAAAGACTTTTAGAAGATAAGGAAGACACCGTGCGTGCTGCCTGATTTATGTTTACACACACGCACAGCAACAGTTTCTCGCTGCGTGCACTCTGCCCCCCTGCCTAGGTCAGCTTCAGGCTTCCGAGCAGAGCTGCCCAGGGGAAGCGCTGGTTGGACGGCAGGGCAATTTGCCAAGAGGCCAATAGGTTATGGATGGTCAGAAAACGCTTTGAAGCTGTTGCCAGACGTGCCGGGGTGTGTGTGGGAGCCAGCTGAGGAGAGGCTGCAGAGAGCTTGGAGCTGTGCCTAACGTTTGGAGGCAAGCTGACGACGCTGAAGCCAGCTTTGAGTCCTGCCTGAAGTTGAGAGAGGCAGACGAACTCAGCTGGGAGGAGCTGATCTGCTGGACCGGGAGCTGGAGAGCTGCTGTTTGTTTACGTGAGTACGCTGGGCCCCGGGGGAAGATGGCAGATGACCAAGAGGTGCTTGAAGCTCCGCTTGAGAAGCTTGAAGAGCTCACCACCCAGTCGTGGGAAATCTGGGTTAGAAGAGTCAGGGGGTGGTTTTTGGCCACAGGGTTCTGGAGTATAGCTCAGAAGGAACCGGCCCCACCCATGCCAGTTGCTGCTGAAGAAGGGGGAGCAGAACTGGAGGCTGCATTGCTGGAAGATAGAGAGCTGAGAATGCAAAGGGAGCTCTGCATGTTGAGAGCAAGCGTGGATGCTAAGCTATTGCCGCATTTGGAAGGCATTGAGTCGGCCTGTGAAGCCTGGAAAGTGCTGAGGGGTTTGTGTCAAAGCTCAGCAGGAGGCCAGGAGCAGGATGACGCCGAGTGCTCAGCCAGAAGCCCTGATTTTACAGCCTCACGGAGTGTTGTTGGAGGTGTCGGGGGGGGGGCAGAGAAGCCCAAAGGCCAGTTTGGAAAAGTTTCCACTGTGTATGACGAGGAGGAGTGCCGTTTCAGAGGGGGCGGAGCTGGCCCGGAAGCTTTGCTAGCTGAGAGCTCACCCCAGTGTTTTTCCACTCGTCGCTGCTACGTTTGCAATTCTCCTGACCATCTGCGTCGCAACTGCCCACAGAGAGCAAGGGAGACAGGGCAGGATGTCTCCAAGGTCGTTTCCCATGGGAATCAGCCGGGTTTCCATGGCAACCAGTCCAGCAGAGGGGGCAGGCGTGTGAAGTCGCAGAGAGGACGTGGCTCAGAGGGGGAAGACGGCGCTTATCAGCTAACTGCATCCATGGCGGTCGTAAAGGACACCTGCAAAGGCCCCAAGGACGGGGGCAGCGGGACGTTTGTTGCTATGGCAGCCTTGAAGGACAGCTGCAGTGAGAGCAACGTGATACGTTGGATTATTGACAGTACTGTCAACAGACATCTGATAACTGAGACACCTGGTGTTGAGATGTGGAACTGCAAACCTGTTTTGGTTGGGAAGACAGTGTGTTTTGCAGACAATTTACAAAAGCCATTGTCTAAAGTTGGACATGTTTATGTTTCTGTTTTGCAGGCGCAGCTGCGAGTCTACGTGGCGCTGGGGATACAACATTGTATTTTATCTGTACCTTGTCTCTTGCAGGAGGGGTATAAGGTTTGCTTTGAGAAGAATGTCTGCACAATTTCCAGAGGGGGGAAAGTCTTAATCAGTGTTCCAAAAGGGCACAACGGCTTTTTTGTTCTTGAAACACCTCTGGAGGGTGAAGGGTGTGC
The DNA here is from genome assembly GCF_964106645.2 of Podarcis pityusensis. Classification (NCBI taxonomy): domain Eukaryota; kingdom Metazoa; phylum Chordata; class Lepidosauria; order Squamata; family Lacertidae; genus Podarcis; species Podarcis pityusensis. The sequence continues at coordinate 42,256,029 of NC_138027.1, forward strand.
TGAGAAAGTACAGGCACAGTCTGCAAATGTTCATGCTCATGTTTCATGTGCTTGCGTGTGGCACAAGAAAATGTCACATGGTTCCTGTGAGGATATCCAGATGCTATCGGAGTGCACTAAAGGGTGCGAAATAAGGGAATGTGGTAGACCCCTAAAGTGCAGGGCTTGCAGAAAAGCCAGTGTAAAAGGGTGTGGTTTTCCCAGAGTGGAGAGGGTGGCCACAAAGCCTTTTGAGCTTGTGCACACAGACCTTTTTGGTCCCATGCAAAAGCAAAGTCTGGGCGGGGCCAGGTTTGGGCTGACGCTGCAGGATGATTTCAGCCAGGTTGGCTGGTTTTATCCTCTGAAACGGAAAGAGGATGCAACGCAACTGATCAAAGATTGGATTGCGGAGGTGGAACTAAGGTTCTCCACCAAGGTGCAGGGGTTCCAGAGTGACCGAGGGTCAGAGGTCACTGGGTCTGCTCTGCAGAAATTCTTTCGCCAGAAAGGGATACGTCACAAGGTGACTTCTCCTCAGGAGAAGGGAGTGGCAGAGCTTAGGAGCAAAGCTCTGGTTCAAGCAACAGAGATTCTACTGAATGACTCTGGTTTGCCTCAAAGCTTTTGGGGGGAAGGAATTAAATTTGTAAATTTCACGAAGAATAGGTCCTACAATTCAGTGGTAGGTGACACCCCGCATTTTATGCTTTACGGAGAGAAGCCGAACCTGCATTTCCTCCGTGTATTTGGTTCGAAAGCTGTGGTGTTGGTACCAAAGTTTCTGCAAGAGCAGGGTGGTCCAAAGGTCCAGGAAATGATCTTCTGTGGGTATGATCCTGCAACAAATGGGTGGAAGTTTGCATACCCAGAGGGTGATCAGACCAAGCTGCTGGTCAGCAAGCATGCTGAGTTCTGTGAGCAGGATGGTTGGGCAAGGCGCAAAGTGAGCCCTGACGTTCTCTCAGATTGTCTATCTGAATCTGAGGAGGAAGGAGAGCTAGAGGCTGAACCTGAAAATGAGGACCAGGTCCAGGATCAAGGTCCGGAACAGGTTTGGGCATCTCCACGGGTTGTTAAAGGAGTGTCCAAAAGTGAGCCTTCATCTCCTGTTAGCATAATGGAGAAAGCTCACAGATGGGTCAAGTCAGAGGGGGAGTCGTCTGGTGAAGAATACGCACTTGCTGGCCCCAGTGGGTCAGAAGAAGCACCCCAGTTCGTGCCCAGGCGTTCATCTCGGGCAACAAAGGGAATTCCACCTGAAAGGTATGAAGCCACTAGTGTTTGGGTTGGTGTGGCTGGGTGCGAATCTGAGATTTGTGAGGAGGTTCAACAGGTGCCTGACAAAGACGCCAGGAAGGGGCGAAAGGCAATGGGGAAGGTGTTGAACTCTCAAGGGTCTGTAAATATGTGTGTCCACAACTCCTCTCAGATTGTAAGGCGAGAGGGGGTGTGGAGAGAATCAGAACCTACAGGGTTAAGAGGTTCTGCGTGACGTCTTACATTCTGAGGCGTGGTTGAGTATACTGAGGGGAGTGTTTCCTGAGTTCAGTTCTGGTTTCGCTTTTGCGGAGAGAGGACGCAAGATGTGTGCGTTGTCGCCCGGAGAGATTTAAGAGCTGTTTTTCTACACGAATAAAGACTTTTAGAAGATAAGGAAGACACCGTGCGTGCTGCCTGATTTATGTTTACACACACGCACAGCAACAGTTTCTCGCTGCGTGCACTCTGCCCCCCTGCCTAGGTCAGCTTCAGGCTTCCGAGCAGAGCTGCCCAGGGGAAGCGCTGGCTGGACGGCAGGGCAATTTGCCAAGAGGCCAATATTTTCAGTTTGCTCTAGATTGCAACTATTGACATGGAAATGGAATGCTATACAAACTTTTTAAAATATTTGGGATACGCCGAACAGAATAAAAATGTAACCATCATTCAATACATTTACAGCAAATGAAAAATACAAAATAGTATTTTTTGTTACCCATAACTTGATAGATGTTAAAACTTTAAGCAAATTTTGTAGACTAACATGCCAAGCAAACAAAAGTTATTTTAATATTAGCCAAATTACACACTATCAATACACAGTATCTTGGTTTATGTATTACAGTGTCAATCTGAAGTGTCTTATCTGTGGTGCAAATATCTGAATATTCACATGTCAAGCTTGAAGATTGCATGGTTTTAAGAGAGGCAGCCTTGCTATAATTTGCAATATTTGAAGCTCTCAAATCTGTGAATGGAGTAACCACTCTCTCTCCTCCAGCCTGCTTTCCTTGTGGGCTCTGCCTGATTCGGTGTGCCATTTGTCATTTTAATTCCCCATCCTCACCCTACATTTTTCCTTTGCATGATTGCGCATCACACATTTGCTAAGTGAACAACAATAGCCTTAGGAAATATCATCAGGCAGGAAGCACTTCATGTAAAATGAGTTGGATCACACAATACACAACTGCACAGCCATTGCCAAAATGAAAAAGGGAGGGGGGACCTAGGAGGCTGATGAAAACCCAATTGTATTCCTGCTTTCTTAAGTATGGTCTGCTCCAAACTATGCCAATCAGTGCTGCCACTATATATGTATATGAATTTGTATGGGAGTACTGAATAGAGCACATGGTTTTAATTCAGAAGTACTGGAAACAGTGTGAACCAGCAAGGGGCCAGACAAACAAATAAATCTGCAATTTAGACAGAGCTCACCTGCAAGTCTAATATGTGGAGGAAAAGGGGGGAAATCTCCATTCACCCAAGAGTTGTTTAGGCTCATCTCAGGAGTTTAGATTGGTCCAATGGATAGTTTTGACATTTTTTGCTTTAAACTACTGGCCACAGGCAATATTAAAAACTATTTTGAAACTCCCCTTAGCAACAAAAGTAGTTTGCCATGTGACATTGGGAGGAGCAAATTTCTGTTGGGCAAAATTAAGTCTGAAGCCTTCTTTTGAAAAAACCCAACTCAACCCAATGTTGTTGGAAGAATAAGTCTAAATTCCCAATTCATAGATGGAATTTGTTTATTTGTTTATCTTGGCTTTCAAGAGAGTTACTGTGGTGTGGGTGTGCATTGAATGCACAAATTCTCACTCAGCCAGAAATCTTGGCTTGGGCCAATCACTCTCTCCCAGCATAGTCTATTTCTTTGGTGGACGCCATTGCAGGCTGGCATTCCCCCATGCACCGGGATCCAATGTGAGAAGTCCCAGGGACTGTTTCCTAGGCAGCAAAGGAAGCCTCTGTGCCAGGCTTGCTGCCTGGGTAATTGGTCCCACCCACTTGCTTAATGAAGGGACGTGGGTGGCACTGTGGGTTAAACCACAGAGCCTAGGTCTTGCCGATCAGAAGGTTGGCGGTTTGAATCCCTGCGATGGGGTGAACTCCCATTGCTCGGTCCTTGCTCCTGCCAACCTAGCAGTTCGAAAGCATGTCAAAGTGCAAGTAGATAAATAGGTACCGCTCAAGCAGGAAGGTAAACGGCATTTCTGTGTGCTGCTCTGGTTTGCCAGAAGCGGCTTAGTCATGCTGGCCACATGACCCAGAAACTGTACGCTGGCCCCCTCGGCCAGTGAAGAGAGATGAGCGCTGCAGCCCCAGAGTTGGTCATGACTGGACCTAACGGTCAGGAGTCCCTTTACCTTTACTTACCTAATGAGAGACTTGTGAGTGGGCATGGGCCACAAGCATAGGCTTTTGGCTTGCTTAGGCATTGTATAGGCAGTTTTGGTCAGAGGGTAGGTTGTAACCTCTGCCTGACCCCTCCAAAATGGGCTATTCCATTAATGGGATCCAGTGAAGATGCTTCTGTCTGGATGTCCAGGTAGGGCCCCAGCACTCCCCAGGTACAAGCCAGTGCAATTCCTTGATGTAGGTTGGGGATTCCCTCATTTCCGGTTGACCCCAAAATGCAAGCTCTTCCAGCAGGCGGGTCGGAAGGGCTGGGGTCTACCCAATGCCTATGCCAAACCTCTTATGTCTGTTGCCCATAAATATTGGTTGTCTTGTCTCTTATTCTTGGCATTGGGGAGGACAGAAGAGTAGTGGTGGGGATGCCTTGCCATGCAATAAAATCGGAAGATAAGATAAATGAGTAAAAATATTCTGGGGGCACCTCGCAATAAGAGCTAAAAACAGATATAGCTTTGCCGTTCTTTGGATCCAAAGTCATCAATAATCACGCCATCATCAGAAATGCTAGAATGCACCCACTACATCACCAAGCAAAGAAAGCTATATGCAGTAAATACGGCTTTTCTTTTTTAAAAAATCAATCAAGTTATGATTGATTGTTAAATAAGAAATAAAAATGGATTTCTTTGTCCCCTAGAAGCAGAAATGCTGTGATGGAACTCACTGCAAGAGCTGCTGCTGTCAGCAACTCTGTGCCTATATAGTGATGTTTCAGTGGCAAGAAGCAATAGAGCCCAGGAGATAGGAACTTGGAAATTGAGTAAAGGGCGCAGTGTAATGATTAATTGAATACACTGCTGATGGGGGGAAAGTGTCCCTAACAACAATGATCTTCCCTTTTTTTGCGGGGGGCAGAGGCAGGAATCAGCTACTGAGGAGAGATGCTTCATGTCTTAGTAGGGCCTTATTGCTGGGTCCTCACATCTCTGTCTGGAAGCTCTGCCAAGGGGCCGGCAGGACATCCAGCCTCCAATCCATTGCGTGGACTGTGGTCGCTTTTGCAGCTTGTTAATATTCCAGAGGCTAATCCTGTTTCTGAAAACAGATTCTGGGCACTTCTGCACCAGCTATGTACTAGGAATTTGCAGTGTCTAGGCACCCATTTTTTTGTGGTGATGGGGAAGGGATCCACACAACAAGGTGCTTGAGTTGTACATACCTTATCCCCCCCCCCCCGTTAATGCAGACTTTCTCTTACCTGGAAAAAGAAATCCAGTTAGTACTTTTAAGTCCATTATTGATGCCCACGCTTCAAATGTGTGACTATTTCAAAGCCAAGCTAATAAGCTTTTGGATGTGGATTGTTTCCAAGGGCTTAGGTGACATTTCTGGTGCTGCTGGTGTTGGTGCTGACCTTTAAAGACCTAAACAGCCTTGGCCCAGTATACCTGAAGGAGTGTCTCCACCCCCGTAGTTTAACCTGGACACTGAGGTCCAGCATCGAGGGCCTTCTGGTGGTTTCTTCACTGCGAGAAGCAAAGTTACAGGGAACCAGGCAGAGGGCCTTCTTGGTAGTGGCACCCAACCTGTGGAACGCCCTCCCACCAGATGTCAAAGAAATAAACAACTGTTTGACATTTAGAAGACATCTGAAGGCAACCCTATTTAAGGAAGTTTTTAATGACCAGTGTTTTAATGTATTTTTAATCTTTTGTTGGAAGCTGCCAAGAGTGGCTGGGGAAACCCAGCCAGATGGTATAAATTGTTGTTGTTGTTGTTGTTATTATTATTATTATTATTATTATTTTCTCAGGAGTGTGCTCTGCTGTCATGTCTCCTCAGTTCTGGTTGGGCAGAGCTGGAGACACCTGAGCCATAAGAAGTTGATGATGCACAAGTGTTGCTCAACTACTTCCTTCCTTGCTTATTAAAAAAAGAGTGACAGCAGGTACAGTGCAAGCGTGCTGTACAACAAATGTACGAGCAACCGTACCCCAGAGATTTCCAGTGGTTGGATAACTGCCAAAGTCATGCTATCCTTTGTTCTTTGTGTGCCTCCTTAGTCAGGAGTCATGGGTAATTGGGTGGGAGGTCTGGAGAAAGGAGGGGGGTCTGTGCCTAAACACAGTAGGCACTTGCAGACATGGTGTGAATGGGATACCATGGATGTAAAAACAAAACATTTGAAAAGATGCTAACACCGCCATGCTGTCCCATTGCCTGATAAATGAGGAATGAGAAGGAAACAAAGCCTATGGAAGACTTCCATGTGGAAGTGCCCTCTGTTTTCTCAGCCTGCATTGCTGTAAGTAGGAAATCCGTTCTTGCAGATGCTCTGTGTTCAGTTGGACCACACAGGAGCATCCTCTTTAAAAAGCCTCACTCATGCAGTGGTGCAGCTGGAGACTTCCAGGAAAGAATTCAGACTCTTAGAAGGATTCCTCACCAAGAAGATCAATGCTGATTAATATGTTCATCTGTGTTTTCAGTTCACCTGGGGAAACCGTAAGAGCCAGTGGGGCTGGCTAGCTCCTCTTACTAGACGGACATGTGGTCTACACCTGAGGTGGGAGGGAAGGCAGACGTGGGCCTTGTTCTTCCAGCTTTCTTCCCTGTTCTTGCTTCTTAGCCATCGTACGCTCATCTCATCCCATCCCATCTCAACTAAATACAACTTTTCTATGTTTTATCTCCTACTTCATATGCTTTTCAGCAACAAGCTGTGATTTAATCTCTTCTTAAATTGATTTTTAAATTACAAAAATAGGAGAAACAATATAAATCCATTAAGTATAAAATCATTATGTAATTAAATGCATTAGAAGAAAGGTGACATATGGAACGACTTTCTCTCTAGAAAGGTAAAAAAGACTAACAGAGCAATCCTGGGAAGGAAGCAGTGGCACTTTCAGGGCTGCATTTTCACCCCTGCTAGCTTCTCTCAATTGGGGGGGGGGATGTGGGGAGGGGGACAAGTCCCAGCCCCACTTGCTGATGCAACAGCTCCAGGTTGGTGCAGCTGAGGAAATGGAGATGTTTGGATTTGTGGGTTTTCTGCTTGTTTCAAGGCATCTAACATTGTAGAGACCCACTTTCACCACTGGTTCTCCTTTCTATTGCTGGAAAGATAACTCTATAGCTCCTCCCCATCTCATAGGTTGGGACTGCAGCCTAAATTCTGATGAAGTAAAATAATTTTAACTGAAGGCACGCTTCATGTTTATTTCAACAACCAGCTTAATAATGGGTTATGTTCAGTGGTGGACTATGGGCTCTCAAATTTCAGTGGTGCCCTGTGTGACACAAAAAATGGGTGCCCCTCGCCTCTGGCACTCTGTTCTACATCATTGTTGTGCCCCCCAGAGTGGCTGAACTGGTAGCACTACCCTAAAACTGACTCTGTTATGTTCCAGTGCTGTGCAAGTGGACTTCCATGGGTGCAACAGGATTTCCTCTCCTCTCCATATGCAGCCCCAAAATCTGCTGCAGAAGATTTTCCCCAACCCTCTGGAGCAGATATTGAGAGTGTGTAATAGGGGGCTGCAGGGGAGAAGAGAGGTGGGTGAAATTCCATTGCAAGAAATGCAAAAACCTCCAACTGTTAATGTAAATGGGAAATATATTTAACTGGGGCAAGGGTTGCATGGCTGGGGAGAAGGTGTGGCCTGGATGGAAGTCCCTTCTTAGTGTGCCTCCTCTACAAGAGATCTGGAGGGTGGCAGCACAAGAAAGGGCCTTTTCTGCAGTGGCTCCCCATTTGTGGAATACTCTCCCTAGCAAGGCTCACCTGACACCTTTGTTCCATCACTTTAGGTGCCAGGAGAAAAAGTTTCTCTACAACCAGGCCTTTGGTTGATTAATATTCTGTCACCTTTTAAATGTGTTTGTGGGGTGGGTGGGTTGCTGGTTTGTTTTTGTTTTATTATGTATTTTGGGTTCTCATTTTGTATTTTTATGCTGTGAACTGCCCTATGATCTTTGGATGAAGGGCAGTATATAAATGCAATTAATAATAACCAGAGTTCTGTATTTCCTAGCTAAAGGCATACCAGATTGTAATTAACGTCATGAGAAGTAATTACATTTGTTATTCAGTGATGGATGCACAGCTTAGGCTTTCGTTTTAAAGCCTGCTTTTTGAAAGGATTATTTTGACACGTTAGGTCTTTTCTAAAATTGTTTTCTGTTTTGCATGCAGAATTCATGCATCAGTGGACTATATCAACATTTCATTTAACATGGCACAGACTGGAAAACCTCCACTATGGTACAAAACAGAGGAGGGAGGGAGGGAGGATGGATTTCAAAGTAATTGAGACATAATGCATTCATTAGCACAAGAGTAAGCAGTGGTTGAGATGCATGGTTAAACTGTATGCCGTTACACAATTAACTGGCCTTGTTAATAGGATCCCATTTAGTTCACTAGAGCAATGTAGTTTCAGTGCCTCTCTCACTGCTTTGACACTTGTGTTCTCAGTACATTTGCAGTTATTATTGGTAGCTAGAGGCCAAAACATGTTGTGTTCACTTGAATTCATTTCAGGACCCCAAGAGGACACTTTCACATTTCTGCCATTAATAGAGCTACAACCTACAGTATGTCCAAACAGCACAGGTTCAGGTTTGAAAACAATTTCAGTGACAGGCTTGATTTGCTCAACATAGATCCATTTGTTTCATCTTTTCACCTTGTTAACTTCCTTTGTTCTCTCCGCTGCAGTTTCAAAGAAGGGTGAGAAGTCATAACACAGTACAACTGTTGTGCCCCATTCAAGCAAGTCTCACCTGGGAGAGGTCTGATGCAGACCTGGAACTCCCTCACCTGAAAGATCTTTTTCATTCATTTATGTGGAAGGAACTGATCCTTATGTGTTGCTGGCATCTGTCTGCATCGAGGCACGACAGAGTGCATCTCCAGGGGTGAAGTCAAACCACTGTATTAGCAGCACAAAAGTGACCTCCCTGGGGTGCATGCCTGGAGGTCCTGGGCTGGACGTCCCTGGGGTGTATGGAGGTCCTGGGCTGCCCATATGACAAGATACCCCTCTCAGCTTTGCTGATCCAAAAGAATGCTGGAAATATGTTTGGCACCAGCTTAGCTGCAGGAGTTGCCAGCCTTTGTATATTCCAGGTAGGGTCCTTCCACTAGGGTCGCCATATTTAAAAATATGAAAATCCGAATGCAAAAGTTGCTGACTCTACATTCCACTGAAATGAGGATTCACACTAAATTAGTTGAACTTAGGCCCCAATGAAATCAATGAGACAAATTAGACATGCCTTTTGAAGTGAAAGCTTGACAGGGTTCAGTGGGAACCTAGTGCAATTAACATTGTCTGGACCTAATTCATGATATTTGTGTATGCATCAGAATGCATATGGAAAGCTAGACCTAAACTGTGCATAGTGGTTACCTGTCATCTAAGTAGTTCTCCAGCTGGCAGAAGTAATGCCAAAGGGTCCAGACCATTCTCATAATAGCTTAAGCCTAGGCAGCCATGCTTCTTAGTCGGCTTGTGATGACTTGCTAAGAGCTGAGTGAGCTGGTCATTCACTACATGCACAGCTGAGTCCAGAATAACTTTTGGAAATGGATTGCATCCACCTGAAAAGCTGATTGAGACTTTGTACAGCCTGCACAGAACCAGGTTTGTTCAACATGGGCTGACCTTTCTTTTCTTTTTAAGTGTTTTGCTAGTCATTTATTGTATATAGCTTAAACCGGCTGCGCATCAATAATTTGTCAATGCAGCTAGTTGACTTTACTGTGTGCCATTAAATCATATCACAAAGTTAATTAAATCCGTCTCCCAAGAACTTTATTTAGCTTTTAATTGCCAATTATGTAGTGCCTAATTTTCTGAGGCAGCAAGTAAACAATGTCATTTGCAGATTTTTGTTTGCTTTCCTGATGGTATAGCTGATAAATTCCCGTAAGGAGAACCCCTTTGGAGCCATTGTGGGTGACACTATGGCAGTTTACGTTTGGAGAACAGTCTTATTTAAAATCTCACTACCGGCTGCGATAAGCTGCATTTCGTGGGAGTGAGGGTGGAGAAGTGTGCCTGTAGTATCAGAATAACCATCCCTGTCTGGATTTACAGCTTGCTGTTTGGACTTTTAAGGCTTCTGGGCATGCCTAGTGATGTCTGCTAAAATGCTTTTGGAGCAGATGCCCTTAATTCCAGGCACAGATAGCTAACTGACAATCAGAGTGCAAGGCTAGATGTAAAAGTGAAGAAGGGCAAAAGGGTAGGACATATCTATGTTTTCTGAAAGGATAGCTGACAGCAGAAGAGGATGAACATTGTTGCCAACATTTCTAAAGCAACTCCGGACAAGGTGAAAATTGAGAACAAAACCAGATTTGTCAAATTCCGACAGAATTAATGAGCAAGAAGGGAAGTTTGTAGACCGGACCAGTTGGGTACCAAGATCAAAACTGGTGGTGTTAAACAGCAGCAGTGGGAAAATATAGTCCTTTCAGCAATTCAGTCATTGTGTGTGACCTGCTTCTGTTTTTCTATATGAGCGAGTTACTGTGAGTGACACAGAAAGCAATCTAAAGCCATAGCGTTGTAACAGGCTGCCATTTTTCTTTATGGTGAGTTGCTGAGTTGTATTCGGATCTGGCTGATCAAGTTCAGAAATGTGTAGCTGGCCCCTTTGGGCAACGCTGTTGAAGCAGACGCATCTTTATATTTGACTTTCTTCTATAATGTTTTATTCTGGATTGTTTTATTTGATGTTTTAATGTAGGTTGTAAACCATTTTGATTCCCCCACCCCTTAAAAATATAAAGCGGTATAGAAATGAAATTACTAATAATCTTTAATTTGACTTTAAATTTTTGTTTAGAAATATCATAAATCAACAAACTTGTTTTAAAAATAAAGCTGTAAATGGAAAGCCTGTTCATAATGAACACTGGAATTACCAAAGACTTTTTGTTTGTGAACACCATGAACTGAAAAATCAGTGTTATTGAGGCTTTTATTATGATTTAACTTGAATATTCATTTGAACAATCTACTGATGTGAATTTCATGAGAATGGCACATATGTAAATTAAATGCTAATATTCAGTGCTGCTGATCTCTCTTCCATAATTGTTACACTTGAACTTACGTAACAGATAGACGAAGCAGAGGCAATGGAAAAACTATTGCACCCTCTTCCTCTTTGTTGTCATTTCTCTATGATTTTGGTTGCTTAATGCTTGATGTGTATGTGCTTTTAATCGCATTGGCAAGAGAACAAATTCCAATTAATGGCTACAAACCTTTGCAGGTTTTGTTCCTTGCCATGCTTTCCCCACAGGAATCAGAAATAGCACATTTTGAAAGTTCTTGAATACCACACAGGTCTCTCTATTTTGCTCCTTCTGCTTTCGTCAGGCAGGGGGCAGGGAATTCTGACAGTTGACTGCATCATGTGTCTCACCTGTTCTTAACACCAGTCAGAAAATGCTAATCCTACTCAGAGGGATATGAACAGGTGACAGGTAACAAAAGCTGCATGTGAGCCAAATCAGCTGTCAAGATTTTCTACCTCCTATGATGTGCAGGAGAACAGGTGTGCAAGCAAGCATCCATCCATCCTCTGGGCACAGAAGTACCAGCCACTCAGGCTATAAGAACAAGTCACAACATGTGACAGGACATTCAGGTTCGATGATGCTAGTCCTGTCTTGGCAGGATAATGATGGCTGTTGTCAGTTTGAAATCTGATTTGAAAGCCCATATTAGAAGTTCTAGAAATTCCCTGGCAGTTTGTTGAACGATTATACTTTTTACCTACAGAAGTGGGGATATCTTATTCCTTGGAGTATTTCAGAGGAAGCTCAAAAAAGCTGTGGGAAGAATGTTGCTAATACTAGAGGGATCCTGCCTCTGCCTCGAGACAAAATCTTTCAGTATGATGCCAATTTTAGGATTTGCTACCTGGACCATAATATGACTGGGATTAAAACAGTGTATTTCCAGGGAAGCTGTAAGAAACTAAACTTTCATCATTACTGGTGGTAATAAGGTTGCCAGACACTTATTGGAAGGAAGATCTGATCAGAAGCTTCTGTAGACTTAGCCAAACCATCTAAGGTCTGATCACCACAATACAACAAGGTGGCAGAGTGAGCTATATACAGACTGAAAGTGGGGAAAGCATTTATTCAACCTCACCTACAAAACAAAGTTCACTGGAAGGAGAAAACAAGCACAACTGGGAATGCACAAGACTACAACTTTTAACTTGGATGTGGTTGCTTTCTGATGGCACTAAAGAAAAAAGATATATATTCCCATCTGTTGTTGTTGGCATCTGTCTGTCTTGAGAGACCTGTGGAGTGCAGTCAAGAATTCCACAACTGTAGTCTATGAGTCCAACTTCATTCTCCTGTATTTGTGTGGACCAGAATTAAGGTACAGAGGGCCTTCTGGTGGTTCCCTCACTGCGAGAAGCGAACTTACAGGGAACCAGGCAGAGGGCCTTCTCAGTAGTAGCACCCTCCCTGTGGTATGCCCTCCCGTCAGATGTCAAAGAAATAAACAACTGTCTGATATTTAGAAGACATCTGAAGGCAGCCCTGTTTAGCGAAGCTTTTAATGACTGATGTTTTAATGTATTTTTAATCTTTGTTAGAAGCTGCCCAGAGTGGCTGGGGAAACTCAGTCAGATGGCCGGGGTAGAAGAAATAATAATAATAATAATAATAATAATAATAATAATTATAATACTTATTACTTATTACATTCCATGAGCACAAAGACTTCCATTTGACCTGAGATGTTATGATAATTCCTTCCCTTGCTGTCTCTGTTTCTTTCCCAGCCCTTGCCCCACCTCTGAAAGAGGAACATGCCATAAAGAATTCAATGCGGACGATGGTTGCTACTTTCTGTTCCCTCATTTTACAACATCCTCCATCAGCATTATAGCAGGTTGTCAATTGGCCCATATGTCATGTTACAAGAAAGATATGCAGTACAAATGACCCATGACAGAGGAAATGAGTCTGCCTTTAGACTCTAGCAGTATAACTCCTGTTAAAAACAAGAAAAGAGAGTGGAGGAAAAGGATCATTTCTTCATTTCAGCAACACAGCAGTGCCTCTCCCCCCCCCCCCAAATACAAGCTTAATCAATATTTCTAGGTGTTCATTTCATTGCATTGCAGATTTTTATGTCTCCCAATAGTCTCATAAACATGCTTGAAGGTACCCCATCCTGTTGTGTGAACATCTACCATGTAACATTAAAACCAGCTTTAATATCAGCCCCTCATTTGCATCTGAATAATTCATAGTTCAAGACTTTATTACAAAGTCCAAGGCTTTATTTTTTTTAAAAAAATAGGGTTATATCCAGGTAAGTTGGGAACAAAAACACTGAGGCATTTTGTGGGGCACTGATCTGAACCCACCACATGCCACCTTCTTATTTATTTACGAAAATATTTATATACCTCCAACTCATATCAGTATTTATGTTGATAGCTCAGTCGGTAGAGCATAAGGCTCTTAATCTCAGGATAATGGGTTCAAGCAAAAGATCCTTGCATTATAGGGGGTTCGACTAGATGATCCTTGTGGCCCCTTCTAACTCTACAATTGTATGATTCTGTGATTCTATATGTAAGTACAATAAAGGTGTTAGCTAGTGGTATATAAAGTGCTTAACAGGCTGGGACCAATTTACTTGCAGGATTGCCATATTCCATTTATGCCCACTCAACAGCTTTGATCTGCAGAACTGGCACTGTAACAGGTGCCACATAATACCTGTTCCACATTTGTAAGAAATGTATTTTTAAAAATTAATTAAATTATTTTAATTAATTTAAAAACTGTTTTAAATGGTTGCTTTTAACTGTTTTTATTGATAATTTTGTTTAATTCTTTCTGTAAACTGCTTTGAGGTTTTATTAAAATCAAATGGTGTATAAGTCTTGACACAAACAAACAAATGATCATCCAACCATACAAAATAATCATTAAAATGACTAGTTAATCAAGGAACTTTTTTAAAAAATCAGCAATATTATTACAAAACTCTTCCTCAGTTAATTAAAATGTGTAACAATTTGCAGGCCTTGGGCCCTGCTGCTGAGAATGTCTTAGTAATGCATTTCAGCGGAATGACAATAGATTAACTATTATACAAAGGTTGATTATCGGCTATAGTGAGGTACCAAAATGCCGCATAGACCCAAGAATAAGAAGATCACCATCATCATTCCAAGTCTTAGTATGCATTTTGCACCAGAAATAAGTGTAGTCCATTGAGTTTTGTGTGAGAAAGGATGGCACATGGATTCAAAGGAAAATTCTTGTTAGAGTTCAATGCTCTCATGGAAAAGTAGCTGCACATCTTCATTAGACATGGTGAGGAGGGGAAGGAACACTTTCCACCAAATTTCAATTGAAAATGGGGGGGGGGATGACCCACAGGGGGAAAAAAGGCATTTCCATCAGCTGGTATTTCAGAATTGTAGTGTGTGTTGAATTTGTGCTTCAACAGCCATTCTGCTAGGATGAAAGAAGCCCAGGGGAACTCACTGTGAGGTCCCTCCAATCACCCTCTCCGCAGTGGGTGTGCATCTGTGCATGGCCCTTGAGAAAGGAATTAAAATATAAGGGGTGGGGTGGGGAATGAGCTTGTGAAAGGGCATTATTAAGAAAGGCATATTGTGTTTCCCTGAGATGTTTCCTGGATAAAAGAAACATGTTGTTCTTGGCTGTCTCTTGAACTTTGGTAGGAAAAGGGAGGTGGATTAAATATAACACTATCTTAATTTGGAGTACGCTTCTTCAGGCAGGTCTGTGTTTATTAATTTTCAGCAACATGAAGCGTTTTGCAACTTCAAGTATCTCAAAAGCAGCAGCTGCCCCCCATGCAGTTGAGAGAGACTTTTCCAAGCAGTGCTGGTGAAGGACCAGGATGACCAGGATGACCAGCCACGAACAATGGGTGGCAAGTGATGAGTGGGGTCCACCCAGCACAGCTGATGCCCTGCTGTATTCTAGCACATATGACCATTGTGGCCAGTGCAGATTAGTATTAGTGGCTCATTGGTTGCTGTAGTCCTTTGTGCATAACCATAGTGCAGTTGGTAGAACACAAATTCCATTGATTACAATGTAACAGTGATATCATAACGATAACGGAGTATATATGCATACTGTATATTCAAGAACTCTTCATATTCGTATTAAAAGTCTCATAGGTGCATGGCGTTATGTGGCAGTGCCTCTCTTGTGGTGGCCTCTGTTGTTACCAGTGGTGGAATACCTGTCTTACAAGATTCAAGTAAATGGGATAGCTCAATCAGTAGAGCATTAACTCTTAATCCCAGGGTTGTGGGTTCAAGTCTCATGTTGGAAGAAAGATTCCTGCATTGCAGGGGACTGGGCTAGGTGGCCCTCATGGTCCCTTCCAACTCTACGTTTGTATTATTCTATGATTTTCTTTGTCATGGGTTTCTGGGACCAGGAGGTCCAAGTCACAGATAAATAAATTCAGATAATTGCCCCAGGGTGTGATTTTATGACTTCTTTGTTGACTCTCCTTTTCCATTTGTTTAAGCCTGATTCTTTAGAATGCAAAGGTAGAGATGCTAACTCCTGGAGATGCACTGCTGAAAGAATATTTGTTTCTAATCAGGAGAAGGGGTGAAAGAGAGAGGTATGTGTGACTGAGACCACAGCTCTCCTTCCCCTTTCCCCAACAGAACTTACAGTGCTACTGAGAATTGAAAAATGGAATGGCTGCATGAACCAGAAGCACTGCAATCTGCTGATGATGTGAGGCCATTGCATTTGCAGATGCAATTTACATTGTTTTCAGAGCAATCCTACACTGAAGTAAGTTCCCCAGGATTCCTTCTTAATAAGGTTGTTTAGAGCAGGAGTAGTGAATAGGGTGCCTACAGATGCCATTGCAGTTGTAGTTCAGACCATTTGGAGCTGCCATATTTGCTAAACTAGACTAGATGACACAGGAAACTACAAATGCATGAAGTTGTCATATACTGAATCAGGCCATTGGTTTATTTAGTATGATTGACACCATGCATGGGGAACCTCTAGCCCGTTAGTTGTTGGACTCCCTCAGCCACCACGGATGATGGAAATTTTAAGCCAGGCATACCCAACCTTCAGCCCTCCAGATGTTTTGGACTACAATTCCCATCATCTGTGACCACTGGTTCTGTTAGCTAGGGATCATGGGAGTTGTAGGCCAAAACATCTGGAGGGCCACAGGTTGGGGATGCCTGTTTTAAGCCAACCATGTTGGCTACCCTGGCTTATATTTATAGCTTTGGTGCATTGCTTTGCAACTTCGAAACTATTATGTGCCTTTAAAAAATGGCAGCACACATCCCATATCGGTACTATGCCCCTGAAGTGCTGCTTGAAACTGAAGGTGAATGTACATTTGCATAAAATACATGAATAAGCAATACATTGATATTACACAGGCTTTTCAGCTTTGTGTTTCTAGAATTCAATCATCATTCAGAAAGAGTAGGCCATGTGGCTTGCAGTGGGAGTGGGAGAGGATGGGCCCTCCCCCCCAAGCAAAATGGTTTCAAATAGAATGGGGGGAAAGTGGTCTCACTGTAATTATGATAGACTTAGATCTGAATGGCATTTTATGGAGCATCTCTGAATATAAACCCACAGGCTGTAAATAATTCAAACTGAGGCAGAATTTACAAGAACTCTGGAAAGCGGTCTAGCCTCGCTGCACAAATTTAGCTTGCGACCAATAAGCACCAGTTCTAGACAGCATTTTTCTCATCTTCCCTTTAATCTTGGGAGTCATTTGGTAGGCTTAAGGTGATTAGTCCAATGAAACCCGTCTTAAATAATATCTGAAAGGAATGAAAGAAAAATTGACTTTTTAATGCAGGTAGACTTCCAGTAAAAATAGCGCAGAGCTTAAACATGAGGGTTAATAGCTTAGGGTAGGGTGGCTGATAGAAAAGGCTGACTTGGGGAATGGCACAAAGCTTTGAGGAACAAATTTATTGCTGAAACAAAGCGGGGTGGACCTTGGTCATTATCAGGATCAGAGACCTCCTGTGAAGGCATCTAGTTAGCCTGTAGTCAGCCTGTTTCAGAACAGAATGCCAAGCTAGATGGGGCTTTGGTTCAATTCAGCAGAGCTCTTCTTACATTCTTATGAAACATTTCTAAGTCTATGTTTCTCTGGACAAGCAACAAGATGGGTACAAATGTAATAAATGAATAAATAGGACTGATTTATGGAATGAGCCAATATTTCTGGTCTTCACTGAAAAGAGCTGATGCATAGCATATGCATGTGCATCTGTTATTGATGCTGTACCAAAAAGAAACTGGTATATATATAATTGCAAGATAGAAGTGCTGCATATCAGACAGAAAAAAATCTACCTGTAATGTACCTGTATTGTGGCGCAGTGGTCTAAACCATGGAGCCTCTTGAGCTTGCTGATCGGAAGGCTGGTGGTTCGAATCCGCACAATGGAGTGAGCTCCCGTTGCTCTTTCCCATCTTCTGCCAACCTAGCAGTTCAAAAGCACACCAGTGCGAGTAGATAAATAGGTACCGCTGCAGCGGGAAGGTAAACGACATTTCCGGCTGCTCTGGTTTCCATCATGCTGTTCCATTGTGCCAGAATCGGTTTAGTCATGCTGGCCACATGACCTGGAAAGCTGTCTGTGGACAAATGCCGGCTCCCTTGGCCTGAAAGCGAGATGAGTGCCACAACCCCATAGTCACCTTTGACTGGACTTAAACGTCCAGGGGTCCTTTACCTTACCTTACCTTTACTTTACCTTACTATAGTAAATAGTTCAGGTTAAAATAACGTACATTTGGCTAAATGGTGCAAAACATAAACCTTCTGAGCCAGCAAAGGAAATATATGCATGGAGGCAATTTCTTTATGCTGAACCCATTATTAGACTGGGAACTCTCTCTAGAGACTGTATCTTAATGTGCATTTGTGTTGCAATGGAAATTAGGGCATGAGGCATCCAGGGTGTCCTCTCATTTGTACTACATGGTGTGAGGACACACAATCCTAGCCAAATATGTATCTCTAACAATCGTCTCTCTGTGTGTCTACAGTTTTGTATGTAAGTGTATCTGGATCAGGGCACATCTGTAGACCTGAGCTCTCAATCTATGCAATCCCAAAACTAGGTTAAGATATTGGTTAGGGGGAATGGGAAATCATTCATTGTCTTCCCCTCCTTAGGGTGGTGTATCTCAAATTACTTGTTCCCTAATTTTGGGACGATGCTTGAAACAAGTAGGATAAATCCCCTGGTGGTCGTTCTTTGGTTAAATTGACTACTTCAGTGTGCAGTGCTGTTTTTCAAATATCTGCCAGGAGCACTAGAGACTTTTTAAATGTAAAAAATAAACTAAAACTTTTGCAAGCGTGAAACAGTAAATGTCAGTGTTATACATACATGGCACCACTATAAAATGGAGTGTAGATCATTCTTCAAGGTGATGATGACAAGCTGCATTGCCATGCAATTGGACCTGCTTGACTCTGATAGAAAAACCTCATTTCTTAAATTACTGATTTTAACGGGGAAAATCGGTCAATTAAACTTGCTTCAAATGGAATCCTTGAGAATGCCTAAAAATAACCCTTCTTAGTGCAGATAACATAGCACTAGTTCTGTGCTGCTATCAAGAGATGGTATGGGGGAGGGAGAAGACAGACTAACAAGCCACTTCTGGAGCTGCAAGGGTATTATTTCTGAAGTTTATGCATGGGTGAAGAAAAGAGGGACACCAACCTATCTTGTTTTCTGTGCAACTGTGCAGAAAATTGAAGGAAGGAGAAATCAGGGCAAATGTCGAGGAAGCAACACAATGACAAGAGCAGTCAGGATGTACGATGAGAGATTTCTTTGTCTTGGCTCATGCTTTTTGCTACCTTGGCAGACATTTTCATTGGAAGGGAAAGGCAGGGAAGGAATGCTTACATTCAGTTACTATGTTTTCCTGTAGTGATATATCAAACTGTAGCTTCAACAAGAAAAAGGATTAAAGATTGCATTAAAAATGTACCCCAAATCAATAACATAAATATTTTGCTTGAACATTACCACCTTGCAAGTCACCTTCGGCTCATTAGAACAATAATATCCCATCAACCAAGCTGAACCTTTTTAAGTAGAGTAGGGATGGCCAACTGTACTATGATCAGATGTTCAGATGATGGACTCAGCTGGGCTGGAAGCATATTTTGCCACTCAGACTGGATATCTTATGATACGCCAGGGTGGGTGAAAATGTAGATTTTGGTTTCTCTCAATGTATAATTGTTCCCATCTTAAGTTCAGTTCCTCACATTTCCACATCAATTTGTGATTTATTTTTTAAAAGGTCTCATAAAAATCCGTAAGTATTTTACCATGACTTTCTCCTAATATACACACTTTTGTATTTATATTTGCCTATTATACACATTTTTCCCAAAGAATTTTCCCCAATCTAATGAGCTTTCAAATGTATTTTTCACTAATACATGATTTTTATGCCCACTTTACTCTAGTATATATATATATTTGAAGCTGGAGAACTGCTTCTAAGGGACACCAATGAAGGCCTTCATGCTAGCTTTGCGACCCACCCAACACAAAACCTAGATGCATATGGTTCCTTATATGTAACAAGGAACCCTAAAAAACATGACTCCTGGTTGCATAGAGTTCTATATGCATATAGTTGTTCTCTCCATCCCTGTGCATGTTCGCTGAATGTCCAAAATTACTGTCAGAACTGATTGTGTATGAAGTAGTCTCCTATACATTAACATATCAGGCATGAGTTTTCTTTCCTCTCATGTCACCTAGCAGCACACTTTGAGATAAGCAGGACCCTGCCTCCTCAGCATATATGTTGAGATAGACAGACTATTTATTCTCCCCGGTTCCTTTGTTAGGTGAGGCACTAAACAACACAGAAAAGAGCTAACTATCTCTCCTCTCACTGGAAGCTTCAGTTTTTATGCAACATCCTTAGAAAGTTCTAATCAGTTCTGTTGGGTTTTTTTTTATTATTATAAAGCATTGTATAGTAATTTACACATTTTGTAAATAAACAATACAACTGGTTGGTTTATTTTTAATTCAAGGAGCCCCGGTATACATCTTGAGGATCAACTGAATTTCTATGATTACCTCAGTACTTCTTTTCAACAATTCAATAGCTGCAATTATATACTTAGAAAACCAAACCAGTGCTCAAATACAGCACTGCTACTTAGCTGGCACATCAAGCCACTTGAAAATCACATATTACCATATGGGCAGTTGTCTGTAGAACCTTAATTGCTTGCAAGCTGTGAAATGAATTAACCTGGACCCTCTGTGAGGAAGAGAGAAAATTGTACCTTAAACACTATGAAATTTCTTTAGATCTCCTTCTTTGATTAATCTTCTTATTCACTCTCTGCGCTGCTCTTTGACTCAAGCCGCCACTTCTTCACCTGTTTTTCCCACAGGTTCCTTTTTAAAAAAAAAAAAATATTTATTCCATATTTAAAGTTACAGAAAAAAAGAAAAACCATACAAAATACAAAGAAAACTTTAACCCTAACAGAGCAAAAGATAAACGAGTAAAAAGAACAGTGAGATAGAATAAAAAAGAAAACTTAACAAAAAATATAAAAATACATTGAGTTAAAATAAAACAAAAACAAATTAAGCCTTTACATAACCTTTTCCCTTTACTTATTTCCATGACCTCCTCTCACCTCCCAATTTTGTATTCTAGTTCAAATCGTAATTCCAGCAAATCCCTCTAACCTTATTTTCATTTACGTATTTTAAAATTAAAATAATGTAATTAAACCTCCTCTATTTCATCAAATTCATCAACTCATTTTTGCTTATTCCATTATATCATATCTGCCTAAACGACCTAATATTCTTTTTCCAACCTCCTTCTAACATTCTTTTATATTACAATACTTTTGAAGATATATTTTAAATTTTTTCCAATCTTCTTCCATCGACCCTTCTCTCTGGTCTCGAATTCTGCCGGTCATCTCAGCCAGTTCCATATAGTCCATCACTTTCATCTGCCATTCTTCTCGGGTGGGCAATTCTTGTGTCTTCCAGTACTTCCCGATAAGTATTCTTGCTGCTGTTGTAGCATACATAAAGAAAGTTCTATCCTCCCTTCGCACCAATTGGCCGACCATGCCCAGAAGAAAGGCCTCTGGTTTCTTCAGAAAGGTATATTTAAATACCTTTTTCAGTTCATTATATATCATTTCCCAGAAAGCCTTAATCCTTGGGCATGTCCACCAAAGGTGAAAAAATGTACCCTCCGTCTCTTTACATTTCCAACATTTACTATCTGGCAAATGATAGATTTTTGCTAGCTTGACTGGGGTTAAGTACCACCTGTAAATCATTTTCATTATATTTTCTCTTAAGGCATTACAAGCCGTAAATTTCATACCTGTGGTCCATAACTGTTCCCAGTCAGCAAACATAATGTTATGTCCAAAATCTTGTGCCCATTTAATCATAGCAGATTTAACCGTTTCATCCTGTGTATTCCATTTCAACAGCAAGTTATACATTCTTGATAAATTTTTAGTTTTAGGATCTAACAATTCTGTTTCCAATTTTGATTTTTCCTCCTGGAAACCAATCTTTTTATCTAAATTATAAGCCTCCCTTATTTGATAGTAATGAAGCCAGTCTCGAACTTTAGTTTTTAATTTGTCAAAACTCTGCAGCTTTAGTCTATCTCCATCTTGTTCTAAAATCACAGGTTCCTATATATCAGTCCATTGCCTGCACTGTATCCTTCCTTCAGTCACCCTGCCTCAAGGATTTCTATTCCTTAACTTCTCTGTGACCCAAAAATCCCTTTCCATGACAAAATTGGACTCCAGACTGCTTTTTTTGCAAAGGGCCAATCGGGATAATACCACTGCCCCAATCACGTATAAAGTGATGGGAGTTCTGATTTTTAAGAGAAAAGCTGGTGGGGATGTTAGTCTCTTCAAAGTACTTTTCTCCCAGTCAGGCTTAGTATCAGAACCTGGATGAAGACGAAGAGATCTTGGGGATCATCCTGCAAATAGGTAAACCAGTCAGTAAACAGATTTAGCTCTTCTCTCACACACCACTCTTTACTAGGGTGGTCATGGGTTATTCCCAGTACTTTTGAGTTCATCTAGAGAAGACTTGCTTAGATGTCCTCACCAACGACACTTGGTGGGAAGATACCCTTGCTATTTGTTCTTGGGCTTTTGCCAGCAGGTTCATATCTTCAGCCATCCAAGAGATAATTCAACACAACTTCCCTTTCATACACAGTGCCAAAGACCTGCTTTCTGCCAGTTATTGAGTTCTTACCCCCATGATAACCTGATTGGTGGGCTGTAGGGGCCGGGTGATGCCTCAGAGCAGGCATCCCCAACCTGCAGCCCTCCAGATGTTTTGGCCTACAACTTCCATGATCTCTAGCTAACAGGACCAGTGGTCAGGGATGATGGGAATTGTAGGCCAAAACATCTGGAGGGCCAAAGGTTGGGGATGCCTGCCTCAGAGCTTTTGAACCTGGATTTCTGCCCACACTTGCATACAAGCTATCAGGGCCCAACCAGGTAGAATCTGAGTCTGAGAATGGGTGTTTCAAAGGGGGGGGGGTCTGTTTATATTTTACTTCAGAAACAAGACACCTTTCTCCAGTATTAGTCTCTCTGTAGGCTGCTACTACCAGGACACTGACTGCACTGACTTAAAATCCAGATGCCTCCACAAATCTCAGATTCCTCCATGGCAAGATATGAGACCTCCAAGGAACAAAGAACAGCAGGCAGATGCCCCATCTCACAGACCATAAAATTGGTTAAAATGAAAGCACGAAGAAATCCTAATCATGCCTTTTAATATTACTTTGACAGCCTGAAACTATGTAGGCTTAGGCATGTCTAAGCCCACTGAAATAAACCATGTGAGTCAGACAAACAGTTGCTCTGCTCCATGATGTACCCCCAAGCAACTGAAAGTTTAATTTAGGCAATTAAGGCATTTGTTACCTGATCAAAACTATTTAATCCAGATGGTTGAGGATGAAATTTTGAACCTATAATTTTTCCCAAGTGACATTTCCCAAATAAAACCATAGTAATTTTGTGAAACCACCAGGGGATGCTCCAGTAGCTACAGAGAAATACTATTCTAAGCCTAGATAGCAAATTAGGAAAATTGCCTGAAATGCATTTGAGTTGGTGTGAAAGTGTGGTGTGTGAGGAGACAGAGCATACAGGCTTAAAAATGGAAAGGGTGATGGAATTGGAAGATCAGGTAATGGGGAATGAGGAAGAATAGAGCTTTGTGATGCTTTAGAACATAAGGGAGAATCTAGGATGTGGAAAGTGCAGCTTTATTCAAATGCAAATAAGAAAGGGCATCCACACCACCTTCTCCATAGCCTGGAATGTGATCTATGAAATAAGGCCCTGAACTTTTTAAAATGAGCTGTTCAAGCATCCATCCTATTAGAAGAAATACCTTAATTAACTGATGTTCTCTTGTTTTGTTGGTAATAGCTGATGCATTGAAAATTCCTGGTAATTGAAATAATATAACACAGCCCTAATGAATTTAATTATTTGAGTAAATGACACAACTACTTCTCATTGTTAAAAGCAGTCTATGCCCATTTAAAGGAAAAGTAGTCTTTGTGGTATACTTATATAAACCACCAGCTTTCACTTGGTCCACCAACTTTTGAGATAACCTAATCTAACAGAAAACGTCAAGCACTAATAATCCAAATTCTTAAGCAATTATCTTTCAAAAATATTTTTGTTTATTTATGAAGTGTTTATGGGGTTCTTCAGTTCCAAGAATATCATTATTAGAAGTATGTATAGAATTATTAGAAGTATGTATAGAATTATAGTGTTTCACTCTGTGAACTGCCCTGAGATCTTATGATGAACCGTGGTATATAAATCAAATAAATAGATAGATAGATTAGATAGATGATAGTGTTTTTCTCTTTTATTTTTGTATTTTTTTGCATTTTTTTGCAAATGTTTGTTTTTGTTTCATTAGTTTTTCCACTTTATTTCATTTAACTGAAGTATTATCAATAAAAAGCATGTATCTTTTTCAGCACCCTGGCCAGCTCCATTGAGTCACTTCAGTTCTTAATGTCAACTAGACTTGACAAGCACACAAGGAAGAATTAAGGTGTCTGTTGCTGTTGCTTTACTTTCAACCAAGGGAATATTTAGTTTCCCATAGATATGGAGCATGGAGCGTAGGGGAAAGTAGGCTGCCCTCCCCTTTTCTGCCATGCCGCAGTCCAGATGAACCTCTCCAAGAACCTTCTTCCCAGGGGTAGCAGCAGCGAAATGACAGTGCCATTGTTCCACTATCATTCAAGTGGCTCTCATTTAAAGTGCTCTGGTGGATCAGACAAAATGCTTAATGCAACATCCTGTTTCTCCAATGCTGGCCAGACAGCTGCTTTGGGAGAACCCTCAAGCAGGGCACACAGCCAACAGCCTTGCTGTTTGTCCGAACTATCTGACAGAACTACACTGCTTTCAAGCATGATTTCCTATTTAGTTATCATGGCAAAATTAGTAGAAATTGTTTTGAAAAGCCATCTAAACTATTATTTATTAGACTGATATAGCTGTTTATCAGTAAGCTTTCTCTGAGCAGCTTACCAAAAAAATAAACAAGCAAGCAGCAGTATCTTGAGGTTGTTAATACTATTCTGTGCTAGTTATGTTGTATTATACTTAGTACTTTCATCTATCCTAAATCTACTTCCAATCAATATCATTGAGTGATCTGACAACTATGTATGTGTCTGTGTGTGAAAGTGAGAGACTGGGCATTTCCCCAGTCAATTCACCCCATACCACTCAGTTTTGAGCCTTTATCATGAGCCTATTCAACTTTCCCCCCTATACAGTACAAGTCTCCAATACTTTGTTACAAAGATGTTCTCCAATCCCTACAAACATATTAGTTCTCTTTTTTACACCCTTTTAAGTATGAATAAACAGAACTGTATACAAAATCCTATTTGTGGCCGTGTCAAAGATTTGCATTAAATCAGTGGCATGTGAAAAGTTGTACTATCAATACCTTTTTTCATTTATGTGGCACATTGAACAGGAGTTCTCATTAAGCATTTGATTGGCAATAACAGGCAGCTAACTTTGACTCCTGTCTTTCATCTTGATCTTGTATTTTGTTCACCCATTTTTAGAGATATCATTCTTTAGTTCTTCATGGTTTGCTTTGGAGCTTTGTGTGGCCATCTGCAAAGTTGGTCACCAATTCAAACTTATTTATAAATAAGGGTATTTAGTGGTTTAAAATGTGGTGAGGTCATTCCCCTCCCCCCCTCACATTTTAAGTCACATTTGCAGTTGCTATACACAACGGAAACGAGATGGAAGTGTCTTCACTTGATGCACATTACCTGATTTGTTTCCTCATGCCTGCAACCTCCCCCTCCTATTCAAAGTAGTTGTCATCTGCACATGTGCAACAGCTAACTGAACTGTACACACCTCAGCTTAATATTGGAAATTCAAATTGGAGGGAAGCTGAAAGAAAATGAATCAAACAGCGGTATTTCTCAAGAAGCTACAGGACACAGATGGATTGTGGCTGGCATCCTGTGTACTTAGTGTCAAACACCAGTGACGGGAGCATGATGCAGCCAGAATAAATGGTAACGCATACATAAAGGTAAAGGGACCCCTGACCGTTAGGTCCAGTTGCAGACGACTCTAGGGTTGCGGTGCTCATCTCGCTTTACTGGCCAAGGGAGCCAGCATACAGCTTCTGGGCAAACCAGAGCAGCACACGTAAACGCCGTTTACCTTCCCACCAGAGCGGTACCTATTTTTCTACTTGTACTATGTGCTTTTGAACTGCTAGGTTGGCAGGAGAATGCATACATAGCCTGAGTTACATAGCACTGCTCCCAATACAGTTTCTTGGTGGACTCCTCTGCTTACTTGCACCCACTGTGAAAGCTCCTTGGGTGTGTAGCAATTGTGAAGTAAGCATATTGTGTTACTCTGCTTCTATTCTGTCAAAGGAGAAAATATTACAAGTTTCCATTATAGTATATATTTTTGGGAAGTTCGTTATCATTCTCATGAAAGAAGTGAATTAATATGATCTTTTTCCATGGAGGATACATTCAACTTCTCCAAGCTAACTAGAAACTGAATATTTCCTTTGTGACAGCTGCTGAATGATGAACAAACAAACATCTGTCTTTACTCACAATCCCAGCTAATGAACTTTCTATTGAAGAAATTTCCCAAAGGCATTAGAGATTATCACAGCATATCTATGATTTGGAATGCTTAAAGTGAAAACGTAGAGAGGAAAAAGTTACTTTGTTTCCTAACGATCTGTTGTGTCCCCCCCCCCCCAATTCTTTATGATTCCTTTTATCATTTGGCAAACCGACTCTGTGTACCTTCAACCAAGTTAAGATAGACTACCAAGTTTTTCTGCTTGCTGAATATAAAGGGTACTGGGTGTTTTATTTTATCTTCAGTTTTGACAATAACTTATAGGGGGAAAAATGTTTATTGGAATACAAATATTTGAATAGTTATTAAAATACCAAGAAGCTGTTTCAAGGGCTGGCCATTTTTTCAGGTTCCATTTTTTTGCCATTTGCATGATTGATCTCGTACTTTCTGTGGCCTGGTAGAATGGCTAATGGTTACTGTATTTTTCGGTGTTTAAGACTAGAGGTTTTTTTTACACACAAAAAAAAGAAGGTTTAAACTTGGGGCTCGTCTTATACACGGGTAGTGTTGAGGGGTGTTTTCTTAATTTGGAGTTCCCCAAAATACAGGGCGTCTTATACATGGGGGTGTCTTATACACGGAAAAATATGATATTTGATGGTTGAGGTAAAGATGCTGCTAATGGCATATGGTTTCCTATCCAAACCAATGGAGTGGGTCTCACTGTTCCTTCCTTCCCTCTCCTGCAGCCAGATGCACTTCTTCAGAAATGATGGGACATTGGACCAAAAGCCTTCACCTCCTGAAACAGATTCCCTGTTAGGTGAACAATGTAGAAGAGCTGCAGACATTTGGTTGGCCATTTCAGTTCTGAAATTCCACTTGCCCAACATTATAAGGTGCTTCATGCTAAATTTGAGGCCTAATTTAATGCCATGCACAGGTTACTTTGAAATAAGTAATGTTTAAGTAGGGCTGAGAGTGAGTGTAAGTATGTAATGCCCATCTTAAAGGTTACCTCAAATAGCTGGAGGACCACAGTCACCACACTGGTGAAGGAACATGTAAACTTGGTACCAGTGCAAAGGACAACACTATGTTGTTGCATAGGTGAGAGGCATGACCTCTGATCCCACCACAGCAGCCTCAACTATTTGCCTCTGTTTCACAGGATACTGTTTAATACCAAGTCAGAATCTGGGTCCATCTAGCTCAGGATACACTAACTGTTCCTCAGAGTCTTTACAACCCTACCCAGAGATGCCAGGCATTGAACATGATATCTTTTCCATTCAAAGTATATGCTTTACCACTACTGACTTGTGTTACCCCTGTTTCTAAAAGGATTTGCTGGTGATGTGGCTACTTTTGTTCCATTTTATGGGCCTGTGCTGGTTCTATCCCGGAATTGATAGGGAATTGGTCAGATCTGCAAGGCTTTGGATCCAATGGAGAAAAACTCCTTCTGACCAAGGAAGCAAACCTGTGGATCCAACACATTGTTAGGATTCTAGCTTGGGAAGCTTGGATTCAGTTAACAGTTCTGTTGGTGGCCCCTGAATCTATGCTATTAACATGATTACTTAAAAAATAATAATCCTGAACCAACAGCTCAACAGAAAAATGTACATACTGAGCCATGTGCTGTTAGTAGAAAATGTAGACCAAATTGATAATAAAACAGGAAACATTGTTTGTGAAATCCAATGTAAAAGCACTTATTAATTAAGTATGCCAAATTAGCCAATTACTACTATTTTTGGGAAGTAAATGAATCTGTTACTATATTAGATGTGAAGCTCCTAAAAAATATGCTTGTGGAGAATTAGATTGTCTGGCTATTTTTGCCCCTTTCCCAGAGAAAAATGCCTTCTTATGTATTGTAGGAAAAAGCATGCTGTGCATTGGGCAGTAATGATTGCAGCTCATTAAGATTCTTAATTCTTAATTTATGGCACATTGTTCAGCAGTAGGTTTATGAAATCATCACAGATATTGGCTTTTAATAGTGGTGCAGCATGTGGATTCTCTAATGAATGCCTACACACAACTTTGTGACTTGCTGAAGTGAAAAAAGACATGCACACAACACACATACAATTTTTGCAATCTCAGATAAGTAACAGAAACGGGATATTTGTAAGAATCGTAAATGGAGCAATGGGGGTCTGTTCAACCCAGGGGTCAGCAAACTTTTTCAGCAGCACTGTCCCTCAGACCTTGTGGGGGGCCGGACTATATTTTGAAAATAATAATAAAAAAGAATGAATTCCTATGCCCCATAAATAACCCAGAGATGCATTTTAAATAAAACGACACATTCTACTCATGTAAAAACACGTTAATTCCCAGACCATCTGCAGGCCAGATTTAGAAGGCGATTGGGCTGGATCTGGCCTCCGGGCCTTAGTTTGCCTATCCATGTTTCAACCTGTCACACCTCTGCATCAAGACAAAAGTGTGGTGGGTCCTTAGCCAAGAGATGCTGTTTGCAGATGACGCAGCCTTGACAGCACACTCCATGGAAGCTCTACAGAGACTCATCAACTGTTTTGCCTAAGCCTGCAGGGAGTCCAGCCTTCAAGCACCAGGCCCATTGGCAGACCAACTCTGTGTTACAAAGATGTCTGCAAATGGGACATGAAGGCTGGCAACATCAAACTTGCTATGTGGGAATCCCTTGCAGACAACCACAGTGCTTGGAGGCAGGCAGTCAAGTCATGTATCCCTAGCAGTGACCAGAGGAGAATGACCACTGGGAGAAGCACAGAGAGAAGAAACACCATGGTGCATCTGCAGCACCACAACCAGACGCCTCCATCTGCCCCAGTTGCAACAAAACATATCTCTCCCACATCAGTCTCTACAGCCACAGCAGGCACTGCAATGTTCCAAAGCTTGATCTCACCCTCAAAGGTGCACTCTTCCATTGTTTCTCCCAAGACATACAGATGTCAACCAACCAATAGCTGAGTGGCAGAACATCTGCCTTGCATGCAGAACATCAATTCCACAACTCTCCAAATAGCACTGGGGAAAACACCTTCCTGGTACACTGCAGACCAGCTGCCAGTCAGAGTAGACAGTACATAGGCCAATGGTCTGACTCAGTATAAGGCAGCTTCCTATGTTTATGGACTACCACTCAGCGGTTTTATTAGTGACTGGAATGTGGTGTGCTTTTAATCTGCTATAGTAAGATTTTGTGAGCATGTAAAATCAAATATGTCCTTTCCCTTTCATATCCTGTTTATCATACCATGCAAAAATAACCTGTACTTGTTTTTGACTCCCACCCCCCACCCCCAATGTATTGAAAACAGTCTTATTTTGACTTTATGAAAATCTGTTTCTTTAATTCTGGATTCATTACCTTAAAATGTTATCACAATCACTAACATGGATTAGAGCCAACATCCTGGCCCTTCAAAGTTATGTGGAAGAGGGAGGATGTTCTTCCTCGTCCTCCCTCCCTTGTCAACCTGACTGTGCAAACAAGAGTGAACGGTGGTCAGATATTCTTATGAATGTCCCTGCAGTCTAATGTCAGGCTTGTGTTCTGTCTGCTTCACTATCACTTTGCTTTTTGGTAACTCAATCTGAGACATAGTTTCACCATAGAAATTAAGAGGGAATGAAATCCTGGGTATGCCTGACAACCCACATACCTGGTGTAAGGAAGCATGGCTTCTTAAAAAGCACCTGTACGATCACCCCCGGTTCTTTTGTAAGTAATCAGTGCCCCCTGGAAAAGGTGAGCACACAAGTGTAGCAAATGTCTGGCTAGTAAGGATTTCATAGTAATTGTTTTGTGCCCCTGCCAAAATGGCTTCAGAACCAGCTGGGGCCACTGGAATGGGAAACAGCAACAGTATGCTAATCTTGCTAACAAGGCTTGACTCCAAGCAAGGGAGTTGATTTCTTCACTCCAACCAAACAGCAACACACAGAGAGAACAGTTATAGGTGCATGCATCTATATTATGTTGCACTTTGCTGTCTCCATGTTGGATTTTTTAAAAATCCAAATATCTTTTGACTTCTTTATATGTATAACCTCTATATGCAGTTCTCTATATGTGGTGCAGTGGAATCCTGTGACCGCATAGGATTTCGGTCCTTTCTCTACTTTCAGAGAGGCAACTCAGTGCATTCCCAGCTATTTCAGTGATTTAGCAGAGAAATCCTACTCAGAGTTAAGTTCAGTCTCCCCAGAAGAGGAGTTAGGTCAGTTCAAGTGGTTCTGCTGCACTGGGCGCCGACACTAGAGCCGCTGCAGGGCTTCACAACTATAACATAGTGGTTTGAGTAGAATAGAAGGCAAGAGGTAAAAGGCACCGAATTTTGGGCTTGGCACTGAAATTTTAAAGACCAAAGTCCACCACTGGTCTCCTTGTGTTCAATGGGGCTTA
This sequence comes from Podarcis pityusensis, assembly GCF_964106645.2. NCBI lineage: Eukaryota > Metazoa > Chordata > Lepidosauria > Squamata > Lacertidae > Podarcis > Podarcis pityusensis. The sequence continues at coordinate 42,286,332 of NC_138027.1, forward strand.
TTCCCCAATAAGAATGTTTAGGATTACAACTTTAATGTTTGTTCCATATGTGCATGAGCTGCTGATTTCACTCTATTGTTTTGTTGGCTGTGCACACAGACATCTGCTTGCTTGAAAATTCCAAGGCAGTACTGTTGATTGAGGTTAAGAACAGGCCTGCTTTTCCTTAATTTCAATAATATATGGATTTCAGCACTTAACAGACGATTTTCTTCCTGTCACGTTTTATTTGGAGAACTTTAAAGGGCCTCGTCAGCATGTTTTTCCAAGAATAAGTAATGCACTTACTCCATAATATCGGGGGGAGGGAATGGATTCACTGGCGGAGGAAGAGGAGTGCGGGGGGAGCACACCGCCCCCGGCAGCGTGATCCCAGTGGGGTGCCATCTTGGCTGCCCCCCTGCCCATGATGGGTGCCACGTCCCTGCAGGTGGCATGCCACGCCCCAGGATGCGTGCCACGCCCCTGTGGGCGGTGCGCCATGCCCCCAGGACATGTGCCACACCTCTTCAGGCAGCATGCCCCAGCCCCAGAACACATGCCACGCCCCTGTGGGTGGCGTGCCCCGCTCCCAAGATGTTCGCCAGCCCCCCCTGCCTGCGCTCCACCCCCCCCCCCCCAGTGCTGGAGCAAGAAGCTCTGCCACTGGATGGATTGAAAATTCATCATTCTCTGGGTGAGGTTAGTGGTGATAGCACACCAGTTCTTGCTAAGCTCAACACTCACACAAATTGACAGGGGTTGATGGGATTCATCTTTGCTAGTGAGCTTTGGCATTTGTCTAACTGAACTAAACTTTTTCCCCCTTCCACAAATCTTTGAGAGCAAAGCCCAGAATCTTCTGTTACTTCCAGATGGATCTGGAATTCAGATGCGACTCAAGCCTTCAAGAATCCAGTTCTGCTGGCCAAATCAGGTTACTGTACCTTTGGTAGATGGCCCAGAGCTAAATACTATCCTTAATAGTTTCATTAAAAACAAATATTGAGAAACGGAATAGCCAGGTGGCTTCAGAAATGAACTAGTACAAGACCCATCAGTACTATGGAACGTCTGGTTGGACACAGATTTTAAGTGGGCCCTGTCATCCCCCAAACCCTTTGTTTTTTTCTGCTTGTTAGTAGTTTTTTTTGAAAGGCTAATTATCTGTAACAAAGTGGAAGGAAAAGGCATTTTTCTGCACATATATTTTAGTCAATTTTAGCACAGGGAAGAGAGGGAAGTAGCACAATTCTGAGTCACAGAATCTTTTGGGTTTGTCAGCCCTACAATTAAGTCAGGGGTGAGTGTTTTAATATAGAATCGATAAGCTCCTAAATCCATTCAGGTTTTCAGTTCTGCTTTCTACCTAAACACAGAGAGATGTAGCAATGTTCTCGTCCAACTATCGTACTTGTAATTGGGCACATTCCAATGCAGACCTCATTTTCCCAGCTTCCTGCCTTCACTTAATGAGGCTGTTATTTGTCAAATCTCACTGGATGCCACTAATATCCCCAAGTAACAGAGTCACTACTCAGATGCGTGTGAAATTCATACTTCTGTTTCATCATAGATTATATTATCTAAACCTAGACAAGAGGTCCAGGTCAAAACACATGCCCAGCAACAGAAGAGTCCAACTAGAAGCCTAGGACCACCAACCCAGGAGAAAGAAATCAAGCCCCATGTGCATTCAGACCCTGAGCAGCTCTGGGAAGATGTGGGGCCATCAGCCCCTCTAGACAAATTAGCTGTGCCTTGCTGTTCAAAGCTGGTGCAGCCATCTTGCTGGACAACTTCCTTGCCTGGATCAAATGGGACAGGTGGTGTGTCAGACTCATTCTTGAAATGGAAAAGGAGGAACAGGAAGCTATTTCATACTGGTTGATATAGCTTAGTATTTTCTACACTGACAGGCACTGATCTCTACATTTTCTATACTGGGAATGGCACCTGGGGCCTTCAGCATGTAAATAATACAATTGATTTACAGTCATCCTAGAGGAATGTGTGTAGCACAGCTCGGGACATCTTCAACTGCTGTGCTACACACAGATCCATCATCTGGAGGTCTTTAATGTGTTGACTAAGTGGCAAGTGGCAGCTCAGCATGCCAGAGGCTTCGGAGTAAGCAAAGCAAGGCCAAAGAATAGCCAGTGGGATGTCACTGACCCTTCAATATAATGGAGGAACCCATGTATGTACATTCTACAAGTGGAATCCATTCCAGATGGATCACAGCATCTGGGTAGAGCTAAATAGTTTCAGCTCACACTGTAGTTTCAGCTCACACTCACCTTTTTATTGCAGTGGAATATAATAATTTTCCACCATCCCTCCTTTCAGCCTTGGATCCATTCATCTCCACAGTTTCAAGAGTGGTTGCTTTGTACAGTGTCTATTAAGACATCCCTGCCATAACATGCATTTTCAGATGGAAAGTTTAAGCAAATACAGATGAAAACTCTAGTGAATTTAAGTATACGTGTGCATTTTAAAGACTTAGCCTTGAAAGGATATTACAGCAAGCCTCTTTTCTGTCCATGGGCAATGACTGGAGATATCATTTCCTTTGGCTGCAAAAGCAGGGAAGAAGAACACAATGAAGAATAAAGGAAATTAGTGTTAACTTTTCGGCTGCTGGCACCTAATTAAATGAGTGCATCAAGTTTGAGGGTTCTGAAGTACCTTGCCTCTATTAAAAGCTCCAACAAGTTGATTTATTACAGTACTGTAAAGAGATTAAAACATCTTTACATCCTGTTCTTTTCTCACTTATTAGATCAAGATTTCCATCACAGGATGAAATTCTTTTGATTTCAATACTTTTCTTTCAAAGCAAACCATTTAGCCATAACCTAGAGATGTGATGACTTCTAGCTGGGCTGCAACCGTGATAGCAGCTAATCAGAAATCTAATGCGTCTTATTTGAATGTTCTAATGATCAGGGTTTAGAAATCTGTTGGCTGCCTTGTGTATGACACACAGGAGGGGGAGCAACCTGGCCTCCCCCCTAATATCAATGAGACCCTTGAGTGCTCTTTTCAATTCCTCAGAAATCACATTGAGTGTTTTTGATCATTTGGCAAGAAAGTTTGAAGGACCCTCTGCTATATTTTCTTTCTCTCAACAGATGGAGAGGGGAAAAGGGGTGTGTGGGCAGAGTAGTATAAGTTGATAATGAAGACAGAAGGGGACTCGTCAGGACTCTCCTCCCTTGGGAAATGATGCTGGCAGCATATTTTGCTACCCATCTTCCACAGAGAGCTACAATTCCCAGAGTGGCTTAACAACTAAGGGTCCAAAGATGAAGAAGCAGTTTAATAATTAAGAAGCAGTTTAATGATCTCCTTTTTCAGCGGGGCTGAGAAGACTCCCTCACAGAAGGAAGCATTCACCACCTTGCAGAGCCTATCACCCAGCCCTTCCCGGCTCACTTTTATTAGCCAGGATGGGCAAGGATCAAGGAGACAAGTGGTTGAGAAGAAGAAAAACGAAGGAAAGGGGAGATCCATCTTGGGAAGAGTGAAGGAAGGATGGCCTGCAATGCTCTGGGCCATGCTGTAGGATCTGGACCCCTCCATGAAGATGGAAGGTGTAAATAGGCAAATGAGCCCTATTTCTTAAAGCACGACAGCCTCCGCTGTGTCTTCTGTTCTCTGAAGGGGCACAGACCCTGTATGTATGTCTGTGACCCAATGCGCTGTGGCCACTGCTTGGCAGAGAGAGGGGACAGGCGCCGGGCTTTTGTAACAGTTGCACTGTAGCCAGTGGGACATGCATTCATTTGCGCTGTTAAGTAGCTATCTCAACAAGGGCCTTAATTTGCCTCACAACAGCACATTTTAAAGGCAAAGGTACTTTATTTCATACAATTATTGAAGAAGTGCCCTTAGTATTTATTTTCATCCATTTGGGTTCAAGCAGCTCAGCCAGATTCCTTGAATGCTAGAAGCATATCCACTTGTCCAAATGCAAAATCAAGGTTTTCAGGCTCACAAATAATGAATATATTTGAACACTCTCATAAGAATACTTCCAGGTATTTCTTTGCAATGCTAATGCTTTTATAGATACAGGAAGCCAGCCAATGTTTGATATACATATGAGCATGCCTATATATCTATAGGCTCTGGATCCTGGTAGAATGCGATGAATCATTAAAATAATATATTTAGTGACCAATACACACAGACATACAAATACCGTAGGGGGGAAACATCAGGATATAATGTATGTGTTTTGCTCATTCTGCCTATTCCTCTGGTGCATGGCAGAAGTAGTTGTGTGATCGAAAAAATGCCTATCAATGCCTACTTAGTGATGCAATTTAAGATTCAAACAAGTTAACGTCAAGGCACCAGCCTTGCCTGGAATACAAAGCTTGAGTCATCTAATAAGGATTTTAACATTTTCAGTGCCTAAATGCTTATAGACACAGACGACTTTTGAAACTTGACGTATTTATGGAAGTGAAAATGGAAAGCAGCGGTGCGTGTCGTGAGGCACAATATGTGCTGTTTTTTTCTTTCTCACAGAAAGAAAGTGCATGCTGCGGGGGAGCAGGGGAACGAGAACACTGGTGGTTTAATAGGAAAGTTTTCCTTCTTATAGCGGCAAGGGAGAAAAACTGCTATATGTGTTGTTCTCCATCTTTTCTCCCTGATTGTATTTTAATGCTTGAATATCACTGTCATCCAGACGGCCTCCAAAACTGGTTTATTTTTTTTCATCCCATATGCTTAGGGCACAAATGTTCTTCCTCTGTCAGCTGGAAGCTCCTTTGTCAGGGAACAAGATCTATGAAAGTGGAAGAGAGCATGTGGACCTAAGAAAACTTGCTGGTGGTCCAAAGAGCTGCTTGAGCTGCAAGGTTGACCTCAGCCCCTTCTCATCTTTTGGGCAGCTGGCAGGGCTTCAGCAAACACACTGATGCTGATGCTGGACCTTTATTACCCTCCCACACCAGTGGCCAGTCTGGGAGCCACTGGTCGCTTTGATTACCCATAGTTGGCACAATGTAGCATTGACTTGGAAATTGAAATGGTGAGTGCAGGTTGCAGCACTGCTACTACCACCACCAGTGCTATTTTTGCTAGGAAAAGAGGTGCCAGAACTCACCATGAAACCCTCCTCTCTTAGAATGGCAATGGTGCCCACCTAAGAGGTGCCAGAACTGAGTTGCGGCAAGTTTGGGCTGAAAAAAAGCCCTAACCACCACCACACCAAATTAACTTGCTAGGGGGCAGGATCTATCCACCAATGTAGGTAGGAGGAAGCTACCAGAAGATGCCATTCCTGGCAGGGGACAGCTCAAACCTGGAACCAGCACTGCTGTAATATTTGGAGGCTGCCCAATGAGCCACCTGGAATATGGCCCTTGTGTTTAAAGCAGTTGTTGATGACTCAGCCTTGGCAGAAGATTCCAAGGAAGCTCTACATGTGACTCCATGGTTTTAGGCAGTGGTCTTCCGTAGCCTTACAAGCTGAAGTCCATTTACCTGGTGGTGCCTGAAACCTTCCGCATGTGTAATATGCATTATTATTTATTAATAATTTGCATTGTACTCCACTTTTTTGCACAAGATGAAACAGCTATATTTGGTTAATATACGCTCCACGCAGGCATTGTTGTGTGCCTGCTTTTCACTGATGTCAGGTGAGGATTTCTTGTGTTGATCAAGTTTAGGCAAGAATCTATTGCTATATTAGCATCTTAGATAGGTGTACGATCACCAGTGTGGCACTGGTGTGCACCAGTGCACCCACCAGTACCTCTGATGGTACCCATAAATATCCCCTCAAAAATCTACAGTGCAAGAGAGACAGCCTGCTCTTCCTCCTCAGCTCCTGTCTGCACTAGCTCAGACTCTCTGACACTGAATGCCCCTCCTAAAAATGGCCATATTTCACTGAATGCCAGAACGGGGTGCCCACCCTCCCACCCACTCTTAGCAGGGGAGAAGTGCAAAGGGCATCTCTGTGTGAGTGAGCACAGTGGGGCTGATATGCCACACTCCCATGGCAGCCATTTTATGACTGCATCCAGGGCGCTACCTGAAAATTCCACATGTGCCCACTGGCCCAGAAAGGTTGGCACCTCTTCAAGCAACATTTTGTTATTTTTGTTGATTTCTTCCATAGCAAATGTCAGCTCCTTTTAGGATTTTGCACTGACCTTTGCTTTTTAGCAAACAGCAGAGCAACCTTATGCTTACATCACACTGTATCTGTTATGTATTCAGTGGTCTGTGTTTGCCTGAGCTCGAGGCTGGACTAAGGATTCCAAGCCCCTGTGTTCTGATTTGATATATGATATCCAATCACAGAACATTTCAGATTTGGACCCCTGACATTGGCTCTTAAACTCTGAGTTATGATTCGCAGCTTGAAAATTTAGACAACCAATCACGTTGGGAGTGGAAGTGGCCCAGGCTTTCAGAAATGTATATAAGCAGTTGCCCCTGTTTTCCAGTCCTGTTAGTTCAATAAATGTTCTTGCTGTTATCACTGTGTCTTTCCTCATGGGAACCCATCTACACTTCAGTATCCAATGCATGCTTAGCCCAGGAGGGGGTCCCACCAGTGTATCCAAGTATTTTGTTGCTACTCTAGGGCTTCCACTGAATCCTGTAGCTCCTTAAGCTTGTGCTGTTCCAAAACCTGCCCCTCTATTTCTCAAAAATTTCCTTCTCTACAAAAAGAGGTTTCCAGTACCTGCATAGCCTTGTTGAGAAGGATCCTTGACACCTCAGCTAGTCTCATCTATAACATGGGAATAATAAAATTGACAAGAGTTATGGTGAAGAATAATGAGTTCTTTTAAAGATGGTTGTTCCTGAACCACAAAGGCAAGGCAGGCTAGAGCTGAAAAGCAAAACAAACAAACCGGTTCTAGGAGCAACTTATGGATCTGGGACTGTTCAAAGGCATCTCTGCTGCTGGCCACAATCCAATGCACTGTCAGGCATGCTTAAGCAAATTGATGGCTCGTGGACTGTGGCCACTGTTTGTTTGTTTCTTTGGCTGGCTGGTTCCCCCCCTCTCCTCCCAGCTCTAATGGGAATAATTGTAATGTTCTAGCTGCACATAAAAGCAGCTAGACAATCTGGTAAAACAACCCACTCATCCATTGACAAAGCTATAGAAGAGAAACATACACATATCTCAAGTAGCAAATAGAACATCTGGACACAGATTGTCCAGAAGTAATTGCCTTTATTGTGGCTTTGGATATTTTGGCACAACTTTAAGATCTCACACAGGTCACTGAAAAGCAGAGGCAACGTTTAACAGGAATTACTTTGCCATTTGGAAACAATTTATGACACTATATGAAGGGGCTAAATTCAGATAGTCAGCTGTGAAAGGCATAACTATGCATAGAGATTTAGTATATATTTTTTAAATGAATGCATGGAAATAGCTCAGTGCAAATTAATTGGGATGATACCAAATGTAGACCTTGAGCACCCAATCTTGACTTGTGCATTGATAAAGATCGACCAATGCAAATAATACCCACTTTTGGTATTTAGCTCCTCTCTCGCAGGGCAATCCTATGCATGTCTACTCAGAAACAGGTTATGTAATGGCTTGCTGCAAATTAAGTGCATATCTCATCTGGATCTGAGGCTGCAATCCTCTTCCTATTTACCTGGGTGTAAGCTCCATGAATGCAATGGATCTTACTTGTGAATAGACATGAATACAACTGCACTGTCATTTTCTTTGTCATGTTATGAATTAGAGTGGTGAGAAGCCAGGAAACTGGCTAAATATATATCTTTTTAGCCCCCCCATTATGGCACTATCACTAGGCAAAGCAGCAGCCAAACTGATAGAGGAGATAAAAAAAGCTGAGCTAGGAATTGCTAGCTAATATGCAGTACAATATATATTTCTTTCATCAAAAATTATGATGATTAGTACTGATGGCATTTTAATGAAGAGTTCCTTTTGTAATGATGTGTTAAACTTCCTCTAGTCTCTCTGTCTGTCTCCCTCAAGTAAAAATGTTTCATAGAAGCATCTATATACACATATTATTTACTACAAGGTGCACAAATTTATTCTGTTAATCTCAGTGGTGGGGCTTTTTGTGTCTTGCCATTCTATACATTTGCAAGTGTGTATCTTTTGTTGATGGCGGAGGTGTTCTTAGCTGGTGCCTGAACCCCAGTCTTGACAGACCGGCAATGGCTTTCCATGGTTTCAAGCAGGGATTCCCTGGGATCATCCATATGGAAAGCCAATATGGCACCACTGAGCTACAGCCCAGATATCAAGCTGTATGTCAATTTGATTCTCAAACAGGGCTGTTGAATGTGCACGTTTGTTTTTCAGGAAGAAAGTGGTGTGTTCAAAGGAGACCGAAATCTTCCAGACTGGGGAGAAGGGGTGGAGGGACTTGATGATATCGCTTGGCTTTCTGTACTTTTTCATATTAATTGATTTCCCTCTCCACTGATGCTTTGTTGCCATTATCCTCTGCCCCAGCATTCTCTTTCCACAAGTGACTACAGCTAACTGGGGATCATGTGGTAAACATGATGATGCCATAAGGCTACATAACCAGTGAGACTTGGCTAAGGCAATGAGGGCAGGCTAAGACAATGTTGACTGAAGAGGGTGCTTTTTGCATTCAGTTGTCTTGCCTTGAATGGGTGAATATTTTTGGTTCTCTTTTAACGAAGTCCCAAAATATCACCAAAAAGTGGGATAGTAATTTTCACTTATTGCCAGTTTTTGTCTGTAGACAAAAGGTTACTGTTGTGTACTTTGTCAATTAGAAAGGTGATGTTTTAGCATTTCAGCTTTTGTTAGCCTCTTTGTACATTTATGGAACAGCTGGGCAGAAATGTGAATAATAATAATAATAATAATAATAATAATAAATGCAATTCTATCAAGGTTCATCAACACATCTTCTGGCTTTAACATGCTACTTGATCTTAGAAATAATCTGAAGCACACACTTTGAATTTCACACATATGCTTTTTTTTAAAAAAAAGCCCCATAAATTATGGGGTTTTATAATTTCTGGATTCCAGAGCAGCCTATGCCATATAAAATGGACAGCTGTGGCAGCCCTGCCTTTCAAAGAAATTCTTTAAAAACAGGAACTGATCTTCTCACAATCAAGACAGAAAGACACAGGGATGTAGGGATGTATTTGAGAGAAAACCTTTGAGCGTGTTGCTTCTGTGCCATCAGTAACAGCGGGGTTTTGTACAGGCAGATAAGGATACACTGGCATCCTTGAAAGGGGCTGCTGTTTTGTCCTCATACTTTTATTCTGAAGTTTGCCCTTCCCCTCTGTGATAGTTTTAACAAGTGGTTTTTGCATGCGGAGGATTGCTAAGTGAATGCTGGTCATATGGAGATGCAAATGTGGAACATTTTTGCACTCCAGTGATTTCTGATGAGAGCTGCTATATTTGCTCTGTATGTGGTGCTGTTTCTTATTAATAGCTTTACCCCCACCATGTTTTTTTCCTGGCTTCTGGATCTATTTCTCCTCATACTAATTATGTCCTGAGAGGTTAGCTTATATTTGGGGTAAGCTTTTTATATGCACGAGTTCTTCTTTCAGGGTTCTCCTAGTTTATAAATGATAGAGGTGAAAGGTTGTGAAGGATGAACTGTCTTTATCATCATTCATAGTTGGGTGGGTTACCAATTCCAGTGGTATAAACCTGGAATAACCTGAGCCCTAAACCAAACTGGGCCTCGCACAGTCTTCATTGTTTATTTTTTTTTAAAAAACCCTACTTAAACAGGTTATTGGTAGTGAGGAGATGGGAGAAGGAAATGCACGTAGAGACAAGGCTTAAACCATGGGTAGGCAAACTAAGGTCTGCTGGCTGGATCAGGCCCAATTGCCTTCTGGATCTGGCCCACAGATGGTCCGGAAATCATTGCATGGATTGCCAGTGCTCACATTCTTTTCCTCTCCCTCCCTCTCCCTCACACAGCAGTGCCATCGGTGCCTCCTCCCTCCCTCCTCCCAGCTTCTCCCTGCCCTGCCTAGACAAGGAAGGCAGCTGGGCTTTGTTGGTGCCAGCAGCAGCAGCACTTGAGCAGCCACCATTTTAAGCAGCCCCTCTCCGGAGCCCTTTCGCATGCCTCTCATTGTCCTGCCACTGCCAGCCCCTGCCGCTTGCAAGACACAGGTAAGCAGCCACTGGGGCTCGTGGTGCTCTTACATGACCCCCCCCCCATATAGTCCAGCTCCCCACAATGTCTGAGGGACAGTGGACCGGCCCCCTGCTGAAAAAGTTTGGTGACCCCTGGCTTAAACCTTGCTTAAATGTGTAGTCACTCAACTGCCCCCCTTCAGACAGCCCCAGATCATTCCAGGTAGACCTGACTCTGGGCGATCAATCTGCTGCTGCCTTAACCTGCCCCAGGCAAATCATGGACCAGGCTGAATCAGCCTCATTTGGTTTGGGATGTGGGATTTTCCCAAAGCCAGGGCACAGTCCTACAGTGCACATGATGCCCCATCCTCACCCACCACCCAGGATTCCATGGTTAAGCCATGAATTGCAATTGCACTGACTGGCTTCTGGAAGCAGTGCTCAGGGCTTGAATTTTGACCCTCTCATCCCTTCTGACTCAATAGCTGATTTCTGCTATTGGGCTTATGTGATGTGGGCTACGTTATTTCAGCTTCAGTTCTTTCTTGTGCACAGAGTTAGATCGGAACAAGAATCTGGGGCTTTTTGATGTCTGGAGAGGCAGACTCACCAGGTTCTTCCATGACTAAACTGTCTAATATTTTCTCACAAAGCATATCAGAGTACAAGCCTTGGAATAGCTGCAAAATTGCTTTGATGCGTTTGTGCACATATCCTTCATCTCAACTACCGAAGGAAATAATACAAAAGCGACATGCCCTCCCCACTTTTAGTTACTGCTGGATTCCTTTCCCTCTCTTTCCCGCGTATTTCAACAATGAATGCACTAGAAAAAGAAAAAGGAAAAAAACCAAGCTGATCAAGAAGACACCAAAAGGCCTGTACAGTATGTTACATCCCCTCCTTGTGAAAATAAAGTAGGCATGGGTGTTTGAACTATGAAGGACAACTAGCTAATCAGCCATGAGAACTGAGTGCAGTGATCCAACTCACTGAATTCATCAGGATGGTTTATGCTCGTGCAAGCCTGGTGTTCACATCAGTGTGAAGGATTGAATAGATTGCCTATTGAGCAGAAGATGCTGCATGCCTGTTTGGATACAGTCTCACTGATATGGCTGCCCCAGGGCTTTGTTATAAATAAACTGGTGAGTGCACTGTTGTGCAGAAGATGGATCTAGCCAGCCGTCATCCAGCTCTTCAGAGCAAATTTAATGTAGCTTCATTAGCAGAACTGCAGCAGCCAGACATCAGCATACACCTACAGCTCTTGATTCTTGTAGTATACCTTAATGCACATCCTTGAGCACTGGGATTATAATTAGAGCATAGTCCACATTAGGAGCTGACTTTCACAGCATTTTCACACCTACCCAAAGTACACTTTCTTGGTGATTTGGAGAGGAAACACTTTGACTTAATGTTGAGGTAATTGGCTGGCCTGACACCTTTGTTTTTCAGTTTCTTGGTTCATGTTATGAATTTGTGGGTGGGTGGGGGCAGACTCCCCATAATCCTAAATTTAGTAAAGGGTAAAGGTAAAGGGACCCCTGACCGTTAGGTCCAGTCGCGGACGACTCTGGGGTTGCAGTGCTCATCTCGTTTTACTGACCAAGGGAGCCGGTGTACAGCTTCCGGGTCATGTGGCCAGCATGACTAAGCCACTTTCTGGCGAACCAGAGCAGCGCATGGAAATGCCGTTTACCTTCCCACTGGAGTGGTACCTATTTATCTACATGCACTTTGATGTGCTTTCAAACTGCTAGGTGGGCAGGAGCAGGGACTGAGCAACGGGAGCTCACCCCATCGCAGGAATTCGAACCGCTGACCTTCTGATCAGTAAGCCCTAGGCTCTGTGGTTTAACCCAGAGTGCCACCTGCATCCCTTTAGTAAAGGGTAGACTTTATCTAATAGCTGTAGTATGAAGGGAAGATGCCAGGCCAGTGAAAGACATTGGCTGAACCAGTTCTCCTGTTCAGGAAATCACTGATAGCAATGCCATTAAGAACACAAAGAGAGCCAAGTACCGGCTCATTAAGAACAATTGAGCATGCAGATGTTGTCTTTCCCCTGGCTGAAAAGTGGACAGAAACTGAAGAATGGAGAGGGGGAGGTCACACCCTCCAACATTTTTCTGCTGAAAATAGGGATGTACCATTCCATAAAGATACTTTTACTATTTATACCCCATACATCTTCCTGGGTTGCCCCAGCCACTCTGGGCAGCTTCCAACATATATAAAAACATAATAAAACATTAAACATTAAAAAAACTTCCCTATTCAGGATTGCTTTCAGATGGCTCGGGGGGGGGGGGGTCAGATAACGCCACACCCTCCAATATTTCTCCAATGAAAATAGGAACATCCTAAGGAAAAGTGGGACATTCTGGGATCAAATCAGAAACCAGGTTGGCTTCTCTAAATCAGGGACGTCCCTGCAAAATAGGGACACTTGGAGGGTCTGGGAGGTTGACACGGGGTAATGGGGGACATGATGTCACTAGAGAGGATAAGTATCCTTTTAAAACAGAGGTTTTCATAGCAAGGGTTTGGGAGAAGAAGAAGGGAGGGGCCTTAACTCCATGTCCACCCCTATGTGGACAGGGATAGCCTAACTTCTGTTGCTCTGGTAACCTGTATGCTAGATTACTGCAATGTGCCATATGCAGGGCTGCCTTTGAAGGGGGTACAGAAACAGGGTCAAGATGGTCTTGGCATATCATAACACCAACCCTGGCTTGACTATGCTGGCTACAAATTAATTTCCAGTTCAAAGTGCTGGCCTTGTGGACCACATCTCTCCATATGAACCAACCCCAGACCTTGCAATCATCCTCTGAAGCCATTATTCGTGTGCTTCCTCCACAGAAGGTCCAGAGGATGAAAACATGAAAATGGGCCTTTTCAGTGGCAGTTCCTCACTTGTGGAATGTTCAACAATTTGAGCTGTAAACTGGTTATTCTTGTCTCACCCTCATTTAATGTAAATCTAGGGTTGCCAGACAAATCCAGAACACTGCAGTCAGCCACAGTGTCCGGGCAAAAAGCAGGCAAGTGTCCGGGGAAATCTGGACATATAGCAGCCCATGCCAGTAGTGCCATTTCCCCATAAAAATACCTCAGAAATGGTTTGGGGTTTTTGTGATTTTGCCCTAAAAGCTCAATAACTTTGGGCAAAACTAAAAAAAAAGCTCAACAACTTTGCCCAAAAAACCTGTTTGAAACATGGCAACCTAGTAAATCACTTAGAAAGTTACCTTTGCAAAAATAGTAATTAACTATGATGCTGATGTCTGTGCTATATATAAGGCAAGGGTGTTTAATTTGGTTGTCTTTTCTTGCTTATTAGTGATCTTCAATATTATTTTCTGTTTTCAATACTGTCTTGTTTTTAAGTCACCTAAGGAATGTTCATTGATGGGCAGCTAAATAAATTGCATAAATTGCATAAATAAATTAAACATTATGCACTTCCATTAATTTTCACTGAGACAGGTGCTCTCCTGCAAAGCATACAGCATATTTTATCTCTTATCACTTATATCCTGTTGAATTCTGCTGTATATCCTCTTCCTATTGTTTGGCAGAAGGTCTATATTTTCACCACTTTCACAGATTAAACTGATGCACAGGAAGCCAATATTTCTGATAATTATCTGGAAACTCCATCAAACTAAAGGCAAGTTCTCAGAGACTATTGTCTACCCCTACCCTGAAATCTGGGGTGAGGGAGAGAGTAATGCCTTAAACATGCAAATATCAAGTGGTAATCATGCAAATTAGGCTTGCTACATTACCATATATCTATTTGCATGATTTCACCCACTACTACGTCCTTCGCTCCAGCAGGTATCCATGGCAGTTCATTTTGCCTTGGCGATAAGAGATATGTGCATATTCTTCTGCTTTTTGTGGTTATGGTTCACAAGCAATTATGAATTTGGCAAGTGGTAATAAATATGTGAATTGTCTTTTGCTCAGGGCTGCTATTAAATATCTTTTGTTATTCACGAGTAATGGTAAATTTGGCATTACCTGGTTGTGTCCTCATACCTGGGTACACGATGGATGAGTCATGGCAACAGGTAAACCGGGGAACTGAAAAATGAGGCTGTGAAATAGTTAACATTGGCCTAGACCCAATCCCCCAAAATAAATGAATGAAACTTGAACAAAGTGCTCCAGGTTATTGGGTGCACTGGGTCATTGAAGAGAGCTTTAAACCTGGGACTAACTGAGCAATCCACACACACACCATGTGCTGGACTGGCAGGGTAGTGGCAGCACCCCTCTATCCTATGGTTACCAGATTTTTTAAAATGAATCCGGGGACGCTTTTTTTTGGGGGGGGGGAGCTGAGTAGCAACAGTGAGTCAGTAGAGGGGATGGTGAGGCAAAAGACCCTGGGCCCAAGCACACATGCATATTGTATAAAGGTGCAAAACCCTGGGCAGCTGCCGCCCGCCCACAACTCCTGAGCCTCCCCCGATAAGTCAAAACAAAGGGGGAAAGGGGCAGAAGATTGGGGGAGGCTCAGGAGTCACGAGCGGGCGGTGCGCCATTGCCCAGTTTTTTAAAAACTCTGCACATTTATGTTTCACAGGGTGTGAAAGAAAGGCTTTGCACTTTGCCCAGCAGATAAACTGCATGCCTTGTGCCCCTCCTGGGCAATGGTGCACCGCCTGCCCGAAACTCCTGAGCCTCCCCCAATCAGTCAAAACAAAGGGGGAAGGGGGCAGGAGATCTGTACCGCCAGATATCCCCAGTTCCCCTTTGGCAGTGGCAGCAGCAGTAAGCAGCTCCTGAAGCCAGTCAGAGCCAACTGCGCTACCAGGTTGGCTCCAGGCTACTGAGGCTGCCGCCGCTGCTGCTACATTTCCCAGGGACAGATTTGCAAATCTGGGGATGTCTGGTAACCCTACTCTATCCAGTTCTTCTGACCAAGTTGGAGTCCATTGATGGAGTGATGCAAGTGTCACTCCATCAGTGCTGATCTCCACCTTCTGTTCATCAAAGGTGCTGTTGGGGAGGAGCTTTGATGGTGGCATCTCCATCACTGAGCTAGCATGGGATCTACTAAATCCTCAGCCTTTTTCACTGCCATCATGTGACACCACTGGCCCAATCAGTCCCCCCACCCGCACCACCTTTCACTGCAGCCGCTGTGAACAGCAAGGCTGCTGATATAGCAATGACTGTGTGCTGCAACTCTGGTTGTGGTGGTGAGTACAATCCTATATCTCTCTACTAGGAAGTCCCATGGAGATCAATGGTGCTTACTCCCAGAAAATCATGTATAGAGTTGCAACCTTATGGGACAATCTTGCCCATGCTTGTTGAGAATTAAGTCCCAGTCTGTTTAGGATTGCAACTGCGATTGGAGTCAGATTTCTTCTATAAACTCATTAGGTGACCTTAAGCAAACCATTTTTTTCTCAGACTCAGACCTTCACCCCATCATCTATGATAAGGTGATAATTGGCCCTCACAGTAATTTACAGACACACAGTTAAGACTGTGTTAATGGAAGACAATCTTACTCAGCTAAGAGTGATCACCAAAGAAGAAGATGATGATAAGATGCTAATAATGTTGATGGACCTTACAAGAGAACACTCTGTTTTATTTATTTATTTATTGAATAAATTTTCCACCCTGTTTTTGAAGAATAAAATTCTCCCAAAGGCTGTTCACACAAAATACAGCAGAATACAGTAATGCTTAAAAGCTTCTCAATAAAAACAACACCATATTGTTAAAACTAGAAATCCAGCACAAGCCAGCTACAGAGACTTTGTGTGTGTGTGTTTTAAGGAAAATCTCTGATGATGGAGAGGTGGAGTCGTGGTTGGCAAGATAAAGTGTCTAAGATAATTGTAATCACAGGCAAGTCTCTCCTTCATCTCTATCTTCCTCCCTCCCCTCTCTCATACACACACAGATGTGTGAATTTTAATGGGGTGGTTCCCTGCTGGTTTAGCTCTTTTAGTTGTTGGACTGGACTACACATGGCCTTAATTTTTTTATTTTGGGGGATTTTTTAAATCGTAAACTGCTCTGAGTGTCTATCAGAAAGCCAGTTCAGAAATTTTCAAGATGAATAAACAGCAAATAAAAATGAGGCTGAACAGTCTTTGGATGTTCATTGCTGTACCAGTCAGCTTGGTTGAGCTTAACATATGACATTTATTTAATATAGGTTGCAGTATTTTGAAAAATGGAAGCCGTCATTTGCTTTTTTGGTTCTGTTTTCATATAACTCTCACAGATATAGGAAAAGGTTAGGTTGTTTCTTTAAAAAATATTTTTATTTGACACTTAACTCTGTCTCTCTCATCAGACGCTTCATGACCAATGAGAGCTTTGCCATTAACCTCAGTAAGAGGAAAACTGAAGGATTTGGTTTTTCTTCTGATATATCAGGCCACTTTTCATGAAAGAGGTTCATAGCTTTTATTTGACTTTAGAAGCTAATTATTGTTGTGCGATGGAAACTAATTTATGTGTTTATCCCTTAATTCCAGTCTTCTCCTGCAGGTTACTGTGACCCATTACTGTTGTTTGCCTGTTAATTAGTTTACAAACCTTGAACTTCTAGTAGCATCTTTTGTTTCTTGTGCTTGTCTTATGAGCAGATTTATGTATACTTTAATTGCAGGCCAGGGCTTTATGTATATAAAAGGCCCCATTTTGTCAACATTGTTATTTTACTAATTACAATAGGTATACTGGAAACAAGTCACGGCGCACTGCTCCAATTAAATGATCTTCATGCCACACACCAAAATGATGTGTTTCTAACACTAAGCCTTTTAAAAAAAAAATCACTATTGTATTTAATTGTATGTGTTGTCATATGTTAACCAACAAACAGGTGGTTGGGACGCTTCTGTGTTCTCCCTGGCCACCCTCAACCACTAAGAAATAGCCTGTGTCACCCTGAGGATGAGGTGCTGGGAGCACAGGGGGTAGCTCTGGTCATGAAAGGAGAAAGAAGAAGAAGAAGAAGAAGAAGAAGAAGAAGAAGAAGAAGAAGAGGAGGAGTTTGGATTTGATATCCCGCCTTTCACTCCTCTTCAGGAGTCTCAAAGCAGCTAACATTCACCTTTCCCTTCCTGCCCCACAACAAACACTCTGTGAGGTGAGGGGGGCTGAGAGACTTCAAAGAAGTGTGACTGGCCCAAGGTCACCCAGCAGCTGCATGTGGAGGAGCGGAGACGCGAATCCGGTTCCCCAGATTACGAGACTACTGCTCTTAACCACTACACCACACTGGCTCTCAGAAAAAACTTTAGGTCAAGAAAAACTTGTGGAGTGAATATTGAAGAACAGGATGGTTGCGATTAGATGTCATTGAATGTCCTCCAACATTCCTCAGATGAAAATAGGGACATTTCTCACTCCCCCGCCCAACTGACCCTCCTCTATTCCCCATTTTTGCCTGCTCCCTCCCAAAAAAACCATTTCCTATCTGAAGAACAGTGAGTGCCCCCAAGCTTACACCAGCGGCACTGTCCTGAGAAAACTCCTTATTGTTGATTTCATTTTATTATTTGGTAGATCTACAAAAAGAAAAACACAAACCAATAAATAATAATTTTTAGAAAGGGGCAAGATTAGACCTGGATGCACAAAGCATTTTTTTTTTTTTTTTAAAAAGAAGACTCTTTGAGTTCCACTCTCCTCTGCTCCTCCTTTCTTTCCACTCAGGGAAGCCCTGCCCTCTGGCTGCCCCTTAGAGCCAGTGTGGCACACAGGGCTTGGCCTCAATGACAGCAGCCTCTCCTCCTCCTTGCCCCACTCCCCAGCAGCTGCTTTGAGCTGCCCAAGGGAGGAGGCTGGCAGTGGAGAGGCAATGGGATGCTCTCTTGAAGCTGCTGCTATCACCCTTGTCGTCACTTGGGACAAGTGCCAGCTCATCCTCCTCCCTGAGCTTGGCAGAGGTAGAGGCAGAGAAAATAGGGACATACCAGGATTAAATCAGAAGTCGGGATGGTTTTAATAATTCCAGGACTGTCTGTGGAAAGTTGGAACATGTGGAGGGTATGTCATTGTAACTAGGTCTATAACAGGTGAGGTATTGATGTGCAGAATGCTGAAAACAAATGTGCTAACCTCTTTGCAGTAAAGGCCCTATATAGCTTGGGAAGCAAATATGTGAAGTGCCTTGCAGGAGCGCCTGTCCAATATGTGCTTTGCAGTCAGTGAGTGAGACCCTATTGGGGGAGATATGCTTGACAAGAGGCAGATCCTTATCTAGAGCTCCCTCCATTTGGTTGTTCCATCAGCCCCTTCATTGGCAACTTTTTGGCACCAGATGAAGATATTTTTATCCATTTGGGACGGGTGCGGGGGGGGGTGTGTGATAATGAGAGCCTTCAGACTGTGAATTTCTTTTGTTGCTATTTGACTCTACTTTAGATTTTATTCTTGTTTATTTTAAGCTGCATTTTTTTGATACGTCGTATTTATTTATTGGTATTGTAAATGGCCCTGCAGTTTGTTTGTTGAAGAGCAGGGTAGAAATGAAATTAATTAATTAATTAATTAAGAGATCATTTATGCTGCAATTCCTATTAGCGGAAATAACTAATTAGTGGGCTCATCCTTCTCGACTCAAATCACTTATAAAATGAGAGGTTTATGAGCCACAGCTGGGATCTTGCTTGCACTTCCTATTGGCTGATGCTAAGGTAGAAAGATAAAGGACCTCTGGATGGTTAAGTCCAGTCAAAGGCAATTATGGGGTGTCGCGCTCACCTTGCTTTCAGGCCAAGGGAGCCAGCTTTCCAGGTCATGTGGTCAGCATGATTAAACCGCTTCTGGCGCAACGGGAAACCATGACAAGTGCCAGAGTGCACAGAAATACCATTTACCTTCCCGCCACAGCCATACCTGTTTATCTACTTGCACTGGTGTGCTTTTGGACTACTGCTAGGTTGGCAGGAGCTGGGACTGAGCAATGGGAGCTCACCCCGTCATGTGGATTCGAACCATCGACCTTCCACTCAGCAAGCCCAAGAGGATCAGTGGTTTAGACCACAGCGCCACTCATGTCCCTTGGCTGACACGAAAGAGGTCAAAAGCAGCTACAGGAGATTCTTGTTGGCTGGGAGACATCTGAAGCTTGGAAGAAGGGGGAACAGCACTGTAATTTTGTGTATGAATCCAGTCTCTTCAATACTGCTATTGTTTGTTAACTTGACTAAATTATGTTGGTTAGTCACATCTCGTGTATGTGAGGATTGCTACCTTCCACCGAAAGTAAAATAGACACGGAACCCAAGATTTACGTAACTTGTTCCAGTTGTTGAGCTTTTCAGACAAATTCCTGCACTTTCAGCATGTACTATCTTAAAATGAAGATTTTTTATATTACTGGTATTCTGATTCCAAGAGGCCACAAACCAAACAAAAGCTTTCTAAAGGAGGGTATGTGGCCTATATATTGCTCCCAAGGTTGTTTTTTTGTTCAGATCACAAAGACTGCTTAAAATGGTAAGCTTTGCTCAGGCATTTGCTTTAACAAGGGCAGATATTTTTGCTATGCTCAAAGCAGAGCAACAAGTCATAGGCCAGGAACAGACTCCAAACTGAGTAAGAGAATACTCTCATGCTCTTTCTTTCTGTTTCAAAGCAATTCCTTGATAGTCAGATTCCCTTTTATCACTTGCACTGCCCATGAGTTGCTTCTTATCTGAAAACTTGTTAGCTTGACTCAGGCTGTGGACCCATGCACTCTTACTTTGGAGTAAGTAGCATTGGACTCAATGGGACTTGCCTCTGAATAGATCTGCATAGGAATGCACCACTTTACAAAGTGCTTCACACTTGCTCTTTCACACTGGAGGTTTCCCAGGCTGTGGCCGCTGTCGCATGCTGACAGCTTCTAGGAGCCATAGGTGAGAGCTGAGTGCAGGGTGAGGACCAAAGGGAGACAAACTACCCCAGAAGGAGCGCAAGTATCCCTTCCCTAACACCTCATACACCTGTAGGACTGGGCTATGACTCTGTTAAATGAGTGTTGGGAATGGATTCCAAAGAAAGAAGAAACACTGTTTTTGGAATGACCAGGGTGAAACTCAGTTCTGTTTGAAATGAGATAACCTTGGGAGTTGGGACTGAAGAAATAGTTTTCCTTAAATCCATTTGCAGCATGAACGTGAGTCTCATTTTGATGTTTAGAAACCTTCCCATTCAGTGATTAAAACCTGTGCAAAGATTAAATGGTCATTATGACTATCTGACTGCAGAACTAATGTACATTTTCTGAGCCATTTTGCTGGGTGCATGATCGAGTGATCATCCTATTTGGCTAGGAGGATGAATCCTTTGAAGCAAGCAGGCGCTGTTCAAAAACAGTTTAAATTAATTTGCAAACATGTAATACTGTTTCCAGTTCATAAAGCAAAGTTTGCAATTGGGCAATTTTTCCTGTGTGTTCTTGACAGTCTCTCACAACAGCCCTTTCACAATATGCATAGGGACATGTCCTTTTCCCCTTGCAATTTAATGCTATACTTAAACATTTTACATAAGCAGCAATAATTTTATCTGGTCATAATGGTGGCTGTCTCCAAATAGCAACATCCTGAGAGAGCGAGAAATGGATAGGACATTAAGTCCAAACCTGTAACAGTGTCAGCTCATTTCTTATGTATTACACATTGGGCCATTTTTTTTCTTGCAGGGTGGGCTGGGCTATTTAATTAGCTTTGGCTAGCATGGGAAACCTATGAGATAATTCAACAATAAAAACCCACTATTGTGATTCTTAGAAAGAAAAAGAAGAAAGTAAGAGTGGTGGCTCACTGAGACCCAGCTACCCTTCCTCAAGGACAGGAGTGTGGGGAAGAGCTTTTATCCCGTTTTGCTTAAATGCACTATCCAAAGGGAAGGATTAAAAAAAGCAGAGCTGAAGAAAATATTTCAGAATTGATCTCATTAGTCATTTATGTGGCCAGCATTCTCAAACCCTCTGTGGCTTCTTCTAGAGGGATGAATCAGTCACTTTTGAATATGCTCACTCAGAAGGCCAAGTTTTTGCATTAATCTGTGATTTCAGAAAATCTGCCTGAAATTTGCATTTACATATGTCTTTTTAAACTTAACTTGATTACAGTGGCACAATAATGATCCCTCAAAATATTTCTAATTGCGGCCAGAGAAATTTGGGTTGGAGGGAGAGCAACCATTTCATCAAATTTCTCCAGAGGGAAAAGAAATTCTACAACAATTTATTGGAAGGTGTGGCTTACTATTAGAAGGGCTAGTAACAGTTTCCTTCCCCCTCCGCAAGGCACTTTCACCTTCACCTTCTCCTTCTCCTAATGGTGTAATTGGCAGCAGTAGCAACTGTGTCAGCAGCCAGGCTCTGCTCTGGATACATTATTGAGTTGTGTTGGGACACTGAAAGCCAATGGATAATGGGCAAAGCATTGGCACCCCCTTTCTCTCAAGCTGGGGCAGTGTCCTATCACCCAGATCTGATTACCTCCTCTGGCTCCCATTGGCTGCTGGCTGCAGACTGATGCCAGCATCATGTTGCGATCATGCAGCTCCCCAAACATGTGGGCAAGTGGAAGGTCCACCAGAAAGACCCCAACCTTCCAAGAGGGGCTGAACCAGCTGGCCCTGCTTCCATCACATGACAGAAATGGGCCCAATTTGGACCCTATCACTGCATCACTTTCAGGCTCATTCAGTGATCTGCCTGGCTTCTACCCTGGCTGGTAGTCTTTCCATTCCATTCATCCCCACTTGGCTGCAGGGTAGTTAGGATTGCAGCCTAAATTCTGATCCACATATTGGCCTTGGAAAGTGAAGGTATGGTCAATTCACACTGGTATTCAAAAAGAATCCAAGCATCTCTGGCTCCATTCCCAGCTCCAACCCTAGGTGTTTTTCCTATGATCACCAAGTATCTCATGCGACCCTGTAAGATCTTACTCAGCAACGTCCTTGCTCCAGTAATCTGGTTTCAGCAAGCCATTTGAGCAAGAGAAATCTTTGTGTGGTGGCTCCTATGAGCATTTCATGCATTAGGAGCCTGACATTTCTGAACCATGGCCTGGGCAGAATGACACACCTGGTATGACGGAAGAAATGGAAAGAAATCTGCAGAAACACTCACTGGGCAAACAGCACAGGCTGCTGTTGGCATCATATATCCATATGTGTAGAATTCTATGTTTTGATAATACTACTTTATCTTTAGAGTTATGAATTCCTGACTTGCAAACAGACCTCTGGGTGAATGCCAGATGTGGTTTACTTGGTGATAAGGAACAGGACCCAAGAAGACAGGATGTGAAGCAGCTGATTGGCCCCTGCCAGCATGGATTTTGTGTATTTGGTAGCAGCTGTGCAGCAAGAATGTGGATTGAGACCATAGCATGCAGGACTGAAGATGGAAACCTTTGCCCCATTGTAGTCCCAATTCAGACTGGATTTCACACACACACACGCGCATACCCCGCCCCCCTTGTCTGAGGCCCAGGGTGTGAATTAAAATAAAGTTATAAACTTAAAAAGGCAGCTGGTCCCTGGCGGGGCCCAGGACAAATGTAGCTGGCTACCCCCCCCCACTCTGCATGGACCTTCATGCCCCAAGACTGTTCTTTGCTCCAGGAGGAAAGCTATTATGAGAGTGCTGCAAGGATTAGGGAAACTTCACCTACTGAGTTCACATGCATTTAATATCCGGAATGGCAAACTGCATGACTTCAGTGATTCAAAATACCCTTTAGATAGGATAGTGTTTTGTATAATAGCTGGCCCCTTTGGACTTTGGCTGCAATCCAGTGGAGCTCTATGCATGTTAAAATAAAAGCTGGCTTTTCTCTCCAGTGGACTAAGTGACTGTAAAGATAACTTCAAAGATCTAAAGTTTTTTCTCTGGGCCTCACTTGCAGAATAAAAATTAGCTAGTGCCACACCAGATTTTTAATTGATAGGAAATATATTGGAAAACAAAAAGAAACAACTCCTAGATATGAATGGCTTACATATCGTAGAACACAACTACTTTATAATATGATCATGGGACATCCAGAAAGTAAAACAATGCAGCTAAATAAGAATGCGATTCATTCCCCAAATGTAAACAAGCCTCTTGCATATGTACTTTAAGTATGTATACAAACTCAATGAGAGGTGTGAGCCTGCTTTGGCTGGGGAATCTCATTTATATTAGGACTAATTTGAGACAAAAAAACCTCTTATCTCCTCATCAACACAAAGAAACATTTCTCTTTTCTGATCTTTCATATTTGTCAGAGTTAGAAATCCCAATTCACAACAATATGTGGTGAAGAACTGTAGAAGAATAGTCAATGCTCATGAATATCTATCAATATTCTGAAAACTACTATACTATACTATACTATACTATACTATACTATACTATACTATACTATACTTGATCGTCCTCGAATCTTCTTGCTACACTTGCCATGCTCTGCTGCCACACCAGCATGGTACGCCACACTCTTTGAGAACCACTGCCCTGAAGGGACTCAGTAACCTTGCTGCTCTTTCTTAATCTCATCACTCAAAATTCTCATGCTGTGTAGTAGGGCAGACTTCTTTTCAGCAAAGCTAATATCCCCAAGCAAAGACGCTGAAGTGATGAGGATACTTGTCACGAGCTCTTTTCCTCTGAGCTATATGAGTGTTTGCTTTCATTGTTTTCCTTATTCCTAGATATCCTATCTGTCAGTTTTGTAGGTAAACTGGAAGAGATAGGCATGCTAATTAATTTTCTGAAAACTACACTCAAAATGGGGAGTGCTAAAGAGGGGAATGGGCACTATAGAGGCTCTTCTATGATATTGCTCTTAAAAATAATGGGAGAGATGGGAAGCAGAAGATTACAATAGTGAATGAGGACTTAATGGCACCATCTTCCACCGAATGGAATTTTTTTTTGAAATAACAAATTTCTGGAATTGGCTTTCTTGACAGTCAGTTGTCTAGATGGGATATAAATTCAAATTATTCAGAGTTGATCTTATTTTCAGTTACCTACAGCTACGGATGGGTGAGAAATTCTATTCAGTTTGCATTTAAATGTAAACCTACATAATTTGCACTTTCAGAAACAATGCACAAACCAAAACATAGCTACTTTTTGAAATTCTCACTTTTAAGAATTTCACAGTGCAGTTCTCCTGCCTGCTAAGGAACACATAAAGGCATATCCTAAGGTAAAGTATGCATAAAAACACACATTTTTAGTGGAAATAATATATGGAACTGGAATTATATTAGGCAATGCTATTCTTCTAGAAAAAGAGGTGCTAAAGATCTCAGGGACGAGACCATCATGCCGCTCCTATCTGCCATCCCGGGCCGCTCTTGTGAAGCCAAATTGTTCTCACTCCTAGCCGACCAGAACAGCTCGACAACAGAGAAGGTTGCTAAATTCTTCGAGAGAGCAATGAGACTGAGAGCTGCTATCTGAATGACATCAGTGTCGTCACCCGGATTCCTCGCCTAGGATCTTATCATTATTATCTTTATGTTTTATTATTAGTATTTTATTATCTCTGCTAAGTTTTAGGTACTGAGATTTTTAACTTATCTGCATCTGGTTATTATTATCTTTCTCCCTGTCCTGACCATCCCTCCGAGGTTATATTTATATTTATAATCTTTCAATTTGGCTGGTCTATTTACTTAACCGACCTGGAACAATCTACCAGAGAAAAGGCCGTCGCCCATGGGACAGAGGGTCATTGATGAACGATAATCCAGCTTCTACCTAGGGTTTTAATAGGTCATAAGATTATACGGTAACTATATTTGTAATGTATTTTTGTCTGTGTTTGTCCTTTGATGCTATGGCCTGTTGGCTATGCAAATAAAGTCCTTGTTGTTGTTGAGGTGCCGGAACTCACCATGAACACCTCCCTTGGCTGATATTCAACTAAGTTTTTACTCAGAGTGGACCACTGAAATGAATGAACCTGACTGAGTTAGGTCCATTAATTTCACTGTCTACTCGGAGGAAAAAAACTTAGTTGACTACCGTCCCATGTATTTATACATATTTTTCAATACTTTCATGTTAAAAAAAAAGAGGAGGCAGAAGGATGCCAGAAATCCAAGAGATGTTTAATTTACATATCAGTTTCTAAGTAGAGTAATGGGTGCGCACACAATAGCAAATCCCATTAAGCTTAGAAAATTGCCACATTTACCAACCTATAAACCTGTTCTTCTGAAAACTGAAGATTTGTACAAATTGATGTCAGCTTCTCAACCTTACGCATTGACCTGTTATAAGCTAATTATAGAAAGGATGATAAAAGACAGGCAGTGGAAATGTTTTTGAAAATATTTCTCAAAATGATTTAACTCTATTGAGATAGAATTCTGCAAGAGCAGTTTTCACTCTTCAGACTGACTTAAAATGATCTCGCCTGCTCAGCAGGCTTTCCCAAGCCCCAAAATATAAGAACATGGCTAGAGCTCACCCAAAATCCTATGCAGTTCAGCATCCAAAAATGTGCATTTCATATCTGACTTCTTTTAGTAATGTTTTCTTTTGAAATCTTTAAGATAATATTTTAGTTTCTTGCTAATTATGTTGCTTTGAATTTATACTTTATATTTGACTTTCTTCAGTAATGTTTTATGCTGGATTGTTTTATTTGATGTTTTAATGCATTGTAAACTGTGTTGAGATTTTCTTCTTAAAAATATAAAGCGGTACATAAATAATATGAGTGATAATAATAATTCTGTTCTCACAGTGACCAACCATCTGTGCCTCTGGGCACAGCCCTCAAGCTGGACATGAGCTCAGTAAGCTTGACCAGTCAGTGACTGATTGACTGGCTTACTGATTAACATGTTTCCTTGTCAAAATGGCTTCTGAGCAGTATCTTATATTTCTGGGTCCAGCTCCCAGAAAAGAGTCCAACTTGGAGTTGGTGCAGCCATGTCTGATGCCAGTGGCATAGCGTGGGTTGTCAGCCCTCGGGGCCATGCAGTGTGGGTGGGAAGGAGGGAAGGAAACAGATGGAGAACCCATGTGCATTCAACTACCTAATGGCATCCACATTACCCAGAAGATCACAGCTGCAGAGATAAGATGAGAAGAGCAATTCCACTGTCTGGAGAGCTCACTTCCTGGTTCACATGCCATCTTCTATAAAGAGACAGAGACAGAAGTGCACAGCTGTATTGAGGCAGCTTTGACCACTGAAATTTTGCACCCCTAAAACTTGCGTGCCCTGGGCAACTGCCCCTGTAGCCCCCCCCCATGCTACGCCACTGCCCGATGCTCTTCCACCTTCACCTGCAAGAGCCAGCAGAACTTCAGATGCAGTAATGGCCCTACTGCTCCAGTTACCTGCCTCTCTGAGCTAGGATTGCCTTCCTATCTTCCCATGTATGCTTCATATGTTTATGTTGGTAAATAAATTCAGTAGTACAAACGATGTACATAAAGATATTTGATGATTCTCAACCACAATCCCTCTTCAAAATATTATACCTCCCCCCCCCCCTGTGAACCCTACAATGAGGATTAAAGCTGCAATTCTTAACACACTTTCTTGGAGTAAGCTGCATTGAGCTCAGTAGGACTTCTGAGTAGACATGCATAGAATTGTGCTGTAAATTACCCATGCATTAGCTCTCAGCTGGAATAAAGTACTTAAATTTACAGATTCTATTTGCCAAAACAAGTTCAATCTAAACTCCTTAACGTTCTGTGTTTGCACCTTGCTGTTTTACTCTTTGGAAGTCATCCTGATGCTGCTTTATTCATTTCGTATGCCAGACTGTGGCATTTTAAATAACATATTTCATTACCAGCATGTCTACAGAGGTGCGATAATTAAGAAAAAAAGAAGATTACAAAGGGATGCTTTGAATAATCTTGAAATGCTTGAATTAATATTTGCTTTAGCTTGATTATAGAGAAAGAAATCCATGGACTGCCTCCCAGACCCACTTGCATGGTTCTGTCTTTGTTTACAAATAAATAAATAAATCTGCAATGGGACGAGAGCTGACAAGATCTCAACAGCACTGCTGATCACTAGTGATGACACATTAACATAACAATAAACATTTTTCTTATTGATACTTAAATGTGTCAGAAAATCCTTTACTTCACATTTGAACAAATAAGCTCAGCTATCCTTCAAATTCATATTTGTCTGACTATTCTGATGCAGTTTCCCAGCAAAATAGAGGGCACATACAGTGTATGTATGTATGTATGTGTATGTGTGTGTGTGTGTGTGTGTGTGTAGAGAGAGAGAGAGAGAGGGAGAGTAGTGAAATAATGTACAAAACTACTTTACATTGGGCATGATTGTGTAGAAAAGATGTGTGTGTTAGGCAAAATAGCATACAATAATGCATCTACTCGGAAAAATACACACAAAAATGTCTATAAATTTCCATGCAGTCTTTTCGAAGATAAAGTGTGCAAACTGATGTTAAAATGGGGGCAAATTGAGCTTTAAGTGGAGAAATGAGAAACTGAAAGAAACTGAAAATGACAGATTCAACCACTTCTAACCATTTGTCTGCATGGGACTTTATGGAGTGCATAGGATTCATTTTCACTTAGCTGGGATTCCTATCCAGAAAGTTTTGAATGCTTGAACTGCAACAGCTTTGCTTTTTGTTGTTTCTTTTCAGAAAATAGTAATGCGGTTAGTTTGTTTCTGAGATTCACACTGGCTGCCAATCTGCTACCATGACAAATTCAAGGTTTTGGTATTCACTTATAGGGCTCTATACATCTTGGAACTAGGTTACTTGAGATACCACCTTATCGCTTATATACCCAGTAGGTCACTGCATTCTGCAAGAGAATTTCTTCTTAAAGTCTAGAAAAATATCAGAAACCTGCCTCTATCCACAGTAACTCTAAGCAGGGCTTTCAGTATGGCTGCCCCTGTTTTATGGAGCAGCATCCCTGTTGAGATACGACAAGTGCCCAGTATCTGTGCTTTTCAGAAACAATAGAAAATAGTTCTGTTTCAACAGGCTTCTCCAGCTGAATGAAGCGGTCTCTGCCTTAGATTATCATTTTTGTACTGTTTTAAAATATGCATTCTGTTATTTTTTCAACTGTTTTAAAAAACTATGTTTATCTGTATTTATGGTGTTTGCAAATTGCCTTGAGACATATGTAAAAGCTGATTTATAAAATTGTTGTTGTTGTTGTTAACTGCATTATTTCATTTTCATTAGACCAATCCAGAAATTAAATCAATGGGCGCCTGATATTTGAATTGCTTTTTTGAAGCTCGCCTTGAAACTGCACTAGTGAACTCCTTCCTGAAACATTAAACAATCAGTTTACTTTTGTAGGTTAAGCCACTGAGGTCTCTGATCTATGGCATACTGTCAAGAAAACCATCAGCTAAGACTCAAGGTTTAAGAAAGTTACAGTTTCCTATTTACAGTTTTTGGTTAGATAGCTCAGCTGGAGTTGAACCTTTGTGAGACACTCATGTGAGTGTCAAATGTCACAACAAGGGAAATGACCATGGGTTGTCAGGCCCCAAAATGTGCCACAGAGCGTGAGAGTGTCTCTGGTTGGAGATATCAAACTAAATAAATTAAAGACAAAACAATTAGATTAGGTTTGTAGCCTATCTGGAGATGAAAATGGCAAAGAACTCTGGGTGAAGGGTGAAATTGCTCTAATTAGTTTATTTCTTTTTATAGCTGTAATAAGTGTTTACCCAGAGCTCTGTCTGCTCTCACATAAATTAAAATTCACAATAACTAAACCATATTAAGCTACTGAAATTCAATAAATAAGCCAGTCTATATATAGTTTTAATACCTAATAGACAGGCATTGACAATTTTGGTTCTGCTTTAAAGAAAATATCTGAATGGTGGAGAGGACATACTGTATGCAGATGGGCAATTTAATTTTAGGATTTAAAGCCTGAAGGCTACCCAGAGAAAAGCAGGTAGTGGATCAAAATGGTTGTCCTTGTATTATTTAGCATCAGAGAGAGAAGTCAAAATGTCCTAGATTGAGGGCTACTGTACCTCTAGCCTGAAATCTCCAAGGCTGTTTCTCTTTCTTATTGCTCTAAGTATTCCTTGTTTGCCAACATCAACATTTGTTTGCTTATTTTGAGAAAGTGTTAGGTATTTGAAGTGTGCTGTTTTGTGGCAAGATGTACTTTTTAAGCAACTTTTGTGTACAGGGCAGCATTAGGCAGAGTGAGGCAATCACCTCAGGTGGCAGAGGCTGAGGTGTGTGGAGAGAGCAAGAAGTGATGGAGATATATTGAAAGACAGAGTGATGTGCCTCTCCTAAGACAGCCTAACACATGTAAGTGTGGTGGAGAGCATGTAAGATTCAACTGGCAGTGCGTTTGGCTTCTGTATATGGAATAGGCTCAGATAACAAAATGTCCTAGGCAGGCTCTGGTTTGCATAAGGCAGTGGGGTCCTAATAAATTTGGTAGGACAAAAGTTGTAGCTCAGTTTTGGAGCACATACTTCAAATATATGAGGTTACAGGTTAAATCCCCCAAGGCTCCTGTCACTGCCAGTCAGTGTCAGTAATACTGAGCTGGATGGACCAATCATCTGACTTGGTATAAGGGAGCTCCAAGATCTCAACCCCATGCCTGAAATCCTGGGTAGCCACTGTCAGTTAGTGTAGACAGTGCTGAGCTACATAACTCAGTAGAAGGCAGCTCCCTATTGTACAGGGAGCTTGCAGTAGTGTACCTTTGTAGCACATTTTGCTTTGTGCAGTCTAAAGGCCAGTTTACATATCATATTTTCCAGACGGTGGAATGAAGCTTATTCATGTGCCAACAGCTTGTGTGAATACATCCCACATAATCATCCATCCTGATGACCTTCAGTATTGGCTTGTTGTAGCCTTTGTTTTTCCAGTTGGTTTGTAGTTTGAAAAGGGCTTCACCAGTTCCCAGAAGCTAGCATTTCAATTATTGAATTGTTCCCTTCCAAGCATTGATATTTAATAAGTTTTGATATATTTTTTTTACAGAGTTAATGCCCATGATTTACTACACAGTTGGTGTTGTGAACCTGGTCACTTTCTACACCAAAGCAAGCACACAATCAGAATATGACTGCTGTTCCAAAATGTACACAGTGGATTTTTCAGCCTAATATAGATTCTAGGTCTTTCAGAGCTATGTCTGTACCTGAGTTTTAAACCAATGCATCCTAAGACTGGGTTTAATAGGGTCTTGTCCACTTTGTAGTGCCATTGATCATTCTGACATCCTGTGCTTTCTCAATTCTCCTTCTGGTATTTAATCACAGATGACAAGGGGATAGCAAGAGGATTCTTCTAGTGTCCTTTTGAGGTCCTTAGTTTAAAGGCAGGTCCCTTTCTCTGTTCCTATGCACTGCAACTGCACAACTCCTTTAAGATTTTCTCTGCTCATCTTTTTCTGAAATATATTTTTGGGTTTTGCCTCTGATAGTTTTGACACTGAAATTATTGTGTGAATGAGCATTTATGGGGACAACTGAGAGCTTTCATATTGTCTCACGTCACACCAAATGGATTAAATGTTTTTCAGTGAATTCACACATTCTGCTGCCAGTTACCAAAGGTATTATTACATCCCCCCCCCAGTCTAAAAAGCTCAGGGTTGATATGCATATGTCTTTCAGCCATTTTATTGTTGCAACAACCCTATGAGGTAGATTTTCCAACTTCCTATGTTGAGATAGTTTATTTAATTTAATTTATCTCATGAACTTTATACATCGCTTTATACAACCCTCAAAGTGGTTGAGATGTACATGTTTGAGCTACTTGTGTATGTTATCTGTACTGTGGAAAGCCTATTGAAGTTTAATATATGCTGGAAAGCTCAGCCTGTTCAGGTGTCTGATGCATCTCTTTTTTGTGAGAAACTAGAATGAAGTTGAGCTGGATGAAATCCCATTAAGAGTAAGCTGAACTGGATTCAGTGTAAGAAAAATTAGAGCGACAAGCACACAGAGTGCAATGAGATTGAGTGTTTGCGTGGGAGGGAAGGAGGCTTGGTTAATTTCATTGTACGCAGGTTGTACAATAAAGGTAAAAGGTAAAGGGACCCCTGACCATTAGGCCCAATCGTGGCTGACTCTGGGGTTGTGGCGCTCATCTCGCTTTATTGGCTGAGGGAGCCGGTGTACAGCTTCCAGGTGATGTGGCCAGCATGACTAAGCCGCTTCTGGCGAACCAGAGCAGTACACAGAAATGCCGTTTACCTTCCCGCTGGAGCGGTACCTATTTATCTCCTTGCACTTTGACGTGCTTTCGAACTGCTAGGTTGGCAGGAGCAGGGACCGAGCAACGGGAGCTCACCCCATCGCGGGGATTCGAACCGCTGACCTTCTTATCAGCAAGCCCTAGGCTCTGTGGTTTAACCCACAGCGCCACCCGCGTCCCTAGCAACAATAAAGGTATTATTATTATCCCTGTATGTGTCTACTCAGAAATAACTTCAGTAGACTTACCCCATGGTGTAGGTTGTGATCTTGTATTCAGAGTGTTCTGGAAACCAGAAACAGAGCAATCCAACAAAAGAAAACAGAAAACACCCTATTTTGGTCCTTATATGTGTTCAAATGGCTTTTTAACATTTAAGATGGGCCTTGAGAAATCTAGGTTTCACATCTGATGTGTCCAGTCTGCAAGTTATCACCTAATCACCTGGTCTTGTGAAATGTTTTATTTTATCATGGTGATAAAACCCTGGCTATTTGAAGTTGGAAACTGCCCATTGTGCCAACAAAATGTATTGAGTGATGCTGAAGGTGGGCAAAGACTGTGTTTGGATTTAGTGTTGAGTGTTTCTTTTCAGAAAGGGAAAGTGTTTATTTGTCTCAATTCCTGTGCACACTTCTCTGGGACTAAGTCTTATTGCAGGGTTACACTGGGTTGAACTCAGTGCATAGGATTGTACTGGTTGGCTTCGGATGTGCCCTTCCATGAACAAAAGAGAAAGTGGTCTGTTTGTCAAAGGGGAGTAAGGTTCCTGCTGGAGGAAGAGGGGGAATGTGATTTTCATAGTTTAACCATTCATCCTACAATCATCAATGGCACCTCCTGCACTGTGGTGGATGGGGGGCACAGGTGGTTGTAGGGGAAATTGGTGAAAACCAGCTCCCCTTTCTCCTGTGAACACAGTTGCACCCATTGGTAGTCTGGATCCAATCCACTGAATTTTAATATTTATAAGAATAAATATTTTGCTCCTGGGAAATATTTATTTAAGAAAAGGACATTCTGAAAGGTGTAACATAAACAACTGGAAGATAGCATAATAAATAGTTAACCCAAGGAGTTTGTTTTTGCCAATGAGGTTGTAATGGCTACCAGGAGTGTAAGAATCTGCCCCAGTCCATTCCAGCATCTGATATTTTCCATTCCACTGCAATTAATTTATTTTGCATAAGACTATATTGTATATTTCCACAGTAGTGGAAATGGGAAAGACTTGTGCAAAATAAACCAATGCATATCTCAGCCATCAATCAAGATTTTCAAATCAATTACTTTCCCTGTGTGTCCCCTTTCAAAGTTAATGAGCTTCCAGAGAGGTAGCCCTCTTAGACTTTAGCAGTAAAAACAATAAAGAGATTTGTGACACCTTAAAGACAAAGCTAATGAAGTGGCTAATGGCTCATTACAAAGCCATATATGGCTGCATTTCTCACCGTGTCTATTCAGAAATAAATCCCACTGAATTCTGCTTACTTCCAGGTAAATGGGGTTAGGATTTATCTTTATCCTGATTTTACAGTTCCCTATAAACTTAATCGTGTTTTGTTTCCCTTACTCGAGCACCAGGGAAGGACAATTTAGCACCCTTTTGATATTTTGCTCTGTGTGTCCTAGATTGTATGAATTCCTGTGGGCATATTAAACATTTTATAGTCACTTTAAAGTTACTTATACAAATCAATTTTGTAATGCAACGTTTTATTTCATAAATGCATATTTTAGTCAGAAAATGGTGAGGTATATGCATCTGCTGAAACAACATCCAAGCTAATTTAGATTTTAAATGTTGGTAGTAAACATGACCTTATGTTTCACAGCTTGAAATCCTCAGACTTTAACTGCAGTGCACAGATAAAATCAAAGAAACTACTTCTTTCCCTGTGAGAACAATAATGAATGTTGCATTGCATTGCCTTTTGACATTCACAGTAGGAATTGGATTAAGGGTACAGTCATAACTCCGCTTACCCATTGCATTCAATGGGACTTCTGAGTACATATGGATAGGATTGCAGCCTTAGTGCCCAATACCTGCCTATATCAGCAAACAACTTACAAGCAGACAAACACTTCAAAAGAAAGAGAAAGTGAATGGGAGGTCCCTGCTGGAACAGCAGTAATCATGCACCAATGAATATGTACGTAATATAGCTACTTATGTATAATGTGTGGATGCTAAAAAAACAAAGAAAAACACTTATGTTACAGAGAACTAATGCAAAACACATTCATAACAAACATATGTGCCATGATGGGGGTTTGAACAGGTGAATAGAAGGAAATTCACTCGGTGGTCCATGTCCAATGGATTCATCCGAGATCCCTAACAGCTGCAATAAATGGCTTTTAAATGCCATTTGCTAATCATTGGCTAATTCTAATTAGCCCATAAATGTACTTTTCTTGATCAGGGACAATATACATATGGGAACCTGCTTGTGAGCATCCCTGGAAAACTTAGTTTGTTTAATGTCAGAGTCAGAAAGCAAAGCCAGATGGATCATCTTTGTTACCATGCATGACTTTTGTTATGTTCTCGGGGGTCCTTCCAAGATTTAATTTAGAGTACAGTCCTGATCCTTTGAGGACAGTGGGAAGTTTTGTCATTTATTCAACAGGAGCACCAGGGCAACATCTGATGTAAATCACACGATTATTTCTCACTGGCTGACCACTGTTACTTATTTACTTGTCATCTATACTTCCCTTTTAACTGCAGTCTATCTGATGTGCACTTTCCACAACCCCAGAGCCAGAGCTGAATTCCCTTAGCAGGAATGCAGACTTTGTACAGAGCAGGAGATTCATTTATACACACCGCAAGTCAGTGTGAAAATGCATCACATAATTCACAGACCAAATGTGCTTTCATATCTATAATTCATCAAGAAAAGCTGTGGTTGTAAATCATGCCTTCCTAATGACAGAAAAGTGAAATACTGACAAGCTGTGCAGAAATGCACTGAAAGGGCAGTCTAACCTCCCGAGATATCAAATTTGACAACCTGCTTAGCTTTGGAATAAGTAAAGAAATTGAGTTCTTTAAAGAGTATTTAAGTAACGTATACTTGTTTCTCTTTCTTAGACCTGTATATCCCCAGGAGAGAGCAACCCCAGTCTCCAGTTTTCACTGTGAAAACATGTGATGAAAAACTGTCAGCAGGGGGGAAAGTTTTAAACTCTGAATATCTCAATAACTCAATTTCCACTGTACTACTTCAGTCAAATCAGTCAATTTGTACAACCCAGCCACATAGCATCTTCTGCTTCCTTGGCACAGCATTATTTGTTGTCTTGTAGCACTGTGCTTCCACCATCACCACCACCAATATTGCTACTACTGCTTCCATTTCTTCTTTGCAATTGAGGAAGGATCGTATGGCCACTGAATGTGTAGACAATCACACAGTAGCAGTGGGAGCAGGGTAGCAAATCCACCTCTGATTGGAGTCGGCATCTTCTCCTCTGAACCCCAAGAAGACACCCCTTCCACCAGACTTCAATCACTGATTCTTCAGAAGATCGCCACAGCTTGACACCCAAAGTTCTTGAGGAAGCCAAAGGCTGCAGGAAGAGGCACTGGTTTTTTTAACTGGCAAAATGCAGTGTTCAAGGGTGGGGCCTTTGGACAATGAATACTTAGCCCAGGCAATGAAGGTCTGCCTGTTGCTTCAAGACATTGCAGAGAAAACTAGATTCAGGGGTGGACTTTGGTAATATGGCGCTCAGAGCAAAGACAAAATTTGGCGCCCCTCTAAATATTTCTTATTTTTACAATAATTCCTTTTGGTAAAGTTGCTTTTTATGGATCTTCTCAGTAGATGTATAAATATGTTGTTGTTGTTGTTGTTGTTGTTAATTTTGCAGTGCTTCAGCTCTGCACCCTGTGCAGGGGAACAGCCGGCATCACCCTAATTCTTTCCCTGCTTGAATGTCTTGCCTCAGATGCAAGATCGCTGACTGTGGTCCTGAAACCCACACGTAGGTCTCTCTCCATGGTGCTGATCCTTCTTT
Organism: Podarcis pityusensis; assembly: GCF_964106645.2. Lineage (NCBI taxonomy): Eukaryota > Metazoa > Chordata > Lepidosauria > Squamata > Lacertidae > Podarcis > Podarcis pityusensis. Next base: position 42,321,733 of record NC_138027.1, read on the forward strand.
GCTTCCTGTCTGCCTTGGGCCAATATCTATACAGTGGTACCTCGGGTTGCATACGCTTCAGGTTACATACGCTTCAGGTTACAGACCCAGCTAACCCAGAAATAGTGCTTCAGGTTAAGAACTTTGCTTCAGGATGAGAACAGAAATCGCGCTCCAGCAGCGCGGCGGCAGCAGGAGGCTTCAGTAGCTAAAGTGGTGCTTAAGGTTAAGAATAGTTTCAGGTTAAGTACGGACCTCCGGAACAAATTAAGTACTTAACCCGAGGTACCACTGTATGTGGTAGTGGGCATCTCCATAGATCAGTACAGTGGTACCTCGGGTTACAGACGCTTCAGGTTACAGGCTCCGCTAACCCAGAAATAGTACCTCGAGTTAAGAACTTTGCTTCAGGATGAGAACAGAAATGGCGCGGCAGCAGCGCAGTGGAAGCAGGAGGCCCCATTAGCTAAAGTGGTGCCTCAGGTTAAGAACAGTTTCAGGTTAAGAACGGACCTCCATAACGAATTAAGTTCTTAACTCAAAGTACCACTGTACGTGAATGGTAATTAAATATATAATAGGCAATGATAGTATCCCCAAACTGCAATTATTGGATGTTTGGATGATTTGATTTTGGAAGAAGATTTAAAACTAGTGACAAGCTCACAAAAGTTAGACAAACTATAACATCTTTTTGTAAATCGCCAAGATCTCCTTTAATTAGAGAGTTTGGACTTGATATCCCACCTTTCACCCCCCTTAAGGAGTCTCAAAGAGGCTAATAATCTTCTTTCCCTTCCTCCCCCACAACAAACACTCTGTGAGGTGAGTGAGGCTGAGAGACTTCAAAGAAGTGTGACTAGCCCAAGGTCACCCAGCAGCTGCATGTGGAGGAGCAGGGAACTGAACCCGGTTCACCAGATTACGAGTCCACCGCTCTTAACCACTACACCACGCTGGCTCTCTAATTCTAAATTGGGATCAGTGCATTTGGATGGTGGCCTGTTTGACTAAATTCACATATTATAAAAGATTTAAAGGAAAACATTCTCCAGGCAAATGTGTCAAAAAGTGGAGTTTATTTATAAGCTACTGAAATACAGGCGGTCATGACAACGTACAACCACATATAATGTTTTCACTTAAATAACTATTTAGATTATTTATATTCTAGATACTGGATATTGTATGTGTAATGTCACCATATATTTGTTTATTTGATATGAGGAGCTGCTTTTGCAATTATTTTGTATTACACTTTTATAATTAAAAACTATGAAAAATAAAATTCCACAGCCCAGTTGATTAAGGCAATGTGATGCACTAAAACTATGACGTGTGCCTATAAGTCTGTGCAATAACATGGAACTCTTCATCCAAGTAAACAGAGAGGTAAGTAGATTTTAGATACATCAAGAACAAATACAAAGTCAATACTTTTACATGTTTGACCTAAGCTTAGAATGATGGGAGAATCACTTAGGATCAATGACTAACTGACTTACATACAAGAGTGATGAGTTAAATACACCATCACAAAGGCATGAAGTTTACAAGCCACAATTTGAATGGCACCTAAAACCCTACCTATATATTATTAAAAAGTCACAGCAGGACAGAGATTTAATCATGACTGTCTCAGCTACAAAAAAGAGGAGAGGATTCAGAATATGTAATGAAGCAATTTTCTTCAAATCTGTTTGCTGGGACTCTGCCGAGCATGAGAATGACATTATGCTCACTGCCTGATCAGTGATGTCTACAGAACAACCCAGCACTCCTTTAATGCACTCGCTGTAAGCCTTCACTGTTGTTCAGTGGTGCCATCAGATCTTCCTTACAGAGATAGAACTGCTGACAAATTCGGTGTTAGCTGAAGTGAAGAACATGGCAAAAATTGCCCTCCCCTGCTAATGCTGAAACCTATGTTTTAAGCAGCATGACTTCTTAAGTTTAATAGAAAGGCAAACATGATTCTACAGTTGGAAACTGTGCTGTCTGGAATTTTTACATCTGTGTGAACAGATTTAATCCTTCAGGTTAACCTGAATTTATGAAAGGGTTTAAAGATTTGCTGGAGGAGTAAATTGAAATACTAATGCTTTGCATATACATTCTGTTGGAGCCAAAGAACCATGAATGGAAGGAAGTTAATGCTCTTCCTCAGATATCTATACAAGTGCTATAAATAGCAAGCAGGTTATAAAACAGTTCTCATGTTTCTGCATGGAAGAGCGTCTTTGGTTCCAGCTTCACTTTTCCAGCACAAGGTGTAAAACATCCCTTCTTTGACCAGAAATCACATTTGAAGGGCACATTTGAATATGCTGTCTTCTAATGACGCCAGATAACATTATCTCAATAATCTTTACAAAAAGCTTGCAGGGTAGATCATGTTAGTTTCTGTTTCCTCACTGAGCAGCTGCTTGCAGTCACAGGTCTGTTTACATTCCACAGAGTCCAGATACTGTTGGATTCTCATGGGAAAGGGAGATGGGATGTGACGTTACTGGTTTCCTGTTTCCTTTGTTCCTTTCATTTCCTTTGTTCAGTTGCTCTCTGCTCTCATAGAGAGGAGATGTGTTTTTCTTTGCTCTCTGCATAGCTTAGTAATAAAGTATAGCAATGTAGCCCATACCTGCCTCATCCTTCCGTTGTGGACTTTGTTGTTTTAATGCTCTGCTGGGTGGGCTCAAAGAAGATGAGCCTTATCAGCTCGGACGACCGGAGCTGAATTTCCAATAGATCAGTGCTATTATACAGATTACATCTTCATCTTGCAGATAGGATGAGTCTGAGGTAGAATGGCATGTTCTTAAATATTCCATGACAGAGATGGGATCTGAACTACCCAGAACCTTCTGGTCTACTGCTCAGGGCCAAACTAAGAACAGTATTATTCATGTGATTGGCCTCTGCATGTTTGTTCCAAACTCCATGCCTTTACATTGTAAGTGTAGGACCCTGACTGGGGGCATAGTATGGAGCAACAAGGGACTTTATTTAAACATTTGCTCCTGCCATAACTCAGATATGGATCCCCCTTCTCACGACAACCCTGCAAGGTAAATTGGGTTGAGTTTATCTATGCATTGAATACAGAACGATTTGCCTTCAAACAAATGTGTATAGGATTGCAATGTTAGCTCTATGGCTACACCTAGCCACTTGAGTTTTGTGCCAGCTACTCCATATTATGGGATTGTCAGTTGCCCACAGCTCATGCTCATTCTAAAAATCACACAAATAAAAGTGTAAGTATGCATTTGAAAGCTTGACATCAAATTCTCTGGTTATCTTAGCAGTTAGAATGGTGAGAGAACAAGCAACGCTGAATGAAGACCTGTTTACATCCTAGATTTTGATTTGCATGTGATGCTGTATGGGAAGAAAGATAAGGAGCTTTGAATCTGCATGCTGCAGCCTTTAACTATCTGTCATTTTCACCAGACTATGGTCCTCCTGGAGCCATCTGCAAAGGTAAAAGAGGAAAGAGCCCTCTCCCCTTTGCTGCAATTTGAGAACTGCTCCGCACTATTAAACAGGAATAGGTCCAAATCGGAATTACTCATCTAATTACCAGTTGGGATTTGGATTAGCATTCTGGAGCTCAGCTTTCTAAAGGGCAGTGTGAAAAAGAAAGAGAAAACCATTAATCTAAATGCACGAAGACTTTGGGGATGTTAAGATCATGTGCATAATCGAACTTTGTGAGTCAGCCAACTCTCTAGTGTGAAGTCTAAAGTATTTATCTCTCAAGGAAATGCATCACTTTTATTGGGGTTTACAGAATCTCGCTGATAGCTCAGTATGAAATTTTCTGTCAGGCCCTGTATAATTCTGACAATGAATGTTGGTTATAGCGCTGTGTAGGAGCATATTAAATTCTTCCTAGGCCACCATATGGCTGGAATATTAAGGAATATGGGATTCAATGTATGAATTTTGCAGAGGATGCAAGAAGGCGTTAGATCAATGGAAAAAACTGACAACATCTGAAGGTTATATTAGTAAACATCTTAGCCTATAGAAGTGTATAGTAGTCCTTCCTAGTAGGTTGGAGGTGTGATGAGTGATGGGCTGACAGATGCTCAGAACTAACATGCAAAATATGCACACTTATGGAGGCTGCTAGAGCTATAGGCTAGCCATCCACTGGGAGTTGTACAGCTGGAGTTTTTCTAGAATCATAAGAGTTAGAAGGGGACCTTGGAGGTTATTAATTTCAACCCCTTCTCAGTACTGGATCTCTGATCCAGGACACAACAGCATCCTTGCAGATGACTATCCAGGCTTTCCTTAAATATATTCAGTGGATAGAACTTATAGCAATAAATGGACATGGCTTTAGTATATCTATATTAATATAAAAATATATTTTTTCTATATACTGCATCTTGGACCTATTTTTTGATAGTACTGGTGGCTGCTCTGATAGGGAAAATGGCTCCAAGGTGCACAGGAACAGTGTTAAACCTGGATTCACTCCTAAGTTTCAAGTGCAGAGTTTATCTCTTCACTGTTACAAGATGTCCAGCCAAAGCTTTTTTTTTAAAGCAGTCACATCTTTACCTGCTAATACATTACATATGTTCTAGTCATGTCCTCAAATTGCCAATTTTGGGCAGTAATAAAATATATTACACCAAAATGATGGTGAAAGTCTTCTTCTGCAGTGGTGTCAGGCTTCAGGGAATTGGCTTCCTCTCTCCCCTCCCCCCCCCCGTGGCAGTAGATAAGAAGATCAAAGAAATGAATGTCTTACCAGTTAGAAACTTTAATAACCACAGTGAGAGAACAAAGAACACATCTCCAAGAAATGGAGGTGCTCCCAATTAAGGATCACACCCCCTTCCATCCCTATTAATCTACATCACTCCTACGTTTTGTAATCTGAGCTTGTACCCTCTGTGCTTTCTGTTCTGACACTTTCTGAGCTCTTCTTGACCTTGGGCTGAGCAGAGGAATGCTGTCCAGAGACTGTGAATCTGTTAACCCTTTCTCTTCCAGTGCTTCTTCTCCTAGCTGTTCCTGTTCCAGTATTTCCCAACTTCTGCCTTCTGAACTATGTCCTTCTGCAAACCACTGTTCCAAATCTATACTGTCCTCCTGCTCCTGGGAAGATTCAGGAGCAGGAGGAGGGAGAGGCTCCCACCATTCCTTCTCAGTGCAGCCCTCCTCAGGACAGTCCCTGACAAGTAGTCTATGGAACCTGCCTTTGTGGAAGCCTAAACATGAGGGAAGCACCAGGCTGGGGAAGGCTGCACAAGGCTAATTCTGTCAGTGAAAAGCAGCAAGTGCCCAGTGGCATTGTACTAGTTACATAACAGGAAGTCAGTGTGTTCTGATGGGGGAAGCCTGCGCATGCTGATTTTCTGCATTTATTACTCAACTAGTAGAAGCAGAGATTTTCTCAAGAAAAAAGCAGGGCTGGGAGGGCAAGTTGGTAACACTGCTGACTGTTATGGCTGTTTCCTCAAAGATGTCATGTTTGCCAGATAATACGGAGTAGGATAATTTTTGCTTTCAGGGGAATTCTCAAGACAAAGAGGTGAAATAAATTAACGAAACAAATGTTTCTTCCGTAGATCTGAGCCAGGCGATCAAAGGACCAGGTCCATATAACATTGGGGAGATAGTGTCTGACAAACAAACGCAGACACAGGAGAGTAATCCTGACTTCCTAGCCACAGAATGTTAATGCAGAACTATACAAAGAGCCCTCCAGATGGTAAATAGTGTATGATTTGGGCATGGTAATTTAGAAGCTGTCTCTTTACCAGTTAGAGCAGACTTCTGAATGAGCATCAATTCTGAAGCTTTCCCCCCCCCCCTTTAAGTGCCACCTGCTGGCTAGTTTCTAACTAAGCTCAATCAGCCACTTACATTTTGGGCTGCACCAAAAAAGGTTCCTTATTTTTTTTTAAAGTGCCTTTGAAGCTAAGACGTGTGCTTTTTGCATGTTTTGCTTGAGGCAAGTAGGAAAATGTAAAATGACTCATCAATGAAATCTCTTTCACAAAATTCAATTCTTATTCTGTTTGTTAAAAATGTCAATAAAAGTATTAGATAACTGACTAATAGGAGTTAAATCACAACTTGAATCACACTTTAAAGGGGTAACAATAAACAAAAGGGACCTCTATGAAAAAAAGGCATGTAACAGTTTATTAGAACAAAATGTTGGAAGAGAATGCAGACCTTATGCTGTGGTATAAACAGATCAAAGCACACAATGATCACATGAGGCAATTGCACTTGTTCCCTGTGAACCGTAGTTTGCAAAATGGCTGGGAAACAGGATGCTTCATTTTCATTTATGATTCTATAATTTTAAGATAACAAAGCAAGCAGAGTGAAGAAGCTTGCAACAAAGAGAGAACTTGGTTTATGAGTTCTGATGGAAGAGTTGAATTGAATGCCAAGACTGAGAGTTCAAGCACACAAATATTTATTTCACTCCATTTATGAATCAATTCCTATAAAACACCTGAAAGCAATTTCACCGTAAAAACATGGACAATAAAAACAAACACAACGATTTCATATATAAAAACAAGTTCAAAACCCATAGAGATACAGACAATAAAGTACAAATGTACTTGCTAACACATAATAGTGACCCAACACTATTTTTTGTTTAAGCAACTTCTGGAGGGCAGTCAGTGTCCAGCAAAGTGCTAGCTCAAGGACTTTTGGCTGCACAATGGAACTTCCCATCCTTCTTTCCCCACATGCCCCCTAAATTTGTTCTGGGAGCTCTACCAACCCCCTGAATCAAATATTTAGAGGATGCAGGCTTGCACAGGAAGAAGAGACAGAAGGGAAGTCCCATGGTGCAAGTGGAAGTTCTTGTGCTACCCAAAGTCCTTCATTGGATATACTACCTAGGGAATTTACAGTTGAGACATAGGTAGACAAGCCCTACCATTAGGCAGAATAAAGCTGCTGCCTCTAGCAGCTACTTTCGGGTGTCATGAAAGGGCAGAGAAGTGATGTTGTCTTCCTGCTGCTAGAGATGGAGGCAGATGCCTGCGGGATTTCCTGCGTCGGATGCTGATGTAGCTTGTCTGGCCTTGGATATTATGCACCATTGCTACTCTAGCAGGAAAGGAGGGGTTGCTTAACCCTTTTCCCCACCCACATTTTCACCATTCCAAATGTCACACCATCAAATGTCTCCTCTGCAGGCTTTTCAGTCTTAGATTCCCTCCTCTTTTTGTGCTTGTTTTTAGTGTTTAAATACTGGTCTGCTTTATATTTAATGGCTTTGTGAACCACATCAATGTACATCAATTTAGCAAACAAACAAAGAATCACATATGTATTAGTGAACACCAACAGAGGGAATGTCCCTTCTCCCTTGCACAGTGTATGAAGAAGAAAAAGAGATCATGTAGGGCAAAATACCTTTCTTCTGCTCCTTTTCTTTAAATTCCCTTTTCCTATAGCTGGTTGGCAGAGTTTTTCCAAAGTTTCAGGCAAGGATCTTTCCCAGCCCTAACTAGGGATGCCTGGAACATTCTGCATGCAAATCAAGTGCTCTATCACTGAGCTATGGCCCTTCCTTCCCCCAAATGTATAACGGTAAACAGGATTTTCAGCCAGTGTCTGAAACTCTCATTGTTCTAGGTGCATTCTGCAGTTTCTGAGCTTTGGCCACAGTACTGCGCCTAAGATTTCAGATTAAAACTGCAGAGTGGAAGGAAAGGAAGAACTTTTTCTGCCTCACCACTTCTAGCTACTCTCTGAAGACTGGAGAAGAGACCCTCTGAAGAATATTAGGGTGATGGGCAGGGGAAGGACTAGACCATGTGAAGAATGAACATAATATTTTAGCTGCAGTTCATTCATTTTCAGCTTTGTATTTTTGTAATAAAAAAGCACGCCTAGTCATTCCGTTGTTGCACCCATAACCTAGTTTTAAGGTGCAATTTAGCTCCTAGCTTTCACATCTCATTTTCTAACACTGTTTTCAGCTCCACTGTCAGAAGAGGCATGAAGACAACAAGAGCTTGGGCTTTGTGCAAGGAATGACATTGTGTCCTCCAAGCGGGGCAAATGTGAACGCATCATGCTTGTTATACATCTGCTGAATCACAAAATATTTCTGATTAGTCTGCAGCAGCAGGTAGCACGGAGGGTTGGAAATGGTGTAAGAAGCCAGGGAGACAAATTAAGTTTCAATTTTAGCAGATGAGTCAAGTTATTACTTGCCAGGAATAAATGAACAGCGACATTGGAAAAGTATGTCCCATACTATGCACCAGAAGCACTTCACAACATTGTCAAATTCAGCAAGGTAAAGTTGGATAATGAACCATGTTCATGATCTCCCTCATTTTGTTTCTGCTCTTTTGGCATACAATTAAAGCAGCATCTAGCAGTAGAGCTGATATTTTTGAGGAAAGTACAAATTTATGTCAGTGTGATACAAAGGCTAGAGCCTTTGGGAGACAATTTTTCTCCACTCCTTGAAATTCCTCTGCAATAAGGCACCCAAAGTTTCTTCTGCCCGTTCCTTCCTATTTTCTCTCAACTTCCTGTACTGACAAGACTCCAGGTATGCCATATCTGTTCAAGAAATTGGGAAATTCCGGAACCAGGAAAGAAAGTTTGGAAGATGTCATAGCTGCCTCACCTGTTATACAACCAGATTGAATAATTTCAAGTTACTAGGGTAATTTCTAGGCTGCAATCTGGCACTCCTAGTTCCACAGTCAATCTCTTGCCTCAGTTCTATTATTTCTTTCTCTGCCCCCCTTTACTCAGGCTTTCCTTACATTCTTTTTTTAACCCTCATCCCTATCTTCATATCCCTATGTTCATTTCAACTGTACCTGCCTTTTTTGTCCTCCTTCAAAATCAATGAGTGTCTTTTCTCTCTATTTCTCTATTTATTGAGGGGGGACAGTTGATAGTTGAACAAGCATTTACTAAAATCAGGAATCATTTCACTTATTTTTTTATATAAAAATGCCACCAAAAATAAATGAAAATGAGCAAGAACCAATGACAACTCTCTCCAACCTATTACAAAAATGTTGGTTAGTGTTGATGGGAGTTGTAGTCCAACAGCACCTGGAGGGTCACATGTCCCCCATCCTTGATCTACAGTGTTTATATGTCCATCTTTTCTGCACACAAGTGTACAGTTGGCATCATGGTCACACAATTAAAGGGAACATGGGGAGTACATGCTATACATACAAAAAGAAAAAGGAAATAAAATATTCTCTCACACACAGAGACACACAAGGGGGTAACAAAGAGAGTAGGCATAATTCCTGATGACTGAGCAAACATTTCAGCAGCCAAGTTTTTAGTCAATGCATTCTAAAAATGGATTGTAGATTCCTCCCCACCACTACTGCTTTACCAACTCAGCCACCCAGGCTTATTCCCCCCCCCCCGGGAGGGAATTAGTTTTCTAAGTTTGTCATAGCTGACATCTTGTGGTAAGTGTAGCAAATTTGTTGGAAGACAGTCCCCATGCTCTTGGGATGTAGCCAATAGTCCCTTTCTTAATTTAAATAACCTCCAGACAGCTATATCACAATCCTTAGCCTATTTCTTGAAATCATTCACAGTCTGCTGTAACTGTAAATCTTGAACAGTAAGGAAGTAGCTTCCATAGTTACATCCAGTACTTTTTTCTGGGGCGACGCAGGGGTATGCATACCCCTAAACATTTTGTGAATCTAAGTTTGGCCTCATTGAGGGGCAGTATTTCAATATGAGTAGGAAAATGAGAGTACCCATAAACATTTTTAAGGAAAAAAAGCACTGGTTACATCATTCTGCAAAAGAAAACTTCAACAAATGCCTTTAATCTTCAGGAACTCTCTTCTCGCTGCACAACTTTGTTGCAGTTTTGCGACAGAAAAGAAGGCGACCACGACAGATTTCTTCATCCCTTCCAGCAAGCAGGTGTTCAAATATCAGGGTCAGGCATTTGGACTTTGCATCTCTATAGATAGAACATTCTTCAAAGGGATAGTGAGTAAGATCTTCCACTGGGGGGTAATGCTGTAGGTAAGAATCTTTGATGCTCAAAGTACCAGTGGCCAGTAGGAACATTTTGAACAAAACAGTAGGGCTTCTACCAGATGTTTATTGGAGATGAGATTTGGAGTTTGACATTTAAGATTTCTGTACACTGATCTTTATTAAACCTTTTGTTTTTATCACTTGAATGCACCAAAGCTTCTGGTGAGGTTTCAGGTTGGTGTTACCTTATTCCACCTAAATATCAGGCTGGCATTTTGTGCTTTGCAAGGAGACTTCATAAGGAACTGTAGATGTCAGTCCAGCTTTTGCTGTTGCTACCGTAGAAGACATAACTGTGACATACTATTTGTGCTACAAAATAAATTATAGAACAAGAGACATCTGTGAAAGGTTGGAAAGGAAACTTTCTAATTTTGCTCGATGGGCTTGGATGTCTTTGGTGAACCAGAAATGTGAAACTTTCCCAAAATGTCTCATGTCTCATATGCACAATGTGTGCATAGATGAGAGGATCTAGCTGGCTACAGTCAGATTTTAGTACTTTCCATTTAATAGGGATTTCGTGTTGAAGCATGTGTTTCGGGAGAAAATACATAAGAAAAGGACTGGGGGATATTCTGTGTAATCAGGGAAGTAGGTACATCTTTCAGCATTCTCAGGGTCTCTTAAACAAGTATCTAACAGAAATCAAGTAGGAACATTTTGCTGTATGAAAGGGTTATTGGGGAAGACCCCCCCCCCCGAAACTAACAAAAGTGCTAAATTTAACTTAAGTAGGCCATGACAAGGCCTAGATTTTGTTCCTTTCAAATACATTTTCATAACGATGCAATGCCAGTGGAAAAAAGTTATATAAAGTTTATAAATGATTTTCACTTCTTACTTTATATAAGATCCCAACCCAAATTTAAGTTATCCAAGGTGGCAAAAATAATAGTAATAAATAGCTAGTAGCTCCAAAAAGATTTCTTCCAACTGGAGGAATGGGCATTAAAATGGCAAATATGATCCAATGTAAGTGTAAAGTAACACACATAGGAGGAAAAGATAGTAACATCACAGAGAAACTGATGGGGTCCAAATTAATGGTAATAAATCAGGTAAGAAATCTTAAGAGTTGTAGTGGATAGTGCAATGAAAATGTTGAACCACTGTGAGGGAGCTGTGAAAAAAAGGCTAATTCAATTTTAGGAGTCATTGGAAAAAGAATAAAAGCCAAAGGGCTGGAGCTACTCCTTTATGAGGAAAAGTTACAATGTTTGGAACTTTTTGTTTTTTAAAAAAGGTATGTTGGGGAAGGGATATGATGGAGGTGCATAAAATTATACGAAGTGAGGAGAAGGTGGAGATGTTTTCTTCTCTCTTATAATACTAGAACCCAGGGTCAACCACAACTAGTGAAGCTGAATGGTGAGAGATTGTTGTTGTTGTTGTTTAGTCGTTTAGTCGTGTCTGACTCTTCGTGACCCCATGGACTAGAGCACGCCAGGCACTCCTGTCTTCCACTGCCTCCTGCAGTTTGGTCAGACTCATGCTGGTAGCTTCGAGAACACTGTCCAACCATCTCGTCCTCTGTCGTCCCCTTCTCCTTGTGCCCTCCATCTTTCCCAACACCAGGGTCTTTTCCAGGGAGTATTCTCTTCTCATGAGATGGCCAAAGTATTGGTGCCTCAGCTTCAGGATCTGTCCTTCCAGTGAGCACTCAGGGCTCATTTCCTTCAGAATGGATAGGTTTGATGATCTTGCAGTCCATGGGACTCTCAAGAGTCTCCTCCAGAACGATAATTCAAAAGCATCAATTCTTCGGCGATCAGCCTTCTTTATGGTCCAGCTCTCACTTCCATACATGACTACTGGGAAAACCATAGCTTTAACTATACAGATTTTTGTCGGCAAGGTGATGACTCTGCTTTCTAAGATGCTGTCTAGTTTTGTCATCACTTTTCTCCCAAGTGTTGTTGTTTAGTCGTTTAGTCGTGTCCGACTCTTCGTGACCCCATGGACCAGAGAACGCCAGGCACTTCTGTCTTCCACTACTTCCTGCAGTTTGGTCAAACTCATGCTGGTAGCTTCGAGAACACTATCCAACCATCTCGTCCTCTGTCGTCCCCTTCTCCTTGTGCCCTCCATCTTTCCCAACACCAGGGTCTTTTCCAGGGCGTCTTCTCTTCTCATGAGATGGCCAAAGTACTGGAGTCTCAGCTTCACGATCTGTCCTTCCAGTGAGCACTCAGGGCTGATTTCCTTCTCCCAGGTAGCAGGCATCTTTAAATTTTTTGACTGCTGTCACCATCTGCAGTGATCATGGAGCCCAAGAAGGTAAAATCTGTCATTGCCTCCATTTCCTCCCCTTCTATTTGCCAGGAGCTGATGGGACCAGTAGCCATGATCTTAGTTTTTTTTATGTTGAGCTTCAGACCATATTTTGCACTCTCCTCTTTCACCCTCATTAAGTGAATTAACACTCATTAAGGACAGACAAAAGGAAGCATTTTGTCACAAACATGTAGTTAAAGTATGGATGGCTTTAAAAGGAGATTTGACAAAGGCTATCAATGGCTCTATGTAATGGTGACTGTTTACTACCTCCAGGGTCACACACCTCTGAATACTGATTGCAGGGGAACAACAGTGGGAGAGTGATATTGTACTCATTTCCTTCTTGGAAGGTTCCCAGAGGCATTTGGCTGGCTAGTGTGGGAAAACAGGATGCAAGGCTAGATAGGCCTTTGGTCTGATCCAAGCAGGGCTCTTCTTATGTTCTTTTAATTGAAAAAAGAAAAGATAACCCCAGCAATACATCATTGATTCTTCCTGTGGAGCTGAAATGTACTTCTTACCCTTCCAGGCTATACCCAGAGAAACCAGATGCATAATCACTAATGCTGCTGGAGACAGGAAAAGATAAGGTAAGTGTATCAATGGGCAACAAATACAGTTAAAATGTTATCTTCAATAAGTATAGGTTGAAGCTAGAATTCTACCCTTTAGCTTGTGCTTACTTTCATTTTCTCACACAGTTGTGTGCTAAAGCTTGTTCACCAATAAACAGCCTCATATTCTGTGCCTTCCAAACGAGTAACCTTGCCTGTTAAGTAAGAAATTGGCAGGAAGCTGTAATCAAAGTAATGAAAAATAAATAATTGTTAGGACCCATTTGACTTTCATTTCATCCCATCCCTACCTTTTCCCTGAACCAGAGCAGTCCATATGGGTTTGAGCTGTCAAACAGTTTTAACTGGGATTTCGATTTTGACAAGTAGGCGCACTTGCCAATGCAGATATGTTTTAACCTACTAGGTGTAGTACTTAGCATAACGTTGGCTGAGTTGCTTGATCATATGATGTGCATTTGCCAAAGTCTTATTCAGACAGCCAAGCTGTTTAAGCACAATATTTAGATCTTGGTGAGGGAGATAGATGCTGGAAAGAAATGTGAATCCTTGCAAAGATTGATGGATTGTTGAGATTCTGTTTAGGATAGGCCAAGAACAGATTTTCAACCAGAAGGTGAGAGACGGAGCCAGGAAGAACATATATTCAATGTTCTGGCTGGCTGGACAAAGGCTGGCTGCTTTAAAGTAAGGTTTGAAGTTTTCCTGTTAATCAAGCAAGTCTTGAAGTTTTCCTGTTCATCTGTTGCCAACAGAAAATCCACAGAGAACCATTGAAGAAACAGTGTAAAAAACAACAACAAGAAACAAGAAAACAAAAGCTTTGCCAAAATAAATAAAATCTGCTGGACTGCATGGTTTCACTATCATGTACCAGCACACTAGATGACCAGATAAAGTCAGCCCTCAGCATGGAACATTAAAATGAACAGGAATATTTACTGTTTTGGAGCAGCTGCTTTCTCAAAGATTTTTATGTAGATGAGGGCGAATTGCACTGGCATTGTCTGAGTTGTGAAGGGCCAGATAGCAATGTAGCTGGCTTTTACACCCCACAATCGGACTAGACTGAGGACAGGCCCAGCCAGGTCCAAAGGTGGGGCATTCCCACTCTTCTGGGCTTCTAAGTGGCCCATTTAAATTTTAAATTATTGGGCTGCAGTCCTGCCAGCTCCTGCAGCCAGTTGGCCATGTGGCGTGATGGTTTTCCACCCTCGGCCTCCCCAGCAGCCAGGCCAGGCCGCAACTGCCATTACCATCAGAGTTGTGGAAATCAGTCTTTGCCTCCCACTTCTTTTTCAAATTAGCCAATACTGATATTTTGGCACTTGCTAATTATTATTTTAACTTTATTTTACTTAGTTTCTAAGTAAAAGTGATACCCCTACTGACTAGCCTGCATATTCTCACAGAAGTATATATATTCTTTTACCTGCATAAACTAGCAAATCAATAAATAAAAGTATCAGGGCACCTTGCATCTTTCAATAGTTTACACAATAGTTTGCAAAACACTTCCACCAAGCTTCATAGCATGTTGTAAGTGCTTTTCAATTTTCAAGGAACATGAAGTATCTCTAATGTCAGCAAGAAAGGCCTCTAAAAAATTGCTTGGCATCCGCTGGCATTCATCATTTTAGATATTGCTGGATTTTTCAACGTACTTGTTTATCTGAAGAGTTCTTCAGTGTCCTAAAAAGAATGAAAACATATTTACAAAATAGTTTAGACAAGGACAGATGGAGTGGTCTTGCCACAGTGGCTATAGAGGGTCGGGGAAACTAAAGAGATTAATCCAGATGAAGTCGTTGACTGATTTGCACAATTAACAAACTGATGCGTAGATATTTTGCTTCCATCTGTCAGCATGGCAAATTGTTTACTGCTACAATATTTTCCAGACTGAGAGACCAGGATTCTTTGCTCCCAGATGTATCTCCGCTAGATATGACCTGAGTTTCAAATATCCTCTGTGTTGGAGTTTGGTATATATATTGCAGTAGAGTGTGGAAATAAATAGTCTGGTCAGACTGCTGGATGGATGAATAAAGAAAAGTAACATTTATTGCTCCTGGCAAACAGAGCCATTCAAAGTACAAGCTTACATGTAGCCATTATGAGGTTAACACTAACAATAACAGACTTGGAGGAGAACAGGAAGGAAGTAAAAGCCTGAGAAACAACCATCTATATAGGTAGTTACTCAAGGAGGGACCAGCAAGGGAAGAATAGGTTGCCTTTCTGTCTCAGGTAATGTACTGCAAATATTGTTCCTTTACTCCCAACACACTTTTCAAGCCAGTGGTGGCATTAGGAGTGGGCAGTCTGGGCAACACACAGAGGCCCACACTTTAGGGGAGCCCAAAATATTGTACAAAATTCTTCCTGCCTCCTTTATAGTTTGTCAGTCCCAGTCTGCCCTGTATTGTAGATAACAGGTTTCAGCAACTGGTGCAGTTTAAGAACAAATACGAATTTACATTGAATCATTGAGGGAGGCACTGGTGAAGCAAAATCCAGCCCAATTGCCTTCTAAATCCGGTCTGCAGATGGTCCGGGAATCAGCATGTTTTTACATGAGTAGAATGTGTGCTTTTATTTAAAATGTATCTCTGGGTTATTTGTGGGGCATAGGAATTCATTCATTTTTTCCCCTCTTCAAAATATAGTCTGGCTCCCCACAAGGTTTGAGGGACATTGGACCAGCCCCCTGCTGAAAAAGTTTGCTGACCCCTGAGCAAGAGCTTCTGACAGAGATCAAGAGGTTTTTTTAGATTATATAATCAGCTTCAAGAAAAGTGCACCCTAATGTATGTGCAGTACATTATTCTCACTGTACCTGTAACTGTTTCATCAGGTCAGAGGTCATTTTCAAAGCTGAAGCTTTCCAATATCCTTAAACTGTGGTGCCCAGAACAGTATTCCAGGAAGGGGCCTGGCCAATGCAGAATAAAATGGCACTGTTACTTCTCATTTGTTGGTACAGCCTAGAATTGCATTGGCCTTCTTTCTTTTCCCCATTTTTTGCTGCTGCATCACACTGTTGACTCATGTTAAGCGTGTAGTCTCCTGAGACTCCCTAGATCCTTTCCACATGTACTGTTGTCAAGCTCATGTGCATTTGATTAAGATAACTAATCAAATGAAGGAAACCTATCGTTGACAACTGGAACATAGTGTTTCTCGAATGTCAGATGTTCCCATATCCTTGAAACTCAAACAGCACCTATGTCATACAGTCCATAAGAACAGCTGTCCCTGGGGGGCCGCTAGGGGCGCATTGGAAGATGGCCGACAATACCATCTCTCCGGCTCACAAGAGGTAATTAAGAGGCTGATATGGGAGTATGCAGCCTCCCTTGTTACCCCAAGGGAATGGGGAACACTGCCTTGCCTGCGGTTGCCATAAATCACCCCCAGATTCAAAAGAAGGGGGTGAGGGCACTAGGCACACAGCCCTTGTGGGAGACGGCTCTCCCTGAAGCTGTCTCTGATCGCGCGTACTGGCTGCAGGAGCTCAAGATAAACAATTAGAGAGAAGCAAATGCACATATTTCGAGTGAAGATCGGGAGATAAGACTACTAATTAAAGTGATCTCTGTGAAGTGGAACGACGGGCTGGACTCAACAATAAATCAAGAAGATTCATCAAAGGATCGGTATGTCGGAGCGGGACTGAAAAGGAGGGGGGGCTTTTCTTTTTTTATCTTATGTGAGTACCTAATAACCCTCCCCCCAAGAAAGAATCGTTGCAATTACTGATTACAAGCAGGATAATTAAGAACTGTGTGGAAATAAATTACTAATCAAAGACATGGCTTGTGGGAACATCGGGAAAGGAATGAAAGCTCTTTGTGACGCAGTTAAAAAGAGATTTGTTACGGCAGGCCTGGACACAGGATGATCGAGGGGGAGGAGGACCATGGCTTGTTATTATACTGGACTGTGAGTTTGATCTGGCAGGGCCCCCTGAGAAAATTGAGGAGAGACTGGCAGGCCTGTGGAAATTAACAGACAGACTTTGGGAATGTTTTTGTGCTGGTCCAGGGGGGAGGTTACCGTGGGGCGAGGT
Source organism: Podarcis pityusensis (assembly GCF_964106645.2). Lineage (NCBI taxonomy): Eukaryota > Metazoa > Chordata > Lepidosauria > Squamata > Lacertidae > Podarcis > Podarcis pityusensis. The sequence continues at coordinate 42,338,689 of NC_138027.1, forward strand.
CCAGGACCTGAGTTGAGGGTCGGCAGACAGTCCTCCTCGGGCGAAGCGGGGTCCACAGCGAGAAGCCAGGCAAGGACAGGAACTCTGGGGGAACAGGACTGGATGCTGGCCGAAACAGCTCTTCAACGACGTTGCTCCCGCAACCTGGGACCGGGATGACTGGCCTTTATCTTCTCTGAGGTCAGGGGCGGTCCCGGCCCCCAGGAGACCCGCCTCTCCTGGCCTTAAGGCGAGCACTCCTCCTGGGAGAAACCAGTTCCCTTTGCCTCTCTGCCCTGAGCCTCTGCAGTTCAGGAGAGGCTGAAGGGTTACTGGACCCAGGGGGAGACTCACCTGTAGGCACTGAGTCCTCAACCACCTCCGGAGCCAGAGTGGATTCACCTAGTGACTGCTCCTGAGGATCCGGCACAGGTGCAGGCGCTTCAGAATCAAGGCCCTGCCCCAGTTCAGCCGGCCCTGGAGGCGGGGACTCCTGTGCAGGCTGGGATTCCTCCGGTTCAGCCTCTGAATCGGATTCCCAGGCCATCACAGTTTTGTACGGAGGTGCGGAAATGGCGTCTGTCTATTTTGATATGGCTCTTGGAGGAGTGCAAAATCCACACAGGATATAACAACGTCTGTTTTCACCCGCTTGTGGAGACTACCAGAGATCACAAAGAAAGGAATATATGATAACAACAACAAGAAGAGGAAAATAACAAAGAGAAGATTGAACAGAACTGTGAATATTATTTTGACAGAACTGTGTACATTAAAGCAGCAGCAAGAGAGATGTTTGGATCCCTTTCTGAGCTCGAAGTATGGGTACCCCCAACAAAAATTTAAAAATTTGGCTGTGTAATTTGGAATTAATGTGATTTGGAATTAATGTGATTTGATTGGCCTGTTAATAAAAATTATTTGGAAACAAGAACAGCAGTCGCTGTTGTTGCAGAACTTGAACCATATTGCAGGAAAATCTCCAGCTGCAAGAAAAACCAAAAAGGATACAGGTATGCCAATGCTGCTGAAGTCTCCACTTCACATTTTTGTACATTTGTTTGTTTGTTTGTTTGTTCAGAAGCTGCTGAATGTTTCCTAACCTCTGAAGACGTTTTTTAAAAGCACAATGAGGAACAAAGGTGATAGTATTCATCCTTCACTTCTTTAGAAATCCCTTCATCCTCTAATGCTCGTAGCTCCTTGATTCAGTGTATAATAGGATTCAAAAATTCATTAGAAATATTTTCAAGCCTGACGCGCAGAACGTGCAGTGAAAAAGGAAGTTCAAAGCAGAGCTTCTGTAATGGACCTGCACAAATCTGAGAAAGAATCCCTGGCCACACCCTCCCTTTCCCCAGAAGATAAAAGGGATTGCTCACAAAGGGTAAGATCCTAGGCACTGCAGTCCTCTTGTGAGGACAGAGCTGCATCTTAACTTGGCAAAGGCACATTCCTAAATTTGTGTTTGCTGAGAGAATACGAATTTGTTGAGGTGGGGGGAAAAGCACTTGCAAAAAGGAATTAGGGAGTGAGAGAAAAGGGTGCTTGATTTGCCTTAATTGGAGGCAGGCCACCAATTGGGGGGGGGGGGCTTTTAAAGAGCATAAAGGTAAAGGAACCCCTGACCATTAGGTCCAGTCGTGGCCGACTCTGGGGTTCCGACGCTCATCTCGCTTTATTGGCCGAGGGAGCCGGCGTACAGCTTCTGGGTCATGTGTCCAGCATGACTAAGCCGCTTCTGGCGAACCAGAGCAGCGCATGGAAATGCCATTTACCTTCCCGCGGAGCGGTCCCTATTTATCTACTTGCACTTTGACATGCTTTCAAACTGCTAGGTTGGCAGGAGCAGAGACAGAGCAAAGGGAGCTCACCCCGTTGCGGGGATTTGAACCGCCAACCTTTTGATCGGCAAGTCCTAGGCTCAGTGGTTTAACCCACAGCGCCACCCGCGTCCCTTTTAAAAAGCATAAGGCTATATAAATTCACGGAGGATAGGGTGGCTACTAGCCACAGTGGTCATGCCCTACCTCCACTGTGAGAGGCAGTATACTTCTGAATGCTGGCTGCTGGAAAGAGCTGGAAGGGAGAATGCTACAGCACCCAGGCCCTGCTTGCAGGCTTCCCATAGGCATCTGGTTGGCCACCCCGAGAACAAGATGCTGGGCTAGATGGGCCATTGGCATGATCTCCTTATGCTCTTATGTTAGTTTTCCGACTGCTGAGTTTAAAGCTGATTACAAACAGTCCAAGAGCCATTTACAGGGGACAGCTGGCAACAAAGGGACAAGAAGCCGTTATATTAATAATAATAATAATAATAATAATAATAATAAATTTATTATTTATACCCCGCCCACCTGGCTCGGCTTCCCCAGCCACTCTGGGCGGCATCCAACAAAATATTAAAATACAGTAATCCATCAAACATTAAAAGCTTCCCTAAACAGGGCTGCCTTCAGATGTCTTCTAAAAGTCTGGTTCCAACTCCCATGGCTTCCCTTTCCCCCTTCTTTTGAGTTGCAAAGAGAATGTGCTTGGATTTTTTTTGTGTGTGTAGCTCTAGCCAGAGTCTCCTTCAGGGTGAGAAATTGCTTCGGGAAGAGTAGACAAGGGTTTCTGTCCTCTAGTTTCTCAAAGGGTGTCTTCTTTTGCAAAAGAGGCAGCTTATTCTTTTGCCTTCATTCTCAAGGGGCCTGCAGGGCTTATTCCAATTCCGTCTGAATTTTAGTGGGTGTAGAGCTGAGGTTATATCATCTTTGCAAGGTGGGCATGGGTTGTGTGTGTTCTGTTTCCATTTTGTATTAGGTCATGCCCCTCATGGCAGCCATTTCATTAGTGGTGGCCTCAAAATTCCAAATGTGCCCACTGGTCCAATAAGGTTGGCAACCGCTACTCTACTTCTATATAAATGTTTTGGGCACTGAGAAACCAACAATGCTAACTTAGATGCAGACTCAACGCCCAGAAGAATAATGATTCCTTTACATCCCAGAAGTTTAAATAAAACCTTCATTAGGATTGTAAGTATTTATTAGGGGGAAAATGGCATTACATGACTGCAGACACTCCTGTTTAGGAAGCATCTTATACAAAATCACATGCATCTTCTGGTTAAATGTCTTATTTTACTGCCCTTGGAGCAATGACATAAGAAAAGTAGTGCGGTATTTTCATTTTATTCTGTCACTTTGTTCTGAAACTACTTTTATAGCAACACTGCTGGTTGTTGTTTTTTTGTAGAGAAGAAGATGATATATCTATTTTTGAATATTTGCTCTTGCTCAAACTGTGGCTCAGCAGTAAATTCGCTCTTATAGTGAAGCATTTTCTCTTGGTTGGATGTTTTTAATGAACTCAGGTTTTTTTTGTTTTATTGCCATTTTCACTTGTAAGCTGACTGCTGTTATTTTGAGGGAATGAACTGTGGGAACTGGTCATCTTTCGTGATAGCAGGCATGAATTTTGATCGAGTGTCTGGTCAGGATTTCTCCTTTCATGCTAGTTTTCCCCTTATAGTGATTCCAGGGAGGATTATAGTCTCTCTTTTTTTGGCCAAAAGGTTTCCTCCCCAACTGATTAAGGTCTGAAAAACATTTAGCACATGTAGCTGCTGGGCAAAATAGTTATAGCTTGATATATCCTTGCTCCTGGAATACTAATGTTCTTGAGCTTTAAGCCTGGAAGTTTTTTTAAAAAACAGCTTGAAAAAGAATAGTTCTCCTTCATAAAATGGTTCCTTGCCATTCAGATTTGTGGTGGTGGGCACTGTTTACCTTGCACAGTAAATTATTGTTGACTGTTGTTGACTGAGAGAATGGAGTTATTTAGCAAGGGCAATTATGCATAAGCCATCCTCGTTTGGCCACATTTCAAACGGTGCGACTTGAGCAGGGCTTGGCTGTTCCTTACAAAACGTTGTAACTGCGTCATCATAGTTTATTTTCACCTGGAAAGTCAGAGGGAAGCTTTTCCATGAATGCTCTGTAGGGTTTCCTGTAACTTCAGTTTGCAAGGCAGGAGAGACAAAAATAGTAGAGGAATTTTTTGGTGTTTGGTCAGGAAATTCTCAGCCATTGTTGGGCATGCCCCCTGGTGGGTTTATGAATGCTGGATAGCTAGGACTTGAGTGGCGGGGGGAGGCGAGGCATTAGTTAAAATACAGTGAAAAGTATTTATCTCCAGCAAGGTGTAGGACAAGAGTCAGGGAACATGAGGCCCCACTGGTTGTTGTAGAACTACAGATTCCATCATCCCTGATGATCATTCATGCTGGCTGGGTCTGATGGGAGTTGGAGTCCAGCAACATTAGGTGGGTCACAGGTCCTCCATCCCTGGTGTGTGGGGTAAGAGACTTGGTCATGCAGAAGAGCCCGTTTGGAAGTTCTACAAAACTGGGTGGGGCTGACTACAAAATGGAGGGGGCTTGCAATGACTCCAGAGCACAAAAAGAAACCTAAATTCTCCAAATCTCATTATACACTACTTTGTTTATCTTTCCTTCCATATATATATATATATATATATATATATATATGTATTATATATGTATATATATATAGTATACATGTTATACATATAATACATATATGTAATATATATATATATATATATATATATAACATATATGTATTATATGTATAACATGTATACTACATATATATATATATACATATATAATACATATATATATTAGTCTCTCTTATATCACATTTTAAGTTCGGAAGATGAATATAGAAATGGGAAGCTTAAAGGATGATCTTGCACATGGGGAGGGAGCGGACTTTGGCAATATTTTGTAAAATGGTTCCCTCTGCAAAGCCAAAATTTGCTGCCCTCAAATGAAACCTCAATTAGGGATCATCTCAATTTTGTGCCCCCTTGGCTTGGCACCCTGTGCAGAGGAACTGCCTGCACCACTCTAAATCCAGCACTGCTGTACGCTATCCATATGGCAGCCAGAATCATGTTTAGTGTATATGGAGACTTGTGTAACAGGAACCACCAACTTGTTCATCACTGAAATCAAACACCAGGGCTGCAGGCTTATCTGTATGCTTTCACATGCATGCCATTAAAATAATATGCATATCATTTTTATCAGCATTGCAAATATAAATATACAGCTGGTAAATGCAGCACACTTACTCTGCAGGGTTGTGTTTTTTTTTGGAAACTGCTTTCTTTCTTAATAATTTTGGGGATTGTTTGTATTCTAACACATGAAAACATCCGTGCTTTGAATACTACCTGCAGCTGAATGTTGACTAGTAAGCCATCTAGTAAGGCATTTCCTTGAAAAACAAATTCACTGGACTGGCATGCTTTTAATCAGAATAGAGAATGGTGACAAAAAGGAAAACTGGGTTTAAAGGAGAGAGGACTTGCTAGAAATGAATAAGACAAACCGAGACTTGAGAAAAAACCATCAAAAACACAAAAGTAGAGCAGGCGAGCACAATTTTTAACTTATCAATCATGTACTGTGGCCTGCCAGATACTTGACAAGCTCCCTATTTTTTAGTCCCAGAGAGGAAACAAAAACAGAAGGTTTATTGAACTATACATAGCTGCAGAGCTGTAGTCAACTTGATGGGTCACAAGCTGTACAGGTCTGCAGACTTTGAAGTTATCACACTGAGCGTCTCATTAGTTATAGTAAGGTCAGTGCCCCTACCTGTTCCAATCAGAAAACTCACAAGGAGCCACATATGGACACTACAGAAACACTTAGGTAAGAATCCCTTTGTAGCTTTGCTCAGGTGTTCTATTCCAATCCTAGGATTTTGCAAAACCTGAACATTCATTCAGACTAACTTTTAAATTGTTGTCTTCTGGGTCTCTCCATCCTAAGCCAAGGATGGAGAACCTGTGGGTCTCCAGGAGTTAGAATCATAGAATCATAGAGTTGGAAGAGACCACAAGGGCCATCGAGTCCAACCCCCTGCCAAGCAGGAAACACCATCAGAGCACTCCTGACATATGGTTGTCAAGCCTCTGCTTAAAGACCTCCAAAGAAGGAGATTCCACCACACTCCTTGGCAGCAAATTCCACTGTCGAACAGCTCTTACTGTCAGGAAGTTCTTCCTAATGTTTAGGTGGAATCTTCTTTCTTGTAGTTTGGATCCATTGCTCCGTGTCCACTTCTCTGGAGCAGCAGAAAACAACCTTTCTCCCTCCTCTATGTGACATCCTTTTATATATTTGAACATGGCTATCATATCACCCCTTAACCTCCTCTTCTCCAGGCTAAACATGCCCAGCTCTCTTAGCCGTTCCTCATAAGGCATTGTTTCCAGGCCTTTGACCATTTTGGTTGCCCTCCTCTGGACACGTTCCAGTTTGTCAATGTCCTTCTTGAACTGTGGTGCCCAGAACTGGACACAGTACTCCAGGTGAGGTCTGACCAGAGCAGAATACAGTGGCACTATTACTTCCCTTGATCTAGATGCTATACTCCTATTGATGCAGCCCAGAATTGCATTGGCTTTTTTAGCTGCCGCGTCACACTGTTGGCTCATGTCAAGTTTGTGGTCAACCAAGACTCCTAGATCCTTTTCACATGTACTGCTCTCAAGCCAGGTGTCCCCCATCTTGTATTTGTGCCTCTCATTTTTTTTGCCCAAGTGCAATACTTTACATTTCTCCCTGTTAAAATTCATCTTGTTTGTTTTGGCCCAGTTCTCTAATCTGTCAAGGTCGTTTTGAAGTGTGATCCTGTCCTCTGGGGTGTTAGCCACCCCTCCCAATTTGGTGTCATCTGCAAATTTGATCAGGATGCCCTTTGATCAGGATGCCCTTGAGTTGTTGGATTCCATCAGCCCCAGCCAGCATGCCCACTAGTCAGAGGTGATAGTCCAACAACATCAGCAAAGCCAAAGGGTCCTCATCCCTACCTGATCTGTGATAAGCTAATGGTCCAGTCAGCACTCTTTATTGAGCATTAGTCAAAGAAATCAACGTAATTGGAATCTAGGACAGCACATTTACATTAACGATGTACCTCGTTAACCAGAATGTTCCTTTGCATTGCAAATTAACACTGAAGAGGGTAATGATAGTGGAAAACTTCCTTCTTTCCAGGACTCTCACTCATTGCTGCAGAAGAACCAACCCCCACGGCAGGTTGCCAGGAATGGATAAGACAAGGAAAAGTCCTTACCATCTGCTATTTATTCAATATTTACAGAGAGAGGCTTGGGAATGCAGCCTCTTGGAATAATGGCGTTGCCCCAAGCAAATCTCCACCCCTCTTCTCTCCCTCATTCGTCAACAGCACCACCACCCTTATGGTTGCCGCTTAGGGCCATCTGTCTTCAAGCTCTTTGCTCTCCTACTTTGGTTCTGGGAGATGGTGGGCCTGGAATGCTTTCTAGTGATAACGTGTTAGCCAGCTACTCTGGCTCTGCCTCCTCCCCCCCACCCCCATTATTCCCCAACTTTCCCCCTCATTTTCCTCTGAGCTGTGACCTCCCTCAAACCCTGTTGTAATTCTGAACTGTCTTCTTCTTCTCTGGAAGGGTCAGCCTGGGGAGACAACCTCCACCATTCCTCCTCTGCCCAGTCCCTGACACTCATTCACTTTCTTAAGGCTTGCTGCTGGACACATTATGAAGTTCCACCAGGTTATCATACTTACTGAGCTCGAGCTATTGTATTTTTAGTCCACAGTGGAGTGCAAAAGTTCTAACGCCTCATATGGAAGCCTTTGATCTGTGTGTACATGTACATAAATTCTTGCATGTCTGCAACACTCATTTGGGCATACAAAACTAAGAATCGCCCTTCTGGTTCAGACCAAAGGTCCATCTAGTCCAGCATCCTGTTTTCATAGTGCTGAACCAGATACCTATGGGAAGCCCCTGGGCAGGACATGATGGCAGCAACAATTGTGATTCCCAGCAAATGGTACCCATTTACTGCCAACAATGGAGGTAGAACATTGCCACTATGACTTGTAGCCATTTCTAGTCTTATTCTCCGTCCTGTTTTAAAGCCATCCAGGTAGGTAGCCAGCCATCAGTACATCAGTTTGCTGTGAAATGTTAATGGTTTCACATACCACACTCTCTTCACAATACAGGTAATATAACACGAATGCTGTGAAAATTTCAGACTCATTTTCAGTTTCTTCAGAAATAAATGACACCTATGATTGAGCTCCTGAGGCAAATAGCAGCTCCAAGAGGAGGAGAGCTCATTGGGAAATGGCTAACCATTCACTCCACATGTAATGGTTCTGATATAGATGTCCCCTCCCCTACAGCTGCTGTTTTAAAAAGAAAATTTAAAAGGCAGAATTGTAGTCACACATTTATTGCCATATCTTGTGATCCTTTGTGTGTCTATACAGAAACCAATCCCCTTGGATCGAATGGGGCTCATTCCCAGATATATATGATATTCCAGCCAAAATCTCCTGTTTTGTTTCCCACTGCAAAAACTGGAGTTGGGGCTAGAGTTGCAAACATCCAACTCATGTCTGACTGATGGTCTCTGTTTGGCATGTTGGTTCACAAACTGTGCAGGCCTCGCCTAAATATAGTTAGCTGTTGCAGGCTTTAAAAAAGCCATGTTGAAACATTCAATCAAAATTCATATGACATTTTTTAAAACCCTAAACCAGGACAAGTTCAGCTGAAAGGCAATTTGTGAATAAAATCAGGTCAAAACAGAAACTTTATGATAGTCCCTGGAAATTATGTCAAAGCCAATGGTTTTTACATATTATCATCTTAAGGCTTAGAACTTTTCAACTGAGGAATTACAAAAATTCCTTTCAGATGGACTGTCCTTTGCGCAAAGTATTCCTTCCCTAATTTTTACAGGTAGTATTCTGCTTCTCCCCCACCCAGGATATGCAACCCCATGCTAAATTCACACTGCTGCCTAAATTATCTAGCCAAAACCCTGCCATTCTCTCTCAACCACCACAAGCCATCACCCTTTCTATGAACAGTGAAAACAGTCTGTGACTGTTTTCTGGACAGGGCAGTTGCAGTTTAAGAGGGAGCAAGAGGAGGGAAGCAGGGAAGGGGAGGCAACCAATGGGAATGAGATTAGGAGTAAGACGGTAGGTGAGGGCCATACTGTTGAAGCAGGTACCCTCAGGTAGTTCCAGGAATCTGAGCAGACCTCCTCCACCTGGGCACTTCAAGGGGCTCTGGCAATTGCTGGAGTTCTTGTGGTGGAAAGTGACACATAGACAAAGATGTTACACCCATGGAGTCCTCTTCTACCTGGGCACATGCTAGCTCTTCAGGAATTTTGTTGCAGATCTTACTTGTACAGATCCTACTTTTTTGGTTTTGAAGAAAATCTGTGGTGTCCTTTAGATGTTGTCAGACTACAAATCCCATCAGCCCCAGCTGGCATGACCAATAACCAATGGTGATGGGAGTTGTAGTCTAATTACATCTACAGGGCACTATGTTGACTAACCCATCCTAGCAGATATTTTGGTAGTGCCTTTGGCTATTGCTGTTTTGTAGCACCAGCCTGTGTTGACAGATAAGTCCTCTCCAATGAGGCTTATTCCCAGGTAAATGGGGTTAGAATTTCAGTCTTTGTTAGTTCATTTATTTTGGGGGGATTATTTTGATCTCAGACCAGTTTGTCAGCTGCTGCTGCTTTTATTGTTGTTATTTATGTTATAATGGCCTGCTGCCTGGTTTTATTTGCTGGCTTATGTTTTTATTATGCTAGTGTTTTTATGAGTTTTCTTAGGGTGTCCTGAATGCCAATCATGGCAGAAAAGTGGTTATAGAGGTTTTGAAAAAATCAATCAAGTATGCAGCTGTCATGTTGAATGTTATATAGAAGTTCCATGGGGTTATTTGATGCTTCTTGGGATGGGGATAGCTAAGAGTAAAACTGCAGCAAATGTTTGCCTTCAAGCATTTTTGAGGCAGACAATGTGCTATTGAGTGGACCAAAATGACCTTTCTGTGTTGTTCCCATTAGTCTGATCCATGCTAGCTGATGGTTTCATGCTACACGTGCAAGCCTGAATCAGATTTATGCTTACCTTTCCTCCGCTTGCATGAGACCTGGAGGAGGCCTTCTGCCAAGTTTACCTCTAGGGTAGGGAGTTTTGATTGAGTGAAGGCATCCCTCTGTTGCTTCAGCTAACTCAGCTGGGCTTCCTCACTGGCTGCCACGGATGGAGTGGTGCATGCTAGTTTGATAGGATAATATATAATGCCTGGGTTTCCAATAGCTAATGTAAAAAAGTCCTCCAAACCACTTAACGATGATGTATAAACAGATATTATGCTGTTACTAAATAGGTGAAATGTAAGGTTGAGAAAACCCTATCCATTAAAGAGAGTAAGTGTGTGTATGTATATATATGTGTGTGTGTGTGCATATATATATATATATATATATATATGAATGATTTATGTACCCACACATAAGCAGGAGGAACACAAGTGTGTCTAGACAGCAGATGGGCACTTTGCTAATTGGACACATCCACCAGTGACTGAGCTCCAAAAGGCAAATTCAACAGCTGCAGTGCTGAACTGTGTTAATGGAATGAAGAGCGAATGGCAGTATCAGAATTTAGCTACTTTGTGCAAATGGCACAAACTTTTGTAACTTAAGGTCAAACACACCAAGAACCTAAAATCTCTCGGAAGCTGCCTAGTAAGGCCACCAGGGTTGTTGTCTTCAGGGTTTTCAGACTGAGGTCTTTCCTGTTTCTGCCAAGGATGCCACTTGGGACCTTCTGCATGCAATGCCTGTGGCCTACTTCTGAGCTACTTGAAATGTATAAGAATGGGCCAGCAGAGAAGAGGCCATTGTGTGAAAGAAATAGTTGATTTACTCTTGGTTAATTAGATCGGTAGCATGTATGCTAATTTAACAACTTAATACTTCCAACAACTTTTATCCGTTTTATCAACTGGTATATGCTGAACTGAAGAAGGGGCAAAAATTGGTCAGTCAAGGCAGCTGACCAATCTACTTGGAATTTTGAAGATGAGCCCTTGAGGGAAGAAATTCAATTTAGCTTGCATTTAAAGGCAAACTTAATCCAATTTACACTTTCCAAAAGGAAAGGTGAACCAAAACATAGATATCCTTTGAAATTCACACTGTTGTTAGCCGCTCTGAGCCCGGCTTCGGCTTGGGAGAGCGGGATATAAATAAATTTATTTTATTATTATTATTATTATTATTATTATTATTATTATTATATTATTATTATTATTATTTGAATTTTGCAATGCAGTTCTCAAGCCGTGTGCTGTGTTCAAAAAGGCATAATAAAGGGTAAAATGTGCATGTGTGTGTGTGTGTGTGTGTGTGTGTGTACCTTCTCTCTCTCTGCCCTGACTCCTGTGACACTTCATTTCTCTCCCAACAGTGGCCCAGATTGATCACTTCCTCCTCCTAGCCTGTTTCTCTTTCAGTTGCTCCACTTTTTGTTCAGCTGTTCAGGTGCCAAGTTGAGCTCTGAAAACCACACAGAGCTAAAAGGGAAGTGGAATGAGCATCGCTCTTCCAACTTTCTCCTTCAGCTCTATGTCTTTTCAAAGGGGGAGGACTTAACCATACATACTATGTCATGATGAAGGGGGTTAATGAGCGTAGACACTCAGGGGCTTACCGGGGCCCAGGGAAATCCTCAAGGTGACCCCCTCTGCCCCCGGTGGACCCAGCACTCAATAGATGAGGTAGTTGTCAAAAGAAGTTGTAAATAATTATTCTTGCTACTGTCTCGAAAATTGTTTAAACTTATTTATAGTTCATTCCAGGCAGGAGAAATAAAGGAAAAGTCTGGGAGACAATAAAGGGGTTGTGCGGGAGAAAGGGAATTAAAGACGTTCATATGGAATAAGATAAAGCCAGGCCTTAGCTAGAGCACAGCCAACCATTTCACCCATTATCTATTTTCTGCTTAAGTTCCTGCTTGTTCTGGTACCTAGTTCTGGGACACAGAAGAGAAAGCAATCAATGTTTTCTGACAGGAGAAGCAGAGAGTCTTTTGATGACTTGGTTAATTTAACCACCGAAGTCAGCAACTGCAGAACTCTTTTGCGCTTTTTAAAACATCTGGAAGGCATAGCTTGTATTGATTTTTGCTTAGTTGCTCCATTTCAAACAACTGCATAAACCCAAATACAGTAAATTGCTGGTGGAATTGGATGGTGCAGAATTGTATGAAGCATGAAATAACATGGCCGTGGTGAAACTAATATATTTCAAAAATTATTCTCTGTTACTTTTTTGCTGAAAGTATTGCAACATTCTCTGACAGGGGAATCCAGGATGCTTTAGAGATTCTCTTTATTTTCCATCAGGATGAAAGGAAGAGATTTTTTTATTTTTATTTTTTGAAATTCATTTAGGGGCATCAGGTCCTGTACTTTCTCATTTATCCTTATTCTCATCATCAGAAGTCTAGTGAAAGTGTGTGTGTGTGTGTGTGTGTGTGTGTGTGTGTGTGTGATTACATAGGTTTATACCAGAGGTTTTGATGATGGATGATCTACTATCTTTCTGTGCTTTGTGGAATACAATCCTTTTCAAAAGGAGCGCTAACACCTAAAAGGTTTTTACTTAAACTGATAGCACACACACAAATACATCAATGGATAAAAAAGTGAAAAGCACAAAGAAGACTACACAGATACAGAAAGACACCCGATAGAGAGGAAACCGGCAGGAAAAAGTGAAAAACAGAACAAAGCAAAAAGATGATGATGGCAAAAACTCCTTAGCTTCCAGAAAAGAAAAAAACAAACAAACAAACTACAGGCACTCAGGAATCTAGGGAAAGCTCCACTTGGGGGAAGAGATGCATCTGGAGAAATGTGGTTTCATGGTCCAATATGCCTGGACCATCAGTTTTCTCTGGAATCTGTAAATTTCCAGATTCACACTCTCTTAGTGATTTGGTCAGAGTGCTACCTGTCTGTCTTCTTTACAAAGCAGTTTCAGCTGCCTATGAGCAGCTAGCGGGGCTTGTGTTGCTGCACACATCAAAATCAGTGTAGTAAGTCCTTCTGGGAGTGATGGATGTTGGCAATGTATCTTTGGTCTCACTGGCAGCATGGCATAACAAAAACGACAGAGAGTACAGTCAGGGTGAAACTTTCCCCATAAATATATTTACATACTGGAAAGGGCTTAACTTGTTGAATTTCTGCCTGCCATAGAACCTTGTTTTCCTCCATTGTGAACCCTAAACCAAAGCCTAGGATGTCATTCTGTAGTGCTCACTTACCCCAGAGTAAGCCCCATCAAACACAAGCACTTATGAGTAGGTGTGTATACCTTTGCACTGTATGTTAACTATTCAGTGAATGCCTAATGAGTGACTAGTCTATAGCTCCTGTGTAGCTTGAGACATGCCTAAGCCATTCTGCTAAGTTTTCATTTATCCCTTTTGTGGAAAGGTGGGATTCTTTAACATCTGCTCATGCTCATTGTACAGTAGCATTTGCAAAAAATAACTTCTAGGGGCTACATACCTTATCTCAGATGAATCCACCTCAGGAAAAATGCATCCTGGTTTTTGGGAGAAAGGAAGGGAAACTTCGGAGAATTCAAGGACTAGGAAATAAGGCATAAGCAAGAAAAGTACAATAAATCAGGCATAGGCAAACTCGGCCCTCCAGATGGTTTTGGGACTACAACTCCCATCATCCCTAGCTAACAGTACCAGTGGTCAGGGATGATGGGTAGTTTCAAAACGTCTGGAGGACTGGGTTTGCCTATGCCTGCAATAAATGAAAAGGTAAAACTAGTGTCTAAACATTTCACCTATCAGCTGTAGCTCTCACTCTAATCATTGGCTAAAAAAACAGATAGGTGGGAGCAGCCAGTTTAGCTCATTTCACAGAAATCACTTGTTTTATTTAGTTCATAAAATTTAGACATTGCTTGACCTTAAGTAACCTCAAAGTGGTTTTTGCTTCCCAAGTTCCTTTCCAGGAGGGCTAGAGACTTAATTTTTTTTTAAAAAGAAAGCTCACAGTTTGGCCCCTGTCCAAGAACACCAATATAGTTGAGTGCTACATTGGCAGCCTCCTACCATACCTCTGACTTGGCTTGTAGGGATGAGGAAGTACTTTGATTCAGTCTCATTTAAAGGTGAACCTACACAATTTGCACTTTCTGAAACAATAAGAGAACCAAACACAGCCATCCTTTGAAATTGACACTTCTCTGAATTTTGTGATGCAGTTATCCAGCTAAGTAATGCATGCATTTCATAGATGACTTTAAAAAAAAAAAAGGACTTGCGCCTTTGTTTATAAACAGAAGCAGATACATGTACTGGACTCCCCTCAAGACAGTGACATTACACTAGGTAACATCAATGTAGTTTCTGTTAATTGCACCAGGGCCCAATGGTTGAATGCAAAAGGGTTGCCATATCTGATGATGAGCATGCTAGATTTGAATGGACTCCTTTCTAAATTCTATGCTAGCTGTAGGGGGGTTGTGAGCTTCTTGGCAGTTGACAGAGAAATGCTGAAGTGTCTATACTTCACGCAGCAAGAGACAACTGGTTTTGATCACTGTAAATTTAGTTTGTCAAAATTTAGTTTTTCTCAGTATTGCTGAGAAGCCTTCCATAATTATATCTCTGATCAAGTATAGTCAAAGATTGATGAAGTGGTATTTTAAATCTACTTGTTCAATTTTTGTGAAAGCCCTCCTTGTAGAACCCAAAATATCCCTCTGCTGGCTCTTTATTTATGCTATTCTTCAAACTCTTTTTGCATTGCTGACACAGTGGTAAATCATAATAAAGACGAATAACAAGTCAATTTTCATTATATTTTATTAGTGTCTAATTACCTAAAACAACTTTGTAGGGTTTTTGATCTCCTGTGGGCTCTGCAGTAGTTCCGCTCTCAGTGTATTAGGCTCCAATCCTAAAAGCATTTTTAAATTTCATTGTAATCAGTAGGGAACACTTATCAGCACTTTGATTTCCCCCTCTACAATAGCACATTTAATATTTACTTTGAAATTCCTATGCAGTTCTTGGAACTACTACAGAAGAAGAGGAAGAAGAAATCCTTTTGTAAGACAGTCCTTTTAAACACCGGCCTTAGAAAGACCTAACAGAAATGAACACTGTATTCCATACCATTTTCCATTCTTCTAGAAAAAAAGGAAATATAAAATACTCAAGAGCACAAGCCTTTTGATTGAATCCAATCCAGATCTATTTACATAATAGTCTTGAAAACCTTGTATGAAGATGTATTGCAATGACCAATAACTGGACCAAATGTGCAGTCAAATCAATGCACCTGAGAGACAATTCAGTGAAACTGGTGAGTGGCCTGGTTAGTCTGCTCTAGAACCCCAAATAAGTAATTTGCCACCTTTCTGGAAGACAAACATTTAATAATCTGTTCTAGGACCTTTCCTGATACTGATGTCAAGGTGATTGATCTGTAGTGAACTGAGTCTTCTCCACCTTTTGAAGAGGTGGACAACATCTGTCCACCTCCAGTCTTCAGAGACCTCACCTATTCTCCAAGAATTCTCAAAGATTATGGTCAGAGGCTCTGAGATTACATCTGCAAGGTCCTTTGGTACCCTTGGGTGCAGCTCATCAGGCCCTGGAAATTTGAATTCATTTAAAGTAGCTAGGTGTTTCCTTACTACCTCTTTTTCTGTCTTGGGCTGCAGCTCCCTCCTTGCATCATGTATTCTGTTATCACTAGGTTGGACACTGCTTTCCTTTTGAGTAAAGACAAACCTTCAGAATTGCGTATATATTAGCAGCTACTTGCATTCATCTTCCAAGGTCCTGTTCTCAGTTTCACTGCACTCTGAGATGTGCTTGGATGGAATGTGTGAGAGGTGTTCATCAGTGTTTGCACCAAGGTTGTAGAATTCCCTCACAAGACATTTGCTGGAGGGGCTAGAAATGTCCACTGCCTGAAATCCTGTAGAGCTGCTGTCAGTGTGAATGCTAATAATTATTATTTATACCCCGCCCATCTGGTTTCCCCAGCCACTCTGGGCGGTTTATGGCACATATAAAAACTTAGTAAAACATCAAACATTAAAAACTTCCCAATACACGGCTTCAGTTGTTTTCTAAAAGTTGTGTAGTTCTTTATCTCCTTGACATCTGATGGGAGGATGTTCCACAGGGAGGGTGCCACTGCTGAGAAGGCCACTACCTGGTTCCCTGTAACTTCACTTCTTACAGTGAGGGAATTGCCAGAAAATCCTCAGGGTCTGGGCTGAGCAATGGGAGTGGAGACGCTCCTTCAGTATACTGGGTCACGGTCATTTAGGGCTTTAAAGGTGAGGACCAACACTTTGAATGCTGCTTGGAAATGTACTGGGATCTAGTGAAGATCCTTTAGGACTGGTGTTATATGGTCCTGGGAGCTGCTTTCAGTCACCAGCCTAGCTGCCACATTCTGTATTAGTTGTAGTTTCTGAGTCACCTTCAAAGTTAGCTCCATGTACAGCGCATTGCAGTAGTCCAAGCAGGATCTGTTAAGCTAGATGGGCCAGTTGCTTGACTCAGTAGTAGGTCACTTCCTGTGTTGAACTTCCTTTCCTTTGAATAGGTTTTCTTCATCCCACATCACAAAGTGCTTATGAAATTCCTTGAATATTCCCTGTGGCTTGTGGGGACACTGTTCAGGAAATGTCCAAACGTCATTCATACACATGAAACTTGTTATGCATTTGCATGGATGTGCACCACAATGCTTTTAAATAAATTGGTAGGAAGAGAAAGAACTAAAGCTTAATTTTTATCCCAGGGAACATTTCCCCCATCATAAAGCAATCACATTAAAGACTCCTGCAAAATGAAAATGGCTTGCCTTCCAAATCTCACAGCCTGTATATTTCGATGCAGTATGGCACAGCACAGTTTTTAGATGCGGGCACACATTCTGTTTTCTCTTCTCTTTCACTGGCTCATGATAGCCATCTCCCCCTGTTTATTCACAGGCATTTTCATTAGGCTGAGAAACTGTCTTTTGTCATTGGCCTCTCCAGGATTCCTTTTATGAGTGACCTTGATGATCCTATGTTCTCTTCTTTGTTTATTGGTTTCTGCCCTACTTTAACCTCCTTTCTTAATTGGGTATTTTTCCTCTAATCACAGCTCTCATTGTGCAGCCACCAAGCAGTGCACCACTAGGGGAATATAAATAGAGTGAAAGCAGTAGCATGTTGCTTGACAAACAGCCATTTTAAAATGCACCATTTAATGCGTGTGGCTTTCCACAGGGCAGCAGGAGGAAGGCTTCAGGAAAAAGAAAGGGAAAGGCTGCTGTAAATTCTAAGCCAAGAAATTTGGTTGACATTTACTACATGGGGATTCATTTGGGACACTGACAAAATACGTATTTGGGTTGTTTTGTTTTGTTTTTGCCTGTGAGAGTGTGTCAAGGTGAAGATTCACAAGTACTAGCTTGTTGCTGGCTTATTAGCCTTGAATGTGACTCTTAGATCTGATTTTCAGGCAACATCCTTTGCTTTGTAGTACAGTCTTCCCTGCCACAAGCTGGTCTTCAGTGAAGCAAAATGTACAGGGGATGATTGAGATAAAACGTAGTGCTACACTTTTTTATTTTCACCGTCTTTTGAGAATTCATTAAAATACTATGTTACGGAATACATGCTACAGCATCTCTGCAGGAGGAAGAAAGAAGAGAAAAAGCAGTACTGTCCATGGTGCTGAAGCCTTCTCTAACCCCTGCTAAGAGAAGAATGTTATTTGTATGTAGCCAGTCAGATAACTTTATTTGTAAATGCTGAGTGTATAAATTTGAATGGATATCTAGCTGGCTGATGGGGCAGTAATTTTGTGGCAAAGATCTGTCTCCTTTCTTGAAAATTGGAACAATGAAGTTTAATGGAATTTGGGCCGTGTTACTTCTATGTGCAAATAGCCTGCCAAAATAGGTAACCACCAGTCCGACCGAGTCTTGAAGCTCTGGTGCCATCATGTCTTCTCCTGGGCTTGGTTTGCTTTTAAGCCTTCAATGAGATGTTTTGTTTCATTTGGGGACACCTCTCACCATTTGGGTAAATTTGACGGTCGGTGTTCATACCCGTCTTATTTGGGAGCCTTGGATGATCACTAAAAAGCTTGCTATAGTATTCAATCCATTTCCAGGCTGGGATTATGGTATCATGTGTTGATTTCACATCTTTCATTCCTCTGGACACCAATTCCCAAAATTTGTCCTCCCTTCGGTCAGCTGTCACTTGAGCCAGGTCTTGCCACTGTTGTCTTTTTTCTTTTTCTTTTTTCTTTTTAGCAGGTTCTTATATGCTGTTCTCTCTTTACTGAGTATCCCAAGAGCTAGAGCACTGGGGTTCTTTCAAAATACTCTAATAGACCCTGCCAACCTTTTCTTTGCATTTCTCTACTCTGTGTCGAACCAGGTTTGCTGTTCTACCAGAGAATTTTTAGGTTCTTTGGTGTTGATCCAGTAGAGTTTGATTTCTGCTGTTATTTGTTGGTAAATTTCCACCTGGTTGGATAAGTTGTTTTCAAGGGATTTGTGTAGATGCATCAGATAGTCAGAGGCTAGGGTCCTTTGGATGTTGTCACTTAGTCTCAATGACCACTTTAGTCCTTTTGCACCCACTAGCTCTCCAGAAGCATTCATTGGCTCTGGTGGGGGGGGGGGGGCTTACGATTTTAAGCGTAAGGGAGATGCAGAGATCTAAATAGAGACCATTATTTGTGGTGTGACACCGCTTTTGCTTATATTTATTTTTGATTCAGATTTGTCATGGCCAATTGCTAATACAATAAAGTTATTTGGATTGGAGTACTGAGATGACAAAAGTACATTTTAAAAGAACAGAAAAGCTCAAGATTCATGTTGAATCACTTTCTTCTAATAGCAGACCCTCCAAGTGTCCCTATTTTCCAGAGACAGTCCCAAATTTATAGTAATCATCCAGGTTTCTGATTTGATCCTGAAATGTCCCACTTTTCCTTAAACATCCCTATTTTCATTGGAGAAATGTTGGAAGATATGGTAGGAAATCCTTATTTTCATCCAATAAATGTTTGAGGGTATGGAGTTATGTGACCCCCAAGCCAAGGAGATAAGTAACTATACAACCTTTAGAAGACTTCTGAAGGCAGTCCTGTATAGGGAAGTTCTTTAATGTTTAAGAGGGTGTCCAAGAAGATGGGTTTCCAGAATTTGGCTTCAAAGTGTTGGAGAGTATGTAATGGTGGCAAACACTGTTTAATATTGAAGAGTCTCTGTTAAACTTTATTACACAGATTCTTCAGCTTGAAAAGGTATTGGTCACAGGACTATGTGATGGAAGGGCAAGCATTTTCCAAGGCCACTGTCCCCACAGTGTCTCACTCTGACGAAGGACTCATTCCTTGGAGCATGACACTGAGGTACACAATGGCAGTGCAAATCGTGCGAGCGTTTGTACTGCCACCACCGATAAAGATTTGTTAAATGTTCAAGCCTGCAGGTCAATCTGTGTGTGTTGAGGAAGGAGATGGGAAGTGCAGATAAGGCAATACAGGGGGACTTTGTGGCCCACTTTAGGAAACACTGTGTCTTGCACCAGACCTGTAGTAGCCTAGTAACTGAATTTCATCCTCTTCTGTAGATGAAGACTTGGCCAGCTGGGTTTCTTCTTCCTTGGCCAGCCTAGAGAAAACTGCACCTCTGTCTGCCCTTTGGTGCATAAAAGGAACAGGAGCCTCTGTCAAAAAGAGAAAGAAGCTGACAAATCCTACACTGCTGCATTTAGATGACAGAAGGCATCAAAGCCCTGATTTGTTTGCACAGTGTTTATTTTTGCAGGCATAAATGAGCCTGGTCTTAATAGGTTTCAGTTCTATGCCATTATTTAACCAAAATACCTAGCAGCAGCTTATTAGCTCTCAGTGTTATCTCTCTACATAAATTCATGCAGAAAGAGAACAAAAAAAGGTTTCCCTCCATGTAACCAGTGACCAAAATCCACAAGTCTGATGTGTTTTTAAAGCATAATTAAGCCTCCCCCTTAAGTGTATGAATACTATATTGAATTAATGAATTGAGACATTACATTAAAAATCCATTTTGAAACCCTAATTCATGCAAAAAATGTAGCATCTTCTATGCACTATTTCAGAGCTGAATGGATTCTATTTTAATTATTGTTCAGATGATATTTTAATTATTATTCCTCATAGCTCG
The DNA here is from genome assembly GCF_964106645.2 of Podarcis pityusensis. Classification (NCBI taxonomy): domain Eukaryota; kingdom Metazoa; phylum Chordata; class Lepidosauria; order Squamata; family Lacertidae; genus Podarcis; species Podarcis pityusensis. The sequence continues at coordinate 42,358,852 of NC_138027.1, forward strand.
CAGGGGTTTGACCTTTGCTACTGCTCACTATCTGAAAGAAGAACATACAATGTGTTCTCCCTTCCTATTTTTAATATATGCATCTTCAGCTATTAGCATAACTTAGCCAGCAGAAATGAAGAGGCTGGCAGATTAATAAAATTTGTTCCATTGAAACAGCCTCCTCATGTTTTCTAGTTTCATAATAGATGAATGAATGCAGCAGGACTGCCTGCTAGGACCACACTAGATGTGACAGCAACACATCGATGGGCTTAAACTCAGATTGGCCCTTATCACATTGAGAGAGGATGCGGGCAGCTGTTTTGAATAGCAAAATGGCTTCATTAGTGAGGAATACAGAACCCTTGCCATGCCTGAAGCATTTCAAAGTCAGCCTTCCCCATGAGCTTTTCTCTTCAGCAAAGCTGCAATCTGGACACTAGTGAAACCCAGAAGGCCCAAGGCCAGTGTGTTGTTTTTGAGAAACACAGCCCTCGCCATCCGGATACAAATGCCTTAATTTTGTACCTTGGGTCAACACAATTTCCTTCCTCTGCCTTTTCTGTCCATTCAATTTCTCTTGGGTCTTTTCTTGCATTCATGTATAACTCTGTGTTATTATTTTATGAGTCTATTTTATGAGCCTATTAAAGTGCATGGGAGAGGGGGGTTATTGGTCTGTTTCGGTCTTGTTTTTATTGTGTATTTTGTGTTTTTATCTTGTGAACTGCCCTGAGATCTAAAGAAGGATATTTAATAAATAATAAAGAAATATTTTTGAATAACAAAAATCACATTCATACAATGCCAACTACCAGCATTGTGCATTGAATTTTTGTTGCTGAGTTGATATTGTGGGAAAAAGTTGTTGTTGTTGTTAAATATTTTGTTCAGCTAATTTACATACTTTCAAACTTTTTTTAAAAAATGCAAATTGATTGGTTGTACATAGTATTCTTCAAAAAACTAAAGTGAAATATTTACAAAGCATAAATTACAGACTAGTACAATTCAACATTGAAGAGTTTGCTAATATTCATGCATGTATAAACTTGAAGAAAAGAAAAGCACATTTGTATGAATAAATATAAAATATACACCCTTACATATTTTTGCAGAATATCAATATTGCAACCGACACAAAAGGATGTCTGACTGGATTTCAGTGGGGCTTACCACCAGGTAAGTGGGTTTAGGATTTCAGTCTTAAGCCCTAAAAATGCCAGGACAAACAGGTAAACCTTAAGAAATGAGCAATATATTGATGCCAACACATTTTGAAGGGGATGACATTCCACACTTACTTCAGCAGAGGCACTTCTATGTGGTTTTAGTTGCTCTTCGTTATTTACAATTAATTTTTATGGTTTATTACTGTGTTGTATGTGATTTCATAAATAATATTTAACACAAATAGTCTGAAAAGCAGGATAAAAATACAATAAGTGAATAAAGCAAACCTGTTTTTTCAGCTGGCATCTGCTGTTGTAAAAAGCAGGCCTGGCCTCAAATTAATAGAGAGCTCTCTTTCCCAACCCTCTTAAAGTGAGTGATTTTGACATGACAGGTGTGGGCATGAATAGGCCACGCCATTGCAGAGAAGTCTGCTTAATGCTGGCTCAGCTTTCAGTCGCAGTTCGCCTGATAAAAAGGAATCAGCTAGATCTCTCCCTCCCTCCTTTCCAAGTTGTGGCGACCCTCTGGTTCTTTCGTTAGCACTCTGCTCTATTTTTGACGCTGCGAGTTCTTCATGAATGTATCTAGAGCTCTCTTCCACAAAAGAGAATTATTATTTCATCACACAAATGGTAATCCATTTGCTGGAAACCAATAATGTCTAGTGCAGCCGCATTCAGGTAGATTACAGCTCTCTCGCCATTAGGCCACTCAGACAGTAAATTGTCCCTCACACGTTCTGTTCTCAGAAGCCCAGCTTTCATTAAAAAGGAGAAACGAAAACAAACCCCCAGCCTTTTCGGACTGGCTGCACAGATTGTATTTGCTTTGTTATTATCCCCATCTCCTTCCCTAAGGAGCTGAAATAATTATTTGAGCCTCACAGACATCCTGTGGACTCCACGGAGGTTTGATCTTGGGGTTCCTACATCCAAAGCACAACCCCGAAGGGTATTCTTGCATTCTCATAGCATTAGGCTAGGCTCATTTGCTTGAGTCACCTGAAGCAACCATGTTGCAGGACTTCAAAGATTATGTGCTGCTGGTGGGATACTGAGGTCAGGAGGATTGCATGGGCAGACTGGTGTTGCCATATGCCCTTGTACATACATGTTTATCTACAATCAAGGAAGAAGAAGAGTTTGGATTTGATATCCCGCTTTACCACTACCCAAAGGAGTCTCAAAGCGGCTAACAATCTCCTTTTCCCGTCCTCCCCCACAACAAACACTCTGTGAGGTAAGTGAGGCTGAGAGACTTCAAAGAAGTGTGACTGGCCCAAGGTCACCCAGAAGCTGCATGTGGAGGAGCGGAGACGTGAACCCAGTTCACCAGATTACGAGTCCACCGCTCCTAACCACTACACCACACTGGCTCACATGTGTTGAGATCTTTTACCTACAGTCATCATGTGCCACAGTAAGAAGGATGTTTCTAGAAGGACGCAATGAGCAAGAAGCCCCAAACCAGAGTATAAGATGGCTGAAATATCAAAATAGATGCAGGCTTGCTGCATGTGGTGCATTCCTATTAGATGAGCAGCAATTGGGTTCAAACCACAGAGGAAGCAGGCCCTTTGGCAGAGCAGGCAGGAGAGGAGACCCAGTGGTAAGTGCAGAGAAATTAGAGGAGGAAGAGGATGAAAGAACACGAATCAGAAAATCAACTGTCTCCCTCTGCCCAGGAGAGATGAGAGAGCAAGGAACGACTGAGGAGAAAAGATAGTGTGGCTGGGCAATGAACCTTCAGTGTGAGAGAAAGGCAATAAAAGACAGAAATGAGGTATTGAAGTTAAAAAGCAAGGGTGAAAAAAGGAAATGGAAAGAGGCTCCAAGAAAAGAGAGAGCGAGAGCAATGGTGTATCAAAGCAGCTATAGATTCAAAGTCACAGAATCATAGAATTGTAGCACTAGAAGGTACCTCGAGGGTCATCTAGTCCAACCCCCTGCAATGCAGGAATCTCAATTAAAGCATCCATGGTGGGTGGACGGCTGTCCAAACTCCACTTAAAATCCTCCAAGGAAGGAGAGCCCAGCACCTTCTGAGGGAGCCCATTCCACAGTTGAACAGCTCAAAGATGATAGACAGAGGCTCTAAGATTACACCTGCAAGCTCCTTTAGTACCCCTGGGTGCTGCTCCATCAGGCCCTGGAGACTTGAATTCATTTAAAGTAGCTAGATGTTCCCATACCACCTCTTACTGTCATAGCCTGACTTCACATGTAGGGAAGTCCCTAACTCACCGAGGGTTTGAGACCCATTGGCTGCACTTACCTGGGTTAGCCAGACAGTTGGATGCCATTCCTGGGGCATGACCACTGTCACATGCTGACAGCTTCAATGAGCCACAGGTGAGAGGTGAGTGCAGGGTGGGGACCCAAGGTAGACAAACTACCCCAGAAGGAGCATGATGTATCTCCCACCAGAGGTACTATCCCTCTCCTAACACCCCATACACCACAGGAAGGAGCACTGTCACCATGCAAATACAGTGGTACCTTGGCACTCGAACGGCTTGACTCCCGATCAAATTGGCTCCCGAATGCCGCAAACCCAGAAGTAAGTATTCCAGTTTGCGAACGTTTTTTGGAAGCTGAACGTTTGACGCAGCTTCCGCTTGAGTGCACAAAGCTCCTGCAACCAATCGGAAGCTGCGCCTTGGTTTTTGAACGGTTTCGGGAGTTGAACAGACTCCCAGAATGGATTAAGTTTGAGAGCTAAGGTACCATTGTATTGAAGAAGAAGAAGAAGAAGAAGAAGAAGAAGAAGAAGAAGAGGAGTTTGGATTTGATATCCCACCTTTCACTCCCTTTAAGGAGTCTCAAAGCGGCTAACATTCTCCTTTCCCTTCCTCCCCCACAACAAACACTCTGTGAGGTGAGTGGGGCTGAGAGACTTCAAAGAAGTGTGACTGGCCCAAGGTCGCCCAGCAGCTGCATGTGGAGGAGCAGAGACGTGAACCCAGTTCCCCAGATTACAAGACTACTGCTCTTAGCCACTACACCACACTGGATCACTATTGTAGACAGTAAAAGATTAAGAAAGGAGTCCCCAAATGTATGGGTTAAAAGTGGGTTCTCGGTGTGAAAAGATTTATGATGTCTGATGTGCACCATCTTGAGCTCCTTGGTGGAAAGGGATATAAAGGGATATAAATTGAACAAATAAATTAAACACAATGTACTCAAAGGGAGTTCTTACTAGAACCTGACCATGTAGCTTTTCACTCCATTACTGGGAAACCCTGCAAAAGGAAGAGTCCTCACTTCTGCATGCAGAGCCTCTACGCAAGCTCAGAGGTGTAGGAAGGGGTGTGTGGTGGGTGCGGTCCTCCCTGAGTGTCATGACTGAGGGGGCAGGTGAGTGGGTGGCACACCTCACGCCTGGCGGCAGCAGCTCTGTTGGTGAGTCATGTCTGACCTGGCTGCGGAGAGCAGGAGGAGAGTGAGCAGCAGCTTCCCTGCCCCTCTCCTACCCTGAACTGTGGCGCATGGGAAGGCACCTCTCCTCCCTGGACAGCACAGGCATATGGTCCACCACTGCTGTAGATGTGGTGGAGTTGTGTTTAGATCTCTGGATCAACATGTGGAGGTTAGGCATTGGACTGTGGGTTTAATCCCAATTCCATTGCTCAAGCTCACTGAATTTATTCAAAGAGCCTATTTAAAAGAAGAAACCTGCAGCCTATGCTATGCTTGTTTATTTGGAATTAAGTCCCACTGAATTCATTGGAGCTCTTCCCGAACTAAGTCAAAACTGAATTTCCCCTTTGAAAACTTTATAACTTTGATGAAATTGTGTTCTGTGGTTTTCTCTGTCAAATGCATTAATTTGCATAACCATAAATTATTATTTTTCAAATGGCATTGTCAAGGGTACACGCTGCTTTAAAAAGAATAAACGCTGGTAAATTAATGGGACAGAGTTACAGGAAATGAAATAAAATTTACTGATATCTGTAAGACGTATCAACTCTGTATGGAACCTGATTGACTGCCAAACTAATCAAATGATCCTAATGGCCTCACAGTTAGGAGATGTTTATCTCAATATGATTTGCCATCATTTGGATAAATTAATACTATATTTCTTCCTTCCCAGCTGGAGTCACATGTTAGCAGAGAATATAGGGAATGAAATTCTAATAAAGTGGCCCACGGTTTCAACAGATGTTGACAAAGAGAACAAATGCAACCTAACAAGGTTATGCTATAATGAGTTGTGCAAAATTAGGCGTTGCCTTTATATCTATTTGGAGGTGAAAAAGTGACCCTCCTTGATAACATTACAAAACTTAACTGCAGCCTCAACAAAGTTACAGAAATTGTTCCAGTATTGAAGTAATCTGTAAATTATATATTTAGTAGAGCTTCTTTTTTGGACAGATATGTTGCCTTAGTGACATTCCACTCACCCCTGCATATCGCCAATGACAGTCCACTCCTTCAGTTTCTGTTATATGGCTCGACATGAACACTGCTTTCAACTGAGTGGCTTTAGCTTTGACAGCTTTCTGGTTTTGATCCCTTTTTATCGCATCCTGTCTGTTTGACACTAATGAGCACTAAGATGAAAGTGAAATTCAGATTACACTACAAATAAACAATGCATTAATAGTCTATTGCGTTAAAAGGATGTGAGCGCTGCAGATTCATAGTGCTGCAACCCATGTATCTATTTTCACCCCTCGCTTGCCAGCAATGGGCTCACTCTTGCTGTCAAGTGCCTTAAGTTCATGTAAAGGTGATCAATGATAAGCACAAGTGGGTGTATTATTATTATTCCCAAGTTGATCCAGATGAGAAGTGGATTTATGAAACCTTTTAATGTGTGTGCATTCAGGTTCCAAGATAATTGGGAAGCTGTTCAATGGTACACCTCCATTAACAGCATGGAATGCTTAAACAAGAGGCTGCTTTTAAGATGATTGCTTTTGAGAAGGGAATGAATAACTACTTTTAGCACTATGGCCATTTGTTGTGGTACAAATTACAGCCAAGCGCAACTTCACAGAAACACAAGATCACAAAATAATCCATGTTCCCTGTGAAATGAGGAGGGGATTGAAGGCAGCCGCAGCGGCAAGGGGTCTGGCAAATGGGACTGGCTTACAAATCAAGTTAGAGGTAATTTGGTCTTGTAAAGGCTTTATTTGCTTTAACAATTAGATGTCAAAATAAAATTAACCTTGACTTTTAATGGCAAATGAGATTACTTCAGAGCTCCAAAGACTCCATCAACATCCTGGAGAAGCCATATGGCAAGTATGTTAGACTATAAAGGACACTTTTTTTGGAAGTGCAAGTACAAAGGCGACACTTTGTGCTGGCCTTAGCCTCTGTAACTCTCTGCTTGGCTTCATGCCATTATTCACTCTAATGAGATAGTGTAATAACACCCATTACTGGATATGTATGCAATATAGAGATTGCAGGACATGGAGGCTGCACTGCTTCTGTAAGAAACTGTGCTTCTACAGTGATGCAAACAGGGAAAAGGAAGGAGGTGAATGGTTCTATATTGATTTTGTTGGGACTGTAACATTGCCTGGCATGCTGCAAGAAGCTCTTGGCAATGGTTTCTCAATACGATGTTTAAGAAAGCCCTTTCTAATTAATATGTAATCAGCCACCTCACCTTTATATATAGTGTTGTACATACCCCAGTCTCCGAGAAGTGGGGTGTTTGTGCTTACACAGAGTTGGGTTTCCTTGAAACAAAGATCAACAGAGACTGTGGTGCCTTTAGGATATATAGTTTTATATACTTCCACCCAACCTGAATGTAGGGTGGAAGAGCTCAAAGAATTAACACCCCAACAGAGCTTGCTTCCTTTTTAGGATTCCAGGGAAGATCCCCTAAGATGGAAAGATGATAAAGTCCCTACCAGAGAAGAATGTCAGATCAAGTTGATGGATTACGCTGAAATGGCTAAAATGACTGGAAGAATCAGACATCAGGAAGACCAAAATTTTAATAAGGAATTGGGAAAATTTATAACTTATCTTAAAAACCATTGTAAACAGTTAAAATTGTTAGTAGGATTGGAATAGCACGTGTAGTTTAATGTTGAATTTTGGATACAATGGAGAGGTAAAAGATTTGGATTATTATAAAAGATGCAGGAGGAAATGATAAACAATAGGACCCACAAAGAGGAGGAGGGATATATATATTCCAGGGAAGATCCCCACCCCAAAGCTATAGTTTTGGTTAGCCTGCATAGAAAAATCAAGCTTCTCTGTCCAACTTCCAACCCAACTAAATCTCACACACTCTCTCATACAAATGGTTTATTTTTCTCCTTCCTAGAAGGATTTGGCATCCAGCCAAGTGAGATCAGAAGAGACCCACCCCCTCTTCATTGGGAAGATGCTATTAGAACTGGAAATAAACCAGGATTTTACTGTGATGCTATAGAAAGAATTATAGTAGAATACTTCCCATTCTAGTCAAAAATATATATTTACCCTATTCTATACTATCTACAGTGGTACCTTGGGTTAAGTACTTAATTCGTTCCGGACATCCATTCTTAACCTGAAACTGTTCTTAACCTGAAGCACCACTTTAGCTAATGGGGCCTCCCACTGCCGCTGCGCCGCTGGAGCACGATTTCTGTTCACATCCTGAAGCAAAGTTCTGAACCCGAGGTACTATTTCTGGGTTAGCGGAGTCTGTAACCTGAAGCGCATGTAACCTGAAGCATATGTAACCCGAGGTACCACTGTATACTCTTTCCTTCTCATGTGTATCTTATCATGAGCCACTTGAAACTGGACACATCCCCTCAATATCCCATGTTCCAATTGTAGTGAGATTTTTAAAAAGAAGATACACATCCGATTGTCAGACCTGAAGTGCTTCCAGAAATAAATAAATGGATCAGGGAGAAGCCTTCTTTAAAATTACTCTCTATATCCTTTTGTAAACTCCATTTTAAAGGGGTTTTCATGCTTGCCTACACCAGGGCTCAAACTATATTAGAGTTATATTAGTTTTGACCTAAAATCTCTGTGGGCTGCAAAATAAGCCTTCTATGGGAGCAGAATAACTTGCTGAAGATCTGGCTGGAAAGTTGATGCCAGAGATACAATCAAATCTATCACACTTGTGGGTAAGCAGGCACAAGAAATAGTTTTAAGAATCTCACACTAGTTGTGCAGAGCACAGAAGTGCTGGCTAGCATTTCACACAGCACATAAATGATGGGATTCACTACTACAAGACGTAGTAACAGCCAGCAACTAGGTTGGCTTTAGAAAGGTGTTAATGGAGGACAATGGCTTTCAATGGCTGCAGTATTGGAGACAGTATGACTCTGAGCACCAGATGCTGGGTGTCACAAGCGGGAAGAACACTGTTGTGCTCATGTCCTGCTTGTGGGCTTCCCATAAGCATCAAGCTGGCCACTATGAATCCAACAAAACATTAGGAAGAACTTTCTGGCATTAACTGCTGTTCAACCATGGAACAGACTCCCTCAGAAGGTGGTGGAATCTCCTTCATTGGTGGTTTTTAAGCAGAGGTTGGATGGCCATCTTCAGGTATGCTTTAGTTGAGATTCCTGCATTGCAGAGGGTTGGATTGGATTACCCTTGGGTGTCCCTTCCAATCTAAATAAGCCTAGGACTAGATGTGCCTTTGGACTAATCTAGCAATGCTAAATTTTTAAATAGTTCACACACAAAAAGCACCATACAAAAGCCTCCTTAACAATAGAGTAAATAGAGCTTCTCCACAAGAATATCAAGGGGTTTTGTCAAAAACTTTACCAAAATCAAGATATATTACATCCACACTATTCCCCTAATCCACCAAACTTGTAACTCTATCAAAAAAAGAAATGATATTCATCTGGCACTACTTGTTTTTGAGAAACCCATGCTCCATCTTCGTATACACAGTATCCTTTTCTAAATGCTCACAGACCAGTTATTCAGTTATCTGTTCTAGGACCTTTCCTGGTATCAACGTCAAGCTGACCAGTTGGTAGTTACCTGAGTAGTTTTCTCCCTTTCTGAAGATGGTGAAGACAACATCTTCCTGTCTCTAATCTGCTTCTAAGTCACCTCCCATTGCAATCTGCAATGAGCTGATAGCTCAATTGGCTATAATGCCTAAAAGAGTGGGTTGTGAACATAATAAAATGCAACAGCCAAAAGTTATTTCCCTTTCATTTTCAGTCATTCTGTATTACCACCACTCAGCCTTGAGGAGTGCCAGGTTCATAATTACATTTCTCTGAATACCACCAGCAACACTGGCATGTATTTCTGGTGCCTATGAAAAGGAAGGTACAGTAAGTAGAGAAGTTTAGAGAAAATTAAGAGCTTGGGCCAAACTGTCTTCTGGCTCAGATGCAATCCAAATAGCTTTTCTTTGCTTGCACCACTTTCTTAGCTTGGGCCATTTTGCCTGCAATTTGATTTATGAAAAGGCAGCCTGAGAGCACAACTTATTTGCAATTCAAATTTCATCAATTCATTCTTGCTTGATTCGAATGGGCAACATGGTAAGAAGCCTGTTCTGCTCACACAACTCCGTGCACTGCAGGATAATCCTTTTCAGTGGCTGCCTTTCCCCACTCAGATGTCTATTTAGGATGTGATTGGTTTCAATTTCTGTGGGGGCCAATTTTTTCATAGGTTCAGTCACACACAAGTACATATATGAACATATTGGAGAAAAATCACCTAGATAATCAGAATAACCATCTCCAAAACTGAAGACACAGTTTGAGTTTTCAGCCCCCTTTCTCTCCATGTTCCCCAAATACCTAGTTATGTTTTCTTGAGAAACACAACCCATAAACCTTTGGATTATCTACCCTGGGAGCATTTTCTTAAACTAACATCAATTTCCAGTATCTGTGGCAAGACTAAGATGCAATTCTGCCCAACATCTTGAAGAAGGATGAACGGGCGGGGGAAGTTCCCAGGAATAATTCTCTTCAGAATTACAGGATCAGTGATCTTGTTGTCCTCTTGTACATCCCTTTATCTTGAGCGTTTCCTTGGATGAGTAATCCTGTTCCCTCAAGAGTCCCCCTTCAAGGGTTTCCCCCATACCCTTATCAGCAGGAGTTCTGTCTCCATCCAAGGCTTCCCAAGGCTGAACCCAGGGAACTTGGGAACTTGGACTTGTTTGGAAATAGCTTAAGATGTTTCCCAGTTCTGGGGGAGATAGTCAGACTTGCTTTAGGATGCCACATAGATGTCTTCTTTAAAGTCCTCATCCTTCCTGAGGCCAGCCTGCTTCTGTTGGCAATCTACCCAGAAGCTATCTTAGAAAAGTGACATTGGAGGTTTCCTGTCCTCCCTAACTTTCCCAGCTTCAGCCTTCTGTGGTATCAGTTCCACTGCTGCTGCAGACACTTCTCTACCTGAACTGCACATGCCGGCCACAAAGACCTTCTGACTGAAGACAGCACTGTGACTGCCCTCTTACATAATTTCAGCTGGGACCCTCTGACCAATAGTTTTTGGTTACTGCAGTATCTGCCATCCCATTGGCCAATAACTAAGAGCCAATGAGATACAGCAGAATGCTCATTATCTAGGTCTCTCAAACCATGACCTTTTGAATCTTTCTGTCTAAAATAAAAGCTGATAGGAGGCGTATAGCAGCTTCTTTGTAACTGTGGCAACTGACAGTTAACAGGCTGCATGCAAAGTCATAGACTTAGATACGTTTTTTCACCTCTTTCCCACTTATAAAGGACACAGCATTAATAACCATTCTTAATTCTAATACAAGGTATGCGGGTGGCGCTGTGGGTAAAACCTCAGTGCCTAGGACTTGCCGATCGTATGGTCGGCGGTTCGAATCCCCGCGGCAGGGTGAGCTCCCGTCTTTCGGTCCCAGCTCCTGCCCACCTAGCAGTTCGAAAGCACGTCAAAGTGCAAGTAGATAAATAGGTACCGCTTTATAGCGGGAAGGTAAACGGCGTTTCCGTGTGCTGCGCTGGTGCCGGCTCGCCAGAGCAGCTTCGTCATGCTGGCCACATGACCCGCAAGTGTCTTCGGACAGCGCTGGCCCCTGGCCTCTTAAGTGAGATGAGCGCACAACCCTAGAGTCGGACACAACTGGCCCGTACAGGCAGGGGTACCTTTACCTTTACCTAATTCTAATACACACACACATTTTTACCTCAGGCTTCTTGATTCTCCACAGCCACTGAGGAATGATGCTATTGAATAGCTTCGTATAAATATATAGTACATAAATAAAGAAATAATAAAATACCAAGAGCTAGAGATAGGTAGAATCCCCTGAAAATTCTTTGCTGGTCCTCGCAAATAAAATGTTTGCTGCTTTTGAAATTCCCAGTATGTTTTTCCTGAGCAGAAACTTTTTAAGCTGTCTTGAAGAGTCACTTAAGCTAAAAATTGGTGCCAGGTCTATGGCCTGCTGGGTGGTGAATTTCTACAGCAGTTCTTCACATCTACTGCTGGTAAGAGGATAAATGGACATAAATCTGACAAGACAGAGAAACCAGTAGGAGAACACTTCTATCTCCCAGGACATTTGATACAAGATCTCAAAGTAGCTGTCTTATTACAAAAGAATTTCAGAAATAGACTGGAAAGAGAAGTTGCTGAATTGCAACTTATTACCAAACTTAAACAGGACATGGGTGGTGCTGTAGTTTAAACAACAGAGCCTAGGGCTTGCCGATCAGAAGGTCGGTGGTTCGAATCCCCACAACGGGGTGAGCTCCCGTTGCTAAGTCCCAGCTCCTGCCAACCTAGCAGTTCAGAAGCACGTGAAAGTGCAAGTAGGTAAATAGGTACTGCTCTGGCAGGAAGGTAAACAGCATTTCCGTGTGCTGCTCTGGTTTGCCAGAAGCGGCTTAGTCATGCTGGCCACATGACCCAGAAGCTGTACGCCAGCTCCCTCGGCTAGTAAAGCGAGATGAGCGCTGCAACATCAGAGTCATCCGCAACTGGACCTAAAGGTCAGGGGTCCCTTTACCTTTACCAAACTTAAAACCATGGAGAGACCTGGTCTGAACAGAGACATTGGTTTCTTATCTCATTATACATGATAAAGCTATTTTTAGCCATCTCACCCCTTGCTTTTTTCTGTAAGACCAATTGCAGTCGTTAAACAGTCGTCAACAGGTTTACCACACCTATCAGCCAATCACTCATTCCCACCACCTTTCTGAGTAATACCTCTCCCCACCCTCTCACTATATATAAGGGTCTGGTGACTTCTGTTTCAGTGTATCTGAAGAAGTGTGCATGTACATGAAAGCTCAAAGCAATAACAAACTTAGTTGGTCTCTAAGGTGCTACTGGAAGGAATTTTTTTTATTTTGCTGGTAAGAGGGTTAGATTAATTCCTCCACCTGGGGCTCTGATAAAGAACTGCAGATGCCCCTGAGAAATTATTCTAATCTTACTGATAGTCTCTCTTTTGCTCACCTTGAAATCTTTCAGGTATAATAAGCAGGAAGGGGCAATAAATGTTGATTTAAGAGAAATTCAGTAAGAAGAATTAATTAAGCTGCTTTGCAAGTGCATAGAGTAAAGAGCTGCAAAACAATAAACCAGGGAATGCCTCTAAATTTTGGCTTTAGAAATAGTCCTTAGAGAAGAATGATATTCACACCATGAGTCATAATCAATAGCTGTATTGTTGTGCGTCTGGAAGGGGTGGGGGTTAAGATGTATGCCTGAGTCTCTTTTAATTCCTAGATCTAGCAGAGATTCAGTTCTTGTAATAGTCAGCTGCTTGGTAATGACTGTGTAAACATGGGTTGTTAAGGTAACAAAGGAAGTGGCTCTGTGCCAGATATCAAATGGATGCCTCCCCCCTCAATTAGTGGTTAGTTAGAAGTACAAAATCCAGAGTTGAGGTGTGTGTGTGTGTGTGTGTGTGTGTGTGTGAACTAGAGGTTAGAAGCAGGCTGGGCAGCTGAGAGACAGAGCCATGCCCAATTTATGCTGGGATCCAAGGGATCCTTCTTGGAGTGTTAATGCTGTGAATCCCTTCATTTTAGGCTCAGGTTGTATATATGTGTAAATAGACCATATATCATAAAAACACCACAGTGTCTTCTATCTCTCATTCCAAGGAAACTGAACCCTGGGTAAGTGCCTTGGAACCACTGGAATCTTGCACCACTCAGAGATTGAGGGGTTAAATAACATAATCATAATTTTATTCCCCTCTGACCTTACCCCAGCTATGTATACATACCTGTAACATTTCACAAATCTGATGAAGCAGGCTGTAATCCATGAATGCTTGTGTTAGTATTTTGTTAGCAAAGTCACTTAAATGATACAGAGTTTAGAGAGAAAGGAAATCCTGATAGTATTTTCCTGAGCCAAACAGAACAAAAAACAGTGAAGTCTTGTTTTTCTTACTTCAAGCCCTGTACATACCAGGAAGACATTCAACTGAACATAGAGAGGAAAGCTCCCTAAGAACTACACAGCCAATCAGGACTCAACCAACATCATACCACTCTGCCTGCTTGGTAAGCAGAATCTTTCTCTTGGCTAGTTGATTTTAACACAGAAAGGATTAACCCTTTACTTGTACACAGAATGATCTCTGCTTTGACACTTCCACAAGACTCTTTGTAGCTTTTGCTACAACAGATTGGCATGACTACCTTTCTTAAAGTTCGTGCACAATGCTTTTGGATAAAAAAGGAGATAAATTGCTATGCTTGCCAAGATGTATTAAGGGTGAAATAATACAGGGCTTTCTTGGGAAGCGTGTGTGCCTTCTTGGGGGGGAGGGCTGTTACAATTTAATCCATAGCCAATATGGTGCCCTCCAGATATAGTTGGACTACAACTCCCAGTAGCCTTAGCCAATATGGCCAGTGGTCAGGCATAATGAGAGGCACTGGCTACTGTGGCTTAACCAGTTTCATAGGGTAAAGTAGGACGAAAGTGAAGTGTTATCAGTGTCTTTGCCAAGAGCTGTTTTGTTATGGAACGTTGAAAGATGGAACACTGTGTGTGCGACTGCATGCTAGCATAATGTTAGCACTTACAAAGCACTGTGAACTTTTTCACGTTACCCAGTAAAACACCGTGCTCACAATGCTAAATTGGTAATTTCTGGTTGGTTGACTTTATAGCAAACCACTCTAAACTCATGAAAAAAAGCAGAGTTTATGGGCAAGGTATTTCTACTCTAAATATTTGCTGGAATAGAGCCTGTGACAAAGGGCAGTAAAAAGGAAATTGGTTGGAATAAAACACTGGATCAGTCATAGTGTAAACTGTAAACGGGGGGGGGGGGGGGGAGAGAGAGAGAGAGAGAGAGAACGAATTCATTTAGCCTTGTACTGAGAATGCTAAAGTCTGTGAAATATCATGAATAGCAAATGCTGCCATCTCGTGTTCGCTGATGGCAGCAAAAGTCAAGAGTTAACCTTTGTTTTGATAACCAGAGTACATACTGCAGTTCCTCTCACCAATTCAAGATTGTCTGTGAAATGTAATAACTACCAAGCACACAGGTGCAAATATTTGAAAGAAAGTGTACCTCACAATCTGCAAGTTACATTGATACCTCGGGTTACAGACGCTTTGGGTTACAGACGTTTCAGGTTACAGACTCCGCTAACCCATAAATAGTACCTTGGGTTAAGAACTTTGCTTCAGGATGAGAACAGAAATCACGCGGCAGCAGCAGTGGGAGGCCCCATTAGCTAAAGTGGTACCTCAGGTTAAGAACAGTTTCAGGTTAAGAACGGACCTCCCAAATGAATTAAGTTCTTAACCCGAGGTACCACTGTAATTGCTTTGGATTCAGGGAATGTTTCAAATGATGAACCAATGCTGGACTAGATTAAGGTTACCAGATGTCCCCGTTTCCTGGGGACAGTCCCCAGATTTACAAATCAGTCCCCTGACAAAATCCTATCATTCTGACTCATTTCAATGAAGTATCCTTGGATTCATTGAAAAGAAATCTCGTAACCTTAGACTAGATGGGCCAGTGGCCTGACGCAACAGGCTCTTCTGATGTTTTTATTCTTATCTGCATTTAAGTCCAGAAACTCTAAAATTCAGAATGCAGGCAGAATGGAATTCCCCTCTATCCCCTCTATGCATCACAATCCTAGGTATTTTTACTCAGAAGTCAATCCCACTGAGCTCCATGGCACCCTACTCCCAAGTAAGTATTTATGAGATTACAACTTTCGTAGACGAGGAGAGCGAGAGAGTTCTCTGTTCCATGGTTTGGAATTTGGATGTGAAACTATCTTCAAGTGAGAACAGTTAGTGGAGGGGCCATTTTGTAATCCTGTGTTAACTCTTGATTCTTGGCACTGATTGATCACATGCAACAAAATATGAATAATGAATAGGAAGTAGTCTATGAGCAGTACATGAACTGCCTTCAGACTGAAAAATGTCCATACCTCCTATCTTGCAATGAGCGACTAGAGAGACAGTCTCTGTGATTGGCCAGCAGAATGATTCATGACAGCAAAAGGAGAATTTGTTTTTAAAAAAATAATATTTATTGATTTTCCAACCATTTAAACACAGTAGAACAGGAAAAAGAAAAAGCAAAGAAAAGAAAAGAAAAAACATGAGATTAACAAAACAAGACGCAAACCATTTAAAACACAAAACAATTTGAATATCTTAACTTTCATTCCCTTATTTCCACGACCTCCTCACACCTCCCTTTTTGTATTCCACTTCTATTAATTGTTTCAGCAATTCCTTTCCATCTTCCTCTGTTTTCTATCCTATAATTATCTTAACATATTCTAATCTTATTTTTCCCTTTAATACTCTATTAGTCTATTTATACTTAATTCCTTATAGCATTTCTACTAAAGCCATGTAACTTCATTCCAACATTTTTCTAACATTCATTATTTTTACAATATTTCTATAAGTAGTCTTAAACTTTTTCCAGTCTTCTTCCACCGTCTCTTCTCCCTGGTCTCGGATTTCTGCCAGGCGTTTCCGCCAATTCCATATAGTCCATCAACTTCATCTGCCATTCTTCCCGGATAGATAAATCTTGTGTCTTCCAGTACTTCACGATGAGTATTCTTGCTGCTATTGTTGCATACGTGAAAAGAGTTCTATCCTTCTTTAACACCAATTGGCCGACCATGCCCAGGAGAAAGGCCTCTGGTTTCTTCAAAAAGGTATATTTAAATACCTTTTTCATTTCATTATGAATCATCTCCCAAAGTGTCTTAATCCTTGGGCATGTCCACCAAAGGTGAACTCTAATCCTCAAATTCATCTGTTTTTTCTTTGAGTTCAGTCATAGCAAGCGTCAACTTATATTCATCAAGTTGTTTCTGTAGGGCTGGGGTTCTCTTGCTCTTTCTCTCCAGTTGTGTTTCTTTATATTCAGCAACAACAGCTTTTTCCCTGGCCTCCTCCGCAGTTTGCCGTATCGAAATAAGTTCCTGTGTCAATTTCTGGGTAGTTTCTATATTAGTATTATTTATACTTTCTATATTTAAGTTAGTTTTAATGACTGAAACATCCACTTTCGCATTTATCGTGTCCATTTTCCTGTGAAGCTGATCCAATGAATCATTTATCTTAAATAATGTCGCCACTGGAGCCTCTTCTGTCAACATTTCTCTTGGTTTTACATATACTGGGACAAAGGCTCAGAAAAAGCAGGGGGGCCTGATGGTGGACCTCTCCTGGATTGTTGCCAAGTCCTCCCAAACCTTAATGTTTTGTCAGCAGTTGACTGGTCTGTTTTTCCTCTTCCATTTACCATAACACTTAAAAGATCAAGGTCAGTCCCAGAGTCTCACGGTTTTTAACTTGCAGCTGGAAATTCCCCTAGTCCAGCTCTTGTAAAGCAACCGGTTTCAAAGGCTTCCACTAGGGGGAAACAGTTTCTATTTGCAATAGTCAATAGTATCCTCTTTTAAACAATCCGAAAATTAGTTTCAAGTTAGTTTCAATTTTCAGTTACTTTTACTCCTTTTTAAAGCAGCCGGAAACAGTAGAAACAATGTATTTCTCTTGTTTAATAGCTGTCAATGAACGTTCTAAACGCTGTCAATGAACATTCCAAAGTACATCAGACCTACTAGCAGCCCGTTTCCAGGGTCAGAGCGGCAGTGTTTTAGTTCTCTTCGCTCTCTCCTGCAGGCATATTCAGTCCACAACTTCCCCCCCTCTTCTCCTGCCTCCAAAGGGGGGTTTTGTTCTTTACCGATGGAAGTTTAATCTTTTACAAAAGACTTTCCAGGACTCCAGCTTGCAACTTCATTGCCTCAGTCTATTTACAAAAGGGGGAGGCAGACTTCCTGTTTTGAACCTCCCCGCTTCGATACCAAATTATACTTTTAGAAATCCAATTCTCCTGTTTCAGCTCTACTCACGGGTAATTACTTTAAGGTCAAATTGTCCACAGGAAAAAGTCAGCGCTCTCCGGCAACGGCTGTGCGGCTTCGCTCCGTGGAAGAAGCAGACGATTCGAAGCACCGCGCCACTCACCCCACGTCGCTCCGGAGACCCGAAAACAGGTTTTCCCGTGAGTAGGGGAGGCACAGAAGGTGCCCGCCGAATCCCACGTTCACAGGCTTCTCCCGCCTGTGATTTTTACGGGTCTCCGCCTTCGCCGTGGCGGCCAGACCCAATTTTTCCACGGGGCAAATTCCTCCTGGTCAGAGGAATTCCGCCATTGCCGATGGCGCCAACCCGGAAGTGTCAGCAAAAGGAGAATTTGTTTGCCCAGAGTATGCCGAATGAATAATTCATCTAGCTTGACATTTCTCTCTTTTTTTTTATAAATAATTTTTATTAATTTACAACAAAAACAAAAACACACAATAATTTCACATCCAATTTTTTCACAAAGTGTTTCTTTTCTGGACTTCCTTCAGCTTTTCCGTGAATCATTCGCAGTCATTATTAATTTACGCATTTCTTAGGTTTGTATTGTCATTATTTGAACCTTTCTTTTCTATTCCCTTTTAACAATACTTCTCATGTTTCACAGTGCTTCTTTAAATCCCTCTAGCGTTATTTGTCCCTCACTCATACTTTCCAGATATTCCACAAATTTTCCCCAGTCCTTGGTGAACTTTTGGTCTCTTAAGTATCTAATCTTCCCAGTCAATTTATCCAACTCAGCATAGTCTAACAGCTTCCTTCTCCATTCTTCCATTGTCGGTATTTCCTGTTGTTTCCATTTCTGGGCCAGTAACATTCTTGCAGCTGTCACTGCGTATTGAAAAAATTTACTATCTTTTCTCTTTATCTCATTTCCTAAAATTCCTAACAGAAAGACCTCTGGCTTCTTTATAAATGTATATTTTAGTATCTTCTTCAATTCATTATATATCATTTCCCAGAAGCCTTTCACTTTCTTACACTCCCACCACATATGGTAAAAAGAACCTTCTTTCTCTTTACATTTCCAACACTTATTACATGTCTTATACATTTTCGCTAATTTTGCCGGTGTTATGTACCATCTGTAAAACATTTTCATAACATTTTCTTTTAATGTCATACATGCCGTAAATTTTAAATTCTCCTTCCATAATCTTTCCCAGTCTTCAAATTGTATGTTGTAACCAAAGTCTCTGGCCCAATGTATCATTACCGACTTAACTTCCTCATCCTTCAGATTCCATTCTAGCAACAACTTATACATTTTGGATAAAGTTTTAAAATCATTATTTATTATTTCTGTCTGAAATATTGATTCCTTGTCTGCATAGCCACATTCTTTAACATCTTTCCTAAACATTTCATTTATTTGATAATAATGCAACCAGTATCTAGCTTGACATTTCTCAATCCCTCCCCTTTTGTGTTTTTATTGCACCTAGATAAAAGTCTCATTTTGGTTTTAAACAGGTAAAAGATATTAAATTTTGTCTTTTTCTCTATAAACCTTAATAAAATTTATTATTAAAAATACATTGCTATATAGGTATTCTCTGACTTGTCTTCATCACTAGTCCAATTTCAGTTGCTTCTGCTCCTGTGACAAAAAAGCTCTAAGTTTAAAAACTTTGGTGGGAAAGTTACATACTGGAATGAGCTTCCTTATAACAAGATATTTGCAAAATATCTTGCGAGAGAAAGAAAAAGAGAAGGCATGGCCCCACCCAGCTACACCACTGGCTTAGGCAGCTTGTGGTCCTCCACAGATTGCCCATGAGAGGAGGGAACACAGCCCTCAATAAATAAAAGATTTAGACAAAAGCAATCTCCATTCATGTAGCAAAACAAAAGAATGTTTACTACTTTCAAAAAGCCACAATCTCAGTCCCATTTCCATGCTTGCTTCCACTGGTCCTTCATCCAAATATTATGATTTCCTTAATCATATATCATTTTTCCTCAATACTTAGCTCCATTTTCTATGATCCATGGGATTTACTTCTAAGGAACTTAATGGTACAATTGTAGAAATGGATTTGCTGCTTTTAGTTTACTGAATATGTAATCTTTTGTATGTAGCAAGGCTGGGAAGCTACAAGTGCAGGCGCTGCAGCAGCAGCCCATCTGCTGCCCAACTCTCAAAGTCAGGAAGGTAATGATGGTGTGTTTGTGCTAAACCAGCACCATTCTACAGGCAGCAAATTGGTGTGGGTAAAAGAGAAAAGGAGATATGTGATTTTGAACACCAGGGATTCTAGAGAATAAGCACAGAGATTTACCTTTCTGCCTCATTCTCTCAAGCATACTGCTTATTGTGTTGATGATTTTTCAATGATTCCTTTGATACAGAGGCTGGGTGCCTTTCCCTTGGGCCACCGACAATGTCTCCATATCATGATAAAGAAGGGACCATCCTGTGCTACTCCATCACTGGGAGATGTGATAGTCTGCACCAGCACAACAATGATATCATGTTGTGGTACAGGGTAGGGGATTGGAGCCTGTGCTGCCAATTGGCAATATTACAGAAAGAGGGGATGGGGAGAGTAAGCAGGAGAGGTGGAAGAGAGAGAAGACTTGGGCCCTCATGGCTTTCCTTTCTTCAGGGATTTTGGGGGTCCACCTCCTGTAATCTCTTCTTGGACCACATTAAAGCTGTCCTCTCAGCATCTTTTGAAGAATGTTAAGTAGACCAGGCAGGAGCAAACACTTTCCAAAAAAGTAGAACTTTAACAATTAGAAAAGCTGTCCCCATCAACAGCAAGGATAGCAAACCCTCTCATTAATATTCAGAACAACCTTGTAAGGTCGGCTAGTTTTATCATCCTCATATTGTAGGTGGAAGGCCAGTAGGGGCTTGCTGAAGACAAGCTGGTGTGTTTGGGGTAGACCTGAACCAGAGACATATCTGAGAATCATTTATAGGCTGCTCTTGCACATAAGTACATCAGATGAGTTGATGCATAATACCTGGGAGTGGAAGATATGAACTTTACCACACTGAAAAAAGTATGGCACCCGAGTTAGGGCATTTTGTGATACAAGCAAACGTTTGTGATGATAGATTGCAGCTGACTCTTTAATGCATGCCAGTCATCACTTGATGTTGCAGTCATAATGGGATGAGCATGCATGTTGAACCAGACCTTAGGCTGAGAGGGTTACTCAGTTAACCAACAAATTTTTGTGGAGGTTCAGCTGTGTATATGCCCCTCTGCATCCACAGCTGAGAGTGGAAGGGAGCTGAGTCATGTGCAAATCCCCCAAATAAGCATATATTTCAGCAGAAACTGAATCCATGAGGCTCATTTCTTTCCCATACATAAGAGCACAGGAAGCCAGACCAGCTGTTAACCAGATGTCTGATGGTTTGTGCCCACCCAGAGACAGCTGTGGGCAGGATTCCTGCATTGGACTAGATGACCCATGGGATCCCTCCCAACTCTACAATTCTGTGATCTTATTTTATTGTGCAACGCTTTAGTGAAGCAGCAAATAAATAAAGACCTAGTACCAGTTCAAACCACTGGTCCTTCTGCTGTAGAATTGCCTACAACACTGAGTAGCAATGGCTCTCCATCCTTCACTTGGAGCTGTGAAGGATTGGACTTGGTAGCTTTTGCATGCAAAGCAGGTGCTCTGCCATGGAGAAATGACACTTTCCCTATGTTCTGTGAATGTGGGTAGCAAAGAATTCCCACCTGAGCCATCCACGTTACATCACCAAGCAGCAGCAGCAGCAGCAGCAGCAGCAGCAGAAGAAGAAGAAGAAGAACTGCCACTTTCAATTCAACATTCCACCAGGACCATTTGTAAGGGTCACGCCCTCCAGGAGCTCTTGCCAGCTGTTGCTTCCTGTTGAGGAAGAGATGCCTGGGGTCTTTTTCTCAGCTGCCCAATGAAGTGTCACTTGTAGTCCAAAGTAACAGAAATGACTGAGTTTTTTAAAAATCTAATCACCGAGAAAACATATTTCATGAACATCAAGGCAACTGTCTCAGGACTCTCTCTTAAAAACCCTCAAAATCTCCATCTTGGAAAGGTGGGGCCTCCTTTCACCTCACCTTCCTCTAGTGGAGCAAGGGTAGCTTCACATGAGAAATCATGAAAAAAAAATCAAAAATAAACTTTGGCAATAAAACCATTGCAGTAAAATATGGCAGAGCAATATCACAGATACCTTAGAAGGACTGCAACCTAGGTGTAAGGCAAATTAAAGACTAAAAGCCTGGGTAAACCAAAGCTGTTTATCGCAGGGAGGCTCATTTGACTCCCTCTTGAACTGATGAAGATGCATGGATGAAGATGGGTAATGTCAGCAGCTTTTCATATTTACTGAGATGGGGAATAGCCAATGGATGTTTCTCCTTCCCAGTAGGCTTAGGGGCAACCTGAAACCTGCACAGTACCTCAGAGAGCCTCATTTTAATGTCAGCTAACTCCTATGAAAGGGACGCGGGTGGCGCTGTGGGTTAAACCACAGAGCCTAGGACTTGCTGATCAGAAGGTCGGCGGTTCGAATCCCCGCGACGGGGTGAGCTCCCATTGCTCAGTCCCTGCTCCTGCCAACCTAGCAGTTCGAAAGCACGTCAAAGTTCAAGTAGATAAATAGGTACCACTCCGGTGGGAAGGTAAACGGCACTTCCGTGCGCTGCTCTGGTTTGCCAGAAGCAGCTTAGTCATGCTGGCCACATGACCCGGAAGCTGTACGCTGGCTCCCTCGGCCAATAAAGCGGGATGAGCACCGCAACCCCAGAGTAGGCCACGACTGGACCTAATGGTCAGGGGTCCCTTTACCTTTATAACTCCTATCAAGCCATTTTCAACTCCCCACCTCCTTTGTTTGTCATCTAGCCCAGGGATGGAGAGCCTGTAGAGAGGCTGGTGGGAGTCTAACAGCATCTAGGTGGCCACAGATTCCCCACCAATAATCTAGTTGGATGAAGAACTGTGGAGAATTGATACACACAAACACTTTTTGTGACATTTTGGTATTGCCCTACTATGGATTTTGGATTTCTTTTTCCTTACAGGCCAGCATGGCTGCCTCAACTTGATGTGTTACTTAAATGGGTTTCATATGGATGGGTAATTCACACAACCACCAAAAACTTTTGACATTGCTTTGGTAAGTTCCTAAGGAAAACTATCCTTACATCCTGGCAAATGGGTATTCAGTGCTGTAAAAAGTGGCCCCGTAGGGCCCTGAAGGATATTCTTCTAGTGAAAATCTCCACTTTGCTGGTCAGTGCCGTTTTCACTTCCAGCATGTATATGAAGAGCTAAGACATTACAACACGGATTCTTGGAAATGCTTGAAATTACACAATGGCTCTTTGCCAATGATAATGAATAAGGAAGTTATGGTGCTCTCTTTAACATGAAGTACCTGCGAGGCTATTAATATCCTTAAGTACTTGTCAGTAAAATCGTAGTGATGAAAATGGTAGTTTCTTTCTTATTAAGAGTTTCTACTTTCTTTCCTGGCAGGACTGTTAAATATGATAGGAAAGCTTCATCGGTTGAATTTCTTCCTATCATCACATCTCCATGTTGGGGGAAATTGAGCCTGTAATGCAGGTGCTGAAGATGGAAGCACCCTGCTAGAATAAAGGTGGCAAAGCTGGTAAGAAAATATGCAAAGAAAATTGATGTACAACGTGTAGTTTATAGACCTGATTTTTTTCAAATTCAAAAAATGAGCAATTTTATCATCAGCAATACACTACCTACAGCAAACCATGTATTTGTCTGAAGTATCAAGGGAATTAAGGCTGAAATACTATACCTCCTTGTTTGTGAGTGATATCCATTGAATTCAATGGGACTTACTTCTGAGCATTAGATTACTCTCTCTCTCTCTCTCTCTCTCCCCCTCTCTGGGTGTGGGTGGGTGGGTATGTATGTATGTATGAACCACTAGAACTTGGAATATTTTCTGAGCTGGCAGCATCCTACTAGGCAACATCCTACTAGTTGTGTGAATTTCAGTGAGACTGGGGCAAAGTAACTTACTGGTAGATTGTATCTTCTAGCTTTGGTCATGTGAAGGAGAGTCCATTCTTGGCTAAGACCCGCTTACATGAAAGAATGTTTTATGTTAAATAAGACCCCACATCCATCAAGAGGGTTGTGCTTGGATTCTTTTTTCCTTTGACCTTACTAGTAATTTGTCTTCAGGAGTCTACAATTCTCAAGCCCTGCAGCTTGCCTGGTGCTGCTTTTGCTCCTGTATATGAAAATATTTGCACAAAGGCCAAAAAGTATCAAGTTGAATTTTATAGTTGCTGACCCAACTATACTAAATACTATGCTAAATACTGATTTTTACATTAACCAAATCACACACAACACACAGTTTGTTTGGAATTCTGTCTGGCATTTGCTGTCCTGGGCATAATTTGAATTCCAGAGCTCCTTGACTTTCGATTTTTGGTATAATTGGTTTTCTAAAACTTTGAAGTGCAGATGAGAGTTGATAGTCCATGTTATTAGCTTTACATGCCATCTGTCACATGGCACTGCCATTTTGCTTGGGGTAGGCAAATATTAAACAATACCCTAAAAGAAAGCATTATGTGGGAGAATGCATTAACATTAATGTAAAGAAAAGAAGAAGAAGTGCTTGACTGCAGTAAGGCAATAATAGGACAATTCATAATTCATAACTCACTGGCAGTATTTTATAATGAATGTCAATATCCATAGGGTTATCTGGATCTGCCCGATTGCTTTCATTAAAAGATGTGGTATGATAGACAGAAGTGTTTTTTATGTGTAAGGTCAGTCTATGCTACTGTTATCCATTTATTGTAGCTGCTTATTGTAGCTGTGATCTGCAAGCCAACTGAATGGATGTACATACTGTAGCCTAGACTGTTCCTTGAAAAAAACATTTCATTTTGAGAAACTGGTTATCCATACCTTCAAATGGAAATGATCGAAGCATCGGTTTACATCTTCCACAGACATCCAAGAGTCATAAGTGTGTTTCCTTTTGACTGGATCATGTCCCTCATTGTTAATTCTATGTTGGCAATCCCTTTCTGGATTTTAAATACTATAATTTTATCATCAGCAGGCATTTACATTCAGGAGCAGAACTTGAAATGCTGGGAGACTATTTCTCTCCAGTTGCATTCTTACAACAAACAGTATTTGCAATAGCTCTACAGTCCAAGAAGAGAAGATTATCTCCAAAAGCAAAAGCAACTGTAATTAATTGATAGGAAGAAACTCAAAATGGAGTTAGAGCTAAAGGCTGATGCATGTAAATGGATTAGCTTTCAAACCTCAGATCCATAATAGCAAAGGAGAGAGAAGCACACCAACTAATATTTGTGTGATGTTGAGCCATGTGCATTTTTTAAAAAAATCACAAGCGTGACTTATGCATCATTTATACACATGATGCCAACTTGCCTACTCCTCGGCATAATTCCACTCCTGTTGTTTTTTGCAAATCTTTTCAGAGAGGACCAATTTAAACACAATGCCTTTTATGCATTGCACTGCCAAAAAGCTCTCCCTGATTGTGGCATTGCAGCCTGCCAGCATGGCAAAATAATCAGTTCATATGCAGCACTGGCACCAGTAGGGTATGTCCAAAACATTGACCATGTTGGTAGCGAGGCAATGCTAGCTGGTAATAATGGGATAGCTGTCTACAGTAGAAAGTTCAAAGAAAGCTGTGCAAGATGCTTCACATAGGCATGAGCATCTGACAGTAGCTTCTTCATGGTTTTTCAGTTTCATTGCCAATTAATTTTACAGCTATTTCCAGGCAAGGAGGGCACACCAGGCAGCCTTTAAAACTTTAAAACATTATCTTTTGACAGCGCCTTCTGTTCTGCGTCTGTCTTTCTCCTTGCTTTTGTCCTGTTTTTATTATATTTCTATGCCGCTTTCTATTCAAATGAATCAGAAATGCAGCACTATATATATATATAACAATTAACAAATTGTCATTAGAAGAATTACAATCCATAAAACACCACTCATTGGCCAGCACAAAGTCTTCCCCCCCTTTTAGCCTTTCCTTATGTTTCCTTTCTGGGCATCTTTGAATTTCTGGTTTTGTGGCTAGACCTCAGAGATTCTGGAAGGCAAACTTCTAAATCCAAGAGAAATAACTGCAGCTCTTAGGATATAACAACATGCAGGAGTCCAACATATTCACAAGAAGCTTCACTTCTTCTAAGTCATGCTGGAGTTGAAGAGTTTGAAAGAACTCAAGACACAGAGGCATAATGACTGTGGCAGGTGACGAGAGGCCACCAGAATGACACAGGAGATTGGTATTGGGTTGAATTAGGCCACAACTTTATTGACTACAGGAAAGTGTAGGTTTGGCTAAGGCATTGGGCATGTATCCTGCATCAGGCAGCCTGCCTACTACCTGATAGGAACCTGGTTGGGTCGAACTTGTGCTGGGGAGTTGCCCCCATCATAGACTGGGTGACACGACACCGCACAGGTTACGATTGGGAGAGGTGTATTGGCCCATCTGTCCCCCAGTGGACTCCCAAAGAGAGTTACCGCTCCTAGACTCCTCTAATAGGGTACCCCAGTGACTAAGAATCCATCCAATGCTTTATCCGCCAAAGCTGTGACGGTTGCTATGAGGTAGGCGAAAACCTGCAGGCTGGCCAATTTGCTTGCAGGAGAAAATTCCTCCCTAGCCCCAAATATGGCGACTAAATAAATCATAGCAAGGTCCATAGGCAACATGTCCACTCCACACACACCCCAGGCAGCCCCTAAAGACTGGGTGGGTGGGTGGAAAATCTCACAAACATCAGCCAAGAGGGCAGCCTGCTCCTGGTCACCCCCTTAACAGGCATGGGGCAGGTTGGTTGCAGCCCCCAAGCCCCTGCTCTGATTGGGTAGGCAGGCACTGCCCGCCCATACCTGAGAGCATGACGTGAATGGAGGTGGGCAGCAACAGGTGACCATCGCTGCATCCAGCCACGCTGAAAGATGGCGGCCTCCCTGGACCCATCATGGCCATGCCATGCGGCAACAGCCACCCACCCAGAGTCCCAACTGAGCGGATATTCTGCAGGACATGACCCCACACCCAGCAGTACATACAAGTTTTTATAAGTAGTGAACATGGAAAGGAGACTAGCAGAAAGTGACGCGTGATCCACACACTGCTAAACACCCAAACAATTTGTCCATGACTCCAAGTAGAGCAGTTTGGAGCCTGACTCTGCTGTCCCAGCTTATTGGATTAGCCCCTGATCGGGTCAGCCTGAATTTACTGTTGAGATTGGTGTTGTTTGAAGGTGTCACGTGGACTATGCAAATTACAAGGGACTGCAAACACACAGTAATAATAATAATAATTTATTTATACCCCGCCCATCTGGCTGGGTTTCCCCAGCCACTCAGGGCGGCTTCCAACAGAACACTAAAATACAATAACCTATTAAACATTAAAAGCTTCCCAAAACAGGGCTGCCTTCAGATGTCTTCTAAAAGTCTGGTAGTTGTTTACCTCTTTGACATCTGATGGGAGGGCGTTCCACAGGGCGGGCGCCGCTACTGAGAAGGCCCTCTGCCTGGTTCCCTGTAACTTGGCTTCTTGTAGTGAGGGAACCGCTAGAAGGTCCTTGGCACTGGACCTCAGTGTCCGGGCAGAACGATGGAGGTGGAGACGCTTCTTCAGGTACACTGGACCGAGGCCGTTTAGGGCTTTAAAGGTCAGCACCAACACTTTGAATTGTGCTCAGAAACGTACTGGGAGCCAATGTAGGTCTTTCAAGACCGGTGTTATATGGTCTCAGCAGCCACTCCCAGTCACCAGTCTAGCTGCCGCATTCTGGATTAGTTGTAATTTCCGGGTCACCTTCAAAGGTAGCCCCACATAGAGCGCATTGCAGTAGTCCAAGCAAGAGATAACTAGAGCATGCACCACTCTGGTGAGGCAGTCTGTGGGCAGGTAGGGTCTCAGCCTGCGTACCAGATGGAGCTGGTAAACAGCTGCCCTGGACACAGAATTGACCTGTGCCTCCATGGACAGCTGTGAGTCCAGACCGGGCTGCGCACCTGGTCTCTGATGTGGACAAGCCTTAAGTAACAGCCTTGTGAAGTAAATTTGGTAAAGTCTCTTCAAAGGAAGAAAGAGGTGATTGCATTTAGAATTAGACAACCACCTCTACCCAGTCAATACAAGCGACATTTTCTTACTGCTCTAATGCAGTAAATGTGTTACTTAAGCAGTATGAAGATTTTTTAGCTCTGCTGGTTCCATTTTTCTTTTTGTGTGTACATGGCCCAGTCTAGCCCTTATTTATAACAGTACTGCTCACAGTTCCATTAAAAACTCCAGGATTTTCAATCTGTCTTATACCTACCCCATCATTATCTCCCAGAATTAGCAGCATTCTGGTAACTGGGTTAAATTGGACCATTACCCGTTACTATAGCAGCCAGAATTTCTTCTCTGGGTTGGTTAAGGCTATCGTCACAGGTAGAAGAGATAACCTTGGAATGTCATATTTTGTGCTGTAATTAGTAAATAATAAAATATCCCTTGTTGCACAGGGTTTGGTTGTTTAGGAAAGGACCAGGAGTTATCACTAGGCAGAACTATCTATAGAGATGCACACTTATTTTGATTTATCAAATATATCCATAGATAACTTTATTGCTCTCATTCCTGCATTCAAAGGGAGTTATTTTCCTAATTTACTTGATGAAATTGTGCACAGAAGGTAATTTGGATGTGTGTTTCTTCTCAAACTAATAATTTGCTTTCGAATGGAAATAATTTCCTTCACAGCTTTGTTCTGAGGAATGTCAGGTGATTTACCCGCTTCCCAAATAAAGATCATCAACTGAGATGAAATACAAGTCCTGCGTAGGTATAAGGTTAGAGAACAAGGATATGAATGATAGTTATTGGCTAGTAGCAAAAATGTCTCTGCTTTTTTTAAAAAAAGCAGAGACATCACCTTGCCAACAAAGGTCCGTATAGTTAAAGCCATGGTTTTCCCAGTAGTGATGTATGGAAGTGAGAGCTGGACCATAAAGAAGGCTGATCGCCAAAGAATTGATGCTTTTGAATTATGGTGCTGGAGGAGACTCTTGAGTCCCATGGACTGCAAGAAGATCAAACCTATCCATTCTGAAGGAAATCAGCCCAGAGTGCTCACTGGAAGGACATATCCTGAAGCTGAGGCTCCAATACTTTGGCCACCTCATGAGAAGAGAAGACTCCCTGGAAAAGACCCTGATATTGGGAAAGATGGAGGGCACAAGGAGAAGGGGACGACAGAGGACGAGATGGTTGGATAGTGTTCTCGAAGCTACCAGCATGAGTTTGACTAAACTGCATGCTCTGGTCCATGGGGTCACGAGGAGTCGGACATGACTAAACGACAAAACAGCAACAACAACAACAATATTTACTTGCTATATTTCAGTGG
The DNA here is from genome assembly GCF_964106645.2 of Podarcis pityusensis. Lineage (NCBI taxonomy): Eukaryota > Metazoa > Chordata > Lepidosauria > Squamata > Lacertidae > Podarcis > Podarcis pityusensis. The sequence continues at coordinate 42,387,818 of NC_138027.1, forward strand.
TACTTACTCCGAAGTAAGTGTGCACAGGACTGTAGAATTTGGTGATTTCAATCATAACTGTTAAAATAAAATCATAATGTTAAGGTAACCTGATTGTGGATTTTTTCATATGCCATTATTGCCTCTCTGATTTACTCCAGAGCTTATGGAACAGATTTTGGCTAGACCATGTGGAAGTCGGTTTCTGTAAACTCTTCAACTTGGCTTAGTTTACATAGCTACTCCCCTCTTTTTTATAACCAGAGGAAGCCACTTACAACTTCCTTAAACATACAGTGTTCAGTAGTAGTAATAATAGCTTGTCTTGGCATGAAGACATCTCAAATGGAGGAGAAAATGCCGCTTCTCTAATTCAAGAAGTTAAATCCATCCTTATTTGAATTGCCAGAAATATAGGTAGCCTTGTTTGCTAACTGTTTAGCAAGTAAGCCCTGATTTAGATGTCTTTATTATTGGAATGTTCTTCAGATGCTCTGTGCTAGCAACAAGTAATCATCATCTGTCATTAAATCAGGGCTTATTTTCAGCTGGAACGCAGTTCTGTCTCTTCTCAGGTTGGCGCTGTTGCCATTATAAGAGAAAAAGGAAAGCGTTTATGGTGAGTTCTGCCACTTCCTCTGTTATTTTAGCACTGTATAAAATAACAGGCTTACAATATATACAACATGCCTCTGTTAATTGTAAGAGCAAGTTGGGAAGTTGCTGGATGCTTCAGTTTGCTTAGCACTTCTTCCATGCAAGTTTCACTGGAATTGATGAGGGGAAGCAGAAGATGAGGGGAAGCAGAGAAAAAGAAATGGTTGAGTTATTGCCTCCATGTTTTACAGATCGCTTGCATTCCTTTGGTAGCCTACGAAGCCAGCTGGCAGAAAGTTTGAAGCTTAATTAAATGCTAATTTGTGTTCATTTCTTGTGATATTTTAGGAAAGATATTTCCTTGGACTTAACTACTTATAGGAAGGGGCTCCCCACCACAGGCAAAATAATCTCTGTTTCCCTTGAAGGCACACAAGCATTCACTGCCAGAATTTTAGAGTCATCCACAGTCTGTTGTCATACTGAAATAATCCATGGATGAAATGTTGAAGCAGACTCATTTAAGGGCATGACTGTCCAGCGGTAATTTCATACTAGGGATGGACAAATTTACTTCTAGTGATGTCCCAGTGTCACCCTGAGGTGGACTCATCCTCATCATTTAATTCGCATGCCGCCTTTCCAGAGTTGCAAGCTCAAGGTGTCTTACAACATGAAAGGATTTACATAATTATAAACGTAACAAAAGTAGCAGTAAATAAATAAAACACATCAAAAAGTATATAAGTATAATTGAACAATTTTAACAAGAATTGTAAGATCTAAAAATACAAATACAAAAATTTATATCAATAACAGCAACAAAAACAATACCCTACCTTAACCCAATTGTGCCCCTCCTCTGTATGGCCCCAGGAAGGGAGAAAGGCCTCATTGTCAGAGCAGCAGACGAAAACATTTCCATGTACTCACGGTAGGTCAATAGTATTGCCCTTGCAGGGTTAGCTTGCCTAGGAGTGTTAGAAAAGTCAGCTTGACTCCTCTCTTTCAAGTTCCAGACCTTGGACCAGGGATAGGAGATGCTTCAACCATGCAGGAGGGTTGCATCCATAAACCTCTGGATAGAGGAAGCTTGCTTGCTCCTGTTTTTGGTGTCCTAACATCCGTCTGTTCAAAGACTTGTAAAAATACTTCCAGGATCAGACAAATATCCCCCCCCTTTTTTTTCCCAGTACCATGGGCCAAGTCAGCGTTTTACACTGCACTAACCCTGGCCTTGCATGTGAGCCAGAGTGAACAGACAGATCCTTCATAAATATGCATAGCCTTCTTCTCTAAGCCAGTGGCCCTCTCAGACTCCAGTAATGAATTCCCTAAGTGTGTTTTGCCTGATGAAATACTTCCTTTTGTTTACCTTGACAGTCTTTTGAACACCCCCAAGCTTTAGTGATCTTGGAAGGGACAATTTCTGTCTCTTCCAACAATCTTTACCATTCGTAATTTATTAATCTTCTAACATGTCTCCTATCTCTTTACGGCAGACTGAAAATCCACCACTGCACTTGAACAGTTTTCCTTAAGTTATTTTCTGTGAACCACCCTGAGACCTCTGAGTGCATTGCGGTATTCAATAAATTCAATTATTCAGTAAATAATAATGGATTCAGTTGCCTTCTTGCAAGGATCCAGGGGCTATTTTAATTGTTCTCTGGATTCCCTAAAAAGAGAGCGTTTATTATTAAGTGTTATGGGTCAGGGAGTTTTCTGAGAAATTTTCTTTCCCACCATCACTCAAACTGTTAGATAATTTGATCACCCCACCCTACCCCACCCCAGCCCTTGAAAATATTCAGCAAAATTCTTATCAGCCCCATTTTGCCACCCTCAAACAGCATGGAGATATACTGTTAATTGCACTGTAAATGACTTCACTAAATAAAAAAAAATGCCATCAGTTTATTAAACATGACCACAAAGTCCCCCATGTGTTAAGATAATTTCCATACAAATGAGGAAATGCAAGGAATGCAGAGTGGATAAAATCAAATGCCCATAATAATAATAATAATAATAATAATTTATACCCCGTCCATCTGGCTGGGTTTCCCATTACGTAAAGGTTAAACCCACTGGGCCAAAAAGGAAACCATGTGAAATTTCAATATCAATTGCACCTATAAGGTTAAACATGCATTGTTCAAATCAAAGACTTTTTATTTGCAGTTTCTCACTGTTCCTTACTGCTTTAATAATTATGAACTTATTTTTCAGTCAGTCTTTCATCAACTTACTACAAATTTTAAAACATGCAAAAGAAATGTATTCCCCCCCCCCCATGGAAGATAGAAATAAGCATAACAAAAACCAAACAAAACCAACCTCTAAAAGGAACAGTAAATTACAATAGTAACTGAGACAGCAACCTCAGCATATAAATTATAGAACCTGTTTTTATCAGCCAGGATGAGCAAGGATCCCACACACAGGTTGTTGCACAAATTTGGCCAGGAACCTTGTCCACATCCTCAGGCTGCATCAGTCGAAATTCATCCAACACTGGGCAAGACCGTGCAATAGACTCCGCAGTGGAGTCAACTCCTGTAATAGTGAAGGCCAAGTCCTGGTGGATGCAAGCAATCTTATTCTCAAAATGCTTCACAAACTTGCCACACTCATTCAAATGAATAAAAAGGAAGTGTTGGTGGGAAAATGGTATTGCTGGCAAGTGTTCTTGGTAAACCATGATAAAGTTAAGCTGCAACTCATATGAACCAAATTCATAATTGGAAAGAAATAATTTGACAACTGTAGATGTCCAAAGATCTCGTGTTGTTGTTTTTTTTTGAAGTACACTTTCCAGTTGTGCATCAGGATTGTATACAGATGTCTCAGACAAGGACAAAAGAATAATAGGCAGCCTTGGCATAAAAGCATGTTCTACAGAATGAAGGAGAGGGGAGCACAATGGGGTGACCATGGAAGCATTTATTTTAAAGCACAGCTTTGAAAAGAAATGCATTTAGCTCTTAGAATCTGAGGGCATGGCCATGGCAAGGTATCTGGAGAAAAGCACTGCCCATTTACAGTGCATGTAACATATTGCTTGCATCACAACCAAAATGGATTTTTAAAATAATAATAATAATAATAATAATAATAATAATAATAAGTCTAATAATAGACCTTATGTGCATGTATAAAATCTACATCAGGAATGGGAAACCTGTGGACCTCCAGACATTGCTGGGTTCAAAGTCCCACCACTCATGACCTTAAGGCATCCTGGGTGGGGCAGATGAGAGCTGGAGCCCAACAACGTCAGGAGAATTTCTAGTCCATATACTATGGTTTGAAACAAATAATTACTTGATAAAGTACAGCTGAATCATGCAGAAAACTGTAAGTCCTCTTCCATTAACAGGCCATCCATTACTCATAAGCAAGCCATACCACATTCAACAGGCTTATTTCTCAAAAGGCATGTATAAGATCAGACTTGCATGTCTTCCTTTAATTTTCACTGAAACCTTGAAAGCACTGGCTTCAGGCCAACACAACTAGATTGTGGTCATATAATCACATTGCAGCCCCCACCCCACCCACACATAAAGTCCGCTCATAAGCAGAATCAGAAGTCTTAAAGAGTTTGTGGTTGACAGCTAGTCATCTTCTTAAAATACTATGCTCCTGGTTCCGCCATGTGATGCCCTCCAAAATACATTGCAGTTGGTGTGCTCCGTGGGAGGCAAAAGAGCTTTTGTGACGCTTATCATGTCATTAAATCATACTTAAAGGCAAGTAGCTTTTAAGTGCAGCTTACACTGTATATAGAATTTGAATGCAGTGTTTCCCACATTCGAGACACCTCGGTTAATATTTAGAAACCCTGCAGGCAGTGAGCATTTTCCCATCCATTTGACATTGCAGCAGCTTATTACACATGTTCCCAGGGCATCACCTGACAAGGCAGTGGCAACATGTGGAGACAATCGGTGGCACCCTCAAGACCTTCACGGTCTGCCCCTGTTGTCATGAGTTGGTGGGGGTGGTTTCCCCTTCTCTTTCTCTATTCTTTTTTTTAAAATAGAGAATCTCAGGCTTGAAAATATATGCAGGTGAGAAGGCACAGCTGGAAGGAGGCAACTCAGCCATTTCTCCCATGACTAGCAGGTACAGATTCAGAATTAGAGTCTTCCAGTGTACACCAGTACAATATATGCAATACAGGAACCAGAAGAGAAGGGGAGAAATGGATTTCTTAAGCATAGACAACAGTGCTAATGAGGGTTATGCAGCTGCAAAGTAAGGGGTGCATTTCAGCAGTTTGGATGCTAAGTAACCAGTGAACTCCAGTGAGGCTTGAGTAGCTCACCTCAATTTTCCATTACCACATGACAGGAATAGTGAACTTGTGTCTCCCCCCAGGTGTTGTTGGATTCCAACTCCCATCAACCCCTGCCAGCATGGAGGGCTACAGGTTCCTTATCAGAGTTGGCCTTTAGTAACTGAGGATTCCATATCCAATATGAATAAATGTGGCTGGGTGCTTAACTGTACCATTCTATCATATGACGCTTCAAGGTGGAGTTGTTGCCAGTTGGTCCTGCTTGCTCCAGGAAGGCTGGTGTTGTTGCACCACTTGTGATAAAAGGTAAGATTGAAAATAGGTGGAGATTGCTTGACCAGGGATGAGATGCTGCTTGAACTGTGGTGGCTCAGGCTACTATTTTTTAGGTCTGCCCCCCCCCCCCGGAAAGGAGTGATTATCTATATTCGACCTCCAAAGTGGTCTAACTTCCATAAAAGCCTGCCAACATCTCCCAGGCAGCATGAAATGGTCTGACTATTCTACTTGCAGCAGAGGTCATTAAAGAAACAATTATTTGTGGTGGGGAACCACCTACTATTACAAATACTGTTCTAATGAAAAGGTGGGTCTATAAAAAAATGCCGCCAACCCAGCTGGAAACCTAAACTCTTTTTCTAAAGGCACAGGATAGATCAATCTCTCCCTTTCTTAAAAATGAGATTCTGCATTTGATTTTTCTACTCGGCAAAGGAAGTATACAAAGGCACCTGCTTCCTTTTGCATTCTTGTACAGAGAAAATTGAACGTTTGTGTGGCAGTATTTAAAAATGATAAAAGCAAGTAACTAGTCTCTGTTGTGGTTTGAGCAAAAGGCTTTTTGCAGCCTGATGCAAAGCTGCAATCGAGCAAAGAGGTGGATGTGCCATTAAGGAAACAGCAGCTGCCTCCAGGCGGTGCAATGGGTCAGTGCATTTGGCTGTTAACCAGAAGGTTGATGGTTCGAACCCACCCAGGGGCAGGATTTTCCTGCATTGCAGAGGGTTGGACTAGATGGCCCTCAGGGTCCCTTGCAACTCTTCAGTTCTATGATTCTTTGCTAAACAAGCAACAACCCAAATTGCCTTCTTAAAAAACCCAAACCCAACTTTGCTGCTTCTACTGCTAAGCAAGGAGGGATTCTCCTTATGGCCTTTGAGGTCTTGTGTCTTTCTTTTGTGTATGCATTTCTAAATGTTATATGCTGTACCTTCGGTGGCAATTTTAACTTAAAAAAACCAATAAAGCTCACCATATCATATAACAATAAAAGGCAACTGCCTGTGTCGTGTTCCCCTTACCCAGCCTGCTCCACCCCCTGCACCAAAGCTTCGCCTACCCTGAACCACTGTGATTGCCCCCCCCCCCCCACAACCCGGTGCTTTCCCCAGCTCCTCTCCTCGCAAACATGTTCTCCCTTCCCTCAATAAAATGATGACAACAACAAAACCCACACAAACTAAAAAGAGTTAAGCCCCTAAACAACACTCCAGCCCAGCTTTCTGTTCAGTAGCCTCAGCTTTTGTAGCTGGAGTCAGTCAGGGCCCTGCCCTACCAGGCCAGGTGGAGAAAGGCCTGCAAGGCAGGGAGCAGTTCTTCTAGGATTCACAGCCAAGATGGCCTCTGGCCTCTTCAGCAGGCTTAACTTTCATAGCTGGACTCAGTCAGGGTTAGTCATGTTCATTAACACTGAAGAGGAGTAGCATTTGATACAGCCCATGGAGTCCCCCCACCCAAGAAAGTGCTGAACATGCTAAAAGAAGCAAGAAAAGGATATGTGCACTTTGCACTCACTCCTCCTAATATTAATAATAATGTCCCATTGGTTTCAGTGGTCCTCACTTCAAAGCAAATTCACAGCCACATGATCTATGCATTTCTCAATCCAAAAGGTTAAGCAGCAAATGTAGCATTTATAACACATGGCTGTTCTTGCTTACAGTCAGTGTCAGAGTATGTTCATGTTGATAAGTAATGCAACCCTTGCACCTAGTAGCAAATGCTGAGACGGGATAAAATACCCATAACGGTGCCTTAGTGTGCAACTGGATGAATGGGAAACAATACCAGTTTGGACAATGAGCACACTGTGTACATTGTGGGTGCCCTTTGCGGGATCGCGCGGTGCTACAGTTCCCAGGGAACTTACTGGCAAACAGGGACTGGCCTGCCTCTCAGTGTTAATTTTTGGAGGTTCACGCCCAAATTCAGTAGTCAAGTTTCGTTGCTGGAAGGTGGGCCAGTCCCATATATATAAGGGGGTGGAGCCGACAGTAGCCAGGCAGTCAGCTTAGGAGATTCACCCTCCCTACCCTCCCTTAGTTTAGTGCAGGTTAGCTTTTTTTCTTTCTGTTTAGCGGGCGCTGCTATGGTCTATGACTGGTTGCTGTTGAAGGACTGGAAAGAAATTTTCCTGCATTGGCAGGCTTTGATTTCCCCATAGCAATTTGTCACAACTTTGGCGGTTATGGCCTTGGGTGGAATCCTTTAGTCTTTTCTTTCCTATAAGGGGAGGGGGCGTGAAGTAGTGACTCACCCCCCTGCGGCGGTGATTCCAGGGTCCCCTCTTAAAGGGGTTGTATATATGGGTGTCTCTGGCCATACACCGAAAGGTTGTCAGTGAACTACCCTGCGTGCGGGAATATGGGCTGGGCTGTCTGCTACACTTACATCTCGCAGACCAACCCCATATCCCACTTACCCTGATGTGCCACAGTTCCCCTGGCTGCGGGGCTGGGAGTGATACATGCCCAAGGCCTAAGCCAAGGTCTTCCTACATTCGGAAGTTTAATAAAGTTGTGGCCTAATTTTAATTCCATAGGTGTACAGCCATTTTTAAAAAATAGAACCTATTTTTTTTATCATGTGATATGAATTAGGTATACTTACTAATAAGAATTTCTTCTTGAGTCTCAAAGCTTCCTTTTTAAAACACACAGAGTCCTCATTACTTAGAATCTCACCTTCCAGTTCTTGAATGTAGTGATCTACCCAAAGACACACAGATAAATCACCTGCATATTCTTTTTTTTTAAAGTGTTTATTAATTTTCCAGTAAAAACATCCAATTAACATATCAAATCAAATCCAATAAAAAATAAAATTAAAAAGGTCCAATTGTCTTCCAAATTGTAATAATTTTGTTTTGACTTCCCACGGTCTGAATTTCGAAGTGCATTCAACATCATAGTCCTGCCTCTCATCAACCTCAATGTTATTCATAATTCCATGTCCGATTTTTCCCTTCCACATCTTGACTCTGGTTCTACGATCCTCACTCATGTCAGAAAACCGATCCTTTTTTTTCCCTATGGAGTGCAGATTTGTCTGTATATTGTACTCCTTGAGCTGTTTTTTCATCGCACCGCTTCATTTAATTGCATCCAATTTCAAAGTACTGTCCAGCTCTTTGAGAGTTGTTATTTTGGCAGCTCCCAGATCGATAATCTTTCCCGTCCAGGTGTTATCAAAGAAACAGAGAGAAATTTCCTTCTGTACCCTCCTTGTTGATTTATCTTAAACAGACTGTTTGCAATGTAGCCATATATCAGACAGTTAGTAACTGGCCTTTGGAATCTTCCCAGTCCCCCCTCCGGGCCCTAGAGGGGGGCTGCCAGACATCCATTTAGCCCTCTCTCTCGCTCGTAATCAAAAAAACATCTTTTTGCAAACAGTTGTATATGTAATATTGTTTCCAGTCTTTATAACCAACCATCCGTTAGCTCCTGTTTCTCTTAATCAGGGAGGTATTTCAGATATTCAATAACAACGTGGTGGGAGACGCCATTTTGTCCTTTGTCCTTTGTTTTCATCTTTAACAGACATTTCCGGTCTTAGAAGAGAAGTGGCTGCAAGTGGATCCCAATTATATATGAAAGTCCATCTGAACTCACTTTTCGAAGAGCAATTTAAGTTCTTAATGAGACTTGGCATGCATTACGGATTGTTGATGTTAAGGATAAAAGAATGGTTTTTTTTACATACCAAGCCCCTCCACATTCCAAACATCATGATGAGGATCTCTTTGAAGTTCGATCTTTTGCACCAGAGACTGTACATACTGCAGGTTTTTTCCAGCTTCTTCAATTCAGAGCGTGTCTGTTTGTTTTCCAAATCTTTATATTTTCCCAAACAGATGCGTCCGGCTATGGGGTGGCGTTGCAGGAGTGTCAGCCGTCCCTAACTCCGTGACCCAGTGCCCCTGCCGTCTGCCACATCGGCAATCTGGGGCAGACCGCGGGTCATTGAGACAGTCCTCCCCTGCCCTGGGGAGGCTGCCAGGGCTAATTACCCCCATATCAGCCCTGAATTATCGGAACGGCTGAAGTCCGATTGTGAATCACCTGCATATTCAATAATGCACTGTTAGCTTTCCTGCCCCCAGCTGATTGGCTGCAATGTCTCACTAATATTTTAATTCTTCCATGCCTCATCTCATGGAATTAAATGTGGCTGATTGTAATCTGGGTAGCTGCTTAATTCACCGCTGCCACCATTTCGTAGCTTTGAAACAATTATTGTTTTTGACAGCTTAATTGCCTGATTATACATATGTTGTGGCATTTTAAGTAGCATTTGACTAAGTTAATTAAGATTTCTGGTAATTGTGTGGGTTTTGTTTAGGCCGTTTATGAGTGCAGAAATGAAATATTACCATTCAGTTATTGATTAGATTTTCTGTTGGGACTGTATATACTAACATTGTCTCTGTGAGAATGGGGTTATAAGAATGTTTAGTTCCTGGGTATGTGGACAATTTACTGGGACGCGGGTGGCGCTGTGGGTAAAACCTCAGTGCCTAGGACTTGCCGATCGTATGGTCGGCGGTTCGAATCCCCGCAGCAGGGTGAGCTCCCGTCTTTCGGTCCCAGCTCCTGCCCACCTAGCAGTTCGAAAGCACCCTTAAGTGCAAGTAGATAAATAGGTACCGCTTTATAGCGGGAAGGTAAACGGTGTTTCCGTGTGCTGAGCTGGCTTGCCAGAGCAGCTTTGTCACGCTGGCCACGTGACCCGGAAGTGTCTCCGGACAGCGCTGGCCCCCGGCCTCTTAAGTGAGATGAGCGCACAACCCTAGAGTCGGACACGACTGGCCCGTACGGGCAGGGGTACCTTTACCTTTACCTATGTGGTCTTGCCTTCTGTAAGTTATTGAAGGGAAAAACTGAGAAGCATGAGGGGAGCAATGCACTATAGAAACAGGAGAGAGGTTGTAGGATGAGATTAAACAAATTCTATGTTTTAGTTACAGTGGTACCTCGGGTTAAGAACTTAAGGTACCACAGTCACCTTTGTTCTTCTGTTTGGTTTCACACCACATAATTCATTGTCATCCATCCCCACCTACCACAATGAAGTAGATTTTTGGATGTTAGGTACATACCAGCTATTCATTTGAATTACTTGTGCTCTGCCCTTTAGTGTTGTCAGGCTGACTTCCATTAAAACAATAAAATAAAAAAAACATTTTCAAAGTACATAATAAGACAATTTACAGTCATTAAAACAGCAGAACAGTGAAAATCTATTGAAATAATTTAAAGCGGGGCTGATTTTTTTTTAAAAAAAGTATTTGCCTGCTGCCATAAAGTCACCAGAGTAGAAGACAGGTGAAAGGTTTTTTCCTTCATGGGATGAGAACTCCATATGGGAATGCAGTTATGGAGGAGGCCCCCATCCATCTAACCTTCAGTTGCAGTATAGGGCTCTGCTAAGAGGAAAACTGGAAGACTGGCATGGTCAGCATTGGTGGCTGGGTGTTTGCACTGGCTGTGAGCTCTAGGGCCAGATGAGCATTCCATTTTCTCCAACATCTAGCTTGAGTACTCCATTTATGGTACCAAAATGCCTCAATGTGCCCAGAATGCCATCCTGCAGCTTAGTCAACTGTTGTATCAGTTTATAACTTATCCTGCAGGATCTTCTTGGATCTCCTGCTGATATATGACTCTTCTTCCTCTCCTCCTACCTTTCCATCCTTCTCCTTTCTTCTTCTGCTCTTGAACTTTTCTGTGCACATATATTTCCCATTCGTGCTTGTGAATACTGCAGGATTTGACCAAGGCAGTGCCCATGTGATCTGCTGCTACACTGTGGTGACAAGAGTCATGGGTTGAGCTGACCACATACATACAAGCTTGCATTACTTTAGTTTATGTGCAACACTGATGGTTCAGATAAAAGACTTCCATGCAAGGAAAGCTTTGATAATGGGCCAATACTCCTGGATGAAGGGACTCCTGAATGTTGATTACAGGCAATTTAGTGTTCGTCTGTATTTTTTTTTTTTTAAATGGCATGGTAATTATGCATAAGTTCTGCATCACAGATTTCTCCTTAGCTGTAAAGTTGTCCTTGAAGGCCATGGAAACCTGCTACTATTTGGCATATTAACAGCAATATGGTAGAGACACATGTGTCAGAAATTAAATACTGGTTGCTTAGCAGTTTCATTCATCATGTAGGAAACTTGTGTATTGAGGATATAGATCCCATTCAATTGTGGAAGTTTTCTTTATTGATACATTTCCAAATGTTTACAGATGCTAATAGGAAATTCATCAACTCCCTTCCCATATTTTCCATGTTGGATCAAGACACAAGTGTTTAGATACATGACAACAACATGGTGGGTGATTATAACTCTTTTCCAATATTGTCACAAATTAGACCATTTTTGCTAGTCAAGCGTGTTTGAGATCATCAGAACCTTGACTGCAACAGGATTCACACTGCAAATAATAAAATGCAAACTGTTTCACAGTGTTCCTTGGGTTATCTCCAGCAGTTGTTTTAAGCTTGCTGCCTGCATAAACAATGAAGGAATACATTTCTGAGAAAGTGAAATTTTTGAATGATGGTGACAGTGGCCTGGAGGAAGAAATTATGCTGTTATAGAATGTTAAATGTCAGGGGGAAGATGAATGTGCCTAAGTCTTTGAAGATTTAAATTGGGCCGATAGAAAGAAAGAAGTGATTAAATGCACTGTTAGTCAGCCACCCACTTTCGTTCCAATGAACATTTAAGTAGGAACTTCAAACAGACAGAGGGACAATGGATTTTCCTATGAGCAATTGTTTCTAAATCATGCATGTGAATTATTTTTGTTGATACATTTGCGATAAGGCACCCTGAATATTCAGATTTGGACTGGCATTTTCTAAACTGGTGCCCTTCAGATGTTTTGAATTAGAACTTTATTAGCCCCAGCTAGCATGGTACTTCTATCAGGAGTCGATAAATATTTTAGCCCCAAACATCTGGAGGGCATCAGTTAGAGTTGTAGAAAGTTGAGCTAGATCATTGGTACATAAAAAACAAGGGCAAAGTTATAATGGATGTTGGCATGGAGGAGTGAAGCAAATGTGGTTGAAAAAGATAATTAATTGATCCTCTAACAAAAAAGTTTAATTTCTTAAATTGTTAAGACATTTATCTGCTTGTTATTATGACAAAAATAAAATAATATAGTCCAAATAAGATATTTAGTGTCTGAAGCAGACTGTCCAAATCACACAGTGCTGGTGGTAAAAGACATAGTAAAACTAGCAATGCCATGGTACACCTGCATCAGCACAATTGGATGCTGTCATCTGCCCCAGCTGCAACAGAACAGGTTTCTCCTGTATTGGTCTCCACAACCACAGCAGGTACTGTAACTCTCCAATGGTTTGACTTTATCTCCAAAGGCTTACTCTTCCATTATCTCCCAAGACAGATGGATGCCAACCATTCAACGCAGGGGTACAAATAGCCCTAACCATTTTGTGTATCTTTGTACTTTTGTCCATTTACTGTATTTATTTTTCCAAATTTGAACTATAAAATGGTGGTTTTCTTAAGTCAAAATGAGAGTACCCCTAAACATTTTTTTTAAGGAAAAAAAAAGCACTGCTCCTTTCCCCTCCCCCCAAATCATCAACTTGAAAATATTGCTTAGGTAACTAACTGGCAGAGAGGAGACAGGAACCATGCTCACAAACCATTATTATTATTATTATTATTATTATTATTATTATTAGCATTTCTACTGGATTCCTGGGTGGGGTGGGGACCCTTGCTGCTTTTCCACAGGAATGCTTGAAAACCCCAATGGAATTTCAGGGCAAGCTGGAGGAGTCTTTCACATCACTAAGTGAAAAAATTGACAATTTGCTGTTCTTTAATGGAACACAAAAACTGCTTCCTGGATTGACTAGCTTCATGTTGCCTAATGGTAGGGGTGCTACTTGTTTGTTGGTTCCACCCAAGGCACACATAGACTACTCATTGGACGATACTCCTTGTCCATGTAGAGCTATGCAGAGAGAAAGCTGTCAAATACCTGGCCTGTGTGCACAAATTACCTTTATCATACTTTATTACACTGGTCAACAACAAATTTGTTGTCTGAGTTTTTTCAGTTGATTTAGGACAAATCTGATGTGCTGAATCCAAAAATCACATTGGTTTTGCTCAATCAGGTCAAGTTTTTGAGCTATTTTACGTTTTTGTTCACATGTACGCTTGTGTGGAGCATTTTAGAAGAAGTTGGTGGGGGTAAAATGCCATGTTGAATAATTGTTTTGATTGGAAATTATTATTTTAATGACAAGAAGTATTCAGGTCCGATAGTTCTGGGTGATTATGTCGAAAAGGGATTAGTTTGAAGTCATAAAACCTCAAAATCTTCCATAAATTGGTGCGACAAAGCATAAAGTTGCTTACCATGCTTATTTTGGTATTAAACTTGGTGACCAGGATAAAGCTTGGGCACCACACATGGTGTGCAAGGCATGCACCGAGACTCTACGTGGGTGGACCAATGGCAAGAGGAGTCTGAACTTTGGAATTCCCCTGGTTTGGAGGGAGCCAGCAAACCATGTCACTGACTGCTACTTCTGCGCTGTTGATGTGACTGGGATCAACAGAAAGAACCGGAGCAGCCTCAAGTATCCTGATCTTCAATCAGCACATCGTCCTGTAGCTCATTGTGATGAAATTCCGGTGCCTATCTTCGGAGAACTTCCTGACATTAGTGACGAAGATGCTTCCAGTGTTGAAGGACATGAAGAAGAAGAAGTGGTTCTTGAAGATGATGCTCCACATCCATTTTCCCAAAAGGAGTTGAATGATCTAGTTCGCGACCTCAGCTTGTCAAAGGACTCTGCCGAACTGTTGGCATCCAGATTGAAGGAAAAAAACCTCCTCTCTGACAGTGCTCGCATCAGCTTCTTCCGCAACAGGAATCAAGAGTACCTCCATTTTTTCTCGGAAGAGAAGGACTTGGTGTACTGTGCAGATATTGCGCAGCATCTGCTCAAGCTTGGAGTGCCACAGTACGAACCCAAAGATTGGAGACTGTTCATTGACAGCAGCAAGCGATCACTGAAATGTGTTCTGCTACACAACGGCAACCAGTTTGCCTCTATACCCCTGGCTCACTCGACTACACTGAAGGAGAACTATGAAGCGGTGAAGTATGTGCTGGAGAAAATTGGTTATGATCAGCATAAGTGGCTTATTTGTGTTGACCTGAAGATGGTGAACTTTTTGTTGGGACAACAGTCTGGCTTCACCAAGTACCCATGTTTTCTGTGCATGTGGGATAGTAGGGACCGTGCTCAGCATTACACGAAGAAGGACTGGCCTGCGCGGGAGGAATTGGTGCCTTGCAAAGAAAGGAACGTCATCAACGACCCTCTGCTGGACAGAGACAGAATACTCTTCCCACCGCTGCACATCAAGCTCGGCTTAATCAAGCAGTTCACCAAGGCTCTGGACAAGGATGGTGACTGCTTCACTTACTTGTGCCAGGCTTTTCCAGGATTGACCATGGAGAAGTTGAAAGCTGGCATCTTTGATGGTCCTCAGATCCGTCAGCTCATCAGAGATCCAGAGTTCGGAAACTCAATGAACGAAGTGGAACTGGAAGTGTGGAAGGCATTTGTTCTGGTAGTGAAGAACTTTCTTGGCAACAATAAGGCCAGAAACTACGCAGAACTTGTCAACAACATGCTGACTGCTTTCAGAAACCTGGGCTGCAACATGAGCGTCAAGATGCACTACCTATTTTCACATATGGACCGGTTTCCTGAGAACCTGGGTTCAATGAGTGACGAGCAGGGGGAGAGATTCCATCAGGACATGAAAGAGATGGAGACCAGGTATCAGTGTCGGTGGGACGCAGTCATGATGGCTGACTACTGTTGGACTCTGAAGAGAGACCTCCCTGCCGCTGAGCATTCCAGGAGTTCCAAGAAACGGAAGTTCAAGCCCTGAAGTTTGAAAAATGGTGAAGCAACATGCAATTTACGTGTACTTACATTTATCAATGTCCACCATTCAGTTTATAGTAATCAATGTTTCTATCAGGTAATCAATATATGTTGTTGGAAAAACATTTTTTTCTCTTAAAAACATATTTAGGATGATATGTGTTGACAAAAATCAGCTGATAATGCCACAAAAATGTAATCGATTTTGTCATGAGATCTGATTTTTTTCAAATCAACATAGCAAAAAACCTGACCTGATGGAGAGAAACAGATGCCATTTCCTGATTCAGCAGTGCAAAAATACCCTAAATCAATTGTAGAAATCTAGACAACATTCAAAAAGTAAAAAATTGTTGCCCAGTGTTATGAATGGAAGTTAAACTATTGTATTTCATTATTTACCTCCATGTTTTCCAGCCACAGTGACACAGGACTGTGAAACATTTGAATAAAGGCAAACAAATGTATTAACACTTCAGCAGAGGTAGTTGGGATTAATTAGTTAATGTTGACCTCAAACAGGTTCAAAGAAAAGGCTTTGAATAAATTTCATGGTATGAATATATTGAAATTAATCTCTTCCTTGGGGATTACTTTGCATTATGCCTCTAAGATAATCACCTTGTACACATGCAGCTCCCATAAACCCATATAAAACCTCCCTCTACTTAGTAAAATAACAGCTTCCAATTCTATTGGTGTCAAAAGCAAAACTTGGATTTTTATGAGCTTGCAAGAATCACAGAATCTTTCTCAGGGGCTCCTATGACTTTGTCCCCCAACAGTACCCAAGACATCTACAGATGTCATTAGCAACACAAATTATGCTCCAGTGCACTTCTAAATAGGAAATAAACATTAGGAAGTAGACATCTCCATGTCTACACAGACACAGGCGTGAATGCACAAACAATTTTCACGAATCATTTCCTCTTTAAAGAGTAACATTGGCAAATAAAAATCAGATAGGGGTGACAGGAAGCTGAATTTACCCTTCCCCCCCTTTTGCTGCTCTTATTGGCTGGGTGGGGGGAGACCTCCCCCCCCTCCCAGTGAAATCTGTGAACTCTGGAAGTTGTCAACTAAGTTCAGAATCCATAGAAAAATATAACTGAAACCTGAAGGGTAATCTACATGAAGGGCTTCCATAGAGTCCTGTCCTTTTGCCTGCTGGATGCAATAGGATCCCACCCAAATCTCCCTTGTACACTAAGTTGCACATGCAAAGTGAATGTATGCATCATGATACTGTTGCACTTCTGGACCTCCCTCTCTCCATACTGAGCACCCTAGGGTGCATGGGCTCTGGCAGGGCTATCGCGAGTATGTGATAGAGGCAGGGGAGATGGTGGTGGGCCCGGAGAGAGGGCCACCAATTTATGGGGTTTAGTGCCACCTGTGAGGGAGGAGTTGGGGGGAAGGTCTCAGCAGTGAGAGATGGAGGTGGGGGTGCAGGACAGGTCAGAAGTGGAGGAAGAGGCTGTTCAGGCAAGAGGCAGGCTGGTCAAATCCCTACCATCACCTTACCTGCTAGTTCCTAGAACCAGGAGGGGCTTGAAGCGGGAAGCACAATGTTGACTTAGGTGCAGGAGAAGTCTCAGGTTGCGTGCACACACTCCATCGGATGATGGTACATAAGTCTGGTGGGCATGGTCCAGCTTTTGCTACAACAGCTCTGCTGAGCACAGACCTGGAAATGTTTGTGCCAGCTACGTAGATACCATTCTCTCTCTCTCTCTCTCTCTCTCTCTCTCTCTCTCTCTCTGTGTGTGTGTGTGTGTGATGTGCACCTTAGGATAGGGTTGCCCAGTGCTTTTTTTTCTAAAAAAAATGTTTAGTGGTACTCTCATTTTGACTCAAGAGAATCACCATTTTATAGTTCAAATTGGGGAAAATAAATGCAGTAAGTGGACAAAGTACAAAGATTCACAAAATGTTTAGGTTAGGGGTATGTGTACCCAGGTGTACCCCCAGAAAAAAGCACTGGGGTTGCCATATTTCAAATCCCAAAGTTCTTGAGCTTTTTTTTAATAAAACACCAAAAAAACATGATTTTTTGATTGGCCTGCCTAAGATCCAGGACAAAGCGCTGCCTTTCAGAAAGTAAAGGATTAACTACCTGCCATTTGCTTTCCTTGGCTGGGTGTGCCCAGGACAATAGGCTACTCATGACCACAGGGTTTCTTAGTCTTTCCTTGGGAGAGACAGTCCCCCAAGCTGAGCAAGTGATACCTCAATTCCTTTATCTCTGCATGATAATTCCCTGAACTGGGAGCTTTTATATGTGTGTTTATCATAAGGGAGGCAAGACAAGATGTGGCGGCAGCAACTTTTTGATTTTTTCTTTCTAATTATAAACTTCATTGTTCTGTCATCTCAAGCAGTAACAGAGCAATTAAATTTAAAAATGTAAGTGGAAGAGGAACTGCTGCTTTTCACCAGGTAAGTTCCTTGATTCCTGCAAATTTTATGAATTTCCCTCCCCACCCCAAAACGGCTTAAGATGCTTCTCCGCTTTTGCCACTTGTGAATGGAGTTGTGAGAGGAAGCATTTTCAGTTCAGTGATAGACCTTTTGCACTCCTGCTTTAGGAACTGTAATCCTGGGGACCAGCATGGCTGAGAGAACTGCTTGGAAATGCTCCACTTCTATGATTTATGTTCTAAATGAACCTGCGTCTCTGGTTGTCTTAGCCTCACTCCCCCCATCCTTTCTCTCTGAAGATTAAATTGTTTTATGGTTCAAGAATTCCTCACTGTGGAAAATTAACTAAGCAGTTGTAAATTGAGCAAAAACTTTAAAAGACTGAAAGGTGTTCCCAGTAGCATCTGGCTTCTTGCTTGCTTCAGTCTGGCTATGAGCCAGCCACGAAACTAAGACAGCTGTAGCCAACAATTTGGATGACTTCCTTGTGGCATTTGGCAGAGGTGAGACAATATTTCTGAATTTATGTGACCTCCCCGTCAACTTTAATACTTGGCCATTTAGATATTCTAGTAGGAGCTGACAGGCAGATACCAGGCAGCCTCTTCTTCCCCACTGTCTATAGTCCCTTCTATCCTGGGAGCTGCTCTGTCTTATTATTGCTTCTCTGTAGCCTCAGCCGTAACCCCTTTCTTGCAGCATGTTTTACATCATTAAGAGATTTAATTATTTTCCACACTCAGCAAAACAACAAGAAAAAGACCCAGCAGTCACAGACCCTCTAAGTGTCCCTATTTTCCATCCCTGATTTAGAGAAGCTGTCCTGGTTTCTGATTTGATCGTGGAATGTCCCACTTTTCCTTAGGAGTTATCCAACCCCCGAGCTGTCTGAAGGCAATCCTGTATAGGGAAGTGTTATTAAAACAATGTTTAATGTTTTATTATGTTTTTATATATGTTGGGAGCCGCCTAGAGTGGCTGGGGCAACCCAGTAAGTTGTGTGAGGTATAAATAGTAAAATTATCATGATGGAATAGGGTGTCCCTATTTTCTTATTTTCTTCTTCTTCGAGCAGTCATCCTCGAAGAAGGCCACGCTCCAATAGGTCTTATTTAGAATAATAAATAATAATAAATTTTATTTATACCCTGCCCTCCCCAGCCGAAGCTGGGCTCAGGGCGGCTAACAACAATCAAAATAATCCAACATTCTAAAAACCTTTCATTGTAAAAATTAATTAAAATCAAATTGATGGCAACCATTAAGCAAAGTTCTGTGCAGATTGCCAGAGGAGGGGGTCAGGCTGCGCCCTGACCAAAGGCCTGGTGGAACAGCTTTGTCTTACAGGCCCCGCGGAAAGATGTCAGGTCCCGCAGGGCCCTAGTCTCTTGTGACAGAGCGTTCCACCAGATTGGAGCTGCGGCCGAGAAAGCCCTGGCTCTAGTTGAGGCCAGCCTAACCTCTCTGTGGCCTGGGATCTTCAGGATGTTTTTATTTGCAGATCGTAAGTTCTTCTGTGGGACATACCAGGAGAGGCGGTCCCGTAGGTATGAGGGTCCTAGGCCGTATAGGGCTTTAAAGGTTAAAACCAGCACCTTAAACCTGATCCTGTACTACACCGGGAGCCAGTGCAGCTGGTATAGTACCAGATGAATGTGATCTCGCAACGAAGACCCCATAAGGAGTCTCGCCGCGGCATTCTGCACCCGCTGGAGTTTCTGGGTCAGTCTCAAGGGCAGCCCCACGTAGAGCGAGTTACAATAATCCAGTCTGGAGGTGACCGTCATGTGGATCACAGTGGCTAGGTCAGGGCGAGAGAGATAAGGAGCCAACTGCTTAGCTTGGCGGAGATGAAAAAATGCCGCCTTTGTTATAGCTGTAATCTGCGCCTCCATAGAGAGGGAGGTATCGAAGATTACACCCAAACTCTTAACGGATGATGCTGGCACTAATTGCACCCCCGCAAGAGATGGGAGTTGCCCCCTCAATCCCATATCGCCCCGTCCCAGCCAGAGGACCTCTGTCTTTGAAGGATTTAGCTTCAACCGGCTCCCACGTAACCATCCAGCCACAGCTTCCAGACATCTGGTCAGTGTGTCTGGGGCCGAGTCAGGATGGCCATCCATCAACAGATAGAGTTGGGTGTCATCAGCCTACTGATGGCAACCCGGCCCCAAACTCCGGACAAGCTGGGCGAGGGGGCACATAAAATGTTTAAAAGCATCGGGGAGAGAATCGCACCCTGAGGCACTCCACACACCAAGGAGTGGCGCGATGACAATTCCCCCCCAAGCGCCACCCTCTGTCTCCGACCAGAGAGAAATGAGCGCAGCCATTGGAGGACTGTGCCCTGGATCCCCACGTCGGCAAGGCGGTGGTCCAGGAGTTCATGATCGACCATGTCGAAGGCTGCTGACAGGTCTAGAAGAATCAGCAGCCCCGACCCGCCTCGATCCAGCTGCCTGCGGAGATCATCTGTTAGGGCGACCAGAGCCGTCTCGGTCCCATGACCAGCGCGGAAGCCGGACTGGAATGGATCCAGAGCCGATGTTTCATCCAGAAACCTACCAAGCTGTTCAACAACCGCTCTCTCAATCACCTTATCCAGGAATGGAAGATTCGAAACTGGGCGGTAATTGGATAGATCTAAGGGATCTAATGATGTTTTCTTTAAAAGCAGGCGCACCACTGCCTCCTTCAGTTCCCCTGGGAATGTCCTGGTGCCAAGGGACAAATTGATGATATCCCCCAGGGGGGCCCGCACCTCATCTGGACACGCTCTAACAGCTGCAGGTGTTAACTATTTAAACTAGAGATGAAATACAGTAGCTCACAAATGGTCATTATGACAAATTTGTAGCCACAATTCAAATGCAAGTGCTTGGTTCTTTTTGATGGCAGATCAAATCAAATTTGGGGAGAATGCCAAGATGGAATTCCCTACCTGTAGGTTGAGGTGGTATAGTCTGTGGTAATATCTCAGGATTCTGCTACATAAGGAGACCAGGCCTAAGCCTAACATATCTAAAACCAATACAGTCTGCTATTTAAATTTGTATCCTGCTGTTCCTCCCAAAGTATCCCAGGAAGGCAAACCACAAAGCAATTATTATATTATATTATATTATATTATATTATATTATATTATAAATTTATCCCTTCTTGCACCATAAGGTCCAAGAGTTGGTTACAACAATTCAAACACAATATTAAAAACAAAACATCTTAAATAATAGAAATGGGGGGCAGTCCTAAAAATATACATCTCAAGCACCAAAAGCCAAGACAGGTGTGTCTTCAGCATTGACTGAAAGTGGCATCATGAAGGTGTCAGGTGCACCTCTGTGGGGAGGAAAATCTACAGTTTAGGGGTTACCAGGGAAGATGTTGTCTAGGTCACCCCACTGAGCTTCTGAGGGTAGTGAAACAACCAAGAGGAAACATCTAAAAAGCAGTCACATATCCTCACAGCTGGTATCTTTCAGCTAGGAAGGTTTTAAATTCCACAGGCAGAATGAAGGATATAGACTTATTTCACCAGGGAGGGCATTCCACAAATGAGTAAGGATGCATTCCACCAAGGAGGAGCAACTTGACAACACTATGCCATGAAAAGGCATGAAATGCAAGAGTCACCTACCTTTCCTGGGGCATAACCAAAACAATGTTGACATTTCACATCTACAGATATGAAATGCTACTGTATTCAGGTGTTAAGGAGTTGAGGAACAGGGAGACCTCTGTCTTTTTCCTCACTTAATGGCTGCTTGCCAACACTGTGCCAATGGGGACTTTCTCCAGGGAAAGAATGCAAAGCAGGGGTAGCCAGATAGTGTTGTTCTCTAACTCTAGGGATGGAAAATAAATTATAGTTAGTTTGCATTTAAAGGGGAAGCACCCTAATTCACACTTTTGAAAGCAATGCACAAACAAAAAACACATCTGTCTTTCAAAATTTGCACTTCTCTGAAATTTGAGGTACAGTTCACTAGCCAAGTAGTGTATATGAAAATGCAAATGCTAGGCTGAAGTGTTCACAATCATGCATATACTCATGGATGCAGCATACAAAGATGTGTTATATTAGACAGAGCTGCTTTGCAAAAATGTGTATATTAAGCAAACTTGCATACAAGTTAATAGAGTTTGTTGAGTTAGTGAGCCTGGCGGCCAAAATAAGAAATTATGATGAAAAGAAGACAAGAGGTGAGTGGGAGCATTTTGAAGAATGCTTTGAAAAGAGTGGTATTAAGGTTAACTGGCAAGTGGGATAAGCCTGTGAGCAGCAACAGACAAGACAAAGGAATGGAAAAGGGAAACAATAAAGGGGTGGGGGAGGAAACATAAGGAGATGTAGCAAACTAGGAATATGAAATAGGATGACAATGGAAGATAAGCCAGGAAGTCTATATAAGACATGAATGGATGTAATATGTAAAACAGAAAATGGATAAATAAATATTAGGAGAAATTCTTAAGAATTTTCATGAAGACTTTTTTTTAAAAAAATCCCCAAACTGATACAGAAATGTGGAGGGCTGAATTGTGGAGGGAAAATGAAAAATGGAGAGAAACCAGAATTGACAGATTTTCCATCCCTATCCAGTTCCCATCAGCCTTGGTCAGCATAACCAATGGATAGAATGATGGAATTCATTGCCTAGCAACAGCTGGAGGTCACCAGATGTGCTACCCCAGGTACATAGGAGTGCAGGCTTAAGCAGCTAGCAGCAGGTAGCTATGTCTAACCACAGAGCTGAATCAGCACTGACGGCAATATGAGATACAAATTGCCAAAGATAATTCCAATTATATTTCCAAATTAAGAACACAAGAATTAAATAACTGAACTAGCACAGAGCAATGGAAGGCACCATTTAACAAGATTGTAGAACAAAGGGAATAATTACAAATGTATTTTTTTTAAAAAAAATCTCTCCATCCATTTCAAAGCAATCTTAAAAAGAAAATATTGATGTTATAATTAAAAGCTGCCAATTCATTCTTCCTATGACCTGTCTGCTCTCACATACTGTCCTGTTTATAGGGTTTTTGCAAGAATTAGTAGTGGCTGGTTTTAAATGGCTAGCGGTAAGTTAAAAAAAAAGGATTTAAGATTATTTCATATAGATGTATGAGAGCTTCTTCTAAACAATTATGAAATGTTCCTGCTCCTGACAGGTGCTCATTTCTCTTCAGCTGCTGGAATTTTGAAATGCCAACATATTTTTTTTAAGCTGTTTTCCTTTAGAAAGAGTGGAATGGAAATAGCAACCGCTATATCAGCAAAGCTCCATATTACAGCAGAGAAAATGCAGGATTTTAATAGAGCTTCTGTACAGCAGTACATTTATAGCACAGAGCAATGAGATTTCCATACATGATTCCGCTTGTGGTCCTTGGAAGTGTGCAATTAAAGTGGCTTTGAAAACTTCCCATGTATTCTATCAGATCAGAAGCACATCTGTTCACACACATTTGGTTAGGAGCACCCACTTATGTTTTGAGTGGTCGCCAGGCAGATGCAGAGGCAATGTCTGTTTGACGTCGGAGTCTTTGCCACTGGCACTAAAACGCAGGCTTCCTATTGCTTTTAATCCTACACAGGACTGATTATTGATCTTTGCCACCCTTCTGTTCCCAAGGGCTCCCGGGACAGATAAAGTGTGACTTCTGATAGCGAAGATACGATTGATTCTGAAATTTATACATTTAATTATAGCGTTACCCAGGAATCTTGATAAGGAATCACCTTACATACACTGAAGCTGGCATTCAGGGATGGGGGAGAAGCGGCAGAAATATATATTTCCCTGCTTATCGCTGAACTCAGATAAAAACCTGGAGTATCTCTCTGTCCTCCTGTCAAAAGATGGGGAAACTGAGGCAGTTAGCAAATTGAAAGCTTGAAATAGCAATTGATTCAGCACCCTATCCCATAATTTTTACACATTGATTTTGCACTCCTGCAGGGGGCTCTGTTGCGCAGCCAGACTAAGCAGAAGGTCCTATGTTTTGAGGCTGGGTTTGGTAGCTCTCTGCTACACCCAAAACCAACCATCTTGTTTCTCTCATCCCCATCAAGCATTGGGGAGGGAAGACGCAAAGCTCCGTTTTGCAAGCGAAAGCAGCAAAGTGGAGAAACCCCACTTGCTGCTCTTGCTTGCAAACTGCAACTTGACATCTCCCATCTCCATCCAGGAGCATAGACTTCTAAAGAGCTTCATGATTTTCACATGGGTTGCCAACAAACCCATGGCCTTCTTTTCTGTCCTGGGACAAAAATATTGTGGTATTTTTTGGGGGAGGGGGATACAGTTTTTTAAAATAAAATACAAATAGCATTTTTAAACTTTCCAGGATAACTCATGGTTTATTCATGATTTTGCTGGTTTAAAATCTGTGTTCCTTGTTTATGATGCCATCTGCAGGTGAAAAAATAGATTTCCACTACTTTTATCATCAAGTCAAACCTAATTGTGTATTTGTATAGAGTCTATATGCATAAAGCATTAGGTTCCCCATTAGGATATTTCCTACTTTTTGTACAAAACCATAAAGGGTTTGTTTGGACAAATAAAAAATTGTCCTAAAATTGAAAAAAAACTATTAATACCACTGTGATTCTAAAGTCTAAAGCGGTTATTTTTTTAAATTGCATCCTCATGAGATGAAATAGGAAAAAAAATGTGTTAATTTAAACAAAGGTTCTCATGGGAGACCAGTTAACATAACCAAAGTGTCTATTGTAGTTTTTTTAATGAGATGCATTCCCTTTTTAATTGGCAGTTACTTTATTTTTCTGGGTCGTGGGGCAGGTTAGGGTGGGAGGTTTTTAGTGATGGGCAACGTTCAGGGTCTGCTTTGTAGTAATGCATACATTTAAAAACGTTTTGCATGGAAAAATAAGTATAAGATTTTCAAAGCTATGCAAGAAGATTAAGCTTCTGCTGATCATGCCGTCTTATCTCCTCTTTGGCTTGGGAAATTTAAGCCCTCCAAGTGTCCATTAGAAAAGCAGCTAATGTAGAATGATAACATATTTAAGGCATTGGTTGAGTGAAATTCCAAAAAGTTTGGATTGGTTATTACTTTTACCATTATTATTTATTAAATGCATATACCACCCTTCATCTGAAGATCACCGGGCAGTTTACAACATAAAAACACAAATTAAACCACAAAATATATTTTTATTAAAAAGAATGGCAAACTGCCACATTCAGAACCTTACTTGGATGTGTCTGGAGTCTTGGAAGCTTGACTACCTTACATTCTCCTACAGATGGACCTTGAGCTTGTTTGAAGGTTCTAGCAGGGGAGCACAGCTATCGTATATCCTTGACCGAAGCAGAATGGTACACTCTTTCTATCTGGGATAGTCATCCTCTTCCACCGAGCTCGCAACTTCAGGAGGGATGCACATGGAGCGGTGAGGGAGGAAGAGGACACCTGCCTATCCAGCCACATCAGCCAAATCAACCCCGGCGAGCAGTGGGGTGACAGATGTCACAGCCAGATCACCCTCATATTTTTAAAATAAAATAAATAATAAAATAAAATAAAATAAGAAGCCATAGATTGTTTAATGAGCCAAAGGCCTGGTTGAAAGGCCTGGTGGGATTAAAAACACAATTCCTCATAATACTTCACAAAGAGTTTACTGTTTCAATTGATCCATGTTTTGAAACCTTTTAATTTCTTTTCCATATGATGTGTACAGGTGTACAGGTAAGACACAGCTATCCAGTGCAGGCAAGTAATGCAATGGGTGTACAGAGCTAAATGATGCAACAAGGATAATCCAATATCTATAAGAAGAAAATAACAATAGTAAGAAACATTTCCCCCTCCACTAGAATTTTCCTGGAGTCTTCCTGTATTCTTGGATTCTCCTAAATCTTTTCTCCTCTTGACTTTGTCCTTTGGTCTTCAGTAGATCTTTGGACCTGACATCTGGCTTTCTTCTCAACCCTACCTTCTGGTTTGTCCTTTGTTGCATACCTGCATACCTACTAACATAAGAGACTGCCTTTCATTGATTCAGACTACTGGTTCATCTATCTTAGTGCTGCCTGTATTGGCTGGCACTGGAGTCTCAGATTTTTCCCATCCCTATCTGGAGGTGCCAGAGATTGGACCTTGGAGATTCAGCAAGGAAAGCATGTGCTCAGCCACCAAGACTTATTCTTGCTCCTGACTACTGGCTTATCTCTCAGCTTCTGGCTCACCTCACACAGCAGCCCGCGGCCCACTGGACAACCACACTCTGCGACAGCTTAACTGAAAGTCAGAGTGGGCTAAAAAAATTCATGGTTTGCCTGGGTTGAGTGAGGCATGTAAATGGACTCAGAAAAAGGATAGCAGCAATTTGTTTTTCTTTAGTGAGCTTCTTTTTTGTATTCATCTCTGGGTTCAATTTGCAAAAAGACTGATAGCAAAAAAAAAGTAATTTCCAACTCTTTGAAGTGCAATAGTTTGTTGACACAGTTAATTTGCAGCTCAGTGAAGCTATATTGGCTTTGTCTAATAACTGCAAAGAGGATAGAGAAGTATCTCAAATTTCCATTGAGAAGAGTTCTTCTCCAAAGACTTTGCTTTGGTTTAGAAGACTTAGCTGTTACAATTTAGCCCTTAATTTATTCCATATTTAAAGTTTATTTCTTAACCAAACTTCCTTTAAAATGTGTGTGTGTGTGTGTGTGTGTTTACTGTGGGGAAAGGACATCAAAACTTCACATGACAAAAAAACCTATAGTGTAAGTAGGATGTGTTAATTTTATCTGTATCAATAGTGTGCTTTTCTGGTAGTCATCCAGAACACAAAGAATTGAATTACTGTGCATTTCAACTCATTTCAGACCTAGAAAAACACATTTTTGATGTCCTTACTCCACAATAAACACACACACACACGCATACATCCATCAATACATGAAGTTGCATTGGAACACATAGAAAACCTGTATTTGTGGATGTGTGGATTCTAATTAAACTTGGCACTGAGAAAAGATAGAATTTGGGCTGACTATTCTGGCAGACATTTAAAAAAAATTCTTATCATAGAATTGTAGAGTTGGAAGAGACCCTAAGGATCATCTAGTCCAACCCCCCTATAATGCAGGAATATACAGCTGTCCTATATGGGGATTGAACCTACAATCTTAGTTTTAGCAGCAACTGAACTTATCCCAATACCTAACAAATATTCAGTGTTTTTAACTGTTTATACCTGAGGTCCCTTCCATATGCACAAAGCAAGCCTTAATTTGGGGGTGGGAGTGCATGCAGTTCTGTGCTGCCAAGGAAGCCCTGTGGGCAGCATTCAGGCTTTCCCAGTGGAAAGAGCTGGCCGGTATGGCCATTTTAAATTCTCAAGTCTCTATGCACAGCAGGCTTTGCCTTGCAGTGGGCAGCAGTTTGGTCCTTTAGCCATTAGGAATTGCTTTCCTGCGAGGAACTATGAACAGGCGTACAGGCTTGAGATACCTTTGCATGCTGTGATGAAGTTCTACATACTAAGCAGTGCAAAGTCTTCCACTCCTAGTCTGTGTGTGTAACAGTTCAGAGAACAGCACGAAGGAGTGAACTTGTTCTGCTCATTCTTTCTTCAACCTGACCTAGCCTGTAAAGGAGATAAAGTCCTTTTTGCTTGACATCTGTTTCCAAAACAATGTTTCAAAGACCTGTCAAAAGCACATGCTGTGTTGTACTAATCTGAAAGATGCTGTGCTTGGTCAAGAAGTAGGGCAAGGATAAGTGACTCAAAATTTGTGCTGGTAGGTGGGGGAGATACCCTATCACAATGACACAAGCTGGGGAAAGAATGACACAGCAGTGAATGACCAAATGTTGTGATGTTCTGATTGCTTTCTCTTCATTTTCCTTGCAGGACTAGGTCATCTGTTCCCTGCAATGGTCTCTGCGCTTCAGGTGTTCATTCCTGAAGGCCTTTTGGGGTCAGTGTACTGAGGACAGCGGACTTGTGGAGAGGGGCAAGTGGAAGTTCGTTTCTTTTGATGTAGAAATTCATATCCTGACTTTCAAACACTATAACTTGTGGATATCTAGTGAAGCTGAATCTAGTGGATATCTAGCGAAAATTCAGGACACATAAAAAGGGGGGGGGGGAGGAACTTTTCATCACAGCTCCCACAAAAGGCAGTGATAGCCACCAACTTTGATGACTTTCAAAGATATTAGACTAATTGACAGAGAAGGCTACTACTACTACTACTGCTGCTCTGCGTCCATGTAATGCTTTTGAATACCAGTTGCTGGAAACTACATGAGAGGAGAGTGTTCTTGTGCTCAGATCCCGCAGGAATCTGGTTGGCCACTGAGAAAACAGGATACTGGACTAGATGGGCCATTGGCCTGATCCAGCAGGCTCACCTTATGTTCTTAAATCTGTTCTCAGGACAGAGGAAAATGTCAGGCAACCATTAAAGTATGAAGCGTAGTCTCAGGTGTGGTGACATG
The DNA here is from genome assembly GCF_964106645.2 of Podarcis pityusensis. NCBI lineage: Eukaryota > Metazoa > Chordata > Lepidosauria > Squamata > Lacertidae > Podarcis > Podarcis pityusensis. The sequence continues at coordinate 42,415,860 of NC_138027.1, forward strand.
TAGTAACAGCATATCAATTGCATTGATGTTGATTGCCAGACCATTGGCTCTGGCTCTAGTGCTGGTCCACCCGTCCACAGCCCAAGTTGGGTGAGATACTTCGGTGACCAAATATGGTACTGATCCCTAGCACATTATGGGAAATAAATTCCCAGTGTACCACATCACATAATTCGAAAAGCACTGCCATAGACCAAGCACTCTCCTCCTTCATAACCGCCATGTGTCGCCTTGTGTTTAGAGACATGCCTCTCTTGTTAAACTTTTGTGTTTTTTGATGAAAGCATCTTCAAATCTATCTACAATGTAAAATTTGAACTGAACTTGAAAGTCTAGTTTGATATGTCCTTCTGGATGGCCAGTAGGACTTGCAAAAAGAAATCACGTCTTTCTCTGTGGAGAGGAATCCAGATCTTGAAAGTCAAAGGCAGCATAAATTGCTTGGTGAAACAAAATTGTGGCTGTGAAACTGGCAGAAATGTAGTGCGCTCACATATGTCTATCTATCCATAATCTTACTTTCCTTATTTGGTTTCTTTCTGCAGTGTACAATTCATTTTTATGTCTATCTGTGAAGTGCAAAAGAACCCAAAATGTCATAAAATATATCAGGCTCACAAGGAATGCTGCCAACCACTTCTGTAAACCACAGGCAGATCTCATCAGAGCCATTTTTATTGCAGTTTTATTGGTCAACAACTGGAAGAAAAAATAATTGAGAGATAAATTAGATTTCCTTTTGTCTTTTATCTTCTCATATCATGAAGGCTCATTATTCAAGATTTTCTACAGAGTGTGTGCAAGAGTGATATGTATATAATACATTTCATTATAGCTCAGAATAGTAACTCACTGATTTACCTCTTAACACTTTTAAAATAAATTGCTTTTGTTTTGTTTTTCAGAATTTGACTTTCTTGCCAAGCCATTCTTACTGAGGCTGGCACCAGTCTGTCTCAGAAGACAATGGAAGGGTGTGACTTCAGGGGTGAAGGCAAACCATTTGAGAAATACAGCGCCTGCTGTGGCTGTAGAAACCAATATGGGAGAGACATGTTTTGTTGCAGCTGGGGCAGATGGCAGCATCTGATTGTGCTGATGCAGGTATACCATAGCATTTCTTCTTTATGAACTCCTGCAGTCATTCCTCCTCTGGTCAGTGCTATGGATACATGACCTGACTGCCTGTCTCCAGGCACTGTGGTCGTCTGCAAGGGATTCCCTCATGGTGGGGTTGATGTTGCCAACCTTCATGTCACGTTTGAAGACATCTTTGTAACGCAGAGCTCCCCGTAGAGCACATTTTGGACATCCTATCATCTTCCATTCTGTGGACTTGGCCAAGCCTGCATAGACATCGCTGAGACAGGACAGTGAACATGCTGAGAACTTGAGTTTGGGAGAGCACATCTTTGTTTGAGGCTCTGTCCTGCCACGTGATGCCCAAAATTGTCCTGATGCATTGCATGTGGAAGGCATTGAGGCATTGCTCATGGTGACTGAAGCTTGCCCGTGACTCATTTCCGTAAAGCAGCATGCTCAACGCATAAGGCTGATAGACCTTCATTGGTTGTTAGCACCATATTCTCCCATGTCCTGCTGGAGTCTTAAGCCATTGCCAACACACTTGACTAGTTCAGCGTCGATGGAGAGGTTGCTATTCAGCTACTTGGAAATCTAGTGTACAACCTTTTAAATAATGAAATTAAGATGTCCAAATTATTTTCCTGTAGGCTCCTGTGCCTTTAACAGGTGGGCAGAAATTCAACAGGTGTGACTTTACATGTCACTCTTTCCCCTGTCACTGCAGTTTGTTGTTAGAATTTTAGCTTGTTAGGCTAAAGGTAGAGAACCAGTATCGGGGGGAAATTGTGAATTCAAATAAATTTTATTATCTGGGCTGGAGGGGAATAGAATTTAATGTTTCTAAAATCAAAGGTTCGATATAAGGAGAGTGTTTGATGTTTATGTCAGCATATGCTTCACTTAATGAAGACAATGGGGATTAAAAGTGTTTGGCTAGACTGAGATTCTAAGAAACGTGAAGAACATAAACCCTTCAGCAACATTATCTAACAAACCTTTTTTTCCAAGTTATCTAAACAATTAAGAGCATTTCCCACCCTCAAAGTGAAAATAGGTGGTGAACATGTCTCTTACAGTGCCATTTTATGCATAGCTGCTTGGAAGTAAATCCTACTGAGCTCAATGAGATTTACTCTGAAGTAAGTGTGTATAGGATTGCAGCCTTAAAGACAATCATTTGGGAATGATTATTTAAAGCTGAACAAATCTCTGACAGGTGGACACTCTACTAAGTAATATCAAACAGTTCTCCTTTCTAATATGAAATATTCATTTTATAAATTTATTTATTCTCTATATAAAGTTTGCTAACCACTCCAAAGACATGAAATGCATGGAGCTGTACACTTGGGACCAGAATGTGCAGTGCCCCATGTACAAAGGGTGTGCTGTTGTCAATCATTTTGGGAAGAAAGGGAAAATGGTGATGTTTAGTGGATGTGAAAAGGAGACCGTTGATTGCCGGATTAAGAACCAGATTAAGTGCTGGCTTTGGAGATCTCTTCCATTCAGGTACTGTTTTTGTCATGGGTATAAGGAGCATCACTGAAAGCATACATTTCTTAGTAAGATATCTTCATGGTATTTCTAGCAAATGCAAGGCTCACTGGTCTTAACTAACTTATAAAACATTCACCAGTAATTTATTAGAGTCACACAGTAGGGACTTAATTCATAAAATAGAAGTGTTTTGCTTGATTGAATGGTCTGTCTGAGGGTTGTATAACACAACAAAAATAGCTTTTGATAACAACATGAGGCTGGTCATATTTTTTTTAAAAAAGATAGCAGTGTTCTTGGAAATCCATTTCATATCTAGTTTCTGGAGAACTGGTCATAATGCAAGGATGTATACATGGGCATGTCTTAGCTTCTTCAGAGAGATGTAAGATTTTTTAAAGGCTTGGAATTGTGTGTGTGTGTGAAGGATGTACTCCAATGCGGGCAGGGGATGTCAAATATTTGCCAGATTCATTATTCCCACTCCAAGACATTTTAGACAAATCTGAAGGACCATGCACCCATTTTTATTTTTATTTTAAGAGTCCAATTCATTGTCACTGAACTCGGTTACTGCCAAATATGAAGTGTTGTGACTAATCCAACGAACAACAGCAATGTTTTGGAATTGGAACAGGAAGTTTTCAACTCCCAAAATCCTAGCATTGTGGGTCTTTCCTGTTATTCTCTGTGGATGAATTATAAATGTTCATAGTTCTGTCCTTCCTTTCTTACATGCAAGATGGTGTGCAGACAAAGGGATCCAGGGAGTCCTGTACGAATGCAGGTCACTTCTGTTTGCAGAAGACCCATTCTCCAAGTTCAACAAATTCTCTTCTGTTGCAGACTATCCCACACTGTTGTGTCAGCCGCCTGACACGCAGGAATGGCTTTCTTTGGGGACAGCAAAATAGGCAGCAAAATGGGAGAGGATGCAGGGAATTTGCATTTCAAAAACTGAGTTCCACTCAAGCTTCTTTAAATTTAGTTCAGTATATGTAGAATATCCACATATACCTGTGTAGATACTTTCAGGCATCCTTAGCTACATCAAAGCGCTGATAGATATGGAGTCTGACAAAACATTATAATTTTGAATTAGCAATTATGTGAGTGAATCTAATATCTGATTTCCAGGGGAGCTATGAAAATGAATGATTTAATGCACTTTGTGATCGTTTGTTGAAAAACATGTTGAGAAGCATGCACTTTTGTGAAAACTCTGTAGTAATTAGGATTATGTGACATTACGCAGTCGGTTTGCTTCTTTTTTGAAAGCAGGAATAGTCTCAAAGCTCATCGCGTCCAATAGCTTGCCACTTTTTACAGCCGTGTCACAGCAGGGAGTTCTAGATCTCATTAGGAAGATAAATGGAAGGTAATGTATCTCCCAGTTTGGTTTCCTGCTGAGAATAAACTTTATTCAGTAACAGCCACAGTGATAAATTTTGAAGAATTATAACCGGAGATCTTGGAACAAGCTTGGTTTTCTTCCTCGTCAATTTGTGTTCCTTCCCTCTCACCTTCTCTATTTCTTGGTTTACTACCGCATAACCTAATGAACTCAGAAAATATATTTTATTATACAAATTGGGGGAAGGTCCTCAAAAGTCATCCAATTCCTGAAGATAATGCATTTTTCACTCTGCTTGTATTCTCTTTTTTAATAATAATTTTATTGAGTTTTACATTTTTATCATAGTAACAACATATCAAATAACAAAAAAATACAATTTCCAAATTTTCCCCTCCCCCTCCCCTGACTTCCCTCAACAACTTCTTCTGGTTTTTTACATATTAGCTTTTCTTGCTTGCTTTATTGTATCTTAATCTTAGCTTCTTTGTATTAAATATGGTTATACTCTTATCATTTTAACATCATCTTTATAATTTCTGTATTTGTTTTGTTAATTGTGTTTACTCAACCCTGCTAGTGAGTCCATTTCTTTACATTGTCTCTGTAGATACAACACAAATGGTTTCCAGTCTTTTTTAAAGTCTTTATTGTCTTGTATTCTCAGTTCTATCAATCCCATGATGTGTGTGCGTGTCTTTTAGGTAAGGTTTTGTTTTAATATATTTCTGTACAAATCCTAGTGCAATGGAGTGTCTTCCCAGTTATTTATTTATTTATTCATTTAATCCCAGCTGTCCTCTGAGGAACTCAAGCTGACACACCTAACTCTTCTCTTCACAACCATCCTGTGAGGTAGGTTAGGCTAAGAAAGTGTGACGGGCCCAAGGTCACCCTGTGAGTTTCATGACTGAAGGCACTTCAACTCTGGTCCCACAAGTCCTAGTCCAACACTGTACCACACTAGTGTATTATTATATGTTTAAAATATTTTAAGACTGGCTTCTAAGGCATAGCTCTCGCAAGTTGGCTTACAAGACAATCTTCAAAATACATTAAATCCAAAAGGCCAGACCAATTTTATAAACACGTTCATAAAGCAATTTAAAACATCCCAAAGATCTCCGAAACTCAGCAGGATTAAGGCCATTCTTACACTCTCTTTTCAAAGTTAAATGGAATCAAGAAAACATCTTCTAAATCTGATCCCGCAACACATTCAGCTGCATTTTTAGAATCCCTTAAAGTAACACATTTTAAGGATCGCAGTGCAAATCAATTCTCTGTCAATCTGAAGCCATTGCTCTTCAACCTGTGGAATCACAGCAGAGGTCACCTTTTTATTTTGTGTTATTCTGAAAGCAAAAAGTCTCCAAGAGTTGTATGATGTGTTTCATATGAATGAGTACTTCTAGTCAACCAATGGCAGACTGTAGAAGATGACTTCAACAGATGGTCCCTGCGTAGCAAGCAAAACATTTTTCTACAAACTTCCTTTGTTCCACAAAAGGTTTAACATTTCAGGAAACCTACTGTCTTTTGTTTCTGGTCACACTAGAGAGAATCACTTAAAGAAATACATTAAATTAGGTCCTATGTGGCATGTAGCATAGATTGTTGGTCTTAGGTCTACTAAGATTGGCTTAGTCTTTGGCAGCTGGGAGGTGGGTGGGTGGCCAGGATGAGATGGTGTCCTTACATACAGTACCGCAGGATCCAGCACTCACTGAAATACTGTGTACTTGAAGCAGAATACAGCACAAAAATAATTCTTTTTTTTTAAACAAAATAGAATGGCCTTCACTTGAAGAATTATTGATCATAAAGTTGCAGCTGTCTTCCTTTATTTTTATTTTTAGAAATGAATTGCATTACTCTTATAGAATTGTGGAGTGGGGAGCTGAAAACAGCCTCCATTGCTGGATCAAAAGCATAACTTTCTCTTTTTTAAAAAGTGTTTGAATGACCTTCAGGAGAAGCTGGTTTGTGGCTTGAATATGCTGATGAAATCACTTTGCTTGCAAGTTGTTTTGCTTTGTAATGAAACTCTAAACGACTAGCCATGCTGAACAGATGATGTTTTCTCCCTTGTACCCTAATATTCATTATTACAATCTGGAACCAAAGTTCATGTATGAATATAGATGAAAAATAGGATTTAAAGGATGCTCATGTGATAATCTCCATTTGATTTTCTTTCCAAAGCCATCACGACCTTTTCTTTATACTGCTGTTGGAAAGAGAAAGCAGTATCTCACTATTCACTGTTATACGTTTGTGTGTGTGCGAACACATCTGGAAGCACTTTGAACCTTCACTCATTATGGTCAATTTTCCTTTAAATAAATAAATAAAAGATGGGCTCGTTTTCCAAACTTTATTTAAACTGGATAATTTTTCATGATTTTCTCCTGTTTGAGTTCCTAGAATCATAGAGATGGAACTGACCTCAAAGGGCTTCTTGTCAGTGCAGGAAGCCCACTGCAGCATCCCTAATGCCCAGCCACTTTTTCACCTAACATCTTCTGAGGCAATCTGTTCCAGTCCATCATACCACCTATATCATTAGGAAGCTCTTCCTCGTTTTTAGTCTAAATCATTTTTCTTGTATTTTGGACATACTGGACCTACCCTCAGAATGACAGGATATAAATTTGATCCATATTTTATGTGACAGCCCTTCAAATGTTTTAAAATGCCTTTCATGTTGCTTGTTACTCAACTTCTTCACCCTTTCCTCATAGGAAATTTTGAAAGAGTGCTGTTGACACCACCTCTAGTTTCTGTTGTTTGCTTTTCCATGTCTCTGGGTAAGAGCCAGATCCAATAGAATTAAAATGGATCTGCTTTAGTTCTATGATTTTAGGTGGGGTCCCCTCCACCCCTCAAATCAAATGAAAGTTTACATTGGTAGACTGCACAGTAAAATTAGTACATGGATCTTCATGAATTTTCCTTAGAATGACAACAAAATCACCAACAAATCAGAGAACATAACTATGGGCCAAGTGATGACCTGTGATATTCTGGTGGTTTTCCCTCCTACCTTTTCAGTTCCCCTACTTTCTGTCAGAGCTTTACAAGGAAATGGAATTGAAACGGAGTGCGAGAGAGCGTGGCTTTTCTAATTTCCTCCTTTGGCTTTATGTCCCACCTTCACCCACTAGGGCACACTGAGGGTGAGGCAGCTCAGGGTTTGTGGGTACCATAGGAAGTCAAACACTCCATGATAACCAAAGGCACTATGTCGGTGACCTCAGGTTTAAGACCAGCATCTTGACCTGTCAACAAGACAAAGCAAGCATTTATTAAATTTCCAACCAATACGAAAGGAGTTTCATTTCAAGTGAACCAAAGCACCCCCTTTTTCATAATCAGCAACATTGCCACCAAGCAATGTTATGGCAGACACTAGATCTAAGCATGCTATTAGCATTCTAAGGAGTATGTAATATCAAATAAGTTTGGAAGTGGGGGGCGATGGTTCACACAAATTCAAATACGAAAAACACTGTTAGAGTCTTTTATATTTTACTGATTAAAAACATTTTGTGCTCAAAAACTTTTGGTTTTTTGGGGTTTGCACTGTGTCCAAACACACAGAATTTGGGGGAACTAATATCTTTCCCTCACGGATACACCCCTCATTTTAGCTGTGCATTGAGAACCGTGGGAGCACCCTATACCAAATCACATAAGCAATCTGTGATACACAGGCAGAGGTTGTTTTTCAGCGATCTAGTGTGAGGACAGGTGCCCCAGGAAAACAAATTATCTTAATTTTTTATCCTTTATCAAGTAGGCCCATTTCCCCCATCGGTTGGGCTTTAAGACTATTGTCAGCCATAATGCAATTATGCCTGGTCTTAGTCCAAACCCAATGAACCAGAGCTTGGCAACAGGAGCTAATGCGCCTTCTATATATTTTAAAAAGTGATCGGTGCATGGGAAAGTGTCTTCCGCTGAAATCTCTTAATCCTTTCTCTTTATCAGGTGTCTTTGCTACACTGTATGTGTCCATCTATGATACAGACTGTCAAAGGAATCGTTCCATTTGTCCAGTCATGCAAACTGTTAATTATGGTTTTCTTAATAGGTATAAAAAACTAGGGAGTCTTAACGCATGCTTTATATTTTGCAAGGATTCAGGTGGTTCATTGTGATAACTGATTTGCTATTGCTTTGCCCAGGACTGTATATTGTCTCCCTGCTTATGTAACTTATATGCAAAAATCATCATGTGAAAGGCTGGACTAGATGAATCCCAAGCCGGAATTAAGATTGCCAGAAGAAATATCAACAACCTCAGATGACACAAATTTTATGGCAGAAAGTGAGGAGGAATTAAAGAACCTCTTAATCAGGGTGAAAGAAGATAATGCAAAATATGGTCTGAAGCTCAACATCAAAAAAACGAAGATCATGGCCACTGGGCCCATCACCTCCTGGCAAATAGAAGGGGGAAGAAATGGAGGCAGTGAGAGATTTTACTTTCTTGGGCTCCATGATCACTGCAGATGGTGACAGCAGTCACGAAATTAAAAGATGGACGCCTGCTCCTTGGGAGAAAAGTAATGACAAACCTAGACAGTATCTTAAAAAGCAGAGACATCACCTTGCCGACAAAGGTCTGTATAGTTAAAGCTATGGTTTTCCCAGTAGTGATGTATGGAAATGAGAGCTGGACCATAAAGAAGGCCGATCGCCAAAGAATTGATGCTTTTGAATTATGGTGCTGGAGGAGACTCTTGAGAGTCCCATGGACTGCAAGAAGATCAAACCTATCCATTCTGAAGGAAATCAGCCCTGAGTGCTCACTGGAAGGACAGATCCTGAAGCTGAGGCTCCAATACTTTGGCCACCTCATGAGAAGAGAAGACTCCCTGTAAAAGACCCTGTTGTTGGGAAAGACTAAGGGCACAAGGAGAAGGGGACGACAGAGGACGAGATGGTTGGGCAGTGTTCTTGAAGCTACCAACATGAGTTTGACCACACTGCAGGAGGCAGTGGAAGATAGGAGTGCCTGGCGTGCTCTGCTCCATGGGGTCACGAAGAGTCGGACACGACTAAACGACTAAACAACAACAACAACAACAACCAACAGAATCTTCTGGGCCCAGAACACGATTTGCATTCAATCTTCTCCTCAGTGGGGTGTGATCCTTGCCCACATGACAGCTGCCTTGAGTTATCCCCTTCGGAGCTCTGGGCTCCCACAATAGTAATAATTTCCCTCCCTTCCACTCATATGCCCCATTTGCAACCCTAGCTTTGTCTATTTCATATAACCAGACAGATGCAATTCTTTCATATTAACGTTAATTTTTATCCATGGAACATGCTAGGAAATGAATATTATGAGTAATTCCATTCAGTTTTACTGGGAAATTTCTTACATTGTAGAAGGAAACATTTTTATACAGGCCCCATAAGATTCAGTTCAAATAAATTTCAGTATGCTCTCATTACTAACTCAGCTCATTAAATTCAATTGTGACTGCCTTGCTCTAGATCAGAGAAGAGAAAACCTTCCCTGTGCAGAATGTCTGGTGCAATCCTACATTTGCAACATGGCAGTAGTCATGTGGAATGCATATAATTCTCTTGGAAAAAAATGGGAGGGACCCATCAAATGTGGAACCAGAACTGTATAATTGCAGTGACAATATCTGTGAGTTATCAGTCAATATGAATGACACTTTTAAAGTGTTGCTTTGAATTCAATACAGGATGTAGCAGAAATGGTTAGCTCAAAAACTCAAGTAACATGCGAGGTTTTCTGCTTGTGGAAAAGCCCTATCTTCTCTCAAACAAAGTTCTTCCAATTGGTGGCAATGACTATTCTTGTGCCTTATGCTTCTACAGGTAGTATCATGTCTTCCAAAAGCCTGGACAGCAGACTGTACCCACTTTGGGCTTATATTTTAGATGGAAACTTATTCATGTTTGTCCTGCTACAATTAGTACTTTTGATCAACCATGCATCTCAGCATCCGTTGCTGACTGGTGGATACATAACACTGCTTTTTTAGGATGATACATATGCCTTAAATGTATTAATGACTTCAAAGTAGGGTGAATGTTTATCTGATCTTGTATCTTACATTTGGTCTTATCAGAAGCTATGTTTATTACAATGCCTTTTGAATGTGAGTCTCTGAAACTTTTTTAAAACAGCAACATTTAAAAGCAAAAGGTTGTAAAATGCAACTTTAAATATCTATGTTTGTTCCAGAGAACTGTTGATCTTATTATTCCCATAGGACCTTAAAACAACACATCTTTCATGTATTGTCCAAGTCTGACTAGTCTCAATAAACACTTAGTACTTCCTGTTCCCAGAGTAGTACATTTGAAGCCTTCTTCATGGAATAACATCTATTTACGGATCTCTTCATATAATCCAAAAATTAAGAACCAAATCTCATTTCTATAGTATTTGGTTTTAATTTACATGTATAACTTTTGGATTTGGGGGGGGGGGGTTGGTAAGATTTTGGTTTTTCAACCTTTTGCTTTGTGCAGTGGGGATCTCTGCGTGATTTGAGTGTTTGTTTTTTGGCTTTTGGGGCAGGTGTTCATACGGTTGGATAACACTGAGGAGTTTTCCGCAACTATCATATGAGCAGAAATTGGGGTAAAAAGACTCCCTCCTGCAGCCTTATCCAATATTGTTCCTTCACAAAAGCCTGCTTTAAAAGAACCTGGGGAAAAATTGGGTCTCTGGTTTCCCCTCATTAATTGGGTGTCTGTTGCATTTGGGTGGGGAGGAAGGAGGTTCCTAAGTGATCAGGCAACTTGGCCAGGCAAAGCACATTAAAATGGATAAAGGGATTTCCTGACAGTATAAATACCTGCACACGACTTCCCTGTGCACCATAACCCATGTTATGTATATATGCAAGGGAAAGTGGTAGCAATCGAATCCGGACTGCTGGGAACTGCATAGGGTAGACTTGGGAGAAAAGCAAGGCAAGGCATCTCTTCGTTCTTCCTTTTCTGTTTGCTTGTGGGAATGAGTTGTCAAGCCTTTCCTTCAGCTGACACCTTCATCCCTTTGAATTCAGACTCGTCACCCTCTCTGCCTCTGATAATGCATCACAGTGCTGCAGAGTGCTTACCCGTCTCCAATCATGCCACCAATGTGGTCTCAACAGGTACTTTTTTTATTCTATCAGTGTTGCTCTTCTCAATGTGCCATGCCTTGGCATCTTTCATATGCTATGAAAGACCTTGAAGGAAAAACTTTTTAAAGAGATCAGGTTTTCTGAGTAAATAATTCAAACTAAAACTACCAGCGTGCCAGGTTTAATTGCGTATGGTGTAGTCGTTGTTTTTTTAATTGCCACATTAGCTTTCCAGTAAAATCTTCACAATGGCGAAGCTGGATCATCATAATGCATCATCAAAAGGCTGGTGTCTTATTTACTTATCTGAGGTCGTATTTCTTTAAAGTGTTTCTTAAATGTTTCAACAGATGATTCCAGGGTGGTGTACAAACGTGTGAATAAAATCAATTCACACAACGTACAAAATTTAAAACCATTTAAAAACAAGATGAAACATAAATCCAAAATGGTAAAAGCGTATCACAATTCCTAAAACCATTTACAATCTAAAATGTCTTATTTCCTACTTCTCAAAAATTCATACTAAAGAATGGGAAGATGCATTATATGAAGTGGAAAATAAAACCAACCAGTTTGAACATATGCCAGCACTAAAAATCTAAGGTGATACAAATATTAACCAATCTAATAAATCCTGTTTTCAGTTGCATGTCTTAGTATGGCATTATTAACAATTAATTTTCATTTGGACTCTTCCATATGACATTTTATTTTTGTTGTTGCTGCTGCTCTAGGTGGTGGTATATTCTGCAACATGTAATTGACTCATTTATACTGAATTTGTGGTGGTTTATATTGGAGCATCCACACATCCTTCTGCTTTATTAGTTGTTCTGCAATGCTTCCTCAATGTTACTGCATTATTGTCATCTGGAGCTACACATCTTGAACAAGAGTGCTATAAAAGCTATCTGGGAGTGAAAAACAAAAAATAACTTGGAATGTTTGTGGTATAAAAAATTGAAGGATTTTAGCAGGAACATGCACTGTTTGGGAACAGAAGAGTTTGTCTGCCTCCAAAAGCTTGGCAAACACAAACAGTATTGAAAGCGGGATTGTATGTATAACCTCCCAGATACCCAAATAATCATGAAAGCACAATAAAAAGGATGCTTGGAAGGGCCCTTAGAGTTGATCAAAAGCATCAATTTATTCCAAGTGGCGTGAAATGACATTTCAACCTTAAATAAAATCATTTGTATGCCCATTTTTTCAAACTCCAGTATGTGTGTTTAAGCAGAAGGGAAAACAGAGTCAGAAAAAGCTGCTACCTAAAACCCAGGGAGGGGCACAGGGAGTGGGAATTAATCTATATTGAAGGTACATCAAAAAGAGTTTTCACCAACCAATAAAAGTTTGATAAGGAAGGAGCCAACAAGCCTCCTAGAGGGAATTCCATAGTCTGGGCTGCAACCATAGATACTCTGTCCCATTTTCCTACCACCAGCATGTCTGAACCCAGCTGGAAATGGCCTCAAAGATCTCAGAAATTGGGTATGATCGCACGATGATCCTTAAAACACCTTGGTCCTAAATCTTTAAAGGCAGTATTTGACACTTTGAACTGGGATTGGAAACACAGCTGTATCCAAGGTCAGCCTAAACAGGAAAAGTGGGCCATGGGTTCTGAACTTTCTGCCACATCTGCATTTGTCTCAAGTCACACTTTCAAACACTTGCAAGGTTTTATATAACCTGCCAGAGAGTTCACAGTTTCAGAATAATTTTTTCGAAATAAGAATTGTTTCAAGAAGCGCCAGAATTAGGTTTGAGGGCTACCTTGGCAAAGTTCTACCTGGTCAACCTCGACTTCACCAATGTCTTCCCCACTAACACTACCACCCCCTCCAAATAATTTTCTGGTAGTTGTGGACTCACAACTAAATGCTGCACTATGGTCCCAGTGACTGGCCATGCCACATCAACAACAATAAGGCAGACCACTCAGAAGGAGGCAGAGGATGCCTTGTGCTGGTTTAGAATAATAGATGCTCCTTGGGAAGGCAGGGAAATATGATTTTTAAGGTAGAGATCCATGTCCCATTGACAGAGGCTTTTGTGTGGCGTTCCTTCATCGCTCCACATCTGGTTTCTCCCAAATGAGTTATATCAGTGATGCATGAAAGTCATTGTGCTCAGAAACTGCTACTCTCTCGTCTGCCCTGCAGGCAATTTAAGCCAGGCTCTTTTCAGTTCCTTAGGTTTTCTGTGACTTCAAGAGCTCTCCATTTTTAATTTCAGAGAAGCATCAAGATGTGTATTAAAGCAGATGACCCTGAAAGTATATTATACTGTATCCAACTATTTCAAAGATCATTAAGTTAAAACTTTTTTTTCTGTTACATGGGAGAAAACCAATTTGTGGATTCAAAAGAAATGAAGAAAGAAGCAGAACGCTGCTCTGCCGTTTTAATTTAATGTGAAATAGAATCCTTCCAGGAATATAATTCATTTCTATTTCAATGCCTTAAAACAAGAACTGTGGCTAAAAGAATGAAAATCAAAAATGGCTTGGCACACAGTGATTTATTTGCAATGCATAACCCCCCTGCCACACACATAGACACATATGCTTTTTTAAAATTTTGTGAATAGTTCATACTGTGGACATTTGACCAGCATGCCAGATAAGGACTGGCCTGTGATTAGTACAGAACTATATTGAAACTTGCATGTGTGATATTTAACAACTGGTTCTGTTTTGAAGTAAAACTGAATGCACTGATTTGCTGGCAAGGGAATTCCTTCTGTGTAAAATGGAATCAAACCAAAGAACAATGGGTATATTTGACTAACGCAGAAGCCATTCATAGTTCAAGAAGTAGTCAAATGTTCCTTTGATTCCTTTATCATCTGCCCACATCAGACTTGGCTATTTAAAAAAAAGAGAGAAGTTTTATTTTGTAAAATTTACACGATAAAATAAAATCTCATAAGCATAATTGATATTTTATGTGTCAAGCTTTTCAGTAATCACTATAACTAGCACACGATGGCCTACATTTACTGGACTTCTGTTCCACCTGCTTTCAACAACTTTGTCCTGCATGGTAAATCTGAGGTGCGTTGAAAGCTGGGTGCATGTAGTTGCTTTCCCTGAATGTACAGCTCAAATTTATGCACTTTCTTAAGATGCTCTCCAAAAGGTAGAGTATAGACTCAAGACAGATCCAAAATGTGAATATAATATATTATTTATTTGCTTGTTTATTTCATAACATTTGTACACAACTTGATTGTAAAAAAAAGAAAAGAACAACGCTCAGAGCAGTTTACAAAAAGATAAAACAATAAAATAAAGGGGGGAAATTACAACCATACTTTTAAAGCATATAAATAGAAGGTAAAATACTAAAGCTGAGTAAAATTAACTCCACTTTCTTAGTGTCTGGGTAGGCTTGTTGAAACAGGAATTTGTTTAGCAGGCACCAAACATAGAAGAGTGAAGGCACCTGCTTCATCTCAACAGGCAGGAAGTTCCAAAGTGTAGATGCTGCCACACTAAACAGGTCTTGTGTGGCACCCGTATGGTTAAGGGTATAGTATGTCAGTTTGCATTTCTTTGGTGCAGAAAGTATTGATCTGATGTGTAGAGATCTTTCCTATTCTAATTAATTCAAGAGGGTTCTGGAAGCTTCTCTGTGTGGAAGAAACAAGCAGGAAGTTCCTGATGTTTTGGGTTATTCCTTCAGAGAAGCTGAGTATAGCTGGCTTAAAATGGTTCTCTCATCTTTTCAGTCAAGGTCATGCTGACTATAAAAGGAGGGCCAGAAGGAGCCTGCGTTTCACTTTCTCTTTCTATCTCTTTTCCTTCTGGTGTCGTGTTCTGTACATAGCATGCTTAGTGTTAAGGTTTTAGACTTATTATAAGTCATTGTAAGTTAATTTAAGTCTGCTGCAGCTGGATTTCTTATGGACAGCGCCAATCCTGAATGTATTGGATTTGTGACCATTATGCTCATTTGCCTTCAGGAGCAGTAAAGCTTGGCTGGATGAAATATTAATTGCCTCTGGTCTATTTTGGGGGGTAATCCTGCAACATGTTTAAGGTTTTACTCTGCTAACTATACATTGGAATCTATTCTGGGTCAATATTGAGTAGAATTTCAATGACATACAGTGGTACCTTGGGTTAAATACTTAATTCGTTCTGGAGGTCCGTACTTAACCTGAAATTGTTCTTAACCTGGAGCACCACTTTAGCTAACGGGGCCTCCTGCTGCTGCCGCGCCGCCGGAGCACGATTTCTGTTCTCATCCTGAAGCAAAGTTCTTAACCTGAAGCACTATTTCTGGGTTAGCGGAGTCTGTAACCTGAAGCGTATGTAACCTGAGGTACCACTGTAGTATACTTTGGTTGGGTTGAAAGGATGATCTTTGGGTCCTTATGCATGTTCTTACCGGTCTCCTCTGTTTTGTTAACCCCAACCCCTAAATCTTCCTCCATATGCCTCTCCATGCCGACACTGGGAAATGTTCTATCAGGTCTGCATTATTCCATCCCTTCCTGCCATTATGGAAACCAGCAAGCTGCCTACGGCGTGATGGCAGGTAAGAAATGTTCCCTTAAAACCAGTGGGCCCATAAAGCGGGGCGGGGGGGGGGGAATACATCTGTAACTAATTCAGTTTGTCTCAACTGAAATGGTACTACTGCACTCTCAACTTCCCCTCCCCCTTTTTACCCAGGTATCAAGCCTGCAGGTCCAGATATGCTGGCAGCCAGCCTCTCTCAAAGCCGCATTTTGCAGACCTGCAGTATGCCCCATCCTAACATTGTGAATGGTGTTGGCACATTGCAAGGCAAGTCTGTCCTGTTTCATTTTGTTTTGTTTCCCCTAACTGATTAACCTTATTACATAAAAGACTTCAGTGCCCGAGAGGCATTCCTGTAACAGCGGTAGTTCAAAATCAAAAGGAGCAGGGTTTAAATCTTAATTGCCATTTAAAAACGATGAAAAGCCATACAGAATCGGGATGACTAAAAGAGACCTTGTGGTTGGAGCTAGTCATCATCATCGGGAATGAATGAATGAATGAATGAATCTTTATTTGCATCAGCCATCGGCCATAGCAATAAAACAACAGTACGATATACAAAGAATGAAAATAAACAGACAATTATATAAAATGCATTTTAGGGTTTATAATCAATAGTCAAATAGTGGATCTTATTCTGATTGCCCCAGCTAAAAACCTTGCAACCACTGCTGTCACCTGCTCATCTTGATGTGCCAAGAGAAAGGACACGGTAGCAGTGGTTGGGCGACCCGGAATGGACAATAAAAGAGGGGTGATGATCTCATTCCTCAAGTCTTTATAAAGAGTGCAAGCCAGAAGGGCATGCACCACCGATTCAGTACTGCCATCTCCACAGGGACATAAGTGTTTTTCATATTGAATCAGTTGGAATTGTCCCTCAAGTACAGCCATTTAGAAACGATGAAAAGCCACACAGAATGAGGATGACTAAAAGGGACCTTGTGGTAGGAGCTAGTCATCTTCATCAGGAGGGAATTCTGCAAACTCAGAAGTTGCCCCAGAAAAGGCCCCTTCTTGTCTATTCACTAACCAAATCTATTTTTCTGGTGGGAGATACGAAAGGACTTCTTAGCCTGTGGAAAGGTTCATATGGGAAGAGATAGTGTTTCAGATAGCCTGGCCCTCAGCTTTTTAGGGTTTTAGCACCTTTAGTGGGCTTGGAAGCAAACTGGGAAGCCAGCACAGTCTATTTGTTTATTCATTTCCAATATTTATAGGCCACTTTTCACCACAGAGGGCCACAGAACAGTTTACAGAACAATCAATAACACCAGTGGACATAAGACCTGGGTAATATGAAACAAGAATAAGCTATTAAGACTTCAATCCCATGCAACTTACCTGGGAGTGTGTCCCATTGATCTTGGTGAGGCTTACTTCTGAGTAAAAGTCTGTCTAGGATTGCACTGCTGCTAAATGATGTGAGCTAGGAAATTATAGCATTTGTTTTTGTTCTCCAACAGGTAGCCTCACCCCTTGCCTTTATAAATTCCCTGACCATGCGCTGAGTGCCAGTTCATGTGCTCTGGGCCACAGCTTTCCTTCCATGCACCCCTCCATCCTTGGAGATGACTCAGTCACTGATTTTAAGCAGGAATTCCGCAAGAAGAACAAGTCAATCGAAGAACCAATAGACATGGATTCTCCTGAAATCAGGGAGCTAGAAAAGTTTGCCAACGAATTCAAGCTGAGAAGAATTAAGCTGGGTATGTGACTCATTTAATTAAAGATGTTAGGAGATTTTTAAAAGAATCTTTTGTTTATGCTAAAGCGACAAATGCATGGATTGTGGCAGACTGATAATGATAAAATGGTCAACTTTCAGCAGCAGAGTAGAAAGGGCAGTGTGAAAGGTCCATGTCTAAGTACTACTGCAAATGAACTGGGTTTTTACCCAATACTGGAGTTTTTCAAGCCTCCCACATTCTTCAAAAATGGTGCACTGATATAAATGATCCTATGCAGGAAATCTAAATGTGAATGTCTTTTCTGAGTAGTAGGAAATGTATAGCACAAGCCTTATATAGTGCAAGGATAAGTCCCAGGCTCCCTTTTTAGTTTGCCTGCTTCTGTGTTAAAATTAAAACATTTTATTTTGTACAAGCAACAGGGAGTCTTGTGACAGCTTAAAAACAAAGAAATTTACTTTGGCATAACTTTTGTGGCATGTGGTGCATAAAGTGGCTGTAGATGCATTAAGCATTATCCATAGATGCAGAATCATCCTATTTACTGATCTCACTGAGGTCAGAAGAAAAAGAAATGCAGAGAGGTACAGGGAGTGCGAATTATGGCATTACCAGTGGCCATTCATGTAAAGTTGATAATTTGGACAGCCTGGCATTGGTTAACTAATTAGCAAATGCAGTCTCCAAGGTGACACAGGATTCTTTGTTATTTTTGCAGCCACAGATTAATGGCTTCCCCACTGGAAAACCTTTTCTGTGTCTGATTGGTGTGAAATCAAAATCAGGTTTTATTAAATGAAAGAAAAATTCCGGAAGAGCTTCAAAATCATCAGTGTATGCATATATATAGGTGGGTGAGTGGATGTGTAGACTGATAAATAGATAGGTGGATAAAGTGTTCCTATGCCAGCATCTTTCCCTGAGCTTGTAGGATTGTTTTCTTTTGGCAGGTTATACCCAAACTAATGTTGGAGAGGCTTTGGCTGCCGTGCATGGCTCTGAGTTCAGCCAAACAACTATTTGCCGGTTTGAAAACTTGCAGCTGAGCTTCAAGAATGCTTGCAAACTAAAATCCATCCTAACCAAGTGGCTGGAGGAAGCAGAACAAGTAGGAGGTATAACCCAAAATTCCACGGCTCTTCTTAAAGGAGATTTCCTTGCTTGTGTGCATTGAAACTGATGTGGAGCAGAGAACAATTTTCAGAAAGCACAGGCCTGCTCCAGCAACCCCTTTAGCACATTTAGTCAAGGGAGGAAGCAGGATTGTTCCCTCTAGCTCTGTCCCAGGTGCTAATGAACCAGGTGACAAAGCGCCCCCTGGGTCTTAGGTGTGGGTCCTATTTTGAAATCACTGAAATGTGAGTGTTTAGTTCACAGGAATTGCAGGTCGCAATAGCGTTTGATACTGTGCACGTTATCATTGGAAGTCGCTTTCTCTCACAATGTTCTGTTCTGCAGCTTTATACAATGAAAAAGCTGGAGTGAATGAGCGGAAAAGGAAACGCAGAACAACCATAAGGTAATGCGGCTGGATGCTGAACTGGGCTTTTCAGCTTTGGGAAACGCAGGCAGTCAGCCCTTGAGTATTCCCATCTGTAGGAATAGCCTCCTGAGGCTGCCATCCTACATACCAGGGGTTAGGGACTTTGGGTCCAGGGGCAAAAGGCAGCCTACCTGGTCTTTCTAGCCAGCCCTCAAGACTTTCCCCACATGTCCCCTAGGATGAACCCCCAATGGCCCTGCTCTATGCCACCCATGGGTGCTTTTGCGCGTCTTACTCATCTGGATGGATGATGGAGGGGTGTGTAAACTTCTGACTCTTGTGTGGCTAGAATGTAGCCTCCTGTGGAAAGGTAAGAGTCTTCCCATTGGCCCACTATTGCCTCGGGCCCGGCCCACTAATGCAATGCAGCCCTTAGGCACAAAGAGGGGACCCTTTCCTGCTATAAAACACTTGTCTGAGGCTAAGAACCTAGAATCATAGAATTGTATAGTTAGAAAGCCCCCCACCCCGGTGGCTTGTAGAATTAGGCTGCTTAGTTTTTTTCCCTTTAGTTGTTTTGTTAATAAGTGTTTTATAGAAGATGGTTGCTTTGCTGATGATTTGTAATTGTTTTACGGGCGATCTGTTAATTATTCTATGTGATTTATGTTGTAATTGTGATGGTCTGTTATGTTGTTTATTGTTTTAAGCCACTTTGTGATTCACATAAGTGAAAAGTGGCATAGAAATATAATGATTGAATGGGTCATCTAGTGCAACCGAATCCTGCCCACAGTCTTCCCTGGGTGGGCTCGAACCAACAACCTTCTGGTTAATAGCCAGATGCCCTGACCCATTGCATCACTTCCAAATACACATGTATAGGATTGCCTTGTTAATTACATATACAGTCCTTATATTTGGTTGGCGGGGGTGAGGTCCAAAACATCACACTATTTTCCTCCATATATCTAGTTACAGGTAGGTAGCTGTGTTGGTCTGCCGTAGTCAAAACAAAATAAAAAAATTCCTTCCAGTAGCACATAAGTTTGTTATTGGTATGAGCTTTCGTGTGCATGTTATCTGAAGAAGTGTGCATGCATATGAAAGCTCATACCAATAACAAACTTAGTTGATCTCTAAGGTACTACTGAAAGAATTTTTTTTATTTTGTTCTTCCATATACTTACAGTTGAGTTTATGGTCCCTTTAAAAGACCCGTGCTAATTCAATCTTCTACGATTTTGAATCGATAAAAACCACAAAGTTTTGTTTTACTCCACCACCCTGCCGATACTGATACACCCACCTATTCCTGGCTTGTTTAACCTCTGCAACACAAATACATTGCAAAGTACAACTTCTCTAAAAAGAAACCCTGAAAAGGGAACGTACCATCCCGGCTGTTTTGCATCAGAATCCTACCTGCTCTGCTCAGCCCCTTTCATGTCAAACATAAAGTATAATGCTGCCCCCTTGTGGTCAAAATTAAAAATTGTTCCGCTACGGAGGGAATTGTTTTTTGTTATCCCGCTTGGCTTTGAAAGAAATATACCCAGGCTACAAATGACATGTGGAAACCCAGGCTACAAATGACATGTGGATGTCATACTTTTTTTCCTGTCATGTATGTGAAACGCCTTGCATGAACTGGCCCATAGTTTCCATGCAGCCTGAGATACCAAGGATATGATCGAATTGTCATGGTTCTCCTTTCTAGCATTGCAGCCAAAGAAGCTCTCGAGAGCCATTTTGCAGAACAAAGCAAGCCCTCATCTCAGGAGATCATGAGGATGGCCGAGGGGCTCAATCTGGAGAAGGAAGTGGTGAGGGTCTGGTTCTGCAACAGAAGGCAAAGAGAGAAGAGAGTGAAGACCAGTTTGCACCAGAACACCTTCAATTCCATGATTAAGGACCACCAAGAGTGCCACTAGACTTTCTTGGAGTGAAGAGGGGTTTTTAGACAGCAATACTTTGAAAACTGGACTCCCTCCTTCCCCCCACCCCCCCAGGAAAAGAAACAGACATAAATGCAGGGCATGTAATGCT
Source organism: Podarcis pityusensis (assembly GCF_964106645.2). NCBI lineage: Eukaryota > Metazoa > Chordata > Lepidosauria > Squamata > Lacertidae > Podarcis > Podarcis pityusensis. The sequence goes on from NC_138027.1 coordinate 42,436,690, forward strand.
TACCACTTTTACAAGTTAGTCAAGCTGAATGATAAATAATTCTAGGGGTGCTTCATTTAAATACTGTGCAGTTAATACAGCCTAGCGCAGAAGCACCTTGTGCATTTTAGTAATGCCAAACATCGAAAACAGGCAAAGCAGGAATGAAGACTGCTTGGCCTATTTTAATACCACTATCTATAGTATCGGAGGGTGATGATGACTCCTATGGGTGCAGAATGCAGAAGTTAGGTGGTTAGATATTCACCTTTAAAGGGTGAACACTACTTGCATATTTTGGAGGGGGTGTTCTCACACATCCAAGTGCTTTGCTTTCTTTATTTTAGGCTAAAATCTTTTACTTAGTTGTTCACTGCTGCCACCATGTATCTAAATATCAAGTCAATTATATATACCATTTTTTTACCCACCCGTAGCTAGCTATGGATCAGCGTGGTACAAAACAGCACCGGCTCCATTTCAAAGTAAAAGGCAGAGTAACTTATTATTTATTTTAAGTATAAACAGCTGAGGATCTTAGCTTGTGTAGATACTATATGTTGATCTGTACATTAGGGTTACCAGACATCCCCGTTTCCCTGGATTTGCGAATAAGTCCCCGGACAAATTCCATCCCCGGGATGTCCCCGGATTTCATCTAATGTCCTCAGGAAACACAGCAGTGGCAGTCTCAGCAACCCAGAGCAGTCTGCTCTGGCTGGCTTCAGGAGCTGCTCGGAAGTCCCCATATGATGGTGTGCAGGGGCTCTAAGATGCAATTTCCGGGCTGCCTTCACCTTCCCTCTGAAATACAGTGTGAAGCTTCGCTTCCCAGCTGAGGGATCCCCACCCCTCCTGCTTGCACGCAAGTAGGAATGGGATTGGGGATGCTCCGATGGCAAGGGAGGCATCGCGCTGCCCGAGCCTTGCTGCTGCTGCCACTCTTGGCCCTCCTGCTCCGTCTTGTATGCCTGACCCACTGCACACTGCTTCCCCACCACCACCGAAGAACGAACAACTCAGGGGCTGCCCAGGCTCATGGAGAAAGGAGATAGAAGCCTCAGAGGAAGGGGAAACGTGGCGGTTGAGGTCAAGGCGGCAGCCGCCCCTCTGCCACCGCCATCGTTGCAGCATCAATGTCCCAAACATGTAGTAATTAATTAATTAATTAATTAACGTGTCCCTGGATTCATTGAAAAAAATCTGGTAACCTTACTGTACATGGTTTACTGTTTAACTCAGAATGGTTACAGCTAAAGTTACTGCTTCTTTAAGAAGAAGAAACTGAGAGATTTAATTTATCCCCTATGGTCAGTTTCCCTAAACCACTCCAACCCAGTTAATATTCATCCATCTAGGTGTGGAGAACTACACTTGCAGTCAAAACACCAAGGCTGCAGGCTGCACCCACATTGCTGCTCTTCAAATTTGTGCCTCCAATAATCCCTTGTCTGTTGAAACATGCAGGTGGGGAGGGGGTTTCTGTCACTTGTAATCTGCATTTCAGAAATTCCCTAGATCCTGAAATGTAAGCTCCGAAACTTACACTGAGATCCACAGACTAGAAAAACGTCATTTAACTTATACCAGCCTAATCAGTTTGGACAGAGATTGAGATGGAAGGGATATTTAAAAGCCTGAGGTTATGGGGAAATTCTGCTGACATCTATATGCTGTAGTCCTTTAATCCAAATACTCTCATTAGCGCCCTAGACATTAATTGAACTGGCTAAATAAGTTACAGCATGAAGCCTTTTCCGCTGCAAGAATGAGATTTCATAGGAAGGGAGGAAAAGATGACAGGAATCAAGGGATTTCAGAGGGGGGATGAAAAAAACTGTCAGCTCCGACTGGGGCAGGCTTATCGGTGGCATTGATGAGGACTCTCCTAGTTGACAGGATCCTTAAACCTAAAAGCTCCTTAAAGCAGCTGTCGCCTAATGAGCAGTTTTAGCAAACAGTGAGGGGCCTGCTGGTTAAAATATTGCCAAGAACTTTTAATATGGGAAAGGCTTATAGGCAGGCATTATCTAACATCTGCATTCTGTACATTCATCTTTAAAGCTACTTCACTCTACCTTTGCATTTTGATTTTTTGCTTTGTGAAGTCCAGCCAGGATTAAAAGCTTGCTGTTACCAAAAGGTAGTTGGCCCAATGAGAGGTATTCCTTAAACTACATTGGAATAAACATGGCAATTACCTCTATCCTGGCTTATACAGGGAAGCCAGTAATGTATTAGTTTAGAGGCCTCATCCTAAAAATGAAAGGATCACGCTAAAGCACCAGGTACTATAGGGGGTCTCTAACTGGGACCTTTATTAATAAGCTGGACGGCTTGTGACCCACATCTTGGAAATGACCATAGCACAGAATGGGAAACGCACATGGCTTGCTACAAACAAGCATTTGGCAATCAACAAAAAACACAATTTTTTATTTTGTTGCATTTGGATCCCACATTCTTCTCCAAGGAGCACAAGGTAGAGTCATAGAATTGTAGAGTTGGGTCATTCAGTCCAACCCCCTGCAATGCATGAATCTGTTGCTCAACATGGTTCTCAAGCCTATGACCCTGAGGTTAAGAGTCTCATGCTCTATCGACTGAGCTATGCCTGTGGTTCTCCCCCTTCTCATTTAATAATGGCCTGGTTCACGTCACTTCAAACCATAGTTTAAACCAGGCATAGGCAAACTCAGCCCGCCAGATGTTTTGGGACTACAACTCCCATCATCCCTGACCACTGGTCCTGTTAGCTAGGAATGATGGGAGTTGTAGTCCCCAAACATCTGGAGGGCCGAGTTTGCCTATGCCTGGTTTAAAATAATTGCGGTGGGAAAACAGCATCCAGACAAGGTTAAGGGAAAGATTCTGATCATCCACCACAGGCCATTTTGACAGGAGGGTGGAGCCTTCCACTTGTCAATCCCGACATCATAATCACAAGGTGACCTATCGCCTGCCTGCCTATCTATCTATCTATCTATCTATCTATCTATCTATCTATCATTGCAGGCATGGCTTGAGTTGTGCCTTCAGAGGCAGATCCTTTGCATCACCAACTTCACTTCAAGCCAGCATTGCAAATGAATGAGTGTGCTCATAGCAAGCTGTTTTGGAGCTTGCTATGAAGTGCCAATCCCAGCAGGGTTGCTGAAAGCGCCAGTCATCAGGTGGTTGGTGCTGACAGCAAGGCTTGCATGCCCAGGAACAGTGAGGAGTGCACTTTAAAAAGCTCACCTGTTCCTTTGCAGCTGTGTCTCCACACCCTGATAGTAGGTGTGTTTGGGTGTGGTTCAAGGAAAACTGCTTTTCAGACCAAATTGTGGCCTGGCAAACTGGCAGTTCTTCAGCCCTAGTTTAAGATGATGTGTGAACCACCTCAATGTGAATTAAAACAAAAGTTGTGTCGTCTGGATATTGTTCAATGGATAAACAAGCATCAGGAATTGTTGGAAAACACAGCATCATTGCCAAGCTGCGTAATGTTTGTTTTGCTGTGTAATTTCTTCTGTAGTATATCAGCCAGTTTAAAACTTTCGGCATGGCATACAGTACTTCTACATTTTTGTTATTTGACAGGGTGGAAGCCTAAGATAAAACACGTTTTTGGCAAGAACAGGAATTGCAATATACATGTTTTGATATCTATCACTTCTGTTGTCCTGGTATTATTTATCTAGCGTTTTTTTCTTTCAAAATTGCAGTACAGCTACACTTCTAGCTGCTATTGAATGAATTTGATGCTCCAGCTTCCATTTTATGGTGAGCAACACACTGTTCAGAAATAAAATTCTGCTAGGGAACCCATACTTTTAGCAGCTGCCTGACGCACATGCATAGTAGCAGCTTTCTTCCCAAAAACGATGACAACTGTGAAGGAAGAGAGTTGAAACTCTTAGATCTAGCATTATTAGAGAAACTGAAACGGAGGCAGCACTCAGTTAACTACTGCCTCATTTAGGAGGCATTCCTTCATTCCATTCCCTCTCTCAAATGTTTTTATTCAGCACCCACCATTGACAAAACATTTTCAAGTATTGATTGTCCAGCTTTAGTTGGGCAGCATTTGTAATACTTTTATCTTTCCCACTTGAGTAGATGAATTACTTTTTCACTGGTCATTAGCATTAGCCTAACTTTCTCTACAAAAACACAAGAATTCTTGGCTACATTTACATTTTGAGTAATACCAAAGCTATGAACGCATATCGGTTAGTTTTCTTTATGCCTCTTTCACAGCCCAGTCCTAACCCTCTCCTTTTCAATTCAGCAGGGCTTACTCTCAGGTAAGTGGGATTAGGGTTGCAGCCACAGCCATTCAGGGCAACCCAAACCCAAGCTGGGCAGCAGCAGAACATGATCGAGCCGTGAAGCCACCATCTATGTGGCCCTGTCACTCATTCTGATGGACACCTGCTGGCTACACAAGTCCTGGATTGGACTCAATGCTGCTAAGAGATGGGAGTGGGGTTGACTTGGAATCCAGTGGATCCTCAGCTGCTGCCTCACATTTAAGGTGCATTTCAGGGCTTTCCACAGGCTACTGCTGGCAGGAAATCACAAGCAGTCCAAAAAGTATTGTTGTCATCACCCTCCTGGCAGAACAAGGAAGAGGGAAACCTCTGCCACATCCAATACACACACCCCAGTTCAGCACTTTGGGGATTTGGATTGCATCCTTAATCACTGACTAGTGGATGCGTTTAGTATTTTTTTAAAAACTATTTTTTTAAAAAATCAAACAGAAAAATGGCACTCAAGGAGCTAAAAGCTTTTATTTGATTTTTACAAAATCCATAAAAAGGAGATCTTGCTGAAGGTAGCCACATAGAGTCTATTTTATGCAATTACAAAACCAAATTGTAAACCAAATTGTGTATGTACTTGATTGCTTTGATCCTATGTTTAACCAGAAAAATCATAATTCTATACTAAAATGAAGACCTAGGCTGCTGTTGCCTTATTCCTATGGCGTATCTTGTGAGTTGATAGTCACAGTAATTACTTTCTTTTTCTGTTCTTCATAAACAATCAGCAGACATTTTCTTGTTAATTTACATTCTCACAATTAGTACCAGGGCCACGAAGAAGTTCAGGAACAGAAATCCCCTTTCACAACTGGCAGTAATTCACAATGTGAATTATGTTCCCTATAATACATCAAGTTACCCACTGTTTTACTATATTAGGCGCAATTTTATAACCAAGTGAACCTATTTCCTTTAAATAGCCAAGCATACATAATTCCAATTAGTGTGTAACAACATATATAAAACAGAACAAACATACTATATGGACAATAAAGTATATTTTCAAAGGTAACACTTGTTCAATGAAAAAATGCATAGCAATATGTACAATGCTATTCAATGAAAAATATGTAATTTCAGGTGTTGGTAGTAGATTACATACTTTGTAGCAGCGGTTGCAGTTGAGTTCACATAACTCTTTCAGTGCTATGTCAATTGAGATAATGGCTTTAACATTACATTATTTCCACAATTCTAAGCTTAATTAAAATAAACCAAACACGATGGGCAACATCCAATGATGTTCACCTCCTTGTGCAATGGAAATCCACTTGTGCAACTGAACTTCCTGCTTCTCTTTTCACCCTCTAGCCCCCTTGTGCACCCCAGAGATGATTTTGGGGGCACACAGGAGGCTACAGGGAGAGGAGAGGAAGGAGGAACCTCAGTGCATGAAGATCTCACCCTATGTACACAAAGGCACAGAATTCCTTCAAGTTAGCTGTGTTACAGTACAATGGAAGTTATTTAGTACGTTCCTTACAGACCATTTTCCTAGCATAACATATCATTAGACCACAACCTTGATTCCAAGAAGATAATTATATATCAGTATTGTTCTAAAATCTTGGGACTATATTAGAAATGTATATTTTCAAACAAGGCTGAATCAAAAATGATTTCCTAGAAAGGCGCTTAATGAAAAACCCACTATACTTTTAAATACGTCTTCTGCTTGAAGAATACAACAGCCACCTTCCAAATGAAAGAAAAAGTGAGGTTTTATTTAATACCATAAATTAAGAAGTCTCTTGGCGTGCTTGCAACAGATACGTAAATGAAATGCCTCCAGAAAGGCTGCTTGCAATAGCCTCAGAAAGGTTAGAAACCTGAATGAAAAATGGAGTGTTGGTGCTTTTTGGAGAAAAAGCTAATTGTACCCAATCCAAATTTAGATCATATGTAACGGTTGCTCCTGTTTACAGCAGAATCCAATTTGGTCAAATGTATACACATTTTGCATTGTTTGCATGTTGTGATGTTCTGTCTCAACTGATTCCAACTAATTGTTCCAACTGCTTCTAGAATTCATTGTCACCAAAGATGGCTCGGGCAAGATCTTGCAAAGGAATTTGGTTTTTATTGATACTGGTCTTGCACATTCATGTGCATGCCAGCACTGGAGCAATTGCAGAAGGCAGGCTGCTCGTCACCATGGGGTTAATCTACTCCCAGGGCTTTGAGCTGCCGCTCAATCTCTTCATCAGAAATTGTGGCACTTTGGGATGCTGATGCAGATGGCATGCCTCTGGCAGCTGAAGGAGCCTTGGCCATCTATTAGAAAGAAAAATGAGGAAAAGTTACATTTAGGCAAGCAAGATGAGACACAGTAATCAAAATGATAGAACACAGAGACAAAAAGGAAGGCACTACAAAAGTCAATAAAAATGTAAGGGCAGGGGCAGATTACTTTTCAAGAGCAATGGGAGATAATTTCTTCATACCTTTCCAGATATTTCAATACCAATTTCATCCAGGACTTGGTTCACAATATCCTGACTTTCCTGTTCTTCATCAGAATCATTGAAAATATCATCCAGGGTATCGTTGACTTAAAGATAAATGAAAACAAAAGCTTCATTAGAACTGTAATAGTATAATTGCTACCTTGGTCTTTCATACCACTTTTACATCCCAGCACACATTAACAGCTTTATTTTGAAGAAAAGTGAAATAAAATAATGTAAGCAATAATATATGTGGGTTTATACTGTTATAAATGTAAAGAGGACCCCTGACCATTAGGTCCGGTCATGACCGACTCTGGGGTTGCGGCGCTCATCTTGCTTTACTGGCCGCTTCTGGCAAACCAGAGCAGTGCACAGAAACGCTGTTTACCTTCCTGCCGGAGCGGTACCTATTTATTTACTTGCACTTTGACGTGCTTTCGAACTGCTAGGTTGGCAGGAGCAGGAACCGAGCAACGGGAGCTCACCCTGTTTAAAAGTGATTTTGGCCCTCAAGGCAGTTTACAACTTTAAACATATACAATACAAAAACAGAGTCAAAAAGCAAATCCATTAGGGGGGAGAATTGATAATTTTACAACGCTAGCTCTGAAAGCCAATGTGCTTTTAGTTAGGGATTTAATGCTCATTTGACCATGAATGCTCCCAAAATAAGCCAAGCTATTTCCCCCAAAGTCAAAAAATAGCTTGGCTATTCGTGACAATTTCACTAATGTTCCCTATTCTCCTGCAACCCACCAAGCTCCCTTCCATCCCACCAACCCTTCACCTGCCCCAGCACTAGTAATAAAACCATCTGTGTACTGTCAGGAATAATGGAAGTTAACAGGCCTCCACAATCCTTGGCTTGTTTCCCAATATTTAGCATCACCAGCAGACACCCTAGTCAGCAAATCAGGACATCAAAGCCATGATTTGAACCTGATTTCTTTTTAACAATCATAGCTTGAACCAGCCACTGTTTCCAGATCTTGATGAACTTCTAAAGTAAAAGCACAGCCTTCTATTGTATGTGAAGATATCATGAAGAGGGAAGAATGAAAGCATAAGCTTGTGTAGGTTAAACCATGGGTTTGAATTGAATCCGAATCAAACATTTTAAAAAATCTCTGTACTGGCAGATAAGCACTTACGAGGGGCACAATAGACTTGCATCAGCATGCCATCACTAGTATGCACATTGTACTCAGTTAGGCATCCAGTTAAGACAGTGTCATGGTGCAACAAGATATGGCTTTGTTATGGTGATGGGAATAGCAGCCATTGCTAGTGCAGCGTAGCAACTTCACACAGTGTTATTCTAACATAAAGGTGGGGCGAAAACAACCCAAGAATTGTCAGTTTTCGCATTCCATTATCCTCAAAGGATTTTGGCTTCCAGAGAATCAGCCATGTGAAAAACCAAGTTACCTATTTTACCTATGGTGGACATCTACATTATGATATTGGATCAGGCAGAGCACAGCTGGAAAGATTTACCTCACACAAGACTATGGAATAGTTTGTGGAAAGCAGCTCTTTGTGCTATTAAAGCAGTTTCATTTTTAAGGTTGCAGTTTTGATAGCATAACTGGGACAACATCCCCCATGATGTATGTATATTCTGCACCTAGTGGTTCACTTTTTAAGTGTGGAATTCCACTTAAAAAGCAGCACTGGTTAATGCTTCAGCAATGTAATGCGTCATATGTCCTCCTGAAATCTGAATGGGCTGAGCAGGCCAAGGCTTTAGTGTTCCACATGGCTCTTCCCATGACATTAACATTGCCCCTCTATTTCTGGCCATCCATTTTCATGTTTCCTTGCCTCTATTCTCTATGTAGCCCATACCGAAGTAATACGGAAGGCTATGAAAATGGATGTTCCTGCAATTAATAATTTCAACAAATGTAGGTTAAACACAAGCTCATGAACCAATTATTATCTTGATTTGGTGGTCTTGCCAACCCAAAAAGGAAGCAGGGAACAGTTTTAATCATTGTATGAAAAAGCATAACTTACTCATTTCTTCAGTCATTTCCATTTTCATGTTTTCTTTCTGGAAGTTCTGCATAGTTTGCAGTGTCTTTTGTGGATCCATCTTTTTATTAACAGCTTGCATTGTCTAGCAATAAACAACAACCTTTATGAATAAATGTGGCCAACGTACAGTACAGTAAAACTGCTGAAAATGTCATAATATTTGAATACTTTTAAGGTGTTAGAAGAAAATAAACTCCAAGGAATACAAGTTCCCATGTAACGTGGGGTATACAACAAAACCTTTAGTCTTTGCACATCTAGAACTATCAGAAAAAGAGTAGAATGCACTATTGCGTAGCAGTCAGTTCTTCTGTAAATTCATCTGATGTATCAATTTTCCAAAATCTAATCTGCTGGTGGGTCTTCCTGATATTGACCTGGTTTGGATGTAATACTAAATTATAATTTAGCATTACATTAACAACATCTCAGCTGGTGTTTTTCTCCCTCCAGTGCTGCCTTCATTTGTTTTCAATTAACTGCAGGTCAGTGTCAAATCCAAATCCTAAACCCTGCTTAATATTAATTATGGTTTTATTGGAACAATCATACACCTTGATTTAGAATTGGCTTGTTTCTGTGAGCTATAGTTAAGACCATCAACAGTTTGTTTAAAATGGAAGTGAAAGCTTCTATCATGGCTGTGCCAGATAAGGGAAGGAGGGTGGCATGGGATGAATCACGTTGTTCATGTAACTCTAAGGTATTGTTTAGCATTATGGCTGAACACAGCTATTGTGAGAAGGAAGAACCCTGTATGACTGGCGTAAAACCTCTACTCTTATGCCTACACATCTTACAATTTAGAAAACCTCTTCCTGGCCCTATGAAACTTTATCCGTCATCAAGCATGTAGTAAACCACTTGCCTCACATGAAGCTGACTTATATCAAGTCAGGCCATTAGTGTGTCTACCCCAGCGCTGCCTACTTTGACTAGCAGTCAGGCAGTGGATCAGGAACAGCAACAAAACATGTTTTTGTTCCCAGCCTACCACAGGGTCACCCACTGCCCATCAATTCCTCTCCTGCTGCTCCAATGACTCACTGTGAGGAAGGGTTTTCAGCTTTAGACAGCATCTGCTGCTGCAGCTAAGCAGCCGATGGCTTTCCTCTGGGGCTCTCTTGAGGTCATTTTGCCTCAAAATCTCAAAAGCGCTTAAAGAAAGGGTAGGAGGAGGAAGATGTGGCAGTGATTAGCATTTACTGAGCTGCCTCAGGAGGTTTAATGCCGGTCAGCCCATACTGCTAACTGACATTGGTTCTCTAGTGTTGTTGGCAATAGGTTTTAATCAGCACTGCCAACTTTTAACTGGAAATGTTGCAGATGAAACATGGCATCGTCCGCATGCAAGGAATACATACTACCAGAAAGCTATGTCCCCTCTCTGCGTATGAACTGGTTGGAATGCTTTTATAAACTGGAAGAAAGGGGTTCCACCAGTCCTTTAATACCACTTCACATGCCCCAGAATCAATTGGTAAAATTTTGAATTGTACAACAAACTGTATAACTTCAGAACGTGAGTGGAGGATAACTTTTTTCTTTCCCTCCACATATGCCCTAAACTATCTGTAAGTGTATCAGGTAGAAACCATCTATTCCAGCCCGCTTCCTACTGTGCTAGGTTTTCAGCTGCAGAGTTTTGTTTTGTTTTTTAATGCAGTAGAGCATTCAAAAGCCACTTAGACCCAGTGATGAAAGCCAATAAACTGAAGCTCAATTGTGATAAGGAGGTATTGAAGGTGGATAGTTTGGGTCTAGTCTGGGTCGATGATGTACAAAATAGTTACAGACTTATTTGCAAGGTTGCCCTTCTCTACATGCTATTATGATACCCTCCTTTAATCATACATTCACAAAATTCTTCTAAGATTATTTGACAGCACAGAGAAATCAGAGTTTGAGGTAGAGTTTTCATTTTAAAATAGTGTAACAGAACATAATGGCTATGCATTTCTACCAGGAGCTGTGGAGATACTATGCTGGCACTGTTTCAAACAAGAGATGATTACATGAATGAGGTTTCTGTCTTTATAAAAAGGAGCCAAGGTATCAGAATCCAGTAGACTCTAACTGGTGAGTTTGCTGACATTCTGCTTCGTCCTATTGGATCAGTTATAGGCCAATTAGAGGACACAATTCTACTCAAATTGAAATGATTGGCTATGGGGTGGGTGGGCGGGCTCTGACTGGAGCGAATAAAAGGCCAGGCTCTAGTCAATGAGACAGCAGACTAGGCTAGGCTCTGACTGTTGGTCAGTTGATGGAAGAGCTGAAAGTTGAGGTCAGACAGGGCATATCAAGGGGCTTAAGAAGCCAAAGAGAAGCCAGGAGCTAATGCCACTAATCTAGACCTGATGTTAGGTTTGTGGAGAAGGGCATGTGACTCTAGCAGTAGCCTTCAGGGGAGTTCAGCTGTCAAGCATCAGTAGGATTGCTGAGAACTTGAGGTGACAGGGATTGATGGACTCTGGCAGAAGTCCTGAGAGAAGACTGAAGAGTCAACTTAGAGGAAGAACTCAAGGACCTGACAGAAGAGTGCAAGTATAGACCTCAGTCCCTAGTTCCTAAGTGTTAACTGATAAAGACTATTATAGTGAAATGGATTTAGGTTTGGATTTGGGGTGGTGTGGGGATGGGACTGAAGTTTGCATAGCTTTCCTCTTAAAAGTGGCAGGAATCCTGCTGTGTTTGATACATAATTTTGAGTGACTAAAAACTAACAGTGTATACATTTTTAAGGTAACAGTAACAAAGTAAAGTTAATCACCTAGTTTAAGTACGTAGGGATGAATATATACATGCTTATTAATGTAACAGTTTTAAGTAAGATATACTATACTTTGTTTTTACTTTATATTTTGAGCTCTGTGATGTTTTGCCGTATATTTAACCATAGCTATTGTTGGGTAAACCGAAGAAAATAAATGGTATTCATAATAAAGGATTAAGGATTAAGAAAAATGAAATATAAGTCACAACAAAGAAGTGTGAGATGTGCTTTTTTCTAAAAAAAATGTTTAGGGGTACTCTCATTTTCTTACTCATATTGAAATACTGCCCCTCAGTGAGGCCAAACTTAGATTCACAAAATGTTCAGGAGTATGCATACCCCTGCGTCCCCCCAGAAAAAAGCACTGCAGATGATGATAATAAAAGTTTTGCCAAAGACATCCTTACTCCTAAATTGTCACTTGAACTTAAAATATTGTGACAAAAATGAAAAATTAACTGTTTATTTGTACTTTTAGTAATATTTTTCTATAAGTTCATAACTACATAAATATTTAAGATACCAAAATATACAAAAAAGAGAAATTTACCTTCTATTTGAAGTTCTAAATTGCTTCCAAATTCCTTTAGAAGCAGCAGAAGGACCATTGCTTAGTCACAAATTTTCACTAAGTGATTTCACATACAAGTCGCTCTCTCACTAGAATATCAGGCTGTAATCACAACGTGAATTTGCAAAGCTAAAATGAAACATCCCTGTGTACTCTGCCCTAATTCCTCATATGAGCTATGGGATGCATATGTGCCAATATTCTGCACGAGTCTGTGAATCCATATAAATACAAACAAGCAATTTAGAGACTGACAGCTCAGCTGGGGGAGCAAAAGCTCTTGGATCAGCATGAGTCAAAACAGAACATCCGTAAGCTTAGTCATCCACTTTACTACTCATAACACTGCTTCCATACATACACAACTCAATATAGCACTACAGTGTGCTTACCCAGCTGCAAAATGACAGTGAGGGATTGGGTCACGATAGGAGCCACAGGCAAAAGAGTCCCTAAACATTTAATTACATGGTAGTACAAATGCCTTCAGCGTGTCACATATTGACCTTTTTTCTTTTGTGAGGTATTTGCCAGCTAATCAGTTTAGCTTCTTTAGACATGCATACTCTATAAAAGCCTTGACTATTTTCATCATAAATTGCAGACTACAGTGGTACCTCTAGTTATGAACTTTATTCATTCAGGAGGTCCGTTCTTAACCTGAAACTGTTCTTAACTAGAGGCGTGCTTTCGCTAATGGGGCCTCTTGCTGCCACTGCACCACCGCCACACGATTTCCATTCGCATCCTGGGGCAAAGTTCTCAGCTCGAGGTAACTCTTCCAGGTTAGCGGAGTTTGTAACCTGAGGCGTTTGTAACTTAAAGTACCACTGTACTTTATTGTCAGATTTTTGCAGAGTACTTGTTGTAACTCAACCTGGGACCTGCTGATGAAGGGCAGGTAGTAGGCCTGGGTGATATATCAATATATCACCCAGGACCAGTATGAGGAGCAGACCGTGATGTCGGCTTCACTCAGAAGCATATTACTGGTGAAAATGCTGCTATGTTTTAGACATCACAATAGATTGTGGTTTATCTCAACAGGAACAATCCTAGGCTGACATGAAGCCCCCTCAAGTGAAGCTACAAGACAGAATTTAGAAGCTTTCACACACCCATTTAACTGCAGCTTGTTGTTGTCGAAACCCAGCAAATTGTGGTTAATCTTACATAGTTTGTTTAAAACAAGACAACTCTGACCAGGGTTTATGACCTTGGCTTGCTTCAACAAGCCATAGCTGAGATTAAATTTCAGAGTATAATGCTAAACTGCAGTTAATTAAAAACATAAGTGAAAGTTTCTCATCTCCCACTTACTGCAGTGCCAGAGGAGGGGGAAATGCACAAGCCTAGATTTGTTCCCATCATGATAAACCACAGTTGAAACACAGATTTCTGTAAATTAAAACCAGAATCCTATGAACAACATTTGGGATACTTAAGTTTGATTGCTTACCTTTGCTGTTGTTGACATTGCTCCTGCCATTTTCATCTGTGAGTTCATCAGTTTTGTTTGTGTTGACATGGATGTAACTTTTGAACTAACAGCATAGGTTCGAGTTTTCTGTTTTCGCAGTTGCACAAGCTGTTTTGCTAGAACCTTACAGGCTTCTTTGTTTCCAGTTTTAGCCATTTTCTTTATTTCCAATTCCTATTTATTAAAATGAAAACTGTTTTTTAGTTTGTATTCACTTTTTATCTTCCAGCATAAATACTACGATAGTTTAATGAGTAAAAGGTGATTTTTTTCAAACAAATTCCTATTAGACATGCAAGAAAGCTATCTAAAGAAAAAAATACAATGTTTCCAAAATTAAAAGCTAGGAGTACAGGCAGAAAATGGTGTTAAGGAAATGGACAAGCTATCATTTACCATAACCAGTTTGGGCACTGATTGTGAAAGATGAACTAAGATTCTCCAGTTACTTACCAGTTGCTTTTCCTGTCTCTCCAAAGCTACTCGATCTCTTACTATTGCCCTCTGCGTGCCTCTTAGCTCCTTATTTTGTTCTTTAATTATATCTAAGAAACAAAATATGTACAGTTAGTATAATGGATAAGGAAGTATGGTGAAGACATGCATGGTGAAAACATAAGTTTTAGGTGAAAGGTGTTTCATTCCTAATAGCAGTATCACTGATGTCTCAAAAATAGACTACTGGAATAACTGGAAAACAGACTACTAGAATAGTGTGAGGGATGGAGGCCCAGAAGACTGTATTCTCTGTGGCAGTCCCTCATTTGTGCAACTCTCACTTCACAGAAGTGCATCTAGCATTTTCATTGTACTGCTTATGCTGAACCTTTGAATGCAACCTCTTTACCCTAGCCTTTTGACAATTAAGGTATTTCGTTTAGTGGGACCCACCTCTTTTATTCAGTTTCTGGTGTTTGTTCCATTTGGAATAGTTGTGCTTGTTTTATAATTGTATATTACCTGGGACCTTACTGTAAAGGGCAGATAAGATAATACAGTGGTACCTCTGGATGCAAATGGGATCCATTTTGGAGCCCCTTTCGCATCCAGAAGTGAATGCAACCCACGTCTGCGGGTCGCGATTCACCGCTTTCGCGCATGCGCGTGACGTCATTTTGACAGTCTGCACATGCGCGAGCAGCGAAACCCAGAAGTAACATGCTGCGCTACTTCCAGGTCGCCGCAGCGTGCCACCCGAAAATACTTATCCCGAAGCTACTTCAACCCGAGGTATGACTGTACTTCATAGAAATACTATAGTCTTCAGTTGCAGGTAACCAATTACATATGGGGAACAGAATCATATGCTGTCCTGACTCCACAACCTACTTGTGTCCATTTGAAGGCCTGCACAGACAACATGTGTTTAAAATCCTCCTAAAAGGGTTGTTTCACATGATTGGGTATCCTGCTTTTTTAGGGTCTCAGTCAGAAGGAGAGTGTTATACACACACAGCTGCTATGCAGGCCTTCCATTTAATGCACATGGGTCATTGGGTCACCTGAGACTGAAGTTGTGAATATGACTCAAACATGAATGCCCCATCTTTATTTTATAAAGACTGAAAAAAGCTTACAATGTTTTCACCACAAAATGCATAAAACCACAATAAAACCAATTCATTCTCCCTGTGGATAATTAATATGAAAGCATTCACCAAAGAAACAGGGAGATAAAACTTAACCCACACGAAAAGCTTGGCAAAGTTAAAAAGGGCTTAGCAGTTTGATTTCTGTGAACACACAAACTCCAAATGATATCACACATTTTCTGTACACGTAATTTAAAAAACAGCCATACTGTTTTGAATCCACAGGAAAGCAGAGGCTTCCTCTGGATCCAACCCTGAGGAATTTTATATTTGAATTATGTATGCCTTGGAGAAAAGGCACCTTTGGATTCAACCTACTACGTTACTATTTTGACACTATCATTATTGCTTGAACATAAATTCATACTGTTGGTATTATTTGTTATCTCCATTATTGCATTTTTTCCTATTTCAAAGATGTTCACTGTACATATAATCATAGCCAGATACATTATTAAATAAGTTATATATCAACTTAAGAAAACTGCTACTGTCTCAATGCAGTATAAATAGACTAGAGATAAACCCATCTTCTGTGACCAAGTATCAGCACTTGATTGTTCTCATTTTTCTATCCTTCTGATGTTACAGAAAGTGTGCTCTCCACATCACAATTTTTTGGGGGGAAATTTCCCTTTAATTTCCCTATCAAAGAAATTGTAACACACCATAAACAAAATACCACCTGCAGCACAAATATTTTCTAGCCTTTTAATAAACCAGCACTTTCTTCCACATAGAAAGAGTGCAAGAATCTGAACCTTATGGAATCATAACATTCAAGCTTTCAGTGGCCTACTTTGTAAGTATATATATTTGTATTGAAATACTATTTGCAAACAGAGTTGGAATTCTCATTTCGATAAGAGGGTTGTTCCCTTAGCTATAAATTGAGAAGTTGTGTTTTATCAGATGAGAATACTTGTAATGACTTTCTAAAAGTCTTTTTGGACCACAAAGATATGACACTTTGCAGGCTGGGAGTGTTTATCCTCTTTTACTCAAAGAGAAGCAAGTGACATTCCCATGAACTAGTGGCTATGGCTTCTAGAGGGGAATGAAGTTTTTAAATTATAGGACTGCCAGTCAAGGATTACATTTATCTATTTCTTCATAATAAAAAAGTATGTTTTGTGGGGGGTTTTATGCCTGAGGCCATTTCAAAGTAGCACACAATAAAGTCAAAATAATTTATTTGGAGTTGTTCAGAAGAGAGTCAACCCCCCACCCCCGCGCTTTTACAGAGATGACTTGTCTTATTCTATTAAAAATCCCATTTCTTTTGAAAATGAAGCATTCCTAAAAGTAAGTTTCCATCTTGCTTTCACAATCTAAAAAAATCATCTAACAATAACGATAGGATTTTGTTGCTGTTGCTTCCCACAATATAGACTGTCAAAAATGAATAAAGCATGAACTGCAGCCATAGATTTATTTTACATTAATCCTTTCTTCAAAGACTCTTCTTTCCTAGATACAGTTCCAAGACATACCAGGATGAAATGATTTCAGCATTAAGAAGTCCTGGCAGGAAACATTTTCATATATGTTGAGGCATCTATACTGCCCTTATTAACTTATACACAATTAGTCTCATGTAAGTACTAAATACAATGGAATGATTATCATAGGGAAAAATCAAGAGTGTTGCATGAAGAAGTTTGTACAGTGATACCTTGGTTTATGAACTTAATCTGTTCTGGAAGTCTGTTCTTAAACCAAGGCATGCTTTCCCATAGCAGCGGGGGACTCAATTTACAAATGGAACACACTCAAAAGGAAGCAGATCATGTTCTGCTTCCAAGGCAAAGTTCACAAACCAAAACACCTACTTCTGGGTTTGCAGCGTTCTTAATCCAAGTTGTTCATAAACTAAGCTGTTCTTAAACCAAGGTACCACTGTACTGTACAATTGGGCTTGATTTGGATTGAAATTCATACTTAAGAGTCAAAATTATGGGAACATGAGAAGTCTCAGTTGACAACTCTAAGAATTACCCTGAACTTGGGTTTGTTTGTTTTTGGGGTTTTTTGGTTTTGTTTTGGACAAGAGAATGTGATCTGGGTATTGGGGGTTGTCAAAAAACATTTTAAGTTTTAGATTTGCAGGACTCCTAATGCAGGTATGGGGGTGTTGTGTTACAGAAGATCTTCCTTCAGAACAAAATGGGCTCAAATAGTTTCCTGACTGCCCTGGGAAAGTTTTCTGTTGCTCCAGTCAGTGATCCTGTTGAATACCTGGGCAATATTGGGATAGGGAACTAATCAAGTGGATAGTATTCTGAACCAGCACCAGGAATCAGCAGCAGGTGATGAGGGGTAACAAACTGAGGCTCAAACCAGACAAAACAAATGTACTCTTGGTGGGGGAAGGGGTGGGGGGAGAGATAAAAATCTGGAATAGGGATTAAATGAAGTTTATAGGTTGGGACTATTCTGGATGCAGCTTTACATCTAGATGACCTCGTGGTAACAATGGCCAGATGAAACTCAATCCTAATGAATGGGTCTACAAAATGGCTGTCACACAAAAACACTAAATGTGTTTACACCGACAAAACTTTTCATTCAATATCCCGTGATAATGCAAAAATTTAAGTTCCTTGTTATTTACTCAAAAGCACCTCTTCACAGATCAGAGGTAAGGAGGTGGCACTTATCTGCTTACGTCAGACAGTAAATCTAGTGCCCTCTAGATGCCCATTATCCCTATTAAACATGTTGGCTTGGGATAACTGGAGTTGTAGTTCAACATTTGGAAGACACTATGCTGGCTAACTCTGATTAAACAAAAGGATACCAGAGACAGAGCAGCTTCCAGGGTATAAATACTGAGAGTCTGAAACTATATATTTACTTCTGAATTTGTCAAAGAATGCCAACTTTCCAATCCTTATGACCACGCACTCACACTTACAAGTTTTTGTCTCAGCTTATACTTTTTATGTTTTCTTCCTTAAAGGTTGAACCTTGAGGTTTCAGGTAGGAACCTCTACCACAAGTAGGAAGCTGACTTACGCCATTATTGGTATCTAGCTCAGTGCTATCTGCACTGTCTAACAGTAGCTCTCCATGGTCTCTCCCAGGCCTACTTGGAGATGTAGGGATTGAACAAGATCTTTGAATGCAAGGGTTGCTATCTACCCAAGCCATGGCCCTTCCCATGAGCCCTGCTCTTTACAATGAACTCCCCACTGAGAACCATAGTACTACACCTCATTGGCCTTCCAGAAGTGGAGCAGAACATATATCTTCCATTGAGTCCAGTTCAATTGTTCAGCTTTAATCACTACTGTTTTTCTGCTTTTAATGGGGTGGTTTATTTGGGGCAGGGTGTTTTGTTTGTTACTGCACTCGGCCATGAGCACAACAAAGGCAGAAAATAAATTATTTCAATTAATAAATATGGAATAGCTTTACTACCAGATATATTCACCACACATGAAAATAAGTGACAGAAAAGAAATTATACCACATTTGTAGTAATAGATTATCAAGTGGTCGTGTGATAGAAAACCAAACCATATGGTAACCTCGTTATCTATTCACCCTATAGCAGTCCTGTGTGACAAAAGGCTTCACAAAAGAAGCAACTCCTTCAAATTTATATCAGTGGAAAGCTGAGAAAGCCAGCTGTGCCATCAAATTTTGTACTCAAACTCTTTACCAGGCAAGTTATAGAAAATACTAAATTTATGTTTGATGCACTGCAATTACTGAGTAGTAATACAGTGAGGCAGCAAAGCTGGCAGGACTGGGGATAAAAATTTTATACCTCACTAGACTACTCAGTGCCTTCAAGAGCTAATGACTGTGAGAGTTCTGAGTGCTGGGAGTCGTTCATCTTATCTGCTCAGAGATGTACAAACAGGAGGAACAGGAGAGGACTCTGAAGAATATATGCCCTCCTCCCAGCCATCAACACCTTTCAGGGAAGAAGAACCAGAAGCCACATGACCATTACCTGGTATTTCAGATTTGTCATTGGGGTAGCACTATCATCCAACTATAGGTCTAATTTTAATATTGTGAACCACTTTGATAACCATTATGGTTGTAAAACAATATACATATAAGATAAATAAAAATGTCACCTTTTCTTGAGAACCCAGTTCTAAAGAAAATGAGTGTCCATGTTTTGACTCATGAATGGATGACATAGCCAACAGTAAAATACAGAGGTGGGAGATACGTAATAGTGCATGACACATAGAGAAAATTCACTTAGCAGCAATGATCACACAACATTATGCTGCAATAGTCACAAAATATGCTCTTTCCCTCCCAAATATGCCAAATGCTTCAATGTAATTCAAAGCATTCCTTTGAAGTGTCTTTCTCTAAACTAAGGAAGACTTAACTCATACTTCTTTAGAAATCAGCAGTAGGTGGAATTTTTGTCTACACACACCACACAAATATAATCCCTAGGGAATATTGAAGGAACACTTTTTAATATCAACCAGTACTGCAGCAATAGTAATAAAGGGCATCATTTTGAAGAGGACACTGAGAGCTTTTGTTACATCAAGGAAACAGCTCTCTGGCAACACTGAAGAACCCTGGCAGTTCCTGATAGGAAAGAATGCTCTTGTTTTAATAAAACAATGCATCTTGTTTCCTTGGGGTTTTTTTAGGGCTATTGAAATTGATACAGATAATACAGATAATTATTTATTTTTATTACATTCCTATACTGCCCTTCATCCAAGGGTCACAGGGCAGAATAAAAACACAAAAATACATAACAGAGTAACCAACAAAAACAATAATCCGACACAAAGTATTTATTTATTTATTAAATAAATAGGTGGCTACATGTAGTCATCTATTGTAACAATTTCTCAAAATTACTGCAAAAAAACAGTTCTTAAGAACCTTGCCCTACTTCTAAGGCATTTTCTGCAGTAGCTCTTTCTCCATTTGAGCAGTGCAATCTCCACTGTGTGTTCAACATGGCTTACTCCCAGGTAAGCGTGCATGTGCTCACAGCCACAATCCCTCAATAACCTGGTGCTGGCAGTTCCACAAGGTGTTTTTGTACGTAACACTTCCACACATGATCAGGAGATGAGTCATGCATGTTCTCTCTCTCTCTCTCTCTCTCAATGCACAAACAACCACCACTGCCACCCAACAACACACACGGATTGTGCCCAAGCCTATATTCTGAGCTGCATCATTATTTCTTATCTGTATTACTAAAATTCAAGCCTGATGGTCCATTTAAGGCAAAGGGCAAAGAACGCAGCGCAGGAGGCACCACGACAGCTATAGGGCAATCAGAAAGGAGAGGGAGGAAGACTTCTATGGGGGGAGGCGAAGTCATATTCTAGGGGCAAACTAGGCTGGATCTCCTCAGCTCAGGGGCGAAGCGAGGAGCCCACAGGGGCGAAGCGAGGAGCCCACAGGGGCGAGCACTCCCTGAAGTATCGGGAAATACCTCTCCAAAGGGGCGGGGGGAGCCTTGGGGCGAAGGGAACCCCCCCCCCCGTTTGCTAGGGTGCGGTGTCGTCAGAGGGCGAATAGGGGGGAGGGCTGCCCACCCCCAAGGAAGGAAAAAGGACCCCCCCGCCCCACCACAGCACGAGATTTCCTTCGCCCGTCACTCACCGTCCACCGTCTTCTTCTTGAAGAGCGACGCCATGGCGGCGGCGGCGGCGGCCCAGGAACCGAGGCAGGAGAGCGGGGCCACCGGGGCTCCTTCCTGCTCCTCAGGTGACCGACCAGGAAGCGGAGGCTGCCGCTGTTGCTGCCGCAAGCTCAGAGACGAGCAGGAGAAAAGCCCGCCTCCCGCCTTCGGGAAGAGGCTGAGGCCGTAGCAACAGCGGCGCCCAGTGCCGCCACTGGCGCGGAGGGCGGGGCTTGCCGTGAGGGGAGGGGCTAGAGGAGGCCGTCCCTCTCGCGAGCGGAGTCGGCTCCGCGGCCGGCCGGGCAGGAGGGGGGCGGGGGGGGTGAGCGGCGGTTTCTCACGTGACAGCGCGCGAGCGGTGAGGGGGCAGGAACGGTTGGTAGCCGCTGCCATGACACGACCTAGTTGAAGGGGGGAGGGGTTTTTTTCGAAGGTGGTGGCACGTCCTGAGCGTGGGAGGACGTTTGTTTTATTAACTTATTATCCATTTATTTATCTATGTACCGTCTTTCCCCTCACGCAGCAGGGTAGGGTTGTGCTTGGGGTTTTTTTTGGGGGGGGCGAAGGTGAGCGGGTAGTAGTAAGCTCTACACACACACACACGGGGAGGACGGGCGGATATACCTCACAGCGCTGCGCCTCACGACAACCTGTTTCCCAAGAGTTTCGCCGTTGAGGTGGCAAAGTGGCCAAGCGACAACCCCGGGTTTGAGGAAATGTAGCGCGCGAGCCTTCTCTCCCTTTCCGTCGAAGCATTTTGGAGGGTTATTTTGAAACAGATGCTTTATTCGAGCTTTACACCCACTTCCACCACCACCACCACCACCACCGATAGAAAATGGGCTGGAAAAAAGGCATTCAGGTCACGTGTAAATTCGGGTCGGTTAAATCTTCGTGTCAGAGGCAGCCACACAGCGGTACTTCCCGACGCCTCGACACTTTGGGCGCATCTGCGTGGTCTGAGGGGGCACCAAAGGCTGCCTCGCTAAATCCGAAATGCAGGGCAGGCGCCATGCCATGCAGTGGTTTTGGGTCGCTCTTAGCATGTGGGCTGTACCGCCTCTGTGTACAGCATGTGAGCGCCTGCGCTTCCGTGTGGGAAGTAGGGAAGAGGTCGGCGAGGGTTGTACTTGACCGCAGCCTGGGACTTGCCTGACTCCTGGAATGCCAGGGAGAGGCAGCTGAGTCTGCAGGTTGGAGATGCCCCCCCCCCCCAAAGCAGGCCCCTAATAAGTCTTTTAAAGAATATTTTCAAATTGTAAGAAATAGCGACATTGTAAAGCACAACCTCTCACATCAGAGTTTTGTGTGTAATATGCAGATATTTCCGTAAGAAGCCACAAGGACACCTGGTACATGATTGCAAAGCCCTTCCTGATCATGTCAGTGTTAGGACACTGAGCACACCCAGTCTGGCTCTTGAGATTAGAGAAGTTTGTCATACGTGTCCTAATATAATGTCAGGCTCTCCGTTTGCTTAGAGAAGAATCTTACAGGGTAACATTTGGATATACAGGTTGTCAGGATTGAAGGAAATGATGTTCAGATCCCTTCCAGCCTTACAATTCAGTGTGGCATGCTTCATAAAGCTGGCAGATGCTGTGCAAAATGCCAAACAGCTATTTGCAATTGCAGCAGTAGAGCTGTTCCAGTTTTGTGTGGTGTTCGTATTTCATATGAATATCCTGTTTTGAATGAGCAAGATTACTTGTCTGGATTTTTTAAAATTGATGCTCATTTTGAACTTGCACAGTGTCTCCTATTAGGGAATACACTGCGGATGAGGAGAGGGACCTGCCAGCCCACCAGAGGAACCTGCCAGCTTGCCACTGAGGCTCTTGTCTGCTGCCTTCTGCCGCACTCCTTGCTCCACGAGTCTATACAATCAATACATTACACAACAAACCAATTGACATGACAAACCCAGTACAGCTAATAAACCAGTGTGCAGGGCACAAAATGATGGTATGCCAAAAAGCATGATCTCTGCATATTGAAAAAGGCAGTTTGGGGGGAAAGCAAAAGAAAAATTTAAAAGATGACAGCATAAATATTACATTTTTTCTTCTTGTTTAAATAAATGGTTTCTTAATAGGTAAAGAAAGTATGCAATACATTATATGTAGTACCGGTAATTCATTAACAAGATCCAGATCACTGCTGAGAGAGAATTATGTTTCATGCTATAATACTCGTTATAAATCTCACACAGAACTTTGCTGTTGTAATTTCCCATTGTAATCTCATTCAGTGATGTATACAATTTCCCCAAAAATGTCATGCAGTATAGTCTTGTTTACTTTTAAGCAGTATAGCATTGATTTTGTAAAAATAAAATAAAATCAAGTTTTAACAAAAAATAGTAATATTTAGTATTACTAATAGTAATTTAGCTGCCACATTCAAAATGTACTAAAGAATAAAAATAAATACTAATTGGTGCACAGAATGTCATAATTACCTTAAAAACTACAGATAGACTGTTAAGTAGGCATCAGTGGCTACATCTTTTTCATATTCTGTTATCTTGCTGCATTCTTAGTAAGAGTATGTTTCCGGCATTTTTGTTAGCCTGAGTGTCTGTTGTAGGAGAAAAGCTCTTTGTATCAGTGTTTTGTCTTCAGTGGAATTTAGAGAACAGACACTACTGCTCCATAGACTCCCATCTTCTGGCTGTTTTATCCGTCAGTCCTATTTTTAAGTCTCTTTCTTACACATAAAGCTTGTAGATCCATGTAGCTGCAGCCAGGCACGATGAAGTGGCATACACTGAGGTAGCTACAATGATGAGACAAGTGGGGCAGGTCCTACTGCACATCACTTGCACTCCCATTAGAACCCTTCATTGCTGTCATGTCTCAGACACGTAGAGCTACTCTGTGCTGACTGAAGTGCCTTGAGCGCATCATAGGCTATATCTGCATTTTCATGGAATTGTAACATGACTCGAGTCCCAGAATGCAGCAAACTTCACATTCAAGTGAAAAATGAGTTGCTTGCTCGTAGTTCTGCACCATCTACATTCAGTGATGCCACTCACTGCATGAGGCAGTAGAGCAGTGGGTGGACAACTTTTATTCCCTGTGAAGTAAAAGTAATCCGTAAGGATTTGTGTGCTGGCAGTGGGACCCTCCTGGGCCTCCACCCCAGAAATGTCTGAGGGCAGTGGAATTTCCAAGAGGGTCTTCTGCCCAGAGCTTAACATCCATGAAATTTATGGGGAAGGAGGTGGTATTTCAGATATTTGGGGCTTGAGTCATTTATGGCTTTAAACATTACCATGGTCAATTTGAATTAGGCCCAGAAACAAACTGATTAACAATGCAGCTTTTTTGAAATAGGGTTTATGTGAGATCTCGGTGGAACCCCAGCCAGTATTCTGACTGCTGTATTTTGGACTACTTGACATTTCTGATCATAGGATTGTAGAGTTTGATCATAGAGCTGGAAGGGACCCAAGAGTTGTGTAGTCCAACCCTCTACTTAAAAACCTCCAGGGAAGGAGAGTCCACAACCTCACAAGGGAGACTCTTCCACTGTAGAACAGTTCTCACTATAGGGAGTCACCTACCACCACCACATGTCTCTTCCTCCTCTGGGGAGTGACAGGAATTGTTCTATGCACTGTGCCTTCCAAAGCCTGCTTGGAGTGCTCTTAAGTTCTGCACCACCTGCTTTTTCCTTCCCCTCTTGTCTATTGGAGCTTATTTGGGTGTTGTTGGGATAGTTTACAAAGGCAGGAACCTTATGGTTTGAGTACAGTGGTACCTCTGGTTACGTACTTAATTCGTTCCGGAGGTCTGTTCTTAACCTGAAACTGTTCTTAACCTGAAGCACCACTTTAGCTTATGGGGGGCCTCCCGCTGCTGCCGCACGATTTCTTTTCTCATCCTGAAGCAAAGTTCTTAACCCGAGGTGCTATTTCTGGGTTAGCGGAGTCTGTAACCTGAAGTTTATGTAACCCGAGGTACCACTGCACTTCCTACTCCTTCCTCTCAGCTGGCCATCTCCAGGCTCTAATTCCCTTTCTCCAATCTCTCCATGGAAGGTAACAAGTGGGTTATTGGCATACACATCCACGATCAGTAGCCTTGGATCTGAAGGGGTTAGGTTAAGAATGGAAAATGACATGGTCTTCAATGTGGCTTACCATCTTCACAGTGTATAGGATTACTGGCTTAGAAATAAATCCTAAATTTAAAAAAACCTTATGGTAAGAAATGTAATTTAATCCTTGTGTTTTGGGGGGAAATCCAGATGTGTAGATTCTTAATTGTGATGAATTACACTTTTTAAAAACACCAGGCTGTTCATATTCCATTTTCAGATTTGCAGGCATATGAACTTTCTTTCCAAATTACCTACTGGCAGGCAACTATTTCTTTTCTTTCATCTTATGACATTAATATGCTTGTGCAGGTTTCCCTGCAGCTGTGTATCTTTATTCCAAGGTATTTTAAAGATAAACACATCATTTGAAGAAGTAAAAAAGCACATTATTTGAAGGACTGTAGATTTTATTTGTCAGAAATATGTTAGCTAGCTATTAGCAAAACAACAATAGCATTGAAAGAAATATGCTTCCATCATAGGTCCCCCCCCCATTGGTTCATTTTTCATTATCTTGTACCTGTGATATAAGCATAAGCTATACCTATGCTTAAAAAGGTAAGGAAAAACTAAAAAGCAATTATTTCCACCATAAATTTCATCCATGTAGCTAAAGGAGAAGATTCTGTTGGTAGCAACCTGCCCCAACAAGCTGTCCTGTTCTCCAGTGATTCCTGTTTCTTCATTATTATTTATGTCATTCGAAGGTCGGGGGTGGTTTACAACATACTTTTAAAAGTATTCAGAGTATCTCTGTTTAGAGGATATTGCAGTAGCAGCCTAATCTTAAAGCTATGAATGATGACTGCTAAGCATGCGGGCGGGCGGGGGGCTGGAATGATCAGGTGGGACACAAATAATGACAACATCAACAAAATTTGAACTGGGCATCTTCAAAAAAAATCTTCAAAAAAAAACTGGGCATCTCCATCTTTTAGATTTAGGGGAGCTAGTCTCAAACGTTTGTTGGGGGAGACCTAGGGTTTTTTTGTGGGGGGAGTTATTTGTCCTGTCTTCACACTTTTTATGATGGAGGACCGCTGTAGCCACCCCCAACAACACGTTCTCAAGATGGAGGGGGAGGGAACAGCTGCAGTCGCCTGTAGTTCCTGCACAATGTTTGCCATCTTGCCAAAGGTTGCAAGCAGCTTTACCTGCAGCAATTGCATGTTGATTGCCCTCTTAAAAGACAAAGTCCAGCAACTGGAGGAGCGTGTAGCTACGCTCCAAAGAATTAGAGAGCTGGAGCTCTTCTTGGAAGCAACAGAGCACACCGTCTCCAACAAGGAGGAGACAGGGGACTCCCCTGAGAAGGACGCTAGTTCACCAACACAGGAGCCAGATATATGGAGAAACGTGACTCAAAGAAGTAGGAGGCCCAGGGTTCGCTCTGATTGTTTAGAAATACACAGTCGCTTTGAGGTCCTCTCCCCTAGCATGGAAGACGAAGAGCAGACTCCATTTGAGGATCTCTCCCTCATTACAGTCGATCAGGTATATGAAGACGAGCAGCAAAGTCAGTCCTCAGGGAATGTGCAGGCGACCTTGGAGCGGACAGCTCACGGAAGAACCCCGACCAAACCTAAGAGGAGGCGTGTAGTGGTGATAGGGGATTCCCTACTGAGGGGAACAGAAGCAGTGATCTGTGGGCCTGACAAGATGTCTCGGGAAGTGTGCTGTCTCCCCGGGGCTAAGATCCAAGATGTAACTGAACGACTGCAAGGAATCATAAAACCCACTGACAAATACCCCTTCCTCTTGGTTCATGTGGGAACCAATGACACTGCAAGCAATAGTCTCCAGAAGATCAAAAGAGACTACGAGGCTCTGGGCAGGAAATTGAAGCAATTAAATGCACAAATTGTCATCTCATCTGTCCTCCCAGTTGAACGACGTGGCCCAGGGAGAGAGGGGGAAATAGTGGAAGTGAACAGCTGGCTTCGCAAATGGTGTAAACAGGAACGGTTTGGATTCTTAGATCACGGACTGCAGTTTCTTGAAGATGGACTTCTGGCAAGCGATGGGCTGCACCTCACAACAGTTGGGAGGAATGTTTTTGCCAAAAATCTCAGAAACCTCATCAGGAGGGCTTTAAACTGACTAATGTGGGGGAGGGAGACAGTGCTCCTGAAGGTAGGAGTCTATCAATTGATGAAGATGATCATCCAAATGTCATAGACCAAATGGAGCAAACAGCACGCAGACCTAGTGGTGGGAGGAAAAAATCCTTAAATAAGAGTCACGGGGGAATGATTAATGGACTTCAATGTCTGTACACTAATGCGCAAAGCATGGGAAATAAACAAGATGAGCTTGAGCTCTTGGTACAGCAAACTAAATATGACATAATAGGCATCACTGAAACCTGGTGGGATAAGTCCCACGATTGGAATGTAATAATGGGGGGATACAATCTATTTCAGAGAAACAGACCAGACAAGAAAGGAGGAGGAGTGGCGTTATATGTCAGGGATGTGTATACCTGTGAAGAGATCCAAGATTTAGAACCTCAAAGCCAAAGTGAGAGCATTTGGGTCAAAATTAAGGGAGAGAAGAATAACAGTGACCTCATTGTGGGAGTTTACTATAGATCCCCAAGCCAAACGGAGGACATAGATGATGCCTTCCTGGAACAGATGGCCAAGCATGCAAAAGGAAGGGAGATAGTAGTAATGGGGGACTTCAATTACCCGGATATTTGTTGGATGTCAAACTCAGCCAAGAGCATAAGGTCAAACAGATTCCTCGCTGGCCTTGCAGACAACTTCATTGTCCAGAAAGTGGGAGAAGCAACAAGAGGAACAGCCATTTTAGATCTGGTCCTAACCAATGTTGATGACCTGGTTAGTGGGGTAGAAGTGGAAGGATCATTAGGCGCGAGTGATCATGCTCTTCTGAAGTTTACTATACAGCGGAAAGGAGCAGCCAAGCATACTAGGACTCAATTTCTTGACTTTAAGAAAGCTGACTTCATAAAACTTAGGGAAGTGCTGGGTGAGATCCCATGGACAGTAATACTAAAAGGAAAGGGAGTTCATGATGGCTGGGAGTTTGTTAAGAGGGAGATACTAAAAGCACAACATCAGGCAATACCAATGAGACAGAAACATGGAAGGTGCCTAAAGAAGCCAGGGTGGCTATCTAAAGAACTTTTAACTGAGTTAAAATTAAAAAAGGATGTGTACAAAAAATGGAAAAGGGGGGAAACCACCAAAGAGGAATTCAAACAAATAGCCAGCACGTGTAGACACAAAGTCAGAAAAGCTAAAGCACAGAATGAACTCAGGCTTGCTAGAGAGGTTAAAAGCAACAAAAAAGGCTTTTATGGGTATGTCCGTAGCAAAAGGAAGAACAAAGAAACAGTGGGGTCACTCAGAGGAGAAGATGGTGAAATGCAAACAGGGGACACAGAAAGAGCTGAACTCCTCAATGCCTTCTTTGCCTCAGTCTTCTCCGATAAAGAAAACAATGCCCGACCTGAAGAATTTGGAGCAAATGATTCAGCAAAGGAAACACAGCCCAGAATAACTAAGGAGATAGTACAAGAATACTTGGCTAGTTTAGATGTATTCAAGTCTCCAGGGCCAGATGAACTGCATCCAAGAGTATTAAAAGAACTGGCAGATGTGATCTCAGAACCACTGGCAGTCATCTTTGAGAATTCCTGGAGAACAGGCGAAGTCCCGGCAGACTGGAGGAGGGCAAATGTTGTCCCTATTTTCAAAAAGGGGAAAAGAGAGGACCCAAATAATTACCGCCCAGTCAGTCTGACATCAATACCAGGGAAGATTCTGGAGCAGATCATTAAGCAAACAGTCTGTGAGCACCTAGAAAGGAATGCTGTGATCACCAATAGTCAGCATGGATTTCTGAAAAATAAGTCATGTCAGACTAACCTGATCTCGTTTTTTGACAGAATTACAAGCCTGGTAGATGAAGGGAACGCAGTGGATGTAGCCTACCTTGATTTCAGCAAGGCATTTGACAAGGTGCCTCATGATATTCTTGTAAAGAAGCTGGTAAAATGCGGTCTTGACTATGCTACCACTCAGTGGATTTGTAACTGGCTGACTGACCGAACCCAAAGGGTGCTCATCAATGGTTCCTCTTCATCCTGGAGAAGAGTGACTAGTGGGGTGCCACAGGGTTCTGTCTTGGGCCCGGTCTTATTCAACATCTTTATCAACGACTTGGATGATGGACTCAAGGGCATCCTGATCAAATTTGCAGATGACACCAAACTGGGAGGGGTGGCTAACACCCCAGAGGACAGGATCACACTTCAAAACGACCTTGACAGATTAGAGAACTGGGCCAAAACAAACAAGATGAATTTTAACAGGGAGAAATGTAAAGTATTGCACTTGGGCAAAAAAAATGAGAGGCACAAATACAAGATGGGGGACACCTGGCTTGAGAGCAGTACATGTGAAAAGGATCTAGGAGTCTTGGTTGACCACAAACTTGACATGAGCCAACAGTGTGACGCGGCAGCTAAAAAAGCCAATGCAATTCTGGGCTGCATCAATAGGAGTATAGCATCTAGATCAAGGGAAGTAATAGTGCCACTGTATTCTGCTCTGGTCAGACCTCACCTGGAGTACTGTGTCCAGTTCTGGGCACCACAGTTCAAGAAGGACATTGACAAACTGGAACGTGTCCAGAGGAGGGCAACCAAAATGGTCAAAGGCCTGGAAACGATGCCTTATGAGGAACGGCTAAGAGAGCTGGGCATGTTTAGCCTGGAGAAGAGGAGGTTAAGGGGTGATATGATAGCCATGTTCAATTATATAAAAGGATGTCACATAGAGGAGGGAGAAAGGTTGTTTTCTGCTGCTCCAGAGAAGCGGACATGGAGCAATGGATCCAAACTACAAGAAAGAAGATTCCACCTAAACATTAGGAAGAACTTCCTGACAGTAAGAGCTGTTCGACAGTGGAATTTGCTGCCAAGGAGTGTGGTGGAGTCTCCTTCTTTGGAGGTCTTTAAGCAGAGGCTTGACAACCATATGTCAGGAGTGTTCTGATGGTGTTTCCTGCTTGGCAGGGGGTTGGACTCGATGGCCCTTGTGGTCTCTTCCAACTCTATGATTCTATGATTCTATGATTCTATGAAAAGACTAACTTAGAAGCTCAACATCAAAAAAACCTAAGATCATGGCCATTAGTCCCATCACCTCCTGGCAAATAGAAGGGGAAGAAATGGAGGCAGTGACAGATTTTACTTTCTTGGGCTCCATGATCACTGCAGATGGTGACAGCAATCACAAAATTAAAAGACGCCTGCTTCTTGGGAGAAAAGTGATGACAAACCTAGACAGTATCTTAAAAAGCAGAGACATCACCTTGCTGACAAAGGTCTGTATAGTTAAAGCTATGGTTTTCCCATAGCTTTGGAAGTGAGAGCTGCACCATAAAGAAGGCTGATCACCGAAGAATTGATGCTTTTGAATTATGGTGCTGGAGGAGACTCTTGAGGGTCCCATGGACTGCAAGACGATCAAACCTATCCATTCTGAAGGAAATCAGCCCTGAGTGCTCACTGGAAGGACAGATCCTGAAGGTGAGGCTCCATGGGGTCATGAAGAGTCGGACACGACTAAACAACAACAACAAACAACAAAATCGTCTGGGCCCAGAACACTATTTGCATTCAATCTTCTCAGTGGGGTGTGATCCTTGCCCACATGACAGCCACCTTGAGTTATCCCCTTCGGTGCTCTGGGCTCCCACTATAGTAATAATCTCCCTCCCTTCCACCCATATGCCACACACACACTGTGTAGCAATCAAGGCATTTCATTTGGTCAGTGCTCTATAATCCAAAGAGGCCTTCTGCCTTGGTTGTAGCTGTCTGTCTTGCCTCCAAGAACAACTAGAAGTGTTTCTTGCCATCTTTCTTTTTAGTGCTGCACATCACTACAGGTTAATCTTTATACTGTGACTGATAAGTTGAAACAAAACACTCATCAGGGAAACACAATTGAATTCTATACCGGTGACTCAGAAAATGCAATAGATCTCTTTCACATTTAGTTAAACTTTTTTGCCCTTTGACAGGGATGGCAGGCAGAGAAATTGCTTTCTACAGGTTTTCTTCGGATGCTTTTTATGCCAAGAAAGAGAATGAAAAGGAAGCTCTAACAATACTTCTTACAGGCATTCTGGCTAGGCTTTTTCTGAAATTGTTTTTTAAGAAATTAGTTGATAAAATTGAATCATAGAATCAAGTACAGTATATCAAATAACTGCTCTTTCCCGATCTTCCGCAAAGACCAGAGTATGTACTGGAGAGCACAAATGTAACAGGATAGGAATTCATTTTCTTCATGTGCTTATAATCCACCATGCACACACAATTTGAATGTATGTCTCATTGAATATTTACATTGAAGAGAAGCAGCAAGCTATTAAAAGTGTTCTTGGTGTAACCTTTAAGCTACCTGCAAGTTTCTTTGGACCTATTTTTTAAGGCACTGCTGTTAGTCTTGAGCAAAATCTTCTGATTCTCACTGAACTGTGCAGCTGCAAGCTCCAGTGAAATAAATGGTGCCTGGCATGATGATGAGGTTGTTTGAGGCTTTCAGCCAAAGTCTAGCTTCATCAACCAAGTATAGTAGGTAAATGACTGCATTTCTTAAGGGTGGTCATAAAAACTACTGCTTATATTTTGAAGTCATTTAACTTGTAAACTCTGCATCTTTAAATGACTTTGCCCAAGGTTGAACAGATATCGGGGGTATCACCTAAAAAGCAAAGGCTTTTGGTACTTTATCATGAGCTTCAATATTTCCTTAAGGCATGAAGTTTAAAAAATATGAGAGAGATAGATTAGATGAGGGTATTTATTATTGCAAACTGCACAGTCAACTGGGATTGCTGCTAAATGCTCTTACTATCATAATAGCCAATCTTATGTTAATTCTAGCCTGAAGCTTCTTGACTTTTTATGTGCGGAGATAATGGGGGGTAAAACTACAGCTTTTTTGGTTGTACAGCAAATTCTTTCCAACCATGTCAAATAAATTATACTGGCTTGCAAACTAAAAATGGTTTGGGCATTGGAGGAATTCCCAGCAATAATATGCAAAGGTTATTACCCTTGATAGTTAGAGGGTGTTATATTTTATAGTTGATGCTATTTGAATATTTCCTTCATAGGATGCTAGCAAATCTACATTCCAACCTTGTACTTTAGCAAACTATAGGCGAATTCCTTCCTGATAGAATTCGTTTTAGTCCTTGTGCTATGTAGGTATGTCATGTTTTGTTCATGAACTCTGGCATGTTTAGTATACACATGTGTATATACAGTTATTAATCTTGATCTTATGCATTTCCTTTAGGTGGGTGATTATTTGTTATAAAATGATATAGCTCTATTAATGCCAAATCTTTTAATCTGCTTTGCCCTTCATTATCAAAATTGCCTCTAATTACTCCCTAAGCCAAACAAAATTTCAATAACACAATTATTTAAGTCCTGACTATTTAATTACCAGTAACCTGAACATATTAAACTGTAGAATAATTCTTAAAGAATTTGTGAAGTTAAATTAAATGCTTTCAGGAATTTTAAACAGCAGCCAGATCCCAACCACTAGAACTTCTAGGTTCTGTAGATTCCCGCGTATAAGACGACTTTTTAACCCCGAAAAAGAGGTTAAAAAGTCGGGGGTTGTCTTATACACCGGGTATGGGCGGCGTGGAGCGGAGTCCGTCCACTGCTGCTTCCGAAGCAGCAGCAGCCGGCGGCGGGTTCTGCTCCACGCCGGGTGGCTTTCTACTGGTGTGGAGCTGCCCAGTGTATTAGGCGACTGGGCTTATAAGATGAACCTCCAAATTGCAGCTGCAAATTTGGGGGGTCGTCTAATACACCCAGTAGCCTAATACGCCAGAATCTACGGTAGTTTTGCCTCCTTAATAAATTGAAAATAATAATAAATAAATTATAGATATAGATATATCACTTAAGTAAAGCTGAGATCTACACTAATTGGAAAACTAATAAGTACTTTACAGAAATAAAATTCCTAGCAGGCTTAATACAGTCGCACCTCGGGTTAAGTACTTAATTCGTTCCAGAGGTCTGTACTTAACCTGAAACTGTTCTTAACCTGAGGCACCACTTTAGCTAATGTGACCACCTGCTGCCGTCGCGCCGCCGGAGCATGATTTCTGTTCTCATCCTGAAGCAAAGTTCTTAATCCAAGATACTATTTCTGGGTTAGTGGAGTCTGTAACCTGAAGCGTATGTAACCTGAAGCGTATGTAACCTGAGGTACCACTGTATTTAAAACATAGCAACCAGGATTGGGTTGTTGTTTCTGTTCTTTAATTTCTTTTGTTTCCCATGTAAGCTGATGCTCGTCATTTTTACAGCCTGTCAAGTGTACAAAAAAGCTTCCTGAAGTGCTAGTCTGACAATATTATATTCCATGTCTTCCCTGAAAACTTGATGCCTAAAGTCATGGAAGTCACTAAAATTACACTCCCACGGTATGTGCAGTCAGAAAGCAGGATATATTTTAAGCTGGATTGGGCCCTAAAGTGTTATAAAAAATAGCTTTTCCTCATTTTTTTTATCACTGCAAGTCCATGCAGGCAGAATCAAATTGTTTATGTGAAATCTATTGTTCATGCCTTGCAATATGGTTTCTCATTGGGCCCTTGAGTGTAGTTTACTTTTTGTAGTATCATGAAATATCTGTTAGTTTGGGCTTTTAAAAAAAATCCACCCTTCCTTTGTTCTCTAGTTTGAGTTCACCTATTTTAAAATTTAATTTAAGAACTGAAATAAAACTGGAACAGATTTACCTTTATCATCAGTCATGCCATAATGTTATTTCTTAATTCTGTTTCTCTCATCTCTATGTGTGTTGAAAATAAATGCATAAGTAAAATGTAAGAACTATGTTCCAATATTTCTACATATCAGTAAAGTGGGGTACTAATTTGTCCCTTCAGTTTTAATGAAGCGTTAGAAAGTATCAGGACAATTCAGATATGTTGCTTTGAAATCAATTGCCTTGTATTTTGACCTTTAAAATTAATGAACATGCCTAAATTAGGTCCATTAATGTTAATACACCTACTCTAAGTAAATCTGAGAGTTGAATACCACCCAGTATTGGGAATAACTACCATTGAGTAGAAGTGCATACGATCCAGCTGCATGTCCTATTTATTTCATGGTACTTAAGTGTTATTGCCCCTTTCGATGAGTTTTCAAATTGCTGATGGACTGTGGCCAAGGTCATATAATTTTAGGCCTTGCCCCAAGCACATTGCAAGTCATCCTCCAGTGAGCTCCATATGTATTTTCACTGCTGATTGTAATACTGTGAGTCCTCCATCATAGGCTCAGGTTGCATATATGTGTAAATAAACCATATATTATAAAGACACTACAGTCTCTGCTGTGTTTCATTTCCAATGAAAGTGCCTGGAACCCTTGGAATCTGACAACCCTTGTGGAGATTTAGGTGGTGTTTGACAGTGTGTCTGTTTGTTTCTAATATATGCAGGAATTCCTGTTTCTGCTGATCTGTAGCTTATGGAATTGCGAATCATTATGGCTTCACATATTAGACTTCATGTTTAAGAAAAAGGTTAACCAAGTTTGGTGTTGAGTTCATTCCCCGCTAACCACAGAGATAGCTTAAGGATGGATGCCATAATGGCACAACATTCACATTCTCTATTATAAGAGTCTCTGTAAATGTTTCAGTTGAATATGTAGGCTGCCTAATTAAGATTTTTGGTCATAATGTTTTCCATGGTTGTCTTAAAACACTAGTGGAACTGAACATTTCATTCACATTTCTGCTGAGCGCAACATTTAACACAATAGTTCTCTTGCTGATAATTGCCTAATCAGCATCATTATAATTTGCTACGCTAGCAAAATCCCTGAAACTAGAGGTGGTTCAAAACAGTTAGTACTAGTTTTATTGTGGCTGATTCCCATGTTCATTCTCATCCATTCTCTTATATTAAGGGGTGGGGGATAAATGACAAGATGTTCATATATAGTTGCTGTTTAGGTCTTTCCAAATGATAGAATACAAAATTTTATCTTTAGTGGTGTATTTGCATAGGCATAATTCCAGTGCATCTATTTCATATATTGTCCCTGTGTAGTGAGTCACTTAATTTCCAGTAAGTACCTTGAACAAGCACAGTGGCCTTATATCTTGGCAAATTCCCTTATTCATCCTCTTAAGGTTACCCCACTAAATGAAGTCTGGTGGGTGGTTACTAAACAAAGGTTACCAATTGGCAGTGATGCCCCAGCTGTGGAATGCTTTCTCCAGAAAGGCTCACCTGGTACCTGTGTTATGGTCTTCTTGGCACCAGGTGAAAGAGGCATTCCCCCCCCCATGCATGTTAATATCATTATTTATTAAATTCTATTCTGCCCTTCCTCTCAAAGGAGCCCAGGGTCGTAAACAGCAAATTAGTAAAAACAATACAATTAAAATAAAATAAATAACATTTAAAACAACTGTGAACATCTAAACATATTAAGAACACCCAAAATCCTCTAAAATTATTTTATTACAGTGGTACCTCGGGTTACATACGCTTCAGGTTACAGACTCCGCCAACCCAGAAATAGTGCTTCAGGTTAAGAACTTTGCTTCAGGATGAGAACAGAAATCGTGCTCTGGCGGCACGGCGGCAGCAGGAGGCCCCATTAGCTAAAGTGGTGCTTCAGGTTAAGAACAGTTTCAGGTTAAGTACGGACCTCCGGAACGAATTAAGTACTTAACCCAAGGTACCACTGTATTGTATTACTACAATTTATAACCCACCCCTTACCCTAAGGTCTTAGAGTGTGTTACAACATTTAAACTCAATCTTATAAACAGTTTAAAGATCTTCAGGGTATTAAACTGCTGTGCTGATTGCTACAGATGGTTTTATATATTTTCATTTTATACTGTAATCATTTTACACTGTATAATATTTAGTGTTTGGGGGTTTTAGTCAACTAACTTTTACACAGAGTCATTGAAATTAATGGCAATGGCTAAATTAGGTCCATTAATTTCATTGAGCCTACTCTGAGTAAATGTTATGCAAATACATCCCTATGTTTGTTTATATGTTTGTTTTTGTCTTATTAACAATCCAGTGAACATTGTTAAATGTGTGCTATACAAATGCACACCATCTATATATTGAGAAACCAAGTTATTTTATTCTGTGAAGGTTTCAACTTGTCTGGTGTAAAGCACTGCATCAAGAAAAATATTTTAATTTACATATTAAGGAAGGAATATCCTATATGTACAGTAATCTACCTACTCTTCTGGAAAAGAACATCTATTCATATAATGAATTAATATTTGAAACAGAATCATTTATAAACTTTGCAGCAGTCTATCTCAACACAGAAACTCAACTATATACAGAGAAACAATTACTGGTGCTGTTTGTGAGTCATAATGAAAGCAGGCACAGAGAATGGGCTATAAACAGGAAGCCCTTTATCCCAATTTCTGAATTGATGTATGACCTCGAGCAAGTGTGTCCAACCTTCTGTTTATCTCTACAGCTTTAAAATGAGAACATTGTTCTTCACAGGGGAATTATGAAGAATGAAGCAGTTACTATGAATTTTTGAAGTGTGTAAGTGTTTTTAAATTACATATTTAGATCATATTAATTGCCTGAGAAAAAACATAAGAAAGCCGTCAGTGTTAGCTTTTGGTATGTGCTAGCATCTAAATCCAAAGAGACAGGAAATAAATATAATCAAATAATTTATTAGGCACATCTGCTAAAATGCTCACAGCTAGACAACCTGTAGCTTAATTGTTCCTTGTACAGGACTGGATTTATGGATAGGCTTTCTGGCCCCAGTATCGAAAGTAGGAAGCCCTGCCTCAGGCAATGATAGTGTCGTACAAGGAACATAGGTAGCACAATTCAGCTGTGTCAAATTAATGTTCCTATCATGGGACACGGAAGCATAATGAAGGAAGACTAAGGGCATTAAGGAGAGCTAGTCCTTCACTAGGACATCCCCTTAGATTTCATCTTGAGTGCACAGAGAAATAATTTCATTTTCCCCCAAAGTGAAAACAGTCGGTTATAGATTAGCTTTGGTGAGAAATGTGACCCAAAGGGACTTGGCATTGCATATCGTTTTTGCAGGTGTCATCTAGTTTGTAACTGGGATGATTTAATGAACATAATAATTTTCTGAAACTTAATGGCACACTAGAAATTGTAGACCAAGAATAATTCACAGTTTGTACCTTGTTTGCTAGGGCTTTCCCTCCTCTGGCCCGTGAAAATTATGTAAAGATAAAGATAAATTTAAAGAAAATACTACTTCCTTTTTTCCTATCAGTAGATCATAATCAAAAGGATCTCTTTGTGTACTTTATTTATAAGATACAGTGGTACCTGAAGGCAAATGAGCATAATGGTCACAAATCCAATACAGTGGTACCTCAGGTTAAGTACTTAATTCGTTACGGAGGTCCGTTCTTAACCTGAAACTGTTCTTAACCTGAAGCACCACTTTAGCTAATGGGGCCTCCTGCTGCTGCTGCACCGCCGGAGCCCGATTTCTGTTCTTATCCTGAAACAAAGTTCTTAACCTGAAGCACTATTTCTGGGTTAGCGGAGTCTGTAATCTGAAGCGTATGTAACCTGAAGCGTATGTAACCCGAGGTACCACTGTATAGGCATCTGATTGTTTTCTTTGATTTTGTTCTTCATAATATGATTTTTCTCTTCTGCTTACTTAGATAATAATGTAATTCTCACATACATCCTGCAACTGGCCATATTAATGCTGCACACTGGATTTTCTTGGATTTGTGTGCAGATTTACCTTACAAAGAAGTGATAATTACCTAAACCTGTTGTAAGGTTGTGTACACATTACTATTCACTCCAGCTCCAATGTACTCCCTCCTCTGGTCTTTGAAGCTGGGTACACACGACATCAGCCACCATCCATATGTATCCTGTAGTTTATTGGGAAATACTGCTGTCTGATGCATCTGATTTGAAAACAGTTAAGTTGAGGTGTGTATACTTTAGACATTCCTGATTCCTGACAACTTGATTGAATAGCTGTTTGAGGGAGTTGCAAGTGCAGTGGAAGCAAATCAGGTAATGATGCTTACAGCGATGTAAAATGCAACTTGAAGTATGCCAAGGAGCAAATGACCTCACTGTGTGTTAAGCTGCTAAAGTGTACATGCCCCAAGATATCCACGTAGATCTCCCCAAACAGTACTAAAGTTGCTGTCTTAGTACTGGGCTTTGCAGCTGGCAGTTGTAATCCAGGCTTACATGCATCATACACAAAATGGACCTAATTATGACCAAATGCAAAACTGTATCAGAAATTTCACACATTTGAATTCCATCCATCTATGGCCTTTCCCAGGATACTCCCTTCCTGGTTTTCCATTCTTCCACAACACTGATTTGTTACAGTGGATGCTCAGGTTGCAAACGTGATCCGTGTGGGAGGCACGTTTGCAACCCGCAGCGCCGTTTCTGCGCACGTGTGTATGAGATTTGGCGCTTCTGCACATGTGCAAAGCGTGATTTAGCGCTTCTGTGCATGCACGAGCACCAAAACCTGAATGTAATCCATTCCGGTACTTCCAGGTTTCAGCGCATCCATAACCCGAAAACGAGCAACCTGAAGTGTCTGTAACCCGAGGTATGACTGTATTCCATTGTTCACTAGTAGAGCCGGCCCAATATATTTTTCTGCCTGAGGTAGAGCAGTAAATGGCATCTCACCATCATAAAAAGCATACTACCCAAGGCAACCAAGTTAGTGTGACCCCTGAGGTAGAAAAATGTCACAGGCACCTGTCCTCATTCTTGACAGTAAAAATACAAACATGATGAATTAAATAACAATTTTCTGCCATTCCATGATACCCAAAATCAGTTGCCTAAAGTGGTCATCTTCCTCTGCTTAATAGTAGAGGCAGACCTACCACTAAGCACACTCCGTCTGCACCCAGTTTCCTCACTCGCCCCACCTCACCTGCCTGTCTCTGGTGCTTCCTTCACTCTGGAGCATGCACAGGGTATTAACAGTGTGATGACAGACTAGTACAGAGAGAAAAATCTGTCAAAATTCAGGTTGAGTTTTATATTGGTACCACTCCATAGACTTTTCCAGAGGTATTCTTGGTGTATCATCATGGTCCAATATGAAAGGACAATTTATGCGAAAGAAATAAAACAAGCAGCTCTCTTCCAAGCAAACCAGAGAAAATTCGGGGGGGGGGGTAGCTGTAGGGAATAAACTTGCACTACAAGGGAGATAGGACTATATGATTTCCTGCTGCTGATGGATGATTACAAAAATAATGCCATTTTCTGAATGTTGTAACATTTGCATCACAAATGCAGGAAATAGACTTAGGGAAGAGCTAACAGATTGTCATTGCCCGAAGCACTGTTGTACCAGTGATTGCTCCAAAATAGCATATTTTAATATATTTTTTCTTAACCCTTCTTATGCCTTCGATACAACTTGGACAAAAACCAGCTTCATGGACTGTGAAGAAGTGTACCTTGGACAGAGACCATCATAATTTGAACCAGCTGTATCACTCAATTTTCTTTCTTTAGTTGGGAGTAGTATATGGAGATATGTGGTATTTTCAGACTCACTTTATGCATTATGAGTTTTATGTGGATCACTTAGTTCTCCACACTGTAACAGCATTCAGGTAAACACTTTCACATGTGTAACTATTTATACCAGCCTTTCTCAACCTGTGGTTCCCCAGATGTTGTTGAACTACAACTCCCATCACCCCTAGCTAGCAAGGCCAGAGCTCAGGGATGATAGGAGTTGTGGTCCAACAACATCTGGGGACCCACAGGTTGAGAACCACTTATTTATACCATAGCTGAGTTAACGACAAATCCAAAGCCCCTTACCTGTGAGGAGAGCTATGGTGAGCATCTGATCCATTTGTATCCAATTTTTTTATTATTTGCACTTGCAACAGTATTTACGACATATAGTTGACTGGGGATTTGCTGTGTTATGGACATGGTTGGTGGAAATGACCAAGAGTGAGGTTGTATGTGGGAGAGTGCTATGGATATGTTTGGGAGATGATTTTGTGAGAAGTAAGTAAGTAACTAAGTAAGTTACTTTGTCTAACTGCCAATGATGTTTTAATATGTGGATTTTTTAATTGTATTTCTGTATTTTACTTTTACTAGTACTGTTTTTGATGTTCAAGAGAATGTTTTGCTTTGCTGTTAATTATACTACTTTAAATGTGAACATTTATTGCATTTTTGTATTTGATTTTATTTCTAATGCAAATTTCATTTAATAGTTATAATGTACATGTGAAAAGACAATAATTTCTATATAATTTTTTAAATAAATTTTCTAATATTTATCCAATATTACCACAGTTTTGCCAATATACAGATTCCAATTAATATAAAAATAATTCCAGTTATTTATACAATTTAATCACAGTGGTTTCCCGCGCTCCTTGATCAATTTTTTTTTCCAGTTCTTATATTGCTGTGGTTCATATTTTTATATCAGTTGATATATTAATCATTAAGATTACAGCTGCATTTTTAGCAATTACTATTCATGTTAATACCTTATCTAACTTTCCATAGGATTTCAAATTAGGTGCTCTAATTGTTTTCCTTTCTCTGCATGTGTCAGTCTGAATATGTCCAATTATAAAGTCCTTGGCCTTTGTCTGCTGTCCCATTCTTGAAATTCCTCCAATTGCTGTTGTCTCTCAGAGTAGCTGGGATGGGGCTATAATCCTGGATATAATCCTCATT
Source organism: Podarcis pityusensis (assembly GCF_964106645.2). Taxonomy (NCBI): domain Eukaryota; kingdom Metazoa; phylum Chordata; class Lepidosauria; order Squamata; family Lacertidae; genus Podarcis; species Podarcis pityusensis. The sequence continues at coordinate 42,477,461 of NC_138027.1, forward strand.
AGCTCCCTCCCATCGTGCTCTCATCTTGCTTGGTGTTTCTGGACAACAACATACTCCCAACAGTCCACTATTTTTCACTACTCGGTCAACATCTAAAAATTTCCACAGCCCAGGAAAGAGGGATCCAGCTTCCGCCGCCAGGGATCTTGGAGTACTTTCATTTTATTTAATCGCCGTCAAAGTTTCCATGCCTCCCTTGTCTACAGCTCCAAATTCCTTTCATCTTTATGACTGCATTTTGACCAAAGTCCACTTAAGTTGTATTTCTTCTCTGTTGTTTTTAAGGTGGGTAGAGATGGTATCCACTCTAATTTCCCCAGATAATTCATTCCAACATTAGAGCTCTCCCCCATCTCTTTTTTAGCCACACACAGCTAACTGTTCTTTTATCACAAATTTTATTCCATACTGCAATCCAACCTCATTTTGTATCTTTAAAATGCTGCATCTGGAGAGGATTGCTGAATCATTAATAAAGAAACTCAAAGTCAACAGGAAAGCGGAGGCTCCCCTTTCTGCCATCCACTACCCACATCGGATAAAATCATTTTCTGAGTTCCAAACCTCAGATCAATGCAGCTGGGTAATTCTACCATTCTGATGACAACATCTCTCAGAGCCTGCCTGACTTCAAAACCAATTAAAAATCCAATTAACAGTAGAACCTCTGCTTCTTAATGGCGGCGTAGGTGGGTTTTTGCAGGTGAAGTGCTTTTGCACTCAGTGCCTCCCTGCCCCCTGCATTCCTTGCAGGAGCAAGAGCCAGGTACCGAGACAGACTGTAAGTGAAGCCTGTTCCTCCCTTCCCTGGGAGGAATTTCCAATACAGTGGTACCTCAGGTTACAGATGGTTCAGGTTACAGACGCTTCAGGTTACAGACTCCACTAACCCAGAAATAGTACCTCGGGTTAAGAACTTTGCTTCAGGATGAGAACAGAAATCATGTAGTGGTGGCGCAGCGGCAGCGGGAGGCCCCATTAGCTAAAGTGGTGCTTCAGGTTAAGAACAGTTTCAGGTTAAGAATGGACCTCCAGAACGAATTAAGTTCTTAACCTGAGGTACCACTGTAATGATTTACTCTCTATCATTCTTGTTTTTCTCCACCTTCGATCCCCGCAATGTCATGGGGGCTACATCCATTAAGGCAGATAGGAACTGGAAACCCAAAGGACAGAAATTTCTTACTGAAGTTCCCTGTGGTTGTTGGATTGCTATTCGTTTGTCTTCACTGTGGCTGTATAAGGTTTGTTTTGCACTTTTGTGGGAATTTCAATGACATGGCTTTGTGTTTTGCCTAGAATTGTCTAAGGTGGAGTTTTAATTTAATGAGGAAACCACTGCCCATTTTACTTTTATTCCTGTTCCCATGCCCTCAAAGCATTTGTGACATTTCTGCCATTTTTACTGATCAGAATATTTATTTATTTATATACATATGGTGAGATGTGGTACACCCTTGTAGAGTCAAGTAGGAATGAAGAGCAATACAAATAGATTGTGGGAAGGACGCTTTCTCATGGCATCCTCCTAGAATATGAAACGCAGAGGCAAAATAACAGCAGAAATTTCATAAGTAGGTCAAAGAAGGGAAGAGTTAGAATTGTTGTTCCCCTTTTCAACTAATTAATGAATTCATGTGCATAGATAACAGGATTGTTTTTTTTTTTTTTAAAAGCAATTTATTAGGTTTTACAATAAAAAAAAACATAATAAACAATATAACATTGATCTTAACATATTTTCACATTTTCTTTGGACTTCCTCGCATCTCCCGCTCCCACTTTCATCGTTGTAACATTTTGTCAGCAATTTATCATCTTATTTAAATTCTTATATCCCTTCTATATTTCATAATCTTATAATTCTCAGAAGGAGCTAAATTTCACGGTCTTACTTGTTTTCTTAAAAACTTCTAAATTTAGTGGTGCTCAGTTATTTTGATCTAGCATCTTATTTAGCATTCACTCAAATTACAATACTTTTGTAAATAGTTCTTAAATTTCTTCCAGTCCTCCTCAATCCTCTCTTCTCCCAGGTCACGGATTCTGCCGGTCATTTCAGCCAGTTCCATGTAGTCTATCAGTTGTATCTGCCATTCTTCCAGTGTGGGTAGATCTTGAATTTTCCAATGTTTTGCAAGAAGTATCCTTGCTGCTGTTGTTGCATACATAAAAAATGTCTGGTCCTTCTTTGCCACCCCTTGGCCGACAATACCCAAAAGGAAAGCCTCTGGTTTCTTAGTGAAGGTATATTTAAATACCTTTTTCAGTTCATTATAAATCATTTCCCAGAACGCCTTCACTTTAGGGCAAGTCCACCAGAGGTGGAAGAACGTTCCCTCACACTCTTTGCATTTCCAACACTTATTATCAGACAGGTGGTAAATTTTGGCAAGTTTGACTGGGGTCATATACCATCTATAAATCATTTTCATTACATTTTCTTTCAGAGCGTTACATGCAGTAAATTTCAATCCATTACTCCACAACCTCTCCCAGTCCTCAAACATGATATTATGCCCAATGTCCTGTGCCCACCTTATCATAGCCGATTTAACCGTTTCGTCTTGTGTATTCCATTTCAACAGCAAGTTATACATCCTTGAAAGTACCTTAATCTTTGGTTCTAGCAATTCTGTTTCTAATTTCGATTTCTCCACCTGGAACCCTAGTTTCTTATCATTTTTAAAAACTTCTTTAATCTGAGCGTAATGTAACCAATCTCGCACTTTGTCTTTCATTTTCTCCAAACTCTGCAATTTCCAATTGTCTCCATCCTTTTCTAGTATTTCCCAATATTTTGGCCATTTAGCCTCCATATTGGGTCTTTTTCGGGCCTTGGCTTCCAAAGGTGAAAGCCACCTTGGTGTTTTATTTTCCAGCAAGGATAACAGGATTGTTGTTAGCTGGCTCTGTGGAACTGGTGAAGAAAAAAAGGACACCACCCTCCAAACAGCTTTCTCAGCTATGTGAATACTAATTCATCAATGGACATTATTTTGGATGTGGTAGATACTGAAGCTTGTGAGACCATATGCTCCCCTCTCTTTGCAGAATTATATTACCTTTAGGGGAAGACTATAGGTCAGTAGTAGATGATCTTGCTTGCTTACAGAAGGTCCTGGTTAATTTCCCAGCATCTCCAGGTAGAACTCTCTGAAACCCTGAAGAGCCAATACAGTGGTACCTCGGGTTAAGTACTTAATTCATTCCGGAGGTCCGTTCTTAACCTGAAACTGTTCTTAACCTGAAGCACCACTTTAGCTAATGGGGCCTCCTGCTGCTTCCGCACCACCGGAGCACGATTTCTGTTCTCATCCTGAATCAAAGTTCTTAACCTGAGGTACTATTTCTGGGTTAGCGGAATCTGTAACCTGAAGCATATGTAACCTGAGGTACCACTGTACCAGTCGGTGTAAAGAATACTGAGCTAGGCTGCCCAATGATCTGACATAGCATAAAGACAGCTTCCTGTGTTCCTACATTCCTCTACTTCTTGCTTACTGCAAATCTTTGGAAACCCAAAACTGATTTAGCTCATCTAGTACATAGGAAGAGCCCTGATGGTTCGATCTGTGGCTCCATCTAATCATTCTGTTTCCATTTCCTGTTTCCAGCCATGGCCAGGCAAGCGTTGAAGCAGAGCATGGAGGTAATAATTCCCTTCTGCACTGACTTGGAAACATATTGAAATCTGTACTCTGTAGCTTAAATAGCAGCACTCTAAAAACAAATTTCCTTGCTAGAATGGACACAATACAAAAAATGTGTGTGGGCATTATTTTCCTCATTAAATCTCATACTGAGGGTCTCTTTGTATGCTTTGAAATGCTGGCATAACAGCCTCTGAACTCAGCTTAACTTCTGATTTGTTCACATATTGATGTGGTGAATCAGAATTGGGAGTAAACATCCACCAGGAAGTTCAAGATGTGAGTTTGAAATGGATGGGAGTTTCTTAAAGGTGAAATATTGAAGCACAAAGGCAGACAATTCCAGTAAGAAAGAAAAGTGGGAGGCACCTAAAGAAATCAGTGTGGCTGCATCAGGACTTACAGATAAAGGTATCTTTTTATAGTGGACCTTTAAGTGAGTCACCCCAACATTTGCTGTAAAAACTTTAGGAGGTGGAATGCATAGAGAATAATTACAAAGCAATCTTCAAAAGAACAGCACCTATGTTCACAGGACATCAGACTTGAAATAAAAAGTTTTTTCACGGCAATTAATTTGTAGTTATTCCAGTACGTTTTAAAGCATGAAAGCAACCTATTTGGGCTCTGTGGGTTTATTAAGAAACCTCAATCATTAAAAAATTCTTTACTAAGTAGTCCGATTAAACTACTCCAGAATAGTTTGGACAAAACAGGAATTTCAAAACTGGCCATTTTCTTCGGTCTGTTCTATGATTGCATCAGCTCATTGAGAATTGCAATACAGACTCAATTCCTTGAATCAGCTGTTGAAAAATTCCCATGTCTCACTCACAGGTAGAAAATAATTCCCTCTATTTCTGATGTTCTGGTGCTGTCACTTATGTAGCTAAAAGAGGATGGTGGCAGCAGGGTTGGAGGAACCCTGAGGTTTGTCAAAGAGCAGGAAAGAACATTTGGGGGGAAACCAAGAAGCTGATCAACAGGGGAAAGGCTGTAGCTCAGTGGTAAGAGCATCTTCCCTGCATGTAGAAGTTCCCAGGTTCAGTCTCCAGCATCTCCAGGTAGGGCTGAGAAAGATTCCCTGCACAAAAGCCTGGAGAGCCACGGCCAATCAGTGTTAAACAGTACTGACCTCGATGGACCAATGGACTGACTCAGTGTAGGGCAACTTCTTATGTTCTGAAACACGGACCAAGGATAGTCAGTGGCCAGAGAATGTAAGAGGGTAGACAAGAGAATGAAATGAAGTCTAGCAGAGAAGGGCTTGGCTGGCTAACAGGAACAGCAAATGGGAGCACTACACACTGCAATGTTTTATTGCCTCTCCTACTTGTATGAAATTCCAAACTCACCAGGAAAGCAAATAGCTGTTTGACAGGATACTAGGCTAAAATGCTATGAGTGGAAATAAACGAAGCTTTCAATCACCTGCAGCTCCTCCCTGCAACCATTAAATTATGGCCATTTTAAATTGACCGATAGATGGCAGTATCATACCCCTTTTTGTCCTACCAGACACATTCTCCGTTCAACAGTTGCACTAGAACCCTTTGCTGTGTATCTTCTTTTCTTATTAATCTTTTGTTACAACTTTCCAATCTTCATTTTTGTCCGGCTTGTGCTTCTGCACTCTTGATTCTTTATATCATGTTTTAAAGGCCTCTGAATTACTGGGAGTTTCAGATAAACACAAGCAACCCCTGTAACATTTTCACAATGGCATCACATTAAAAAGGTGACTTTAAGCCTACCTATGCTACATTTATCCACATGGGGTATATTCATGTGTTATCTATATGGGATCCTGCATAGGAGAGAAACCTGGAGAGTGCAAGTTGTTACTCAAAGGAAGGTTTCTGTCCAACATAAGCCCTGCATTCAAATTCAAGATGTTGTAAGTACAAATAATGGTTAAGCCATCACATTTCAAACAGCCTTAAATGTATGTGTGTGCGTATGCTCACAGCTGGTTGCTTTTACACAGAATAAAGCACATGTGTCTTTGGGTAGCATTATGGAAGGTAGGATACTAATGTAATGAAACCTTTTTAAAAGGTACGAAGGTATTTATATATATGTGCATGAATCAAGGCACATCCTTGATTCTTTGTTGCTGCCCCACAGCTGCATTCATCAACTACACAGGACAGTCAGAGGGGAGAATCAGGACAAGACTGAACCATGCCTTGTATGGATTGGATAAATACACTTAATAAGCCCAAACAGACCTTGAGTGGACATGTCCTAAGAGCTGATTCAAACAGCCACTTTAAAAAAAATTATGTTTTTCCTGAAAATATTTTCCTGCATTTTTCTGAGAAAAGAAATTAACAAAAGAGAACAGAAACATGATAGGAAGAATACAAGGTCAGTATATCACTACAGGGGAATGTGGTTTTGCAATTTAATCATAAACAAATGGCACTACACAGTTAAGTCAGTCTGATCAGAATGAAGTGCTTCATTATCCACGAATGAGACAAGTGGATATCAATCACCTATACAAGAGTTCAAGTCCATAGTCTCTACCTGCTGATTGTTTTCTTGTGCAATGAACTCATTAAGCCCATTTTGTGACTGACTTAGAATGCATCTGTGCTGGAAAGAGCCTACTCAAAAGGGGTGGTGAATACCAGCTTTTGCCACATGAGGGCTCATTCAGCATATCCACTTTACACAGGGCCGGCTCAGCCAATGTTGCAGCCTGAGGCGAAATAAGAAGGTACTGTTCCACCCACTCCTGGCCCAAGCCTTGTTTACTGAAGTTATACAGCTGTGGTGGCTTACCATTGTCACACGGCCCTGCGGGATTCTGCTGCCCATAATGGCTGCTTCAGTCTGCCTCATGGGTGGTCCTGACGATGCCCAATTAATGTGGGAGGAAGATAGCACCACTGTACCCATTACTAATATGAACATCCGGTCCCAGTGTAAAGCCCTCCTCCCCAATTTAGAAATGGCACACTGTGCTCAAGTACGTTTTGCATGCAAGCCCCCTTGGTGTATGTGCAGAAAATGATTCCATCTGGAGTAATAATAACAATTTCATTATTTGTACCCCGCTCATGTGATAGGGTTGCCCCAGCCTGTGAATTCTGTATGGGCTCTTGGAGTGGGTCAGTGTGTGCACCCCTTAAAGTCCTCTTTGACTGAGTCAGCCGTTTGGGCGGATGAGGATGCTGAATTCAGGGCCCTATTTTCCTTCTGCCCTGGCAGGTGATGGGAACCATAAGAGCTTACCTGCAGAGATCTGTGTGCACAGCAGAGTGTGAATAGCTGATGCTGTGTACAAGGATATATGGATTGGAGTCCTGAACTACTGAGAATTTGTCTTTTCAGCCAAGATCCGATCAGGTGTTTCTTCTCATGATTTACATACACTACTTGAAACTCTATAAGTGTCTATATTTGTGAGTGGAGCCTCCTGTAAATTTATTGCTCTAGGCATCCTCCTGCCAGAATTAAATTGTATTTGCTAGTTTTTATTGCCTGTTCTGGTCATAAATCTGTGGCCTAGTCATTCTGGGCATTGTCTATCACTGTTGCTCACACTTTTATTACAGGTTGGGGATTATTATTATTATTATTTCTTTACAGTAATTCTGACAGAGCCTTAACTTGTGCTGGCTTGCACCTATAAAATTTATATCTTTGATATAAAAACCTGTACTTAATAAGCTTGTTACACATTGACAGTCTTATTGCAATCTCTCTCTGCCAATATATTCTATTGCGGCCCTTCTTGTTTCTAGAAGTGTATTTTATTTTCAAGTAGTATAGCTCCAGTAGTATTAATGGGGGTACATGTGTGAATTCTGTGTGGATTTATAACTGGCAGGGCACTGGCCAGCTCCAAGGATGTGCAGTGCTGTAAATGGTGCTTCTCTGGCTCAGATGCAGTGGCAAAGCTCAAAGCCCCCTGCATTCTCATTACCAAGTCGATTTGGCGGCCTTCTTGAACGCAGCCATCTAATCACTTGGTAGCACAAACCATTCTTTTTATATGGGTTATAAAGGCAGGAAACATCTGTGAAAAAGCAAGTGATGGATCTGCCGATAAACAGAAGAGCAAGCTTCAAGTACTAGAATTAAAATGCGCAATTGAGGCATTCCATGGTGTAAAATGTAATTTGTGGGATGTAACAGTTGGGCCACAACACCATTAACTTGAGCAAGCATCAGGTTTTGAAGATTGAAGCGATACCTAATTTTATTATGAGTCTGGGTAGATGAAGCAACTATCGCAGTTGGTACTTGCAAATAGAGGATACCAGATTGGAATATATTCCTCCTCTTGTTTTTTTTAAAATTTTCATTGTCTCAGTTCTGGATTTGGAAGGGATTTCATTTAGGCAACCCAATAAACAATGGGTTGTGTTCAACTAAGTGTTACTCGGCATAGACCCATTGCAATTAATGCACCATGACTACTCAATACCATTAATTTCAATTGGTCCAGTTTGAGTGATACTTAATTGAATACAACCCAGCATTTGGATTGTTTGCATTCCTGAATCTCTTTAATATAAGAAAGAGTGGAGGGGTCAGTATAGTTAGCACACACGATATCACAATCCGTGCATTAATTTTTGATTTCCTCACACAGAACCATACATGAAGTCTCATTACATGGGTACAATTGGTATTGTTGTTGTTTTTGCAGTTACACAGCAATGTTGTTGTGTCTGTTGATAGATACAGGTCACATCCGCTCCATACATTTAAAGCACCCAGCTTCCTGCAAAGAATCCTGGGAACTGTATTTTGTTAAGGGTGCTGGAGTTATAGCTCTGTGAGGGGTATACTACAGCCACATGGGAAACTGCTAGTCATCTGTAGCATATTCTCATATGTCAGAATAATTTTACCAGACTCCATCCCCAATCATAAATCTGGAGAAACAGAGGCATGATAAACATCTCACCATATGGGTAGCTACTGCAGGCTACAAACTTCCTGTCCACAGCAGGTAGTCACCATTTGGCAAACAGCCAAGAGACCGCCACTATCCTTGTGTGGACCTGCCACAGCTCCAGAATAAATGAAAGCTGCATGCCTCCAATCATCAACATTGGGTTCATTTGGCTCCACTGGCATCCAGAATCGCCAAATTCCATAGCACAACATTGCATTTTGTCTCCGCTACTTTCCTGCTACTTCCTTGCATATTGGTCCCATGTATGAAATCATTTAGCACGCAAACAAAGTGCTGAATATAATTAAGCATGGATTTCTGTGAGTAGTTTTAAACAAGCCTACTTGTGGCTTTATTTCCTCCGTTCTTAAGCTCTTCGGCATTAGCATCTGTCATTTTTATACTCATTTATAAGGAATTTCCTTGTTGTACATCTAACTGGCTGCATCCGTATGATTAGAGTAGGAAATGAAGTGAAATTTGCATTTGTTTTCACAAAAAAAGACTTCTTCCCCCAAAAAATGATTTTAATAAACTGCAAATGTGCAAATACACGAGCTCTGTTGTTTTCTTTATCCAAACATACATTCTTGGCCCAGAAAATCAATGCTGAAAATTATTTTGAGTTCTTCAAACATCCATATGCTTATTATTAATATATATGCAATGCATATTGTACAGATTAGTAACAGGCTGAGTGCTGAGTGAGTGAACAAGGGTGTTAAGTTAAAACTACACAGCAGAAGATTGGCAAGAACAGGTGCGTCCTTGAATGGATTACAATGAAGTAAGTCTGAAAACAAAATCCCTTTTCTTAAAGCCTCGTGTTGATCCTGTAGTGGACCCTTCACAGTTCTCCCAATATCCAAATAGTCTGAAAGGACACTGAGTGCAATGGAGCTTATTTGTGTTTCTGTTATTTTTTAAAACCATTTTTGCTCTGCCTTTCCCATTGTTCAAGGGCAAAGCAAAGGTAAAGGTAAAGGTACCCCTGACTGTTGGGATGTGGGTGGGGGTGGGGGTCACAACTAGCAGGAACTATGTGGCTTTTCTTCCCCATTTGACAGGAGGAACAGCATCATTTTGTATCCTCTCACAATGCCTTAGACTATGCAGGTAAAGGTACCCCTGACTGTTGGGATGTGGGTGGCGCTGTGGGTTAAACCACAGAGCCTAGGACTTGCCGATCAGAAGGTCGGCAGTTCGAATCCCCACGACGGGGTGAACTCCCGTTGCTCGGTCCCTGCTCCTGCCAACTTAGCAGTTCAAAAGCACAGCAAAGTGCAAGTAGATAAATAGGTACCGCTCCGGTGGCAAGGTAAACGATGTTTCCGTGCGCTGCTCTGGTTTGCCAGAAGTGGCTTAGTCATGCTGGCCACATGTCCCAGAAGCTGTACGCCGGCTCCCTCGGCCAGTAAAGCGAGATGAGCACTGCAACCCCAGAGTCGGCCACGACTGGACCTAATGGTCAGGGGTCCCTTTACTTTTACCCCTGACTGTTAGGTCCAGTTGCAGACGACTCTGGGGTTGCGGCACTCATCTCACTTTACTGGCCAAGGGAGCCGGCCTTTGTCCGCAGAAAGCTTCTGAGCCATGTGGCCAGCATGACTAAGCTGCTTCTGGCTAATCAGAACAGCGCACGGAAATGCCATTTACCTTCCCGCCAGAGCAGTACCTATTTATTTACGTGCACTTTGACATGCTTTCAAACTGCTAGGTTGGCAGGAGCAGGGACCAAGCAACGGGAGCTCACCCCATCATGGGGATTCGAGCTGCTGACCTTCTGATTGGCAAGCCCTAGGCTCTGTGGTTTAACCCACAGCGCCACCCACATCCCAACAGTCAGGGGTACCTTTACCTGCATAGTCTAAGGCATTGTGAGAGGATACAAAATGATGCTGTTCCTCCTGTCAAATGGGGAAGAAAAGCCACATAGTTCCTGCTAGTTGTGACCCCCCCCCCCGTATAAGATTGTTTGGTGAAATAACCTTTCACGTGTGGCTGTGTGGGGGGTAGTATTGTTGCCCCCTCACTCATCTGAGAACTTTGATCCTAGTTCTAATATAATGCTTTTCTGCTTGGTTCTGTAAATCAAAGATGGGCTGGTTCCATACTAACATTTGTCACCTGCAGATTTGCAGGTGAGAGAACATGAGAAGCTTGTTTCGTTTCATTTTTTGCTATGCAGGTTCTCTCTTGTTCAGATTTCTTCAGCAGTTTTGTTGAAGATGTTTTTACTGCTCCTGCAATGTTACTGTATTTCAATCAGAATATTCAGGGATGTATAACTGATTTTGCAACTTGACTTGAGTGGTTCCATGTTCAAATTATAAAGGTAAGATCTAAATGATTTTAATAAAGAAATATATATACATAAACATATCCCCTGGGAATTTAGGCACACCTATGCTCTGAAATGAGATGAAATGGTTAATGATTGGCATAGGCCTCTCACTTTATTCTGCCAATGCATTCGCCTTTTGACAGGGTTTCTCAAGCTGTCCACCATCTGGGTGCTACTCAGCCATCTTGGCTGTCCAGAATTCCAAATGAATGGAGGCCCACCTACAACCAAATGTCCACACATTTTGCAACTTCGGTATGATTCATTATTGTATAGGAAATTTTTTACAATATCCGTATGATCAGACAATGATTTCTATTTTAATTCCAACTTTCGCTATGGTATCTCAGCTGCTTGAATTTGCCATGTGAAAGATTCTGAAAACTGAGTATGATATATGTATATACACACACACATTTCTATAATCTTTATGATTTCCCAGTTGTTGCTGTTGGGTTTTTTATGATTCTGGGTAATACACAGCCTGGAGTATGACGTTAGTTTGTGACTCATGCCTTTGCTTGTTTTCTTCTGCTCTCCGGGGGTTGTATTGGTGATGCACAGTTAAGGTAGGAGGTTGAGCTTTTCATCATTAGCACACCCAACCTGTTTATTTTATTTTATTTTATTTTTTAAAGATGAATAAACTTGCCAGCATCAATATCCAGCAACATTTCAGATCTGCCAAACTGGAGGTAGAGAATCCAAAACAGCAGATGCAGATAGTGTTGGTCACTGTGACAACTGGACCATCCTGGTATGGAGGTGAACCAAGAATAGTCCATATTTTGCTGTGAGTAGGAATGATGACTCCTGAATTCCTATCACAGTCCTGGTGAGCTGATTTTGGCAAGTCTACATCTTCATCCTGAAGGCAGAGTGGGGACTTGGGTGGTGTCTTACCAAATGCAAGGTGGTTCTTTTAAAATGAGATTATGAAGTAATACAAAACACAAGTGAGTGAGAAGATTAAAGGTTTTGTTCTAAACAGCAAGCAATATATATACCAAGCAAGCACTTCAATCTGCCACTTGGAAGCCCTCAAGAAGTGACGAAGTGACGCCCCCAGGGAGCCTCAGTTTTCAAGACCGTCAGTCCATGCACGAGCTTCTCAAAAACTCTGCCCACAACCATCTGATTTATAGTTAGCTAGCCTGTGTGGCTTGCCCGGCTGGCTACGTGCAGAGCATTCATTGGCCACACCTTCCCAATGCCTCACATTCTCAAAATAATGTCCAACATCAAAGAAGGTGTTCCTCCCAATTGATTAGGACATTAAAGGTGTTCTCATGCCATCATAGAACTTAAATGTGTTCAGGGAGGGGGAAGGAACAGAGGCAGGAAGAGTAATCATGTCAGATCACTAATTCCTCGAAATACAATTTATCTTCCAGGTAGATTGCCCATACTGGTGGTAGTATTGGATGGTCAGCTGCAGCAGCATGATGGAAACTACAGTAGCCCTGAAACTGAAGAATACTTTTTAAATTCATTGCAGCTTCTAGGACTCGTGACCAGGATTTGTAATCAGAGGCGTTCACGAGGGCGTTTTGAGGAAGAGGCCAGGAGTGCTGTCTCACAGTGTATGTTGGACCAAGATACATGGACAGTGAGGGAGCTGCTGCAGTGACCTCTAAAACCCATGCCATGTTTGTCTTCCTGCCTGAGATAGTGCAAAACTAGACCTGCAGCAATTGCAAGCCGGCTGCCTTGCTGCAAGAGACGGTGCAGCAACTTGAGGTCAGACTATCCACACTTTATGCTACTGGGAAAGATAAAGATGATAAAGCCTAGTGGACTGTCCTGGAACAGCCACACAGGTAGGGTGCCCCAACGGAGGAGGAAGATCTCCCATTACCAGAGATGAACCCCTGGAGGAACATGACACACAGAGGCAGGACTGTCAGGAGCCCTGCTGTGTCACTGGAGTTGCAGAATCGATCCCCTGCCTTCACCTTGGGCACTGATTCTGGAGCAGAGGAGCAAAGACTGCAGTTGCAGACCTCAAAATACACCAAGGTGACTATGGAAGGTGTGGTGTACAGAACTATTCCTGCCACTCTCCAGATGAGAAAGAGATATCTAGTGGTGGTAGATGACTCTTTACTGAGGGGGACAGAGGCAGCAGTGTGCGTTAGCATTCTCTAACACTGTAACTTTCCATATGAGTAATAATAATAATAATAATAATAATAAAATAAAAAATAATAATAATAAATTTATTACTTATACCCCACCTATCTGGCTGGGCCTCCCCAGCCAATATGGGTGACTTACAACAGGATATTAAAAACACAATAAAAGATCAGACATTAAAAACTTCCCTAAACAGGGGTGCCTTCAGATGTCTTCTAAAAGTCAGATACAGTGGACACTCGGGTTGCGGATGTGATCCATACAGGAGGCACGTTCACAACCCGCAGTGTCTGCAACCCACAGTGCTGCGTCTGCGCATGCGCAAAATGCGATTTAGTGCTTCTGCACATGTGCAAAGTGCGATTTAGTGCTTTTGTGCATGCGCGAGCGCCAAAACCCGGAAGTAACCCGTTCCTGTACTTCCGGGTTTTGGCGCGTCCGTATCCCGAAAACATGCAACCTGAAGCATCTGTAACCCGAGGTATGACTGTAGTTGTTTATTTCCCTGACATCTGATGGGAGGGCGTTCCACAGGGTGGGCACCACAACCAAGAAGGCCTTCTGCCTGGTTTCCTGTAACCTCACTTCTCACAGTGAGGGAACTGCCAGAAGGCACTTGGCACTGGACCTCAGTGTCCAGGCAGAACGATGTGGGTGGAGATGCTCCTTCAGGTATACAGGACCGAGGCAGTTTAGGGCTTTAAAGGTCAGCACCAACACTTTGAATTGTGCTTGGAAATGTACTGGGAGTAGCCAGATCCGAATGAACCCATTTGTGTTCACCTTTCACAAAGTGGGCAACGTAAAAAATTCTTTCCTGTAGCACCTTAAAGACCAACTAAGTCTTTAAATTCTTTCCTGTAGCACCTTAAAGACCAACTAAGACTTAGTTGGTCTTTAAGGTGCTACAGGAAAGAATTTTTTACTTCGACTATGGCAGACCAACACGGCTACCCATCTGTAAAGTGGGCAACATGTGAGAAAAAGAGCTGGTATAAATAAATGCAGTTTAGTATGCATCTGAACAGAACAATTAGGTCAGTGATTCAGAATACAGAAACTGTAAAGTTCAGGCAATAAATAAATAAATAAATAAATAAATAAATAAATAAATGACATTAGTTTACATGGCAGTAGCCACACCATTTTATCAGCAATGAATCACATATTCTATGATAAAGAAAATGTCACCGAGTCATCTGTTGTGCACTATCTTTTGCTGACGTTTGGACCCACCACATTCAAGGTTGTGCTGACAATGTCCAGCAGAATCAGTAGCCCTAGAAACAGTGAGCCTGTCTGAAAAGTGTGTGTCATTGCCCTGGCCCCGAGTCCCTCATGCTTCTCATACATCTTCATCTCTCTTCTCTGTGAGAACAAAGGTGACCAGATGGATTGAAGGACGAATCTCTTCTATCTTTAACAGCAGAATTATGGGCAGATGTGACTTTTGCCAAGAGAAAAGCTTATCAGGAAAGCTGCTTTTCATAATTCAAAACTGGCTTGTTTGCTCAGCCATGTATGTGCATGCTTTCCCTCCTATGTGTGTATAAGTTTTACAGAATTAGATCATTTGTCTCTAAATGTCATATATAATCATTTGCTACAGTTTTGAGTTAGAAATCCGGTCCAGGAAGATAACCGACTCAAAAGCAATCTCTCTATTTCTCTCACACACTCTAGCTTGGAGTTAAAATATGCTTGTACCACCATGGCACCCTTGACATTTGAGTAGCTTTATTCTGCCATATGGTAACATCTAGGTCAGTGATGCCATCCATATATTTGCTGTACTACAACTCCCACCATCCCTGACCACTGGCTATGCTGGCTAGGGCTCATGGGAGCTGGTGTTCAAAACACCTAGCCGACAGCACATTGGCTACCCCAGATCTACCCCAGTTCCATTAAGCTGGCAAATTTATTGCCTAGTGGAACATTAGATCCAGAACCTTGTTGTAATTATTCAGCCTCAGTCAACGCAAGCATCATATTCATTTGTCTTCCTCTATAGCTTTGGAATTCTCTCCATAAATTCTGAGGTTATCAAATGGGAATTTGAAGTTTTCAAACATATGCTCAGAGATCAGCTCTTTAAGCTATGCAATAACTCAAGGATGTCATCATCCTATCTAAGCACCCTGAGCATAATTCCTGATAGAAACATCATCAAGGTGCCGGAAAGCCTTTGGCAACGGAATACAATTAGGTAAAGTATTTTAAGCAGTCAATCCAATTAGCAACAAACAACTTGCTAGATCCAGTGATCTCGGAGGACTAGGAGCTGTGTTGTATGCTTGAGAATAGAAAAGGAACACTCACTTTGAATGAAATATGCTCTGGGGATAAAACCAGATGTGGTGTTGGAAGATGGCGTATGAGCAGATCTCCCTGAAGATTTTGAAAAGGTAAAAAACCCCAGTGCCCTCTGAATTAAATCAGGGCTGCAATATTTGGAAGGAGGGTTAAGCATATTCACCAACACCATTTCCTCAGTTCAAATTGTCCAGCCCTCCTCAAAGTTGCTATCCCATCTGCAGAGGAAAACATACAGGTTCTATATATTGATAACAGTATGTTTTCTCCAACGAGACAAATAAAAACTTCGCGGAGAATGTAACCTGGGGAAAGGGTGTGATTCAGATTCGTTATCAGGATCTAGCCTCACAGGCCAAATTTGACAGGTGGATGAGACTGCTCATCTGTAGTAACCTGATGTCACAATGATGTACAGGTAACTCAGATCTTACACAGGCGTTGCATTCCTGGTCATCGTGCGTATATGCAAAATCTCATAAAAGCCAGAACACCCCCTATTATGTTTTTATATGTGTTGGAAGCTCCCCACAGTGGCTGGGGCAACCCAGCCAGATGGGAGTGGTATAAATAATAAAATATTATTATTATTATTATTATTATTATTATTATTATACCATAAAAATCCTAGAAAACCTTAACAAACCATTTTTAAAAATTGTGCACTTACCAGTGAAGGAGGAATGGGACTTTCAGTCTTCATCTTCCTCCCCCTCCTCCTTGCTGGATGCTACTGCAGTGGTACCTCGGGTTACACACACTTCAGGTTACATACGCTTCAGGTTACAGACTCCGCTAACCCAGAAATAGTACCTCGGGTTAAGAACTTTACTTCAGGATGAGAACAGAAATCGTGTGGCGGCGGTGCAGCAGCAGCAGCAGGAGGCCCCATTAGCTAACGTGGTGCTTCAGGTTAAGAACAGTTTCAGGTTAAGAACGGACCTCCGGAATGAATTAAGTACTTAACTTGAGGTACCACTGTACAGATTATATGAGGCCCAGGGGTTTTGACCTGTAGCCAGAAGAAATGTTTGGATGTGGCTCAGATCCAGAGGTAGGTTGGCTGGGCACATCTGCTGCTGGTGGTGGTATCTTTGTGAGGAATATGATGATTGCCAGCTGCTGCTATTGTCTCTTGAGCTCATCAAACATTTCCTTGTATGGTCTCAGAGTGTCTGCAGTCCCATAGATGATCTTGAGGCTGCATTTCATGTGTTGGTATTAAGTTTTGGTTTAAACTAAAATAGTAGGTATTTTAAAAAAGAGAGTTCTCTAGATGACAAGATCCAGGTTTGGGGCAAGTACTCTTGGTAAGAGAACCCCAGCAGAGATTTAAAATCACAAAATATACAGTAAAGTAAAGCCTTGAAATATATGCTATTGAACCTTTAAAATATGCCCTTCTAAGTTGTTTCCAAAGTTCCCCTCTTCCTTTAGCATAGAAAGAGACCACACATTTGGTAAGTTAAAAATGGTTTGCTTACAAACTCTTCAAAGGTCAGATTCATGTGCTTTTCCACACAGCTTTCAGAAAACACAGGCAGTAAAGCTTAGGTTGCAAAGTGGTTAATGTTTCTAAATTATTTGTATAGAAACACAAAGCTGGCTTTGTAGAAAAGCTAAGTGGTCTGAGTTTGGAGTAACCAGCCCAGACCACTTTACATGTTGGAGTTCACATGGTAAACTGGGGAAACAATAGATTCCCTCCCAAGGTGAGGGGGGAGTGACCAAGCTAAGCCTGGCAGAACAGTTTACTCTATGGCATTAACCCCTTCATGCAGTAATTAGACTTCAGCATGCTGGTTATATAAGGCTGTTTATTCCACACCATGGAGGGGGGCAGTTCATTTGTGCACTTTATGACTTGGAAGAGTTGAGAATATTTGTGCAGCTTCCTTACCATTAATTTACCACCTCCCAAAATCATCATCAGGATTGTTTTTCTTCCTATACAAATAAGTATTCTTACGTCTCGTCTCTTGTCTCCTCTCGACTTGGAATCAGTACAAGTTGTGAAATGAATCAATAGTCCTGAATACAGATTTACCTGCTGCTGAGCACCATAAAATGTTCACTATATGCTCCAGAAATACGTACTGGTGGTACTCCACATTAATTTCCTCCTTTCTCCTTTTTCCTCTCCTCATACTAGTAAGAATGGAAACTTTGGCATCTTTCAGGCTTTTAGTATAAGGACCCCTAGAATAGAATATCATTATACTTAATAACATCCTGCAAACCACTTTGGAAGCTGGTCTTGTTTCATAACATGATGCGTCAGTGCCCAGGCACCATGGTGATGGTAAGTGCCTAGGTCTGACCTTTATGGTATTATTTGTGGGTAAAAATGCATTTATGTCAGTGGAACTGGTTTTGAGTTGCAGTGGTTATCAACACAGAAAAAATGTTTTCATCAGCATTTCAACCAGTGTTTCTAATTTCTAAACTAAGAGCCCGTTGCAGAAGACCTTGGATATTGTTGAATAGTCACACACACACAAATATGTACACATCTGCTGGAGGATTCTAGGTATATTAATAACTTTGGGGAACACATGGGAAGGTTTTTTGTTTTTTTTTTACTGTGGTGACTCACTAACCTTTTCATGGTGCTGTGCCTTGGCACTGAAAAATATGAATTCTCCACAGCTCAGAGGGACATCTGAACCCCCTGGGGTCTCTCTATTGCCTCAGAAAGAGCTGGCGTAGCTGGCACATTAACAGCATTTGATTCCCACATGAGAATGGGTGGATCAGCTGTTGTCCATCGACACAAGATGGTTCTCCTCATTGCCAGATTTAGGGAGGTGTGGGCAGTTCCCCCGCACAGGGTGCTGAGCTGACAGGGTGCAATTTATTGTTGTTGTTGTTGTTGTTGTTACAGTCAAACCTCAGTTGTCAAACGTAATTCATTCCGGAAGCCCATTCGGCTTCCGAAATGTTCGACACAGCTTCTGATTGGTTGCAGGAGCTTCCTGCACTCAGGTGGAAGCCACGTCGGACACTTGGCTTCCAAAAAACATTTGAAAACCGGAACGATTACTTCCGGTTTTTGGCGTTCGGGAGCTGAAACGTTCCAAAATGGAGGCGTTCGGGAGCCAAGGTTTGACTGTACAGTGGTACCTCTGGTTGCGAACGGGATCCGTTCCAGAGGCCCGTTTGCAACATGAGCAGAACGCAACCCGCGTCTGCGGATCGCAATTCGCCGCTTCTGCACATGATGTCATTTTGCATGTCTGCACATGCATGAGCGGTGAAACCCGGAAGTAACCCTTTCCGGTACTTCCAGATCGCTGTGGGATGCAACCTGAAAATGCTCAACATGAAGTAAACATAACATGAGGTATGACTGTACCTATATTTATATGGGCACGTACTCAAAGTTAGGCCCTGGTAGGATAGGCAATTGAGTTGCAGGAAGGATGATGTAGTGCACTTGAGAGCATGCACAGAACAGAAGGTGGAGGGAGGGGAGAGATATTTAGGAATGAGCACCAAATTTTGCCTTTGCTCAAGGCACCATATTACTGGTTTTCCTGCACCTGCTCCCATTTGTCCTCCTGTTCTTAGGCATGTATGTTTCACTCAGCTGAAACATCCTATGAGTGCACAGAGCTGTTCCACTTAGACAGAGCCCTCTTCTGCAGCTTTCCGCTGCTTAGCTTGGCTTGTTTTACTTTCTCCTTTTTTGCTATGTAAGAAAAAAGATCCAGTAAAAGCCTGAAATGCCCACTTGTGCCATAAAGTGCCATCTTCTCTTAAGAGTGCTCACCCACTATATGCTCTTAACTGGAGAGCTGGATCTAATAGTTCTCCATATTCCTAATGCATCTTCTTGTGTTAACTTTGTATGTAGGTCATTGTGTGGCAGACTAATGCATGCATACATAAACTTCTGTTTGTTCATTTTCCAACCAGGATCTGGGAACTTTTCTGGTTGTGTTCGTCTTTGTTTCTGGAAGTGATGGGACAGTTCAAGCCCAGTGGCACATGCTGTTTTAGGTGCCATAGGGACAGAAGGGGAAGAAGTAGTAGCCTGTGGTGACAGTGGTTTGCTAATTGGGGCAATGCCTGCATAAGAAACAAAAGAGGTCCCTGATTTTACAGCACCCAACAGGGCCAGTCCTACCATTGGGCAGAGTAAGGCAGGAGTCTCAAATGGCAATGGTGCAGGGTGGAACGGGCAGCAGCAGCACGGTGCTGGGGCGCACAGTGGTGTTCATGTAGGCTGCTCTGTGCCCCTAAAGCTAGCCTGCTGCACTAAGATGGGTTGTCCTGTCATCACTGTGTAAGATTTAGCTGCAAGCGTGGTTGGCTTTTGCACATGGAATAGGGAAATGGACACCATCTTGTTTGCCTCCAGCAGCAAAATCTTTTGAGCTGCCCTGGCAGTCAAAGCCAAGAGGAGAGATTTGTACATTTTTTCTCCCATTAATGCACCAATTTATTGCACCTTTCCCACTGGCTGAAGGATCGTGCCTTATTTTTATGTGGGTCATGTTAAGGGGTGTGGGGTGGAACACTTTGATTTATTCATCCAACCACTACTTGCAGGAGCAAATGGATCAGCATGAGGTACGACCTCTCATTCTTGGATCACCAAGTTGTTCTTTTGCTTTTCATGTATGTGTGTGTTAGATCACACCTTTAAAAGTACCTGCTTTCCTTAAAAAAAAAAAAATCTCACTGCCACCATTTAGTAAAGGTAAAGGGACCCCTGACCATTAGGTCCAGTCTTGGCCGACTCTGGGGTTGCAGCACCCATCTTGCTTTATTGGCCAAGGGAGCCGGCGTACAGCTTCTGGGTCATATGGCCAGCATGACTAAGCTGCTTCTGGCGAACCAGAGCAGTGCACGGAAACGCCGTTTACCTTTCCGCCGGAGCGATACCTATTTATCTACTTGCACTTTGACGTGCTTTCAAACTGCTAGGTTGGCAGGAGCAGGGACCGAGCAACGGGAGCTCACCCCGTCGTGGGGATTCGAACCGCCGACCTTCTGATCAGCAAGTCCTAGGCTCTGTGCTTTAACCCACAGTGCCACCCGCGTCCCATTTAGTTTCATATAAATAATAGTTTAGCTCACCAGTTATCGCATTAGTCAAGACCGGCCATAACATCTCTGTACCAGCTTTATATTATGCAGGCACATTAAGCAAACTGAGGTGCCCCCACCCAAGTGGAAGATGCTTGTGGGTGAGGAGGATTGTAGCAATCAGCCTTCCATACCTTTTAAGCCCACTTCTGTTCATCCCTCCCGAACCACACACACACACACTGCTGCTCTTCCTGAGCCTATCCCAACCCAGGCTGCACAAGTAATTCCTCATGAGTAAATGTAGGGGTGTGTGTGGAGAGGTTGGCAAAGGACACACAGATCTTCCAGGGTTCTAAATCACAGCAGGCCTCTCATGACAAGAAAGGGCTTCCCGTTTCAGAACTTATATGTCAACATGTATAGGACTAGGAGTGTTCACAAAAACTTCAGGGGGTGACAGAAGTATTCAGAGCAAGTACTGAATGGGAGAGAAATGCCCGAAGGGAGGGGGGGGATACAAATATTTTATTAAACTTTGTTCACAGCTAGGCTCTTAATAGAAAGTAAAGGTCAGATTTCCACACTTTCTGGGAGTGAAGTACACCTCACAGACATAGCGTGGTAGGTGCCATGAACACCACATTTCTTAGAAGATGCTAGTGTAAAAAGGCTTTTTCAAGTGAGAGAGGACTTTGGGCCCAGAACACATAGCTTCAGATAAGGAGCTCTAGTTTGACCTGGGATTTACATCAGGTTTTGCCTTCTCCCCCATTCTCATTACCATAATTAAACACCCATCTTAAGTCAGATCAGGGCCATTTCAGATTGGACCCCAAATTGAATTGGGGAACATGCATAGCCCTAATAAGTACAATAAGTACAAATAACCTGCTGAATGTTTGGAGACCAAACTATCTGAAGGACCAGCTGCATCTGTATGTGCCTGTGCAACTTTTAAAATCACCCTCATTTGCCCTGCTCTCTGGATCATCATTAGTTTGTTAGCTTTGTGGATACTAGACACAGGTCCTTTTTGGTGTTGGTCCCACAGCTTTGGAATTCCTTTCCCAGGAAACTATGCATGGTCCCACCAGTATTTGCTTTTAAGAAGATCCTGAGGACTCCCTGCCCCACCCCCACTTTTCACTCTGTATTTGGTGGGTGTGTTGCTTCCTGAGTGTACTGTTGTGGCTCATTAATTCATGAGACAGTTTTAGTAAGCGGCAAAGCCGATTTTGTATGATTTTATTCATCTTTCTGTACAATGCCTTGGAAGTGCTATGCCCTGGAAGGTGGGTTAAAGGTAAAGGTACCCCTGACCATTAGGTCCAGTGGCGGATGACTCTGGGGTTGCTCATCTCGCTCTATAAGCCAAGGGAGCCAGTGTTTGTGCGCAGACCGTTTCCAGGTCATGTGGCCAGCATGACTTCTGGTGAACCAGAGCAGCACACGGAAATCCCGCTTATCTTCCCACCAGAGCGGTACCTATTTATCTACTTGCACTTGACATGCTTTTGAATTGCTAGGTGGGCAGGAGCTGGGACAGAACAACGGGAGCTCACCCCATTGCGGGGATTCAAACCGCCAACCTTCTGATTTGCAAGCCCTAGGTTCAGTGGTTTAGACCACAGCGCCACCCGCGTCCCGGAAGGTGGGTTAATAAATCTTAATAAGCAAACAAAGGAAAGATCAGGAAACTACACCATCGCTCTCCTGGATCTCATCTAGTTTGACCCCTTAAATAGGACCACAGGACTGAAGAAGTCTCTGGATGCTTTGCAGTGAGAAAAAAGTACATGAAAAACTTCAAAAGCACTTTCTGTTTGGCAGCCCAGTCATTTCTGCTCAGAATCAAGACCTGCTGCACCCAATGGGGCTTATTCCCTAGTAAGTGTGTTTAGAATGTTGGCCTTTATTCTTCTATTAAAAAGCAGGTTCAAGTCCTCACATGTCAGGCTTCAAATAAACTCTAGATGTTTGATAAAAGCTAGTGCTTAGTGACAGGGGATAGAACCAGTCCGAATGCTAAATCCCCCCCTTTTAGCAGCCAGAACTAGACTCTTAATACTGTAGTAGATACAGAGATATATGAAAGCTCTTTTGCTGCTGTTTCCCTGCATCAATTCCATTTACAAATAACTCAAGGGCTTCTCTCATCTCTCCATTAATGGACTCCCCATCTATGCTGCAGCCTAATGGAAATAAGAAAATAAAGATAAGCAGTGCATGCGCAGAAAGAGCACCCAGTCCCAGACATTTTCTCACCTTGCTCAAACGTGCTCTGATTGGCATTGTTGTAAAATTGATATAAAATACAATATAAAAGTCTATATTATATTTCATTGTGAAAGCAACAGCAAGCATCTTTCTATTGGGTTGTAGCTAACGTTAGACATACTCAAGAGCAGGACCATTGAAATTAACGAGTATGACTAACTTAGGCTTCTTTATTTCTGTGGGTCTACTTTGAAAATTACTAACTCTATTAAGACTAGTAACTTTAATACTCTGCTCTTTTAACAGCACATTCCTTAAAAAAAAAAAAGACATAAAAATCAATTATATTAAAGTAGAGCAGAACAGCTGCCTTGGAAAATGATTTGAAAACTGCATTTGGTCTAGAATAGGGCTACAAGATTATTAACTGGAGTTGCATGGCTTGACCATATTACACCAGTGCTACTGCTTTGTCAGCTACAGTGGCTCCCAGGCAATTTTGAGTCTCAATTTGAAGCCCTGAACTGCTTGGGACCAACTTATCTGAAAGATCATCTTCTTTCAACCTGAACATCAAGACCCTCTAGAGAGGACCCTTCTCCAGGTGCTTCTGTCTGATAAATAAGACTGATCACCAGCAGCATGAGACCTTCCTGGCAGAGGCACCCCAGTTTTGAAGAGCCTTCTTTTTGGCAGCACCTCTTTAAAACAGCAAATATTTCACAGTCTGAGTCTCTTGGTTTAGTGCTTTGTTTTCTAAAAACGATTTTTTTTTGCTACAGTTTTGTGCTGTGTTGTAATATTATATTGTTTTTTATTTCCTATTTTGCATTGTGATCCACCCCAAGAATTTCTGTTATGCGGCAGCTATTTGAATACTGTGATATAAATAAATCATTTATGGGGAAATGAAAAGGGGTTTACCTGGTGCCCAAAGACAACATGCAGCACCAGCAAATGTCTGGGCATAGAGCCCAAAGCCAGGCCCCAGAGAAGGAAAATGAAATCAGTGGGCATAAGTTACACACTCTGGGAGCTTGGGGGCAAAGGATCAAAGACAGAATGGTCCATTGTTAGAGGAGGGTGGTCGTGTGAGAAGGACCTTTTTCTTTTTAAGAAGGTTAGGTGGGCAGAAACCCTTCTTTCTCCCATTTTCCTTATCTAACTATTCTGTCCTTTCCTTCTTTAACCCTGCAGTGTACCAGATATTAGCCCTATCACTGCATTATGTTTTTTTTTTAAAAAAATATTTATTGATTTTCCAACCATTTGAACACAATAGAACAGAAAAAACAAAAAAAGAAAAGAAAAAGCAAAGAAAAAAAGAGAAAAAACATAAGATTAACAAAACAAGAAACAAACCATTTAAAACACAAAACAATTTCAATATCTTAACTTTCATTCCCTTATTTCCACGACCTCCTCACGCCTCCCTTTCTGTATTCCACTTCTATGAATTGTTTCAGCAATTCCTTTCCATCTTCCTCTGTTTTCTATCCTATAATTATCTTAACATATTCTAATCTTATTTTTCCCTTTAATACTCTATTTCTATTTATACTTAATTCCTTATAACATTTCTACTAAAGCCATATACCTTCATTCCAACATTTTTCTAACATTCATTATTTTTACAATATTTCTATACATAGTCTTAAACTTTTTCCAGTTTTCTTCCACCGACTCTTCTCCCTGGTCTCGGATTTCTGCCAGTCGTTTCCGCCAATTCCATATAGTCCATCAACTTCATCTGCCATTCTTCCTGGATAGATAAATCTTGTGTCTTCCAGTACTTCACAATGAGTATTCTTGCTGCTATTGTTGCATACATGAGACAAATTCTATCCTTCTTTAACACCAATTGGCTGACCATGCCCAGGAGAAAGGCCTCTGGTTTCTTAAAAAGGGTATATTTAAATACCTTTTTCATTTCATTATGAATCATCTCCCAGAGTGTCTTAATCCTTCTAGCCCTATCACTGCATTATGCAGGGTGTGTGTCAGAAGCAGAATTGATATTCTTCTATATTTATCAGTAATTTGTATGAATGCAGCATTTTCACGGGTACTGTCTGTATTTTTGTAACATTTGTTATTAAGTTGTCTGTAGCTGTTTTTGTTTTCAGTACATTGCATATGTTTGTGTGTGTGAGAGAGAGTGTGTGTAGTCGAAATAAGTAATAAAGTAAGCCTCTTTGCAATTGGGGACCCCAATAAAGCAGCGTCCCCAGCCATGTGGAGATTTCTCCTGATGTTCAAGAGACAATGGATAAAAGTCCTCAAAGGACTTTCCCCCATACAGTGCAGGAAGATCGGGGACTTTTAAATACGAAACTTTCATGTGAGTAAAGGCCACCCTATCCTATTCATGCTTCATAGTTGAACAGGGCAAAAATGTCAGTAATAAAACTGCATAAAAGCAAGAGAAGCAGCAAATGAGGCAAACAACAATTTTGTGAGAAAACTGATTTTATTTCTGACATTCTAGAATAAAAAATATTAGCTTATATGCTTTTTTATTTTTTAAAAATGCGTTATTTCTAACCCTATAATTATAATAAATAAAAGGACAAACATAAAAAGACCTGTAAGATTGCAGCTGCCCTGCACAGAGTAGAACATCACCTGACAGAAATGGGGAAGTGTTTGAGCCTTCTTAAATCACTTAAGTCTTACTGAACTCCCATTCGCTTTCAGTTTGGAGGAATTTACACAACCTTAGCAAAAATGCTCTGATGGCCGTACAAGGGACATATCTGGAAATGAGGAAGCATTGTTGTTGTTGTTGTTTAGTCATTTAGTCGTGTCCAACTCTTCGTGACCCCATGGACCAGAGCACGCCAGGCACTCCTGTCTTCCACTGCCTCCCGCAGTTTTGTCAAACTCATGCTGGTAGCTTCGAGAACAGTATCCAACCATCTTGTCCTCTGTCGTCCCCTTCTCCTTGTTCTCTTTCCCAACATCAGGGTCTTTTCCAGGGAGTCTTCTCTTCTCATGAGGTGGCCAAAATATTGGAGCCTCAGCTTCAGGATCTGTCCTTCCAGTGAGCACTCAGTGCTGATTTCCTTCAGAATGGATAGGTTTGATCTTCTTGCAGTCCATGGGACTCTCAAGAGTCTCCTCCAGCACCATAATTCAAAAGCATCAATTCTTCGGCGATCAGCCTTCTTTATGGTCCAACTTTCACTTCCATACATCACTACTGGGAAAACCATAGCTTTTCCTATACGAACCTTTGTTGGCAAGGTGATGTCTCTACTTTTTAAGATGCTGTCTAGGTTTGTCATTGCTTTTCTCCCAAGAAGCAGGCGTCTTTTAATTTTGTGGCTGCTGTCACCATCTGCAGTGATCATGGAACCCAAGAAAGTAAAATCTCTCACTGCCTCCATTTCTTCCCCTTCTATTTGCCAGGAGGTGATGGGACCAGTGGCCATGATCTTCGTTTTTTTGATGTTGAGCTTCAGACCATATTTTGCGCTCTCCTCTTTCACCCTCAATAAAAGGTTCTTTAATTCCTCCTCATTTTCTGCCATCAAGGTTGTGTCATCTGCATATCTGATGATGCTGATATTTCTTCCGGCAATCTTAATTCCGGCTAGGGATTCATCCAGCCCAGCCTTTCGCATGATGAATTCTGCATATAAGTTAAATAAGCAGGGAGACAATATACAGCCTTGTCGTACTCCTTTCCCAATTTTGAACCAATCAGTTGTTCCATATCCAGTTCTAACTGTAGCTTCTTGTCCCACATAGAGATTTCTCAGGAGACAGATGAGAAAGCATACATTATCTTAATTTTGTATGGAAACGGTTTGTTTAAATTATTCATGTTATGTCCTTATAGATCAGCATAATCTTCAGTCTGAAGTTCTGACAAGTGTGCAGCAGTGAAAAAGCTTGAATTTGGAAGCTACAAGTTTGGTTCATCACATTGCACAGATGATGCAGAATTTCAGTTTTGTATATTGAGGACAATGCTACTGTCTCAGTGAGGCCAAGTTTGCACGTGATCATGCCTTAGCGTGAACATGTAAACAGGATGGCTCCCAGAGTGAAGATTGTGGCTCCAACATCCCTCTCCCAGTCCTGATACTGCTGTGTTACACTTGGCTAAATATTACATCTAAACGCGGGCTCACAGAGGAACGATTAGTGTAAACCAGTAACCAACCTTAGCTACAGTCTGTGTTTGGACCTTATGCTAAAGCAAACTGTGGCTTAGCCCTTGGTAGTGCAATCGCAACAAGACTGGCAGGGAGGGAGAAAGCTGCTTCACCCACTTTTGCTTGTTCGCGCTAAACGCTGCTTTGGGTTAGCATGTGCAAACTTGTTCTTGCATTTGGATACAAAATAAGGCTCCTTCCGAGTGCTGCTTCCGAGTTTATGTTCTGCTTGCATTCAGTGAAGAACAATGTTGCTTTTTGAAATTACTGTGAAACATTTAAGGGAAGATACTGTATCGTCTCTTACCTCTTTTAATGGCAAGTTTGCAAGCTGAGGAACAGGAATCCTGAACAGAAAAGAAAGATGTTCTTTGGGTAAATGAATACTAAAAATGCCATGCAAAATATCTCCTTATTATGCAGAAATGAGGAAGAAGAAGAGCTTTTCTGGAATTCTTCATGACAGGGCCAACACACCCATGAGGTAAGGTGAGGCAATCCCCTCAGGTGGCAAGATCTACTGTGGCAACAGATCTGTGCTCCAAGGAATGCAACACCTGTTGCTGCTGCTGCCCTGCTGGCCAGTAGGAGGCGCTGCTGGTCTCTTCCCACCCTTGTTCCTGATGCAGATCTTCAACTGAGGTGCCAAAATGTCTTGAGATAGCAGGACCCAGTGCTTTTATTCCTGGGGGGACACAGGGGTATGCATATCCCTAAACATTTTGTGAATCTTTGTACTTTTGTCCATTTACTGTATTTATTTTCCCCGATTTGAACTAAAAAAATGTTGATTTTCTTGAGTCAAAATGAGACTATCCCTAAATATATTTCAAGAAAAAAAGCACTGGCAGGGCTCATATTGTCTAATTAAAACCCTTAATTACAGGGACTCAGATGAAGGGTCTTTGGCGACCTGCCTAGCCCCTTTCCCCAACACTTTCTTTCACCTCATCTCCAGTTACACCCTTACCGA
Organism: Podarcis pityusensis; assembly: GCF_964106645.2. NCBI lineage: Eukaryota > Metazoa > Chordata > Lepidosauria > Squamata > Lacertidae > Podarcis > Podarcis pityusensis. Next base: position 42,505,218 of record NC_138027.1, read on the forward strand.
CCAGGTCCCTGACCAAGCCGCTCTGTCACCACGATCCCAGTTGCCAAGCTCGTCTCCCCTTCTTCTCCCGCGCATCAGTCGCCTCGCTTTCCCAAACGCCTCCTTCGTTCTCTCCAGGCGCCGCTGCCTTCCCGGGCGACGTGGGAAACTCACGCGGCAAAAGGGGCGGAGTCGGCGCCTTCTTTTTTCTCTCCGCGCCTTCTTTCTCGGCCAATCCCCTTCCCAGCCCGCTCTGTCCGGACACCAACTTTTAGCCAATCCGAAGGCGGCGGGGCGGAGTTTGCCAAGTTGGGCCGCGGCTCCCCCGCGCCCGGGCAGCTATTGGCAGAGCGCGACAGCCCCTCATTGTGTCTATGATAATCAGGGCGGCGGAGGCGTGCTGCCCCTGCTCTGCCTCCCCGGGCTGCGCTGCCTCCTCCGCCCAAGGCAACCCGGCTTCTATTTAAGCGCCGCGGCGGCTCCCCGAGACTCCCGAAGATGACGGCGCCTCCGCCACTGGCCTCCGCAGCCCGAGGCTCCGCGCCCGAGCCCGGATGGGAGAAGGCAGCGCGGCGACCGGCACCGGTGGCTGGAAGGCTCGGCTCCCGCTTCTCCGGACGCTGGCATTAGCCGGTCCCGCGGCGGCTGCCATGAGCTGCTCCGACGTGGTGAGGCACCAGCCGCAGGCGACGTGCTGCCCGCCCCAGCTCAAGCTGCCCGGCGCCGTAGCTGCGGGTCCCGCCGCCCCCGGCGCCTTTCCTGCGCCGCCCTTCGCGCACAGCCAGCAGGTGAGACCCTTGCCGGACGCGCAGGAGGCGGGGCAGGTTCCATTCTAGGAGCGGGGTGGGAGAAGAACAGACGGGGCGGCTCAGTTTGGATGAAGAGAGCCGCTTCTCCGAGCGACTCTCCCGCTGGTTTTACACGTGTCTTTGATGAACCTGACATACTTGCGAGCCAGGTCGCCAGCTCATGGCCCTGACTTCAGTATGTGCGAGTGACGGATGCAGCGGTCAGCGGGTGATGCACGTGTGAACGAGGCTCCAGCGTGCGCGATGTCTTAAGCGCGTGCGACGACCTGTGCCTTGAGTATTTGTGCCTCTAAGCGAGTGTTGACATAAACGTCGATGTGCGTCACTCCTCGTATCTTAGGAATGTTTATGTCCTTCTTCACGGTCACCCGCTCTTTCTCGCACAGACGCCCGCTTTGTCTCTCCCACGTCGCAGGCACATACATTCCCTTGGGTGCGGCACACACTGCCTGTCGCTACTTGTGACAGACAAGGCATCGGGGCTGTTTGCCACCACGTGTGTATGTGTGTACCTGGGCGGGGTGGCGGAGAGGGGGACCGAGCCCCAGCCGAGGGGGGAATGTCAGGCGCGCCGGCCTGTGAACAGAGAGCACACCTGGGGGTCAGGGGTGTGGGGCGTGAGAGTGTCCGGCGGCGACTGGGACCTAGACGGAGCGGGTTTTCACGACCTCCCGCTCCCTGAAAGTAGCAGCAGAGGCGCTCCAAGTCACCTTAGGATCTGACGCGGAAGTTTCTTGGCGCTTTCCAGAAGCTCAGATAGCAGAAACAGACTTCTTCGACGGACGGTGTCCTTTAGTGGTGCCGGCAGGATTGCCCCCTCTGGCGTGTTACCTCCCTTGCTCGTGACTGTGAGGAAGTGGGTCTGGGAGGGGAAAGGCAGCAATGAGAGAGGTGAACGTCTGGACTTCGACGACGCGTGTCTGTGCGTCTTAAAAGCGCGCGCTAGAGCGGGGAAAGTTGGGCGTGCGTGTGAATATACTTGAGACGGCTTTGGACCCCAGGGTCTGGAATGTATGTATTTTTCTGGATTCCAGCCGAGTGACTCGGGTTGCCCCGACTCTGTGGCCGGACCCTTGCGGGGTTCGCTTTCTCGACAGCCACTCGGCTTGCGAGAGCCTCGCCAGGTAAGCAGGAAGCGCTTCTCCTCGGCCGCCTGCGCCCGTCCTCCGGCACCTGAGGGCCAGGGCAGCCCCGGCGCTCGGCCCTGCTTCTAGAAAAGATCGCGCAGGGCTGAGTCCTGGCCAAAGTTGCCCACGGGAAAGCGGAGGAAAGCTCGTCCGCGTTACTTAGGCATGGCGCCTGACGAGATCGCTGGGCGCAAACACGTTTGGGGCGCTGGATCATCGCACCTTGGTTTTGCTCATCTGGTTCCCACCCCCCGAATTCTGAATTAATGCTGGGATGGTGCCCTTAAGGAAGATTGCATTTGTGCTCTGACATCTGAAGGTATGCTTTCGAAAGCAAGCTCCATTGCTTTCAGCGGAACTTATTTCTAAGTACAATGGGATGGATTGCGAGATCTGTTTGTTTGCGAGTTAGTCTCGTTGATTCTAACAGACATACTCGGAACACAGCTGCTTTGGAGGGAGATCTTCCTGTCCATACAATGTAATTTGGGATTGTGGTATGTAAGGGTTTACTTCCAAGTAAATGTGCGCTCCTTAAACTTGCTATCCTGGTCAGTTGTAGGTGCTGCCCCGTTCAAGAGCATAGCCAGAAAGTCATTTTCGTAATTGCAGTGAGTTAAATGGGTCTGTATGTTGGAGCAAAAGGTACAACAGAAGAGTTTTGTGGTACTTTACGACTACCAGATTAATTTGGGTTTACACTTTTGTGAACTAAAGAAAGTCCTCTTCATCAGATGTATCTGATAAAGTGGGCTCTACTACACAAAAACTTATGCTGCAACAAATCTGTTACATTGAGGTGCCACAAGCCTTTCAGTAATCCTACACAGGTCAACTCAAAAGTAAGCCCTATTAACTTCATTGGGAATTAAGCCTGTATAGGATTGCAACCTTCACTGCCTTTACTGTTTTAATTGCTTCATTTGGGTTTTTAATTGAGAGCATTGCTTTGTGGGTGTAAACAGTGTTATTTCTATACCAAGCATAATTCATTGTAATTAACTATAACAATGGCCTAGTTGTACTTTCTGCATATTATTACTATGGCTGCAATCCTGAACACATGTACTATGTCCTACTGAACACAGTATAACTAACTTCTGAGTAAACATTCACCAAGTTGCACAGTATGTCTAATTGGTGTGCAGGACACCTCGCTTGATAAAACAAGCCCCAGTACTGTTTTTTGTTACAGTGCTGTTTTAAAGTACTAAGTTCTTTTGCAGATCTAGAGAAGAGGGTTGTTGTTGTTTAAAGACAGTCAAACATCTTGTTCTTCTAGTAAAGCGGCAAGGGCTGTTTTTACCCTTTAACTTAAGAATCTGATGTAACAAAGTAAATCAGGAAATTCTTATCAGGCTGACAGCATTTTTAGACTATGCTTGTGCGTGGGTGAAGTGGGACTAATATTGACTTGGCCCCAATGCAGTCATCTGAGAATACATTTTTTGGTTGTTGCTGCATTCCATAAGGTTTTATCATTATTATCCACAAAAATTGTTTTCTCCGTACATGGGAAGTGACCCTTAATACCAGCTTGCCTGGGAGACACAAATATGGGCTAAAATACAAAATCCCTTTTTCAAGTTTATTATTTCCTCTTTATTCATTGCCAAGGCAGTTTGAGCAATGCTTGGCTAACTTTTTCAGGTCCATTATACATGGACAGTAAGAGCGTGTAGAATTTGGGATGTCTTCCCATCACCATCATCACTGAAGTATACTGAAGTTTATTTTGCAATCTGGGTTATTACAGTTGCAATTGAAACCATTTTACTGATTTGCAGTTTTACTGTTTAAGCATTCCACAATTTCAAGTATTATTTGCTAAGAGATCAAATACGAACAGATGTTCCAGTTTGCTATCATATTTGGAAGTCCAGCGTGGCAGTGGAAAAATTAGGGTTTATATACCTTAAATTTCTTCATCTCTACTTTTTCATTTTACAGTTCCAGGTTTTGAGCATCTTTTTTCATCTATGTATTTTTAAAATTAAGAAGTCGCTTTCTTTTTAGGGGACTACTGAGTCCATAGAGCGAAGCATATACTGTATTTAGCAAGTAAATTTCTTTGTTGGCGAATTGTTAGATCTAACTTCTTCTATATGCCACTGTCCCTATGTTTTCCTGCCTTGATCTTTTCTCCTTGGGTTTTTGTTTCATTTTTTTCTATATGAATCTTAACAGCGATAAGAAAACGGTGATTAACTTTAATTGTTGACAGCCTGAACACAGGTATGCTTCATTGCCTGAACACAAGTTTAGTTTAGGAAACACTTTACTTCTGTTTGGCTGTTCTCCCCCCACTTTTTTATATTTCCAAGCTGGCAAGTTTGTAAAGAGGTGATGTCTCTGCTCTTTTCACGTATTTATGGATTTCTGATTTAATAAAACCTGAGGGTAATAACTATGATATTGCGTAACATTGATAAGAACCCCGACTCTCACTGCTATCTAGCAGAGGTAATGTGCCTGGAGCAGCTTCCACATACTGTTTTCTTTGCTGGGTCACATTCCTTGCAGCTTTTGCTGCACACTGTAAAAATCTTCCGTGAATGGCACCTATGGCTGAATGCTGGTATGTTCTGACTCAGTCCAATATACATCCCTGATGGCATCAGCATGGCGAGGTTGAAAGCACTGGTTCCTTCTAGGGAGAAGAGGACCAAATCTAGCCTATCCTTCAAACAGGTGACGGGCACTCTCAGAGCTTCACCAACTGTGCTGGTCATCTGTTTCACAGGTGCATGTGCATAGATTTTAATGGACGTGGACATGCAGGGAAATGTGTCTGGGGAATCTTTGGTCTAAGACTAAAAATTGTAGAAACAATCACACTTCCTTTACCTTTGCACACTTGATGGTTATAGAATGGCAACATTTGGAGTCAATAAAATTCAGAAGACACTGCCAGTGATATTTTAGGGGATTTGGAATATTTGTTTGCCTTTATAAGTAATACTTTATAAGCCCGTAGCAGGCAAAAAACAAACAAACCCTACAACAATAACAACCCCAGATTTGGAAGGTCACGATAATATTTTTGGTTGGCACGCTTATTTGTGGTATGAAAAGGTGAAAGTACATAAAGGTTTTACAAACAATATAATTAGGAAAAATTTGTATAGAATATGGGACAAATACAAATTTTTATTGGAAACTAAAACACCACTTTGGTTTTCACCTTTGAAGCCATAGCAGTGAAAAAGAAAAATATGTCGGAAAGTTGGGCGACTTATAGAAAGGAGAGGAGGGTGGAGAATTTAAATTAAAAGAGGTTAAGGATTTACCAGGAATGGTAACAAAATGGTAACAATATCATTTGAATGAAATATTTAGAAAGGATATGAAGTGGGGGTTTGGGGAACAACTATCACAATTAGAGACATGTTAAATTGTAATGTTAAAGTGATGTCTAAAATGTACAAGATGCTGTTGGGTAGGGAGACAAAGGTCGAACAAATGAAATCTTCAGTGATAGACTGGGCAATAGATATTAGGCATAATATAGAAATGGAAGGATGGGAACGATTATAGAATACAGATATAAAATTTACAGCATGTTATTGTTTAAGTCAAAATCATATGAAAATGCTATATAAATGGTACCTAACACCTAGTAGATTGGCAAAAATGTATAAATCAAAGTCAAATAAGTGTTGGAAATGTAAAGAAAAAGAAGGCACCTTTTTCACATGTGGTGGTCTTGTTAAAGCTTACTGGGAAATGGTGATATATAATGAATTGAAAAAGATGTTTAAGATAACATTAGTAAAAAAAGCCAGAAGCTTTTCTCTTGGGAATTATAGGATTAGAACTACCCAAAAAATATAGAAATTTATTTATGTATGCGACTATAGCTGCAAAAATGTTATTTGCCCCAAAGTGGAAGGATATAGAAGTACCAACAAAAGAAGATTAGATACAGAAACTAGTGGAGTATGCAGAAATAGCAAAACTTACTGGAAGAATAAGAAATCAAGACAACAAACGTTTTAGAAAGGAATGAACGTGGTTTATTGAGTATTTACAAACAAGCTGTAAACAGTTCAAGACATTGGCAGGATTATTGTGAAAACCTGTAGTTTTAAACATATATATGAGATATATATGGGACATGGGTGGCGCTGTGGGTTAAACCACAGAGCCTAGGACTTGCCGATCAGAAGGTTGGCAGTTTGTTTGTTGTTGTTTTTTAAATGATATTTATTAAGAATTTTAAGATTACAGAAAAGTCAAGAAGAAGAAAAAAAGAAAAAAGCAAGGAAAAACAAACCACAATCAAACAATACAAGTCGATAAAAATCAAAAGCAAAAAGCAAAAAACAAAACACATAACACATCAAAATCAAAAAACAAAAATAAACCACAAAAGTTTAAAAACAGATCCAATATTCCCAAATCCTTAACTGTCATTACCTTATTTCATCGACCTCCTCACCCCTCCCTTTTTTGTATTCTAGTTATTGATTATCACAGCAAATCCTTCCCATTTTTCATAATATTCTGTCATTAAATTACCTTAATCTATTTTAACCTTATCTTACTATAAAAAACCCTAAAACTTAAAGCTTGAGTCTTATCTATACCAATTTCTCATAACCATGACATATTCTTGCATAGTTCTTTTTAACATTTCTGCTAAAGCCAAATAATTTCGTTCCAACATCTTTTTTAATACTCATTAATTTTAGAAAACATTCCTAAATAGAATTTTTGAAACTTTCTCCAATCTTCATCCAACGTCTCTTCCTCCTGGTCACGGGTTTTGTCAGTCCTTTCTATCCCATCCATCTAGTTCATTAACCTGGTAACCTTATGTCAGAGGCCCTTAAGTCTCTTCCATGTCCCTTCCGCAGATCTTCTTCATATTTATACCTGTACTTTACTTTGTCTTCTGCTCCTTTCACTCGTGGAGACTCCAGCTTGCCAGTATTTTTATCCCTTCTCGACAGATCAGCCCCTTTTCCATAGTCCACACTGAACACCATGTGGTATTTAAAAACATTTTTCAAGATCCCTCCAAAATTGAGGACCCCCACAACTCCAAACTCCTCCCGACCCAACGCCAGACTTGAAAAGTCAAAACATCCCTGCATAGGGGGGTCTATCCAGCCCCCCGTCTCCAAACCAAACAAGACTCTATCTCTCCAAATCTGGCTTTTTCCAGGTTCATTTGTCAGGTCCAACCACTCATGTTCCTGCTGGGCCACGGTTCCCTCCATCTCTGCCTCTCGGGGTCCAGCCACAACCTCCTCCTTCATCTGATCTGTCAGAGCACATTCCTGATTTGATTCCTGAGTGGGTTCTATATAGATACCCACTACCTGTCCAAAATTTCTGATCGCAACAGTCATCAAATCCGTCTTCTCATGTAACTGTTCCAATAAAGCACTTGTTTTATAGAAAGCACGCACCAGAGCCTCTGAGCACATTGTTATACAAGGTCAGAAGTCTATTCCCACGATCTTAATCTGTTGCAGCTGCTCCCCAGTTCAAGTTTAGTAACAGTTTCACAAGCTCCCTCTAGGGGAAGAACTTCTATTTGTATCCAACTCTTTTTTTTTTTTTAACAGCAGATCTAACAACAAAGTTTCCTTTTTCAGATATTTTGTCAATATTTGTTCCTTTAAATTGCGAAAGAGCACAATGGGATCACTATGTTTCTCTTCTTTTAACTATCTGTCAAAAACATTTGTCTATAGTCAATGAACTTTCCCAAAAACGTCTGTCCTGACACCCCGCTCCCAGGTTCAAGACGGTGGAAAATTACTTTTCTTACACTCTCTTCTGCAGGTTTAAGCAATCCGGAAAAAATCCCCCCTCTTCTCCTGCTTCCGAAGGGGGTTCAGTAATTTTAGATGATGAAAGTTGATCCTTTACAAACGATTTTCTACACTCTAGTTTGCCATGTCTTTGCTTTAATCTATCTACAAGAAACGGAAGGCTGACTTCCTGTTTAGACCTTCCCGCTTCAGTGCCAAATTAAGAGGAATTTCTTAATCCAATTTTCCGTTCTACTCACAGATCGTTGTTTAAAGTCCAATTGTCCAAATTTGATCTGTTCACGGGTAGTTGTTTTGTAGCCAAATTGTCCCAGGAAAAAGGTAGCGCTGTCTGGCAACGGCTGTGCGGCTTCGCTCCACGGAAGAAGCAGTTGACTCTCAGCACCGCGCCACTAGCCCCTCTTCGCTCCGGAGCCCGTAATTGGGTTCCTTTACAAATGGGGGGGGGGTGCAAAAGGTGCCCGCCGAGTCCCACGGTCACAGGCTTCATCCGCCTGTGATTTTTAGAGGGTCCCCGCTTCGCTGTAGCGGAACAGACCCGTTTCCCATGGAGCCAGTCCCTCCGGATCAGAGGGAATCCGCCATTACCGATGGCGCCACCCCGGAAGTCCAGAAGGTTGGCAGTTTGAATCCCCACAATGGGGTGAGCTCCCATTACTTGTTCCCTGCTCCTGCCAACCTAGCAGTTCGAAAGCATGTCAAAGTGCAAGTAGATAAATAGGTACCGCTCCGGCGGGAAGGTAAACAGCGTTTCCGTGCACTGCTCTGGTTTGCCAGAAGCGGCTTAGTCATGCTGGCCACATGACCCGGAAGCTGTACACCGGCTCCCTCGGCCAATAAAGCAAGATGAGTGCTACAACCCCAGAGTCGGCCACGACTGGACCTAATGTTCATGGGTCCCTTTACCTTTACCTATGAGATATATATATATATATGAGAACAGATGATTAAAAGAAATTTGAAGTATGCAGGAAAGGATGAAAATAAATGTAAGGAACCGCAGAAAGAGGGGAAAGGGAGTCAAAACTTGAAAAGATTAATACTATGGTTAAATAATTGTTATAATGTATATAAATGAAAATTATAAATTAAAAAATAAAATAAAATATTAATAACCTCAACCATGGCTTACATAAATCCTAACATAAACAACAGATTTAGACAGTTTCATTTTTTCCCTTTCCCTTGGCTCTGTCTAGTCTGTTCTGCTTTTGGTGTTGTCAAAATACAATGGGAAAAGAATTCCAAATTCATTTTCTGTTAATTATAATTTAATCATGAATATTGCAACAAGCTGATGTTTTCTGAACTAAAATTGTACAATAGATTACTCACTACTTTAGCCTTGATCACGCCAAAGTGAACTTTCAGATTCCACTGATTTCAATTGGGATGCTTCAGCACATGTTTAGATATTTTTCCACTGAAGCACTGGTATGGTGAAGTGTACACGTTTAGACTGCAGCATGCCCTAGATGGACAACCTGTGGCCCTCCTAATGTTGTTTGACTATAGCACCCATCACCCCTGACTATTAGCCATACTGGGTGGGGTTGATGGTAATTCCTTTTGCATGCTTATTAGGATGGTTCTTATGATAGATTGGAAAGAAACTGGCATTCATTTCCCATAGGCAGCAATGGCCAACCCTACTGCTTACCTGCTACTTACCGGGGTTGGCCATTGCTGCCTATGGAAAATAGGTAGTGACTAAATTGCACTAGATTATGTCATATGCTGTACAGTACTTAGAATCTCTTGTTCCATATCCCCGTATTTACTTACTTGTCATGCCTGCTAACCAGGTGATATTTTAAATGCACAGGCTGCATTTAATTGGTGGGAAGGGGATGAGGGGTTGGGGCATGCTGCTGTAGGTGGAGAAAGGAAGGAGAAAATATGTTAGAGGAGAGCCAAACATTTGCAATCGCCAGCAGATGGACATCAGCACTGAGCCAGACACATTTGGCCTGTGGTCTGACCATCCTTTTCATACCAATGCGAATTTATTCATATCAACACTCACAGGAAGTGTGCTTTAAACTTTGCTGCCGATATCCAGTTATGCCTTCAACAATTTCTGACACTTCACCTCATCCCTACGAAGTTTTATAAGCATTGATCCAAGCAGTGGCAAGAGAATAATCTGAAACTGTAACAAATACATCAGTTGGTTATATCCAGTTACGTATGTCTGCTCTTGGAAGGCTCTTCCCTTTAGTGGAGGCTTCCGTAAATGAGAGGTGGGAGGAAGAGAGTTTTTGCAAATCACACCTTTCTTTTATAACCTCCCCCACCCCGGTCACCTCCTGCAGTGCTCCAGAGGGCCTTCCAACATTCTGGAGCAGATTTCTGGTGGGCACAGTGGGCTGCAAAAGGGAAGGCAAATCATCAAATTCTGTTCCCCCCTCAGTTCATGGAAACTTCTGCTAGGTTTAAGAGCCTTCCAAGAGCTGAGAACCCCAACAGGCTAAAACCTGTATTTTTTTGTTTCCAAATACGATGGCATTAAATGCCTTCTTTATGAAATATGTCGAACAGTTTGAAAAAAGGTTATAGTTTAAAATTCTCAGTTGTGTAAGTTATGTGAATGCACTGACTTAGGAATTTTCAGGGTGATTGCATTTGACATGCAATTTGTACATCACTATTTGTAAATGTCTTTCTCTTTACACACACACACACACACACACACACACACTTGTTCTCGTCCTTTTATTATTCAGTTCATTTTATTGGGGCTGCAAATTGAGCTTGTCCTATTTTTCATCGCTGGAAAGGCCTTAAAGCTTATGGGGATCTGTTTTCAAAAGCTCCAGGATATCTTTATAATATGGGGATGGACTGTATCTCAGTGCAAGAGGGCCTTTTTTTTTCATGTAGAAGGTGCCAGTTACAGACTCCAGTTTAAAAGAATAATGTAGCAGGTGCCAGGAAATAGCTGCATTGAAGGGGTTTGGACTAGATGACCCCTGGGATCCTTTCCAACTGTGCAATTCTATGAGCTACTCTTCTGCAAGAGGAAATAACATAGCTTGGTCCTTTATAGTTTAGAAAAAAGATGAGTAATAGAGACTATGTTAAGAGGTATATATGGTGTAGAGAAAATGGGCCCTCCCACAATATCAAAACATGGGGTCTTCCAATGAAGCTGAGTAGTCAAATACACACAGTTAAATTATGGAATTTGTTACCACAAGCATTGTGGTGGTCACCAACTTTGATGGTTTTGAAAGGGAATTAGACAAATTCATGAAGAATCGGGCTGTCACTTGCTACCAGTCATGATGCCTATATACCTTGAGGTTTGAAGTCAGTGAGGAACCAGAACAGGAGACGACTATTGCCTGGCAGGCTAGATAGATCTTTGGTCTGTTTTTGTAAGGCGTTGTACCAGTGAGGGTGTGTTTAGTGATGGCAGAGAGACCTATGGGGGAATAATTCCTAGTTTTGCTCTGTGGCATCTTTGCAAGATGGCTTTGCTTATTTCTGCTATGCAACATGGCGTGCCCTGCTGCTATTATGGTTCATGCCGCAGATGATGCATGGTTATGCTTACAGCAATGTTGACTCCGTAGTATTGTTGCCACTTTGCTGACAAAGGGTCATCTGTCAAATGGCATGGGTTGCAATAGCAGCCATCCTATGAAATGCACTCTCAGAACTCTCACGTGTGCAAAGGCTTCTCCATTCATTTTAGTCGATTTATTCATTGAAATGAATGGAGAAGCCTTAGTATGTACTCATATCAAGGTGCTTTGGAAGAGGACCATAAGGAATAATTTGCTTTAAAAGTGTTAGTAAAGTTTAATTTTATGGCTAGGATTCCCCCCTCTCTTGAAGACTGCCAATGAAAATCTAACTTCATAACATGAACAACGTTGAGGCTCAAAGAGATGTCTTAGGAATTGTCCTACTGTGAAAACTTTAAGGGGGGGGGGGAATTCATTTGGTTTCTGTTGCTTGAAAATGTATATCAAGTATTACCCTGTTGTTGAAAAAAACATTCTGTGTATGTAGAGAAAGTTTGCCACTAGGCTGGTAAAGTGTTAGCATCTTAGGATAAAATAGGAATATCAAAGATTCAGCTTCATTTTCTAAAATTAACCAAAATAACTTTCAGCAATAACTCTTGGGATGAGAAACAGGAAAGATTGAAATGCAAATGCTGTGAGAGAGCCTTGACCATGAAACGAAGAGCATTCCTGCACAGAGCAGCAGCTCTGGATATGAGTTTTAATTTCCTGAATTCCACCTACTATATACAAACGCTAGCAGACTTCCAGGCAGTAGCATCTGGATCCCAGGAACAAGTTTCCACATTGTCCCCTTGGCCTACCCTTCACATGTAAATTTTCCTGGTTCGCCATTTGAAAATGATCTCAATAAGCTGAAAACAATAACAATAAAATGACATCTGCAAAGGGCAGAGTCAAACTGCTACATTTGCAGGGAGTGTGACAACGCCAAAACTGGCCCATGATGAAAAATAGAGATGATAATGTATGACAGTGAACACTGCAATGCAATTTTCTTCCCGTTGTTTTTTGCTAATATATGGCACAGTTTTCCATGTAAGAGGGTATGTAAACTGGGGGGTGGGGTGGGGGGTGAGTACCAAGGGGCCTGAAGGAAGAGCTACATTTTGCCCCCAGGGCTGTGGTTGCTCACCCTGTTCTTTTGTGATGTGAGTAACAATGTGTTATTTCTAAGAAACTGAAAATACTAACTTGATGCTGCTGAGCTGAAAGAAATGAAATAAGTGAAAGTTATAAAACACTGGACTCTTCCTCTTTTGCATACTCTCTCACATCCTCAGATCCCAGCTGCTCATGTGCCCATGTTCTTGAACTTCAACTTCCATCAGTTGCAGGCAGCACGATGTGCTGACTAGGTCCTATGGCAGTTTGCAGCCCAAAACATCTGGGCAGCACTAGGTTGGAAAAGCCTGGGTCAGGCTAAAATGCTATTTAACAGACTACTTCTATGAGAGCCTAAGAATGGTGGCAAACATTGTGCTGCACAGAGGGTGAAGGGGAAGAATGGGAAACACTAAGGGCTTATCCATACATGCCTTTTGCCCCACTCTTTCCAGGCACAGGTCGGCACCTTAAAGCTCTGTGTCCCACTGCACCCCCCCCCTATTTTGCTCCAGAGCTTTCCCTGTGAAAACCTGCTCAATCAGAGTGGATGTTGGTTTGGTATTTCCACGGACTAACATTTGCTCCGATTGAGCATTAAAGAGTAGATTTTCAAGGGGGAAGCTCCAGAGGGGAAAAGGGTGCTCAGACCCCGAGCTTTAAAGCACAGGCTGTACCAGTGGATGAAAGGTAAGTGTGGATAATAAGCCCACAGAGAGCTGAGTTAAAAACCTGCAACCTTTTTGATTGCAGCGCGCTTGAGGATGGTGTAATGCAAGCAGGGACAATCTGATGCTAATGACAACTCCTTCTGCAAATAACGTGGAAATTACTGGGGGAGGGGATGGAGTGACTTAGAACAAACATACCATGTGAGCCATTCCTGCTGCCTGCCACCACCAAGGAGGGGGGTTCATCCGTCTCCCAGTTCCTGGAAGCCCCTTACTTCCCAAACTATGGTCTGTGTCTAATGCTTAAGTGCCAGTTGTAACGGTTAAGAAACAAAAGCACAAACTGCCATGAACCAAAATATATGCACAACAAGTTCATATGAGAAAGGGGAACTAATAACCCTGGATAATTGACATATGATAGCAGAGTGGGAGAGGAGGTAAGACAAGAATCCTCAAGTTTATTCATCAGGTGGAGACCAAAGCAAAGGAGCCTCCACTTTGGTGTATGTATCCTGGTCCCCCAGCCAACTAGCTCTGCATGAGCAAGTCAGCCAAATGCTGAGGCCTCCATAGCAGGTGGCATGGCTGGCAATTGTACCCTAAGATGAACAGCCACTGGCCATGCAGCCAACAATCACACCCGTTCCCTTCTCTCCCCCATGCTGGGCACAAAGGGATGCTCACTGCCAGAGGGGTGTGGATCTGGGCTTCTTGGAAAACATTCGTAACATGGAACATCTGAAAAATATGTTCCATGTAAAATTGATCTTCACACTTAATTTATTTTGACATTTTCGTTTGATTTGACAGAAAAATTGTGGAGAGATACGCAGAGGCTTTCATCATCCAACATTGGTTTTAATTATGTTTCTTTCCCCCCCCCTTATGAACTTTAAAAGGGTTTGTTTATCTCACAGCAATCTCATCACATTTAATCATCTTTTATATGCAATGTTTTTATAAGTTGGTGTTATGTAAAAAAATGCAGCATTTGCTTGAATGAGGGAAGAGCACAGATTTGTTTTGTATCTTTGGCAATGCTTAGACTCCCCCTCTCCCCGCTCACAAATGGCTCGATTCTGCTACCCACATCTATGTGTAGCATCCTCCTCCTCCACAAATGATAACTAAGCCTAGGAAAGCTATGACAAGTGGAGGATAGTGAAGAATGCCTAAAACTGAATTATAAAGCTGGAATTTTTTATAACGTTTTCCGCTCATAAGTTAGGGTTGGGAAAATTCATCACTTGAACAAGAGTAATAATTCATCACATGGCTGATTGAGGAACAGTGCAATACCATTAAAAGCATGGTTATCACGAGGAATTCCTGCTGAGTTCAATGCAAAGCTGCCAGATAGGTGTGCATAGGCCTGCACCATAACAGCATGAACTTGAGCCACTTGAGTCATTTAAAACAAGAACCAGTATGACTGTTTGTAAAATCCACCATAGTCAATGTTGAACCATCAAGTTTTAGTTAGACTACAACTCCCATTAGTTTGGCCAGAACAGCCAATGCTGAGGAATTATGGGAGTTGTGCTCAAAAACATATTGAGATTCCTGCATTGCAGGGGTTTGGACTAGATGACCCCAAGGGTGCCTTCTAACCTGACAGTTTATGATTCTATGAATATCTGGAGGATGCCTCACTGGCCACTGAATAATGGAAGGGGTTATGTTTTGATTTGTGCATTAATCTTGGTGGTGTTTGTTAGGTCAGTTAATTTCATTTGGTCTGCATTTCTACTTATCTTCATCCCTATATGACACAATATGAATGGCCATTCTCTGTGGCAGGCACTTACGGAATAGATAGGGCTGGCTACAAGTAAATGTATACAGTGGTACCTCGGGTTAAATACTTAATTCGTTCTGGAGGTCCGTTCTTAACCTGAAGCACCACTTTAGCTAATGGGGCCTCCTGCTGCCGCCGTGCCGCCGGAGCACGATTTATGTTCTCATCCTGAAGCAAAGTTCTTAACCTGAAGCACTATTTCTGGGTTAGCGGAGTATGTAACCTGAAGTGTATGTAACCTGAGGTACCACTGTAATAATATAAAATGTATCTCCACTGCCATACGTTAAATGCATGTATGTTTCTGTGGTCTGTACTTGAAGTTATCTTACTTTCTTTCTTTCTGTTTTCCCCCCCTTATACCAGAGTAAGCTAGCTGTATACAGCAAGATGCAGGAATCTCTGGAAGCGACCCTTCCTAATAAACAAGAGGAAGATGAGAAAGACCAGCCTACTGATATGGAGTACCTTAACTCTCGCTGCGTCCTTTTCACTTACTTTCAGGGTGATATTGGGTCAGTAGTGGATGAACACTTCTCAAGAGCTTTAAACCAAGCTAGTCGCTTCAGTCCAGAGACTGCCATTTCAAAAAGCAAGACAGGGCTATGGAGAGGTAAGGTTTATAAGGAAACTTGGTTACATCTCATTTACTGTACTTTATTCCTTTGGTTTTGTGAGCACACAAGTTGGGTTTTATATATGCCTTCAGGTATACATTCTTTTTAAAGATTAGGTTGCCATTCAACACCTGGACAGCAGGACACAGATACACAAAAATCTGACCTGCAAAACCAGTGTTACCCATGCAGTCTGATTAGCCACATGCAAAATCTGGAAATTCCTGGGGAAAATTTGGAGAGGAATTCAACATCACACTATTATGATTGTTCCACTAGTGTAAGCGTTTTTCCTTACACTAGTGGAACAATCTCCCCTCTCCTCCTGCATGCTGTTATTGCGATTCTCCTAACCCAGGGGTGCCCAAACTTTTTTCAAAGAGGGCCGGATTTGATGAAGTGAACATGCGTGAGGGCTGACCAAAGTTACTGAGCTTTTTTAAAGAATTGAACTTGTTGAGCTTTTTTAAGGATTTGATCCCAATAAATGAACTGCCACAGGGGCCTGATAAAACTGGTCAGGGGGCCAAATTAGCAGACTTTGGACATGCCTGTCCTAACCCTTCTAGAGCCAATGGGGGGGGAGAGAACCCCTTTGCACTCTCCTCCTGAATGCTATTCTGACGTCTTGCATTGGCTCCCACTAGTGGAACTGTCTGGTTGAAACCAGCTCCTACCTTTTACCATGAAAAGTGATATGATGCAGGAAATCTGTAACTAGAATTTTATTCTGTTCTTTTTCTTAACTAGCAGCCTCGTGCAGTGGCTTTGATAACTAGAGAAATAGTACTTGGAGAGAGTGCAAAACGTGCTTCTCCGATGCTATTTTACCTTTCTGAATTGCCCCTCCCAACTGTAACTAGAGCAATGGGGAAACCATGCAGGTACCAGACATGTTAACTGACTCCCTTCAGCTCCACTTTTCAAATTGTCAGAGCAGAAATATGGGGCTCCCAACTGGTAATAATAAAACCTACAGGGAGATCCTATGCTTGTGGATTTTATGTGTTGCGTTGAGTGAGACTCTCATGTTACAGAATTAGTCTCAGAGAATGGGAGGTTGCCATGTGAAAAATTCTTTAAGATTCACACCTTTAAAATGTCACTTTCTTGCAAGATATTATAGTGTGACAATGCAGGAATTGCTATCTTATCATCATGCTATATAGTTTGGTGGGTGGATAAGCATCATGACTTTAGTATTACAGAATTAATGAAAACTGGAAAATGAAATGGGCGTGATGGTTGGGATGGATTTGGTTTTCTCCAAGCAACTGAATACTACCAAAATGGGTATAAACAGTATCAATATTATCAAGTCAGTTAAGAACTTTATTGAAATCTCAAAACCGAAATCAAAGGACATATGAACACTTAATGCCTGAAATTATTGTGTCCTGCATTTACAGCTGAACTATTACATTGTCGAATAGCTTTGAGAAGGAATTGAGCTCTTCTGGCTATCTTTAGCACAAGTGTGGGCAGACTGCAGGCATATTTAATCCACTTAGGGGTTTGTTTGTTTTTTGTTTACTAAAACCCCATGATCCATCCTTAAGTTCTTTATGCTTAGAATGGAAGAATTCTGACCTTAGTGACAGATAATATGAGAATAGGCAATAGCGGATGGCGTGATGGGGCTACACTGCATACCTGGCCTCGCCCCACCCAGCCAAGACACTGCTGCATCTGGGGCTGGAGAGCAGGAGTGAGGTTGGCAGGGTACAGATGTGCCAGAGGAGCTAATCTGCTGTTCCTGCTGGTGTGTTTGCGCTGTGCCAATCTCTCTGCTGCCTCACCCCTTCTCATCTCAGTACACAGCACAGAATTGTTGAGTTGAAAGGGGACACGAAGGGTCATCTAGTCCAGCCCCATGCAATGCAGGAATCGCAAATAAAGAGTTCCTGAAAGATGGTCATCCAGCCTCTGTGTAAAAACCTCAGTTTTTCCGCCATCTTTCATAGCCGCTGTCCAGAAGGGATGTCAGATAAGCAATGCAGCCTGGCCATGTTTTATGCTACTGAGTAAAGGAACTGAACAGAACTCACCATCCTTCCATACAAAACTCTGCTCCTAGCTACCCCATATTTTTCATATTGGCAGTACAATGAGTGTGCCATTTTGTTGCTGCTACTGCTTAACAATTCTGATTTACTGCAGTTACATAGAGATCTACTGATAGATGCAGCTTTACCTACTGCCTCCTCTGCTTTAGCATCTTAACTAGCCATCCTAATGTAATTCTCAGGTGACTCTCACCAGAGAGGAGATGATTTCTGAGAAATTTTTAAAAAATATACATGTAAAAATGCCAAGAGATCACCTCACCAGATAAGGAGTGTCAAAATTGTTTTTTCTGAGGTTTTTTGTTTAAAAACAACAACCAAAAGAGATTAAGAAGTTGTCTCCAAGAATTTGGTTGTGCAAGAGGTGAAATGTTTATGAATTGGGTGTGGAAGCATGATGACATTTCACAAATATTCAAGAATGTTATTTTAAAGCTCTACAGACCTAACATTCTCCATGCACATTTAGCACAGAACAGAGGAGTGCACTTTTATCTCTTGGACACTGAACACCATTTCCCATTGGTTATATGCGAAGGCAAACTTAAGGTCTCCAGAGTTCCCGAAGGAGGGGAGAAATGGATTTGACTGTGTTGCTTCCCTTTCTGCGGTTCTCCTTCCAAAGCCTTCATTTTCTGCTGAGCCATCCTCATCAGAAAGTACACTGGGCTAGATAAGGTTTTTTTTCAGGGCATCTTGGAATTCTATTGAACTCAGGTGTGATAGGTTCTGAGTAGAATGCTTAAGTTGGTCCCTGCACAGCTCTCTACTGGGATACATACAGTAAGGGCTTCAGTGGGGCACATGTATATTTTTTTGATGTACAGTTGATTAACTTTTATTAAAATTGAAGTCTTATAATAAAAAATAAAAAATAAAAGGTCAATTAAGAAATCCATTGAAAATTGTAATTTATTAGATATGAAAGCTCTTTAGCTTAATAAAACAAACAAACCTTTGCAACTGCCAGATAGATAGACAGATAGATCGATAGATATACACCCCACTGAAATGTTCTTATTTTTGTGATATTTCTGTGACTTTATTTCCTCACCATCAGCTATAGGCATATTCTTCCATGGCAACATCTCTAGCTTCCCTTATTTCCCCCAAAGCATTTTCCTTTCTACTTTACTTCAAATCAAGGTTTGGGCAAGAATACTAGTAGTATCTCTGCCAGCACTATCATTACATAGTAGAATCATTTACCACTCCTTAGAAAGATGGGATTTAAAGTATGTGATTTCATAATATAATGGCATTGGACTTGAGCTGTGCTTGAATTGCAATCTGCTTAGGTCTAAAATCAGCTGTTTTGTTATATTTCCAAACACATTTAAAATTTTGCTGATTAGACACTAAAGTGGCCAGTTACTTACGCCCTTTTTGGTGATCCCTGGGGTCTAAAAAGAATTTTAATAAAATAGAAAAAAACCATACACAATAAATCCACAATAAACTTAAGAGACGAACAACACAGAAACCCAAATACAAAAGCAGCGCAATGAAACCAAAACAACAAACTGCTGTATAGCAAAAAAACTTAAATAGCCCTTAAATGCATATATTAAGACTGCCACTGTGAATTAAATATATATCTTAAAAAGGCCTGGAAGAACATAAAAGTTTTAACCATGTGAGCTTCCCTAGGGAGAGGATTCCATAGTCAGGGGGCCACCACCAAAAAGGCTTTCTTTCTCATAGTTGTCCTCCAAGCTTCAGCTTGAGAAGGCACATGAAGAAGGGTTTCTGGCAGGGTCCAGTTACTTGTGCTTTCATCAACATTTTTAAATAGTTGTCTATGGAACTTACGTTCGTTTCTGTATTCATGTTAGCAAAGCTGTTTATTATTCAAGATCCATGGAAGAATTTATCATCATTTTGATGTTTCTTTTAAAAGAGAATGCAACAATTGCAAGCCAGAGGAGTGGTTTCCCAGCTTCGTTTTGGACCAGTTCTTATCAAACTCCACCTCCACCATGCTTAAGTGGAGTTCATCATGACTTTCCTGTTACTGCACCAGGCACCTTCTCAGCAGCAGATCCCAGCAGCTGGCCAGGACATACTCTGCATCAGACTGCTCCACCTCCTCCGCCGAGTATGCCAGAATCTTGGCATTATCCATTAGCATCTCAGGTGAGCCCTTCATATGGACACATGCATGATGTATACATGCACCGCCACCATCCTCATGCACACATGCATCATCATCACCACCCGACTTCGCACCTTGACCCACGGTACAGATCTTTGCTGATGCCTTCAGTTTGCGCAGGCAAGATTCCGCCACCACAGTGTGATGCAACAAAGACAGATCCTACTGCTGTCACCAGTGCTACCTCAGCATGGGCAGGAGCCTTTCATGGAACAGTTGACATTGTGCCAACTTTTGGGTTTGACACAGGTAAGCTGCAGCTTTCTCTTTTACGTGGTTCGTATTTTAGGAAACATATGTCGTAACCAAACAAATTCTCAAGACCTCCACTAATTCGGGGGGGGGGGGGGGCGGACTGTGGCACTGCCAATGTTGCTGGGTCTCCTTCTCCCATCTCCCATCAACCACCATGGTGAGTTATAGTCCAAGACCAACTGAGGGGGTCACAAGCTCCCCACCCTGATTCTTTCACCTGAACTGTTAGATATGAATCCCTGATGTAGTTAGAAAGGGTTGAAGTTGCAAGAATGCTAAGATTTGCAATGATGATCTTGAAGAATTAGTTCTTTACTCCCACTGAAATCATAAAGCAGACAAAACATATAACACACTTAATATAGGCAAACAATCCCAAGAATCAGAGCGCTATTGTTTGTAGCAAAAATTTAACCACAAACATCCTGTTATTATATAAAATCAGTAGGAACCAGATACTGGCTTTCTTGTTTTGCAGTTCTACATACCCACCCTTGTTTCTTTTTTCAAATTAAACAAACTTAGGATTCTTCTTTCTGTAAGCCTGCAATGAATCTAGTTTCTTACTCAATCCTGTTCGAGAATGAGATGTTCTGAATTCACTCAATGTGGACCCAAGAGATCATAAAGTGTTTTCCAACCCAAAGGTTATGTATAAAACTTCCCCAAAACAACCCAGCATAAAAGAAAGCTGTCATTCTACAGGGCAGTCTTCCAAATAAATTTATTCCAAGCACAAAACACTTTTTCTCAAATTATTTTTATAGATGCGGCTCTGCCGCACCTATACAATCTTATTTCAGCACTTTGAGATGCTCTCTGAATTGGAAGACAAAAGTTTTTTCCTGTGAGCTCCATACTTTGTACCATTGGAATGACATCTGGTCTCATCCATTACCCTGCTGCAGACATCCCAGCAGGTCTAGCTAGCATTTGAACCACAAAGAATTGCATATTAAGTATACATATCACATTACCTTGTGGTAATTCAATATTCATTCTCTCTCTTATGCATTATGTTTCATGGCCCCTTGAAAACAGATTAAAGTGGCCACTTGTGTATTGCTAAAAAAAGAAGCTATGCATCACCAAAAAAGAGGATACAAATTTGCATTTACTGGATTTGGGTAAAAAAGGGTAAAGGATCCCTGGACAGTTAAGTCCAGTCAAAGGTGACAAATGGGGCTCATCTTGCTTCAGGCCAAGGGAGCCAGCATTTGTTCACAGACAGCTTTCTGGGTCATGTGGCCAGCATGACTAAACCACTTCTGGCACAGTGGAACACCATGACGGAAACCAGAGCGCATGGAAATACTGTTTACCTTCCCACTGTAGCAGTACCTATTTATCTACATGCACTGGTATGCTTTTGAACTGCTAGGTTGGCAGAAGTTGGAACAGAGCAATCGGCGCTCATCCCGTTGTGCGGATTTGAACTGCTGACCTTCTGATCAGCAAGCCCAAGAGGCTTAGTGGTTTAGACCACAGCGCCACCACATTTACCTTTACCTATACTGGTTTTATGTATAAATACAAATAATAGAAATATAATACATCTGGGAAGGACTGTGGCCAGGTGATCATTTTGCCTGCTCAGTCTCCTGCTTGGATGCTAACTGTTGAAGAGAAATAAGTTACCAGTCTATTGGTTCTTTACCTTTAAATGTGACATGAGTAGACAGACAGCCCTTCAAATAGAGCAGGAATGGGGAACCTTTGGCCCTCCTGGTGTTGCTGAACTACAACTCCCATCAGCCCCAGTTGTAGTTCAGCAACCTCTGGGGGGCCAGAGATTCCTCACACATTAAATAGAGGACTCCTTCATGAGGACTGTCCTCTGACAGCCCTTCAAACAGAGCCATCCTCTATAAAGCATGATACACAGCCATACTAAAATGGATTTAGAGTCACGCTGGAGCCGTGTCTTGAATGTGTACCAACTTTCATTCAGATATCTTTGTCTTCAAGGCAGATGTCATTACCACAAAAAACCTGAAGATCCCAAGCAGTCCGGTTAAATCAAAGGCCTTACTTGGCGTAGGCAGTAATCTCTAAATCACTCCTAACTGATAGAAGGGGTAAAGGCCCATCCTGTTGTTTGTCTCCCAGCAGCTGGTATTCAGCATCATACTGCCTTTGAGTTGAGACATTTCATTTACTCAGTTATCACCAAGTTATGATATGTGGCAGGTGAGTTTGCAGCTGGTTTTGACTTGCAAAGCTTTCTGCATCTCAGGAGCCCAATATGCTCAAGGATCACCTCTCCTCACACAAACTACCTCAGATCCTGTGATCATCATCTCCATGTGCCCCCTCCATGGGAGGTCCAGAGGGTGGCATCCAAAGAACCTTGCACATCTCCCAAAGTGTTTGAGGACTTGTGCCTGTCTTTTTACACATCTAGTGGAGAACACTAGTATAACTCAACTGTATCAAAGGGCAAAGCAGTCACTGCTGACCTGAAAAGTGAATTGGGAAAAAAGGGGCACATGTCCCATGAAATAACTCTATGGAACTGGCCCATACAACTGCATAGCTCATTCAACTACAGTGAGCCCTGCCAGCCATGGATCTGAAAAAAGTTGCTTATTCTACTTCTCCCAGATCTGGTGTGGAGAAGTGGCAGAACCTCAAGCTAAACTTACTGGGTTAGGACCTAGTTCAAGTGATGCTTAAGCCAAGGGCAGATTGGGCAAAAGATCAAGGCTCACATATAATGTGTAATTCTTGTTTGCCTTTGCCTGTTAATATAGAGTAGCAGACTACAGACTTTAGCAAGCAATGCTACATCTTAAACTGATTTTCCTGTACTTAAAAATAAAACTGTTGTTCCAATTCTCAGACTGCAGTTTTTGCCATCAAGGATAGGAAACCCACCCGGTTTTTTCCATACAAGTCTGACATTACTGTTTGCAGGTTTAATATAAGAGTTTATATGGGAAATAGTACAGTAGATGGCTCTCACAAGTATACATCATATATATATATATAAAAGTTGTACCATTCACATAGGATTAGATGATAGTCTGTTTCTTTTAGAAGGTTCTTTGGATTTGGGTTTCAGAGAGCAGAGCAGTGCAAATGCCCTGTCTCACATTCTTGTACTAACTGCTACAACCTAGCAAGCTTCATTCTCACATTCTCCTTTATTGGGGAGAGAGTAAAACAGCGCTGCTTTTGCTGCCTCGGGAAATTAAGAAAAAACAGCACAACCGAATCCTTAAAAGATCTGGGCAATTTTATGGCCATTAATTATGTTTGCAGCTGTACAGATGACACAAGAGTAATTAAATTTCATGCTCCAGGTTGTAAAGTGATCGTCTGCTATGACTAGGAGCAATTGTTAGCCCCTTCATGGGGTCTGCCTTTTGGCAAGGTGTATTTATGAGCAAATTTCAGCTGTCTATGACTCTTGTCATAGAAGGCAGCATAAAGGTGCATCTGATAGCAATTCCAGTATTCCTTGCTGTCTAGACAATTGGATTGTCTATCCAAGGCTGAATAAGGAATCTTATTTTAAGATTTTTTTAAAAAAAGGAAAGGCTCAAAAACCCTGAAAGGGGCTGCAATTTGTTCATGGGTAAGTGAAAGTAGGAAGGAAATGAATTAATATTTTGAGATGGGGGGTGAGTGAGGGATGGCTCTGATTTAACTATTGTTATAAGAATAGAATGCTAATGGCCCGGTCCAGCTTTTCTGTTTCAGAGCTTGGGTACAGGGGTCAAAACTGAGGATGCATCGTCAGTGATGGATCCAGTCCTTAAATGCATGTGTAACATTTAATTATGCATGCAGTACTGACTTCAGGTTTACCTGAACACAAACATAAATGGTAATGACCATATTATAGCATGCCATATTTTAATCAATTAGCTTGCATTTATTTGAACTCAGGGTAGGCTTTTCCAGCATATTTAAAACAGTGACAAGTTCCTGTGAGTTTACTTTTTATTAATCCTTTAGGGATGGAAAGATGGTGGAAGAAGAGGAACTTGTGGCTCTTTAGACATTGAACTAAAAGTTCTACCACCCCCTGCCCATTGGACTGGGGCTGGTGGTAGCTATACAATGTTTAAGTGCTCCTTACCGTGTTCATTGCCCTAATCCCAACAGAGCTTGCATGTGGATGTTATATGCAATTGTGATGACTCATAGAGAGCTTTGAAATGTTATGTCCACTCATGGAACACTGCCTGGGGGAAGGGATTTCCACAGTCTACACAAAAGATCTGTAACCATTGAATAAACACTGGGGCTCAGGGAGAATTCACACACACATTTCTGACTGAAGCAGCTGCTCCAGACTCATCTCCCCACACCCAACATTCACAAGTGGCAAAGTTTTCTTTTGAGTCTGCATCAGTACAGCAAAATCTCTATTTACCTACATCCATAATGATTGAAAATGAAAACTAACATTATCAGGGACAAGATTCCGTGCATATATCTCTATCTATCATCTATCCATCTATCTATCTATCTATCTATCTATCTATCTCTATCTCACTGAGCATTAATGAGGGGAAAAAGTAAATTGTGTCTTTTAAGACTACGAATTTGCTCTCAAGAATCACTGGCTAGATTACTCTTAGCTCCTGAGAAGGACATATTCATTAACTGAGGATGCAGCAGACCAGATATGAATACCCTTACATAGCCTTGTTGATGTTAAAAGATTACAAAACTACACATAAATTAATCTGGGCCAGTTCCACAAAAGCATAAGAAAATGATTCAACAGTAAGTAATTTCAAGAGTGTTCCCATCCCCCCCCTTTAGTGCAGGAACTTTAGCATAATCTTTAATTTCACATAAATGTTTTTAATAACTTATTTTATTAAAAGGCAAAATAGACCAAAGATAAAGGTCATAAAGAAACATTGTTACAGCAGGTTGAGATCAGTATAAGGTTGGACATTATCAAGGAACTTGTATGTTCCAAAACATTACAAAAAGGTACCCATTTTTTCATAATAATATCACAGAAATATTTATGTTTAATTTATTAAGATGGAATAGATAATTGTATTGGCTATTTCAGTTGTCTCTTTGCTTAAAATTTTCAATGATTGTTAGTGGATTCATCTTTTTGGTAGAGTTTTTGGGGAAGCTATTTTTATTTTTTAAATGCATTTAGGAAGTTGCTTGTTTTTCATTGGCTCTTTCAATGTTTTATTGCATTGGGCAGCCTTTTATATTACATTTTGTATTCATTTACTGTTTTATTCTTCTATATGTTTTTATGTTTGTAACAACTAAAAATAATGGGGGGCGGGGAGGCAAAAGTGGTTTGAAAGGCACATTTCTGATGGGGTTCTTCTCTTATTAGGGCTGTCCAAATACATTTTGCTCCTTGAGGTGAAAGACAAGTTGAAGCCTCTCTTCATTCCATGTAGAAAAGCAGGTTCTTGGGAGGATGTGTGGCCAGTGCATCTCTATTCAGTCCTTGTCTCTTAGGATCTGAGGTGGCCACTTCACTTAGCCTAATGGTCAGTCGGTTGGCCAGATTTTATCCTACTCTCATCTCTGGTCAAGCAGGCAGTGCAGGTTTCAGAAATAATGCAAAAAATCTGCCAAATGTGTGTACCAGAAGCAAAAGTGGGATGAATGTACATGCAGTTCTTCTTCTTTCAGACTACTTTAAACTGAAAATTATGATGCATCTCAGGCACATAAATGTCATTTCTTAATGAAACCATAGAATCATAGAATTGGAAGAGACCACAAGGGCCATCGAGTCCAACCCCCTGCCAAGCAGGAAACACCATCAGAGCACTCCTGACATATGGTTGTCAAGCCTCTGCTTAAAGACCTCCAAAGAAGGAGACTCCACCACACTCCCTGGCAGCAAATTCCACTGTCGAACAGCTCTTACTGTCAGGAAGTTCTTCCTAATGTTTAGGAGGAATCTTCTTTCTTGCAGTTTGGATCCATTGCTCCGTGTCCGCTTCTCTGGAGCAGCAGAAAACAACCTTTCTCCCTCCTCTATGTGACATCCTTTTATATATTTGAACATGGCTATCATATCACCCCTTAACCTCCTCTTCTCCAGGCTAAACATGCCCAGCTCCCTTAGCCGTTCCTCATAAGGCATCGTTTCCAGGCCTTTGACCATTTTGGTTGCCCTCCTCTGGACACGTTCCAGTTTGTCAGTGTCCTTCTTGAACTGTGGTGCCCAGAACTGGACACAGTACTCCAGGTGAGGTCTGACCAGAGCAGAATACAGTGGCACTATTACTTCCCTTGATCTAGGGAAAATGAATGAATGTTTATGTCAGAATAAACATGTCAGATGATTTAAATCAATATGTTTTGAGCCTAGTACTACTTATTGAAATTGGATGGGGGGCGGGGAGTCAACTGCAGTACAGTCTATCACAGGTGTAATTAACTTTTGTCCCAGAGTATGATCTGATGGTACCTGAGGCCACCATCCAACTGAAGCTAAGCAGGTATGGGTGATGCCAGGATGGGTGACCACCTGGGAACCACGTGTATGTTGCCTTAGGTTCCATGGTGAGAGAAAGGTGGGATGTAAGATGATGACTGATTGATCAAATTAAGCCACTCAAACAATGCCAGTTTAAACTTATTTCCTCTTCCCTTTCAAAATAGGCATCCAACATCAGGACAAAAGTAAGGAGACATCATGGTTCTGAAGTACCAAAAAATGGATTTTACCAGTAACCAGTGTTAAAAGAGTTCCCATCTTGTGAAGGAGATACTACAGTATTATTATTTTTTACTGTTTCTTCACAGTGGCAATAAACATTATACTAAGCAGATGATGAGCAAACCAGCCATATGTTATTTTGGATGGAGCCTTTACCTCCAGAAGGTCATTTTAAAGTCCCAGGACATTAAGGAAAAAATCGAAAACCTTTCTTTGTATATCATTTGTCATCTGAGCCTGCTGAAGCATTTCTCCAATCTAACTTCTCTATGCTCCTTTTAACAGTGTTTTGCTTAGATGTGTGCCATTGTCTATATACTAACGCATACCCTTGACTGTCAGGAGAGACCTAGCTTTGACCTAGAGTCCTCCTTCAGGAATGCAGTTTTTGTAGTTCTTTATGCATCTATTTTTGTAGAAATACAGAAAGTTTGCATCAGCACTGGTGGGCTATTTTAGAACAATGTATTTTTTAAAATTTAAAGTTTTGAAAATTTTAAGTTCTGTTTTAAAGAACTTGCTCTCAGAGACGCACTGGCAAATCTTTTGAAATGCATAGGTTTTTAAATGTCTGATGTGGTTGTATGAGAATTTGTTGTTGTGACCTGAAGTATCTTGTCATGATCAAACGGTTCAATCCCCCATATAACAACCCCACAAGATCTTGAATGTACTTTGCCTTTCGCTTAAGCAATTGTTCAAATGTAAAATAGTGTCTACAGCAGTGCTCTTTCGTTGAAAAATGACTATTTGCTTTGCTGCTTCTGATGACAACTTTGAACTGGGTACCTGATAAGAATATGTTGCTGAAATAATGAAGTACAGACGCTTTTAACTGAAATCCTAAACAGATGGGTAGCCTTGAGCCTTTAAATTCATCTCAGCTGCAGTGTTAACATGACAGTAGCTGAAGAGAGATGCAGCACCTTGTTGCTTGAGGTACATACCCTACTTTCCTGCCAACCTCCACCTATAGCCTGCTAGAACATAGAGTGGGATTCCAAGAGCAAGTTTAGGTGTGTTCAAGGGACTGTGTGCACCATTTAATTTTTCACTGTTTTCCTCTTGAAGGGTAGACTGATTTAGAGGATTTTCCCCTAGCCATACCATTCTTTGGCTCCAGACCAGAGCTAGCCAATAATTGCACTGGTCTACGGAGCATGTTAAATGCCTTGCACAAAGACACTAGTACAGTTGTCTGAGTACAAGCATGAACACAGCACAGTAAGCTTTCGCTGGTGCCACAGTTCTAGGGATAGCACCTTGTAGCAAAGCTAGGGCCATTTTTTTGGCCTGTTAGCTACTGTGCTGTTCATAGAAACAGGATCTTCACTGAAAAAAATCATTGAATATCAATGGGGCACACAAATAGGTATCAAGACTATTAATTACCTAGCTTATAACCAAACATACTATTATTGGGCTGGGTTGGGGTTGGGGGGGGGCGTGATAATTCCAATGAACCATTCTTGTGATGAGGAAAAAAATCTAACAGGAATTATAGAGTCTGAAGCATATTTTGCAAGTATTTATAGGTCATGGGGGGACCTTTCCACCAATGGCTTTTGCATTCTGAATCAGCCCCTTTTTGGTGCGAAAACTTTGTATATTCCAAAAAGCTCAGTATTTTCAAATCCTGGAATAAAGCTACTCATTTTCCACAATCTGATGTCAGCTGGCAGTCCATTGAGTGCCGCCTTCACTACTCTTCAATACAATTAAATTAGGAAGTCATTGGCTAAACCGAATTTGCCCATGGATCCATAATCAGCAAGACATTTCTAGAATATGTGCTAAAGTTAAACCTGTGGTGAGATTCTTCAGTAGTCAGAGGTCTAAAGCAGGTACATGAAGCAGCATGCATGCAAACATGACTTATTAGGGCTCATCTAGACTTCTGCTTGTGCCACATTTCTAGGCCCGGCTCCAGCCTTTAAATTTCTGTGTCTGAACATTGGTTTTGCTTGTTTGTTTCTTGACCTGGTGCTTTCCCCGTGAAAACCCACATTATACCGCTGAATCAGAGCCAACAGCAACTGGGTTTTCTACAGATTACCATTTGCTCCAATTCGGCGGTAAAATGTGGGTTTTCCCAGAGAAAGAGCCGGGGGGAAAAAACAACAACACCCACTGGACACAGAGCTTTAAAGCACATAACTGTATCTGGAAAGCACAGCACAAAAGGAATTCTGGATGAGCCCTAAGTGCTACAAACTGCTGCTTCAACTTGAAGGAAATTCAAATGCAGGGAATGTTCCTCCTGATTGGAAAAAAATAAAACAAAAGCTCCTTGTTGTGTGCAGTCCTTTTCTTCAATTTCCTTGGGATGATGGTTATTACAAAAAATAAAATAAATTACATTCTGCCGATTTCAAGTATGTGTAATGCAGGAGTTGCCAGCCTTTTTTTTTTTTTACAGGAGTTGTGCCTATGGGTGTATTAGGATTTCTGAGTGAGTGTTATGGGGTGTGCACCTCCTGACCACTTCTTCTCCTCTTCCAGATCAGTGTCTCCCCACACCACAGGCACAGACAGTGTAGGTACACACAATTTGCTTTTCCAAGAAGCTGATAAAAGTTTGGTCCAATATAATTAACCTGAACCTTGAAAACACACAGGGCTGAAAGGAAATCCAACAGATCATCGTACTTCCTACTTCCTCCTTCATCTTTTAAAGGGATAAAAGGTTAACCGCCATTGCCATTTCCTAATCAAGGACAGTGAGCTTAAAGGCTTCATTAGCACCAGGAAATTATTTCAAAGGCACTACAGTACTGTGCCCAAAGGCACCACGTTGGCAACTCCTAGTTAGTACATCTTAAATGTGAATCTCCGCTACTCACCAATTGCTTCTTGTTTGCAATTTTCTGCCAGGTAATTCAGACATATCACACCATTGAACTGGGATATCATTAACAAAAGTTTATACCATAACTTATGAAGCAGTACCCTGTTTTGTCAGGCACAGTGGAGTTATACAATCTATCCCACTTGCTTCTGCAAACACCTGAAAACCTCTCTGCTTGCATCACACAGTTGTGCCTAGACCAAGAAAGAAGGTCAGGTCTGTTTCAGTGAACCTCCAAAGGCATTGATAAAAATCCCTGTCAAGATTAAACTTGCTGTTATCATAATGGTGGTTTGCAGCTCAGACACATGATAGGTGGTGTCCCTTTGTGCCTACGCTAGCAGTAAAAATCTCTGCTGCCCCAGTGCAGACTCAAAATTGCAAACTCAAACTCAAACTCAAAATTGCAAAATTGATGCTGCCGACGTGCTGAAGTTAGTGCAAAACTAGGCACTACTTTGGTTGTTTCCCCCTTTCTTTGATTACAGGTTCAGGGGCCCCTGGAAAGAGAGGTTTAATCCTTTCCACCCCAGTACTGAGCCCAACAAATATTTCTCCATGCAGCAATTAGTCTCAAGGAAAAAGCTTACATTGGTGTCAACTGCAGCATGGGTGTGTGTGGGGTTGTGGCTGGGATAGGCAGGGGTTCATTTTTTAATAGAAGCCTATGAGCAGTGTTCAAGAAACATTGCATACTGTCAAGAAAACACATGAAGTTTCTGGTTTTGATTTTCTGCAAATGTCAAAAGTATAGAATCTGACTGGGCCTAGGAAGAGAATCGCTGAAATATCACGAGGAAAATGACTACCAGAGTACTAATCTATTGTTATTATTTTAGAAAAGTTTATTTTAGAGCTTTGTTCACTTCAGCTTTTATCGCTATGCATCTGGAAATATCTGCCAAGTCACTGTTTTTCCAGTGGTACATAAAGGTCACAAAGGAGCCTGCGTCAGATCTCTGAGGAGATTGGAGCTCTGAATCACCAGCAAGTAGGATCACCTCCAAAGGCTATCTGGATTGCATCAATCTCAATGCACTGGAATCCCTTGCAGTACAGTACTGAAGTACTTTCTCAAGCAGGCTGTTTTGCATTAAGGGAACAATTCATTTGTAGCATTGTGGTGAAAGCAAACCAAATACCCATTCCAAAAATTCTACTGATATACCCTGACAAAGAGGTTTGGAATGATTAATATTAGACAATACATTTTTCAACAGCCTAAAAAGCATCTCCTCCCCTACATAAACCAGCACACTTTAACTGTCTTACATCTGGCTTTCAAAATACTAAAATGTTTTGCATTGGCTGGTGGGGGGAGGGGGGAGGAAATAGATGTCCCAATGGAGGACATGTAATAGGTGATATAGGTGGCTTGTAAACTTCAGTATGAGACATCAGCAATTTAAGACATTGCTATACATCATACATAATATACAGAGTCATGGGGGTTGCACATGCTTTGATGGAGGTACAAACCTCATTCTGGAGCCAAGTATGGATAACTACTTGCAGCCAGTTGACAGTGGAATAGCAGACAGCAATTTAGTACATGATAAACATCGCTTCTGCTTTTGTCATGATTCCTCACAGGAGTAGTGAGTTTTGTGTGCGTATAGGAACTTATGCATTTTTACTTCAGCTCCATACATGCATCAGTGCATGTCTGTGGGGCTGTCTGTGCAAGTGGGACCCCTGCTTCAGGGTTGTGAAAATGAATAAACACAAGCATAAATAAGTACCCTGCCATTTCCCAAAGTGTGAAGAAAAGGTTGCAGGATTAGTCAAGCGATGAAGGGAAGGCACTCTGTGCATGCAGAGTCACAGAACTCCGTTTCTGGATTGTTAGTAAACAGACACAGCCAGAGGATATATAATCATCTCCTCCTCTGCCTTTATCAGGGGTTCACCAAATCATAGTTACAGGGGTGCAGGCCATGGTTCTGATGGATGCAGGAAGCAGGAACTTCAAATCCAAAGCATCCCAGTGAGAGAACCATCCTTCTAGGCAACTGAACTGCTCTTAGTGTTAATAAGTAATGTTCAACACAAATCTACACTTTTTCAACTTCAGATCATTATATCTAGCCCTGCTCTCTGGGACAGCAAAGAACAAATCCTTGTCTTCATCTGTGTGACGGTCCTTCAAGTATTTGATGTGCAATCATGTCCCCAACTCAGGTTCTCCAAGATAAGCATACCTGTCCCTTCAACCTTTTCTCATAAACCTCACACTCCGGACCATTTCCTTTGCCATCCTTTGAACTGATTCCAATTAGCCTATGTCCCACTTAAAGTGTGGCACACTTGACATGTTTTTCTGCTAGGTAAACAGCAAATTCTACTATGTCAGTATGGCATACTCCCAATGTAAACTTACTGCTGACTGTAAACATTAAAGGGCCTACAAAATGAAAGTGAAATGGAGATATCTTCCTGTTAAATGTGATTTAGGCTACAACACTATGAACACTTACCAAGGCATAAGACCTTTGGGGGGGGCACCAGGGGGCGCATTGGAAGATGGCCGACAATAACATCTCTCCGACCCACACGAGGTAATTAAGAGGCTGATATGGGAGTATGCAGCTTCCCTTGCCCCCCCCCAAGGGAATGGGGGGGGACTGCCTTGCCAGCTGTGTCCATAATTCACCCCCGGATTCAAAAGAAGGGGGTGAGGGCACTTGGCACGAAGCCCTTGGGTGAGGTCGGCTCTCCCTGACGCTGTCTCTAATCGCCCACTGGTTTGCATCAGCTCGAAATATATAATTGGAAAAAGAAGCAAATGCACATACTTCAAGTGAAGATCGGGAGTAAAGATTGCTGATTAATGGGATCTCTGTGAGTGGAGCGATGGGCTGGACAAGAAATCAAGTGAAGACTCATCATTAAAAGATCGGTATGTTGGAGTGAGACAGAAAGGGGGGGGAGGGAAAAACTTTTTTTTTTGTCTTATGTGAGTACCCAATAACTCTCCCCCCCAGAGAGAAAGAATCGTTGCAAATTACTAATCACAAGCAGGAGATTAAGAACTGTGTGGAAATGAATTACTGATCAAAGAGAAGACTGGTGGGAACATTGGGAATGGAAAGAAAGCTTCGTGACGCAGTTACAAATGGAGTTTCGTCAAGACAGGCCTGACCACAGGAGGAGGAGGAGGAGGAGGACCAGGGTCATTGGAATGTGAATTTGACCTGGCAGGGCCCCCTGAGATACAGATTCACAGGCCTGTGGAAATCAACAGACAGACTGTGGGAATGTTCTCTACGGAGGTGAGGAAATGGCGTCTGTCCTTTATGTGATATGGCTCTTGGAGAGTGTAAAACCCACACAGGATATGTTTGTTTTCAACCCGCTTGTGAAGATTATCAGAGATCACAAAGAAAGGAATATATGATAACAACAAGAAGATGAGGAAAATAATAAAGAGACTATCTGGACAGAACTGGACAGAACTCTGAAATTAAAGCAGCAGCAAGAGTGATGTTTGGATCCCTTTCGGAGCTCGAAGTATGGGTACCCCCAACAATATTTTTTTTTTTAATTTGGCTGTATAATTTGGAATTAATGTGATTTGGAATTAATGTGATGTGATTGGCCTGTTAATAAAAATTATTTTAAAAAAACTAAAAAAAAAGACCTTTAGGGCTCAGTGGATCATAAGTCTTGAGTAAGCATACATAGGATCAGATTCTTAAACAGCACTTGCACTGATCCTTTTCCTAATAATGGAGCTGGAAAAATAAATCAAAGCTGCACTAATAGCTTCCCCCTGTTTTTAAAATCAAGGATGGAGAACCTGTGAGCCTCCAGATGTTCAGATCTAACTCTCATCTGCTCCAGAGATCATGGGCAATGAATCAGTGATGATAGGAGTTGTAGTCCAATAGCATGTTGAGGACCACACGTTCCTCAACATCCCTGATTTAAATCATGAAAACTCAAAACAGCAATAATTAGTTGTGTGCTTATACTTCTGTTAGTATCTCAAAATGAATGGTGCAAAAGTACTAATTAAACACAGATGTGGGATTGGTATTCATTATTTAGAGAGCAGAATGTTCTCTTGAAACACTTAAGGCACCAGCATAAAAAGATGACTAGAGCTGATACAAATATTAATCCAAAGTTCACATTAACAATTCAGGCTTACATTTGTGATCATCCGTATCATCACTGTAGTAGACACAATTCCATTAATTGTGAATACATTCATTCCAAATACATTAATTTGTGAAATAAGCATATTTGCAAATAAATTCACTAACAAATACTCTTCTGTTGGCCTTGTGAAGCTTTTGATACATGTAAAATTCAAAATATGGCAAAAGGAAACACTGAGTGGTTAGAGGAAACAGTAAGCCTGCAAATTTATTATTGACAAATGTTCATGGTTTTGACATGTCATATTCAGATCAGCCCTAGAAATCAAGATGCAAAGAGCCAGTAATCCATTTTGACTGACGTTCTAACCTCTTGGTATATAAAGGTTGTGATAAACACTACACACATTAATGATCCATGTTGTTCCATGACTCACAAGTGGAGGGAGAAAAAGAACTGATTTTATTTCCACATAAAAATTAGGCCTCTAATTTAGCATAGCTTGATGTGCCATTGACAGCATTGGTAGATCTGTTTCAAAGCCCACTTGACATTTCTATTAATAGAAATAGGGCTGTCTGAAAACTACAACCGCAACAATCAAATGCCATAGAATCTCATGCACCTATCATGCTGGAGATCTTTGCCACAGAAGTTCCCACTGCCAATGACACAAATATCTGTTGTTTTCAAAGCCACTTGTCTCTTTAGCAGAGAATACTGCTACAGTGACACCAGGTGTTTGAACACATAACTGGCCAAAGTGTGGATAGCAGTTTGCCCCCAATGTCCTCACAAGTAACATGCCTCCCTGCTTGGATAAAGGGGAAAGCAGAAGTCCTTATGTGGGCTTCTGATAGTGGAACTAATTACAGTGGTACCTCAGGTTACATACGCTTCAGGTTACATATGCTTCAGGTTACAGACTCTGCTAACCCAGAAATAGTGCTTCAGGTTAAGAACTTTGCTTCAGGATGAGAACAGAAATTGTGCTCCGGCGGCACTGCGGCAGCAGGAGGCCCCATTAGCTAAAGTGGTGCTTCAGGTTAAGCACAGTTTCAGGTTAAGTACGGACCTCCAGAACGAATTAAGTACTTAACCTGAGGTACCACTGTATCTGAATCCCACCTTATGTTGTTGTTGTTATTGCTGCTGCTGCTGCTGTTTGTATGTGTGACATGTTCTGCACCATGTACATGAAGGTGTCTCCTTAATGCACATCATTTATTTCTAGGAACAGACTAAAACACAATTACTACCCAGAGATGCCATTGTGGAATTAACTGAATTTCAACTCATTCATGTCCTATCACCATCTCATACATAAAGAGATGCATAATATGAGTGGATGAGATTGCAGGGAATTCCAGTGGCACAGGCCTTATTGGGATGTGCCAATGCAGAACGGAAAAGGCTTAGATCCAAAAGATCTAACACCTTCCTACTATCCTGGCATACTCCCAAACTGGGGACTGGGCTATGCCAGCTCGGAAACTATGCTTTCCAAAAAAAGGGTTAAATTTCCCAATTATGCAGTTTTATCTTGAAGCTTCAGAAGCTGTTAGGCTCTCAGAGACATCAGAGACATCTCTTCTCCCTGTGATCCTAATGGCCTTTTGTTGTTGTTGTTTAGTCGTTTAGTCGTGTCCAACTCTTCATGACCCCATGGACCAGAGCACGCCAGGCACTCCTGTCTTCCACTGCATCCTGCAGTTGGGTGAAACTCATGCTGGTAGCTTCGAGAACACTGTCCAGCCATCTCGTCCTCTGTCGTCCACTTCTCCTTGTGCCCTCAATCTTTCCCAACATCAGGGTCTTTTCTAGGGAGTCTTCTCTTCTCATGAGGTGGCCAAAGTATTGGAGCCTCAGCTTCACGATCTGTCCTTCCAGTGAGCACTGAGGGCTGATTTCCTTCAGAATGGATAGGTTTGATCCATTGGATCCATGGGACTCTCAAGTGTCTCCTCCAGCACCATAATTCAAAAGCATCAATTCTTCGGCGATCAGCCTTCTTTATGATCCAGCTCTCACTTCCATACATCACTACTGGGAAAACCATGGCTTTAACTATATGGACCTTTGTTGGCAAGGTGATGTCTCTGCTTTTTAATATGCTGTCTAGGTTTGTCATTGCTTTTCTCCCAAGAAGCAGGCGTCTTTTAATTTCATGGCTGCTGTCACCATCTGCAGTGATCATGGAGCCCAAGCAAGTAAAATCTCTCACTGCCTCCATTTCTTCCCCTTCTATTTGCCAGGAGGTGATGCGCCCAGTGGCCATGAGTTTAGTTTTTTTGATGTTGAGCTTCAGACCATATTTTGCGCTCTCCTCTTTCACCCTCATTAAAAGGTTCTTTAATGGCCTAAGATATGAATTATTCTTTTTAGGGTTATAGTCCATAATTTAAACACCATTTTGCCTTTAACTTGATAAAACAGTATGCCAAATGGAGACCAAGACATCTGGTAAGAATTCGTCCCAGTCCAATTGTGTTTTCTTTGGGGAATATTTTGATTTGTTGCTTTGGAATATATAGCCATCGTGTATGTTCTGAATTTTCGAGGACGGCATGAGATTCAAATAATCAGTTGTTTACATACTCTAAGGATCTGTGATAGAAAGCTTCTGCTCTTGATAATGGGCGTGCACTTTGAATCCATGGATTTCAACAGGACCTGCATATGCTCAAATGTATGCTGGATTGTACCCAATATCTGTACATCTGAAACTGGTTTTGTTATTTTGTGCTAGCAGGGAAAAACTGAGTCCAGCAAAACAAAAGGGAGAACAAGCTCTGTTGCTCATTGATGCAACTGTAGTACAGTGGTACCTTGAGTTACAAACACCTCAGGTTACAAATGCTTCAGGTTACAAATTCCGCTAACCTGGAAGAGTTACCTTGAGAACTTTGCCCCAGGATGAGAATGGAAATTGTGTGCCGGCGGCGCAGCGGCAGCAAGAGGTCTCATTAGCGAAAGCATGCCTCTAGTTAAGAACAGTTTCAGGTTAAGAACAGACTTCCAGAATTACCGTAATTAAGTTCGTAACTAGAGGTACCACTGTATTTTGCATCACTGAGTCATGGAGTCTGTCCCCCTTTTCATTTTGTTCATTTGAAGTGCTTCCCTCTTCTTTTCTTTTCTTTTCTTTTTCTTTTCTTTTCTTGTGCTCTATTTCTCAAATATGTTTATTTTTGAGATGCTCTCCTTCACATCTCACCAACATCTGAACTGTGTTTGTTTGGGATTCTTCTCTGTGGTTAGGCTCAGGCATTCCCTGAAAGAACATAGTCAGCTTTGCACTTCTTGCTACGTAGGTGCAGATTGACCAGAAAATAAAATAATTACTTTTAAAAAGCTAATGTACTTAACAAAATATTTACAGCTCCTTGACCCCTGAGCCTATTCTTCTGAAATTTATCTAGGAGCACATCTATGCTATACATCATGTTTATGCAAATGTCTCATAAAACCACAAGGATTTGCATCAAACATAGATAAAAAGTCTTAAACTTTAAAGGCATGCAGTATAAGAAACTCTTGATTTATGTGTTTGAAAATTGTAATGGGCAATTTCAGACCCTCCAAGTGTCCCTATTTTCCAGGGACATCCCTGATTAAGAGAAGCTATCCTGGTTTCTGATTTGATCCCAGAATGTCCCACTTTTCCTTAGGATGTCCCGATTTTCATTGGAGAAATGTTGGAGGGTATGAAGTCATCCAACCCCTGAGCCATCTGAAGGCATTCCTGTATAGGAAAGGTTTTTTTTTTAAAAAAAAAGTTTAATGTTTTGTTATGTTTTTATATATGTTGTAGCTGGGGCAGAGTAGCTGGGGCAACCCAGTAAGATGTGTGGGGTATAAATAGTAAAATTATCATTATGGAACGGGATGACCCTATTTTCATCGGAGAAATGTTGGAGGGTATGTAATTTCTTTTTCCAAGTCTGCCCCCCCCCAATTAAAAAGTTAAAGACATTTGTTGATTTCTCCCTCCCCCCCTGCAGTCAGGAGGAAGATGTCTGAGACTCTGGAGATTTGGGCCCAAGGTATAAAACATTGTTTATCTAAAATGTAAAAGTAACCATGTTGGCGAATAAGAAAAAAAAAATCTAGAATCAATATTAGGGCAATAATTTCACTACGCCAACCAAAATGTCAGAAAATAGTATGCCAGCTTTTGAGATCTCCAGTATTCTTCATCAAGCTAAATGATAAATAGAGCAATGGAGGCAGGGGGAGAAAAAACATTGGGTAATGTTTAAACCATGAAATCTGCATCTGGTTGCAGTCTTCTGGTGGAATGAAGGAGGAGCTAGCAGACCTTCAAATATGGCTGTTTAGATGTGCTCGGAACAAGAAGCAAAGTGATGGCTGATCCCATGCTTCTTGTTTCTAGCAGGCCTTGAGATCATGTACACTGTTTTGTGATATTTTGGTTGGCCTAAGAAAAGTACTGTCCCAATATGGATTTTGAAATACTGTCTCAATCTAGTCACCAAGTCTAACGAACTCCCACCCATCAAAGCCTCTTTGAACAGCCCTCTTATCTCCTCATGCTGAGATGAGGATAGGGATATCACTTCTGTGCCTAACAGTGACTACATAACAGGCAGGAACCAGGAAATGAACTTCTTCATCATGGCACCTCTATGGCAGGAAAAACTTTGCCTGTTGATATCTGCCTCTTACGTCTCTGTTCATTAAAAAAAGAAGAAGCAACCCTCAGAAGAGTCATGACTTTGAACATGGGGAGGTTTGAATTTTCCATTGTCAAATTTGGCTTGTCAACTGGTTGCTTTTGCTTCAAAGGCTGTCTGCTTAAGAGGGTCAAACATTTACAGGAAGGTTAAAAATACAATAAAATGTTTTGCTCAGGAAAATATTTGTATATAAGTCAAGCTAGATTTATATAGGGTAGTGGTGGAGAAGTCAGAAGGTTGAGAAGTCAGAAGCTGAAGCTGATGGAACCAGGAGAGGACCACAGAGGGATCCAGAAGCTGAAGTGATGAATGCAAATGGGTAAGTATAGATTTGGTTAGAATCAGTAAAGCTGGATGTCTTGAAATCTGTTTATTTTTATTTAGGTTACTATTTTAGAAAAAAGTAGTTACCCAAATAATAATTACCGGTACTGGAAAATTGCTTATTATTTGGCCTTACTAAGTACTTACTAAATAGTGTAATTTGTGTTGGGATAAATTACAGAAACTTGCACTCACTCCATGTTTAAGTGCCATACCACTCGGCTCTTATTGGGAGTAGGGTGGGCTACTGAAAGTCCAGAAGGCCTGAGTTGGGCTGTTTAGTGGAGACAGCCAAAGAAAAAAAACGGTATCTACTTGGTGGCAACAGTGAAGAAAAAGGAAAGGCTTGGTTGGGTGGTTTGTTTGCCTTCCTTCCCTTTGAAGGTGCAGGCTACAACTTGTACCATCAGAGGGGATAATGAAGTCGATAAGGAGTAGAAGCTGAACGGAGCCTGATCACTGGAACAGATAATTGCATCTTCACTTTTGCTGAGGCTGGTTTGGAAAGCCTCTTTGGTACAAACATGTTTCTTCTGAGCAAAACTGCCTTATAATGCCAGCATTAGTTTTGACTTGGACTTTACTGGAAGCAAGGCTGAATCTACTACTTTTTTTTTTTTAAAGAAAGAAATCAGTTTCCAGAAAATCTCACCTTGGGAATACGTAATCCACAAAGGCCTGTATTGCCAGACATGCTAGTGATGGATTTTAAAATAAACACTGGGATGGGATGTTTGGAAATATTTGGGGTATGTAAATATGCAAAACATGCAAAACAAGGCTAACAGCTGTGGGATGTTCTCTCAGTCGACAAGAGAAGGGCTTGCATAATTCTTCACTGGTTTCCCTGCAAAACAGGCAGACACTTAGCTTGACAGATGATGGCACAGCAGCTTTGCCCTGGAAGCAGGACGGAGTATGCTTGTAAAACAGAACCTGCCTTCTCAAAACAGGTTAAATGATGCAAATCCCCATAGGTAACAGAGAGACCTTTTTATTTCTGGAGCAATTCTCCATTTTGTAAGCACATGAGAAGCTTGTAAAGTGTAAGAGAGCCGACCTTCTACAGAAGCCAAAGTGCCTCCTTTCAGCAGCCCAGTCTGACTTTCTTACCTGCATGATAATTCTGTCACATGCATGAATTCCTGCATACACAAGAAGTTTCCTTAGTCTTGTAATTCTTTAAAACGAATAGTTCTAAAATTGAATGATTCCTATTTTCTCATCTCTTGCACTCAGTGCACTGATTGAATGTATGGTGATAACTGAACAGAAGAGAAATTGAGTTGACTAATAATAATAATAATAGTAATAATAATAATAGTAATTGTCCTACTAGCTCCTATACATCAGAGCCTAATCAGCCCATGCCTGGTTTCCTCAGAGAAGAATTAGAGCAACAGAGCAGATGCAGGGGTTCATCACAGCTGTGCTCTCTCAGGAGCCAGAGTTGGAGCCAAAACACATTGACAGCAGCCAAGAAACATGGAACATGCTCATGTAATGCTCTCATGTGGTGTTCCATTGCATATAAATGCACTTATCACATAAGCTGTCCCATGCACAGTCTTCTGGTGGTGCACCTGCCCAGGACATCAGTCACTGGCTTGCTAATTCCTCATGTCAGCCTTCCCCAGATGCTTTAGACTACAACTCCCATCAGCCCAGGCAGCATGGCCCGTGGTCAGATATCATGGGAGCTGTAGTCCCGTGGAGGCAACCAATTTGGGGAAGGCTATCTCCATGTATCACATTCAAGTCAACTGACCCACAAGATAAGAACATTTGCATAGAACAGGATATGTGTGGAACATCTACCTGGGCAGGCAATGCACCTGGCGGTTTTTGATAGCTGCCCATCAATGCTAATGTGCCTGGTCCTCTTGCCTATGCAGGAACAAAAGAAGAACCTGCTGGATCAGGTCAGTGGCCAAGCATCTTGTTCTCACAGTGGCCAACCAGATGCCTGTAGGAAACAAGCAGGACTCCTGCAGTTTCCAGCAGCTGGAATTCCAAAGCATACGGCCTCCAACAAAGGAGAAAGAGCTTATTTGCACATTCCCTATGTTGCTACTTGGATACTGTGGGGAATTGTGAGAAATTTAGCATGACAAGTAGCTTCCCACACCCATACATGCTTCCAGTTAAGCCCATGACTGGAACAGCAGATGTGGGGTGGACCAACTGAAGGTCACCTTGATGGGAGCTCCCTCAAACTTAGAGCCAACCCTTCTTTAAGTTTATTTATTTATTTATTTATTATTATTATTATATTTTTTGGTCCCTTTTCCACTATGGTACCTCATGGCAACAATGATCATAAATGAACAGAAACTTACATTAAAACCAGCATTAAGAAAAATAATCTAAAAGACCATTCTGTTTTTTAAAAAACTAAATCAAAACATCCTACTCACCCCACCAAGTTTATTTAATTACCTGCCTCATGGCTTATGCCCCTATGATTGGGTTGTCGTCCTCTGGGTACGTCCAACACAATGGTAATTTTTCATATCTACGGCCTTGTGGTTTCATTGTCAAACTTGTTTAGCAATGTATGCAAGATGGCACTGTTGCAAAATGCAGTCTGTTTAATTGGATTTTTATATCTCAATCAAGTAGTTCAGCCAGGTACAATACAACCCTCACATTAAGCCTCTCTGTAGTTCCTTTTTTTCCCATCCTACACTGTATTTCAGTGACTGTGAGCAAAGGAGAATTATATGGCAAGTGGCTTCACGGTCACAATCCTAAAGATTCCAGCAGTGCCAAATTCAGGCACTTCTGATGATTCTCCCTCTGGTTGAAAGGACAGCATGAAGAACTCTTAAAGGAAAATGCAGGCAATGAAGTGCTACGTGGCTTCACTATGTTCCACAATGACACAAACCCTCCTGAAAGAGCCACAAGTGTCCCATTTTTTAAAATGGGAAACCAGTGGCGCTAAAATTTTACCACAGCAGGAATCCCCACTCCGCTCCCCGTCTCCTTTCTGCAAAACCGCTGGCTATCTCCTTTGATAGATCAGGCTTAAACCATTTGCAAGTGGATGGAAAGGAAAAGTCAAATTATTGTTTTTGCTGAAAACTTCTGCAGCTGTCAGGGTGTGTATGAAACAGTCCTGATGACTGGAAACAATGGCTGGATGCAGTGTGCCGTCTGGGTGTAAGAGCAGCAGAAGAGCTCCAAGTCGCCAGCTATTATTTGGAGAAGATGGGGCTAAATGAGGTGAAAAAATATATTGCTGAACAACACTGAAATGCTTTCTAGTAGGATGTTTTCCCCACCAGGGACAGCCTTACTATACTTCATATTCTATCCAGGCTCACGCAATGAAGTCAGCCGCTAGAGTAAGCTACAGCTAAAGTACGAAGTGCTGTGCATATGCTAGGAACCTCCCTCTCTCTTTATCCTCCACTGCAATCCTCACAACATTCCTCTTAGGGTACATTCACACCATACATTTAAAGTGCTATGGTACCACTTTAAACAGTCATGGCTTCCCCCAGATAATTATGGTAGTTGTAGTTTGTTAAGGGTACTGAGTGTTGATGTTGTTGTTTATTCATTTATACCCTGCCTTTTCCCCATACAGGTTAGAAGACCCAGAGCTAAAATTCTTAGAGCAGGTTAACCATCAATCCCTCTTCCAAGGGAACTCTGGAGAGGTGAGGAGGATGCCCTGTTGCACTAGCAGGAGTCCATGCACTGGTTTCTGCAAATGGAACCATGTAGTTGAATCTCACTCTCAGATTCCAGTTGTATATTCCTCTAGCCATGGGACTGGCAATTCACTGTCCAGATTAAATGTGGTCCATCCAGTGGTGGAGGAAGCTACTTGGGTGCCTGGGGGGCGTGCCCAGGGGCAGGGCAAGCTGCCCATAGGGGTGGGGCGAGGGCGGGGCTTCCGGAGTCTGCCTTCCTCCTTCCACTCAGCCGCCCTATGGCTGGGGGGAGGAGGCAGCGGGTGGACCATTTGGGCAGCATGGAGTCTGTGTGCACCCAAGCCACCACGTCTCTCCCAGAAAAGATGTGTGGCTTGGGCATGCTGCAGGCCCTGTGGTGAGTGCCGTCCAGCATTTTGTCACCCCCCTCAGTGGTGACACCCGGGGCAGTCCGTACCTAATGCACCCACCTTCCTCTACCCCTGGGTCCATCTGCTCTTTTCTTCTAGCATTTAACTGTTGGGAAATGTTTTTGTAGGACTCTTTCATATTCTGATCCAAAGATAAATGGAATCTGCATTAAGACCCATTAATTCTGCAGAGTTCAGAAAACAAATCTATGGTTTGCAAAAAGAATGTGTGTCTGTTCCATTACAGGCAATAAGACCAAGTGTGGGAGGAAAACATAACTTAGGTAATGGAGTCCCCGGAAGTCTGTAATTCTGAAAACATTCTCAGTATTTGTATGTCCTTCTGTTCAGGTCTTTTTAAACTTTAGCAACATTGCTTAAATCATTGCCAAGTTTTTATGCAAAATCCTTACGTCACCACTATGCACCAAACTAGACATGACAATAAATGTGTTGCTGCAATTAACATTCATGCTTTTAAATGAAATGGCTGCCTCATGGCCCCATAACCAAGATCGTTACAGTAGTTAGCATGGAGGGTGGCTTAGCCCTTTCCCCTGACTGAGATTCTGATGAAAATTGACCCTGCCTTCAACACTGCTATTGAGACCAAAGCTTCCACGGATACTTTTAATCTGCCAAGGGTATTTGGTCAATTTCATTTACTGTTTTGACTGGATTTTTTGTTTGTGTCAAGCACTGTGTGCTTGAAGTTAACTGTCAAAAAGCGCTGGCAGACACAAGCAGTCATGAAATTGAGGCTATTATTTGCTATTAGCTTATCTGCTTTCCTGTGGAGGGGAAAGCTGGGAATAATAAAGTGCTATATTGCATTGCTACTCAAGGAGTTATGCAAC
Source organism: Podarcis pityusensis (assembly GCF_964106645.2). Classification (NCBI taxonomy): domain Eukaryota; kingdom Metazoa; phylum Chordata; class Lepidosauria; order Squamata; family Lacertidae; genus Podarcis; species Podarcis pityusensis. Next base: position 42,548,705 of record NC_138027.1, read on the forward strand.
AGTTCAATTTTTAAGTTACATAAGGAGCGGCTCGTTGGGTAATTGCAATCCCTAATATAAATGGTCAGAAACATAGGGAGCAGAGCAATGACCTCTCCATTTCTTAGAATACCCTCAAAATAATACAGTTAGGAATGTAAGAAATGGCCTTCTTCCATATCAGACCACTTGTTCATCCTTCCCAGAATTGCCCGATGTGTTACTGGATTACAAGTCCCATCATCCCTGATCATTTGTAATGCTGGCTAGGGCTGATGGGAGTTGCCATTAAGTATAAGTTTTTAATTGTACATTGAAATGGAAAATGACTCTATTGGTAAAGGGAACATAGGGGAAATTCCAGAAGAAGAACTTTCTGAGTACCTAATGGGTTAATAATTAATTTAGGATGTTTCGCTGGTCTGCTGTCTCAGGTGGTGTTTAACTTAGATCAAGTGGAAGGGGTTTTCAGTTGCAAATCTCCATTCTGAGGGAGTTGTCTTCGTTCTCAGACACCATAGAAGAAAGGTGTGCAAATGAGTCTCTGTTGGAGAAAACAGCCTCAGGCTGGAATGCAGGCTAATGGAGTCTCTGTGTGGAGAGAAAGACCTTTGATTTCAGGTCTGTTTGGAGTAATGTAATATTACTAAGAAGATGCACCTGTACTTGGACAAGCACATGATTTTATGCAACTATCTGTTTGTTACATTGATTGTTTTTGTGTGTGTTTTGGTATAAGTTCTGTTAGTAAAGCTTTTGAACCATATTTATGGTCTGGACAATTTTTCTTCGAAGAGGATTCAGTTTTTATTCATCCTATTGCTTCAAGCGGCCCAATAGTAATAATTCAATAGTTGCAGTTTCAACATCTTCTGGAGGGCACCATGACCACTTGTGTAAACCAGTAGCAGAGGCCTTCTAGGGTCTCAGACAGGAGTCTTTCTCAGCCATACTTAGAGACGTCACAATTTAAACCAGGAATCTTATGCATTCAGAGCTTCCATTCTACTACTGAGCTATGGCCCCATTATAATTTCACTCTTCCACAGTCATGCTTGCCTCCTTCTTTCTTTTCTTTTCATGGGGACCTTGACTCTTATTATTCAGTACTTACTGTATTTTGGTATCAGAAAATCAATATGCAAAAACTGTGCGATACTTCATCTGAAATCAACCAGTGTGGTTCCACATTTCAGTAACATTCAGTTGATTTATACAGGGTTTAGCTTTAAGGCCTTATCAACAGGAAGTTAATGGCTACATGTTATATTTATGAATGGTGTTTGCATGGTCTAAGATTTCAAATCCCAAAGCAGCAGAATGTAGCAATTGACAAAAGGATCGTTCACTCATATGCCCTAAGAAAAATAATAATTTCCCTGGGTTGTAGCAATCAGTAAGGCTGGAATTAAGGACAGAAATAAGTCCATATTCCATTATCCTGCAGATAATTAATTTTTTTAAAGGTAACTTTCTTTTCCTCTGTAGCCTAATTAGTTGCCTGTTGGGAAACATGAACCCTGAGCTGTCAAAAAAAATAATTTTTTAAAGCTGCATTCCAATATAATTAGATGGCTGATTAGGCCAACAAACACAGCCACAGCTGTTTGAAGCCCAGCACTCCTTAAGCTACACCAGCTTTTCTTTTGACAACAACTAAGACATATGGTAATGATACTCCATTTTCTCCCCTTGTGTTGCTATGCTAGACACTTCAGTTCAGATGCCAAAGCCGTTAGAAGTTCTTTTTTTAAAAAAAGAAAGATTAAACAAACACTTTAGCTATTTGTCTCTCTCATGTCATTTTAACGTCCTTTCCCCTTTCTTTCCTTGACCACTTGTTCTATTCCCAAATTTCCTGGAGTATAAATGTGAAAAGACTGTGCTTGCCTCGAACATCTCTTAAGGAACACCAAAAGCTGCCTTTTACTGAATCACATCATTGGTCTATCTGGTGGCTGTTGCTCTGGTTCCAAGGACATTTCCAGAACTGTACATTTCTCTAGCTCTCCACAGTTATTATGCCTATGCAAGAACAATTACCTGAGGCGGCACATGGCACCTTGCTCCCAGTGTCCCTCTTCTCTCTGTTCCCAACCTTCTTGTGTAGAATAGGAAAGTTTTGGTGATGACTATCTACCTGCAGTAAAAAGAAATGTATCACAAAAATAGGGAAAATGGGACACCGATTTGCATAAAATTCGCAATACATAGGCATAGATAGAAGAAGCTTAGAAATTGGACACATAGAAATCAAATACAATATATTGACCTCTCTCCTGATGATTCTACAAGTAGGAAGTGTGCTGGAGAAAAAAAAAGAATTCTGGAGACATTTTGGATGCTATGCAACAGAGATGGGGAAACTGGCCCTCTAGAACAGCAAACCTTTTCATTAGGAGGCCGGTCCACTGTCCCTCAGACCTTGTGGGGGACTGGACTATATTTTGAAAAATATAAATACCCTGCAAGCCGGTCCCACAGCTGCCTCCAGACCTGGAGGAGGAACACATTCTGCACACGCTCAGGAGCGCGTCTCGGCACTGCCCGCTCATTGGTGTTGTTGACGAGCAGCAGCCGCTCCATCGGCCTGTCCCTGCAGCACTCCCAGACGGCATGCACCATGTGCTGGGCCCATCGTCCGTGGCCAGGTCAGCGGGCAGGCCGCACACGCAGAGCGCTGGGCAGCGGTGCGCAGCTTGCCCTCCATCTGCTCCAGCGCAGTCGCTGAGCATGCCACCAGCAGCAGTGCTGAGCTGGACACCAGGCGCGGTGCCAGCAGGTGCACCAAGCTCCGACTGAAGCCCTGTGACATGCCTGTCATGATGCCCACAGCACGGCCCAGACCCGCTGCCTGCTCGCCGGCTTCTCCATCCATGACCGCACCGGGTTTACCTCAGCCATGGGCAGCGAACTGTCGGATTGGCTGCAGAAACCTCCTGGAGCCAATCCAAAGCCGTGCCAGTGTCGCCACCTGCCCAGAGCTGTCTGCGGCTTCGGATTGGATGCAGGAACTTCCTGCAGCCAATCCAAAACCATGCCAGCGTTGCCGCCCACACAGAAGCCAAGGCATCCGCAGCGCGCGGGGACTGACCAAGTTGGCGGCAGGGTCTGCGGGCCAGATTTACGAGCTTGGGGGGGCCACATCCAGCCCTGGGCCTCAGTTTGCCGACCCCTGCTCTAGACGTTGCTGGACCAGCTCCCATCAGCCACAGCCTGTATGGCCCATGGTCGGGTAGATGGGAGTTGTAGTTCATTAAAACCTACAGGTCATCTGGTCCCTATCCTTGTTGTACAACAAAATGAAATGCAAAGCCTAAGGCACCTTATAGTCAGATTGAAGCAAGCATCCATAGTTTGCTTATGCTTGTGCAGTCACAATTACTCTAAGGTAAATTGTCTGATATTTTCAGCCTCATTAGGTGATGGTAGCCAACCTAAGCTGAGGCTTAATGGTATTACACTATGATATGTATTCCTAAAATGAAATTGGTCACTTGGTGCATGTGTCTCCCTATTTATAAATGGGAGTTTATTAGGCCACTGACATGTAAAAGATATTTCAAGGTATTTGTGTAAACATCTGAAATATTTATGCTTGGATCAGGGCTAATTTTACAGAAACTGATGAGACATACAGAAGTACCCTATTTGCAGCTTTGACATAAATACTTTGCTATAAAGATGATTTATGTTTCTCTGTGCTCAGTAAGCATACAACCTGCTCTGCACAGAGGATATGTAATTGTTTATTTGCTTAATTTTCTTTTTATTGTTTTGTGCAACAGTGTAGTGCATAAAAAGCAATATACAGAGAAAGGTGTTGCCAAGCAAAGGGCAAAAACTGAACATGGTGATATTCAGTAATGAGAAAGATATTTCAGGTTACATATATTGTCATTTTTCCAGATAAGGCTTGCCTGCACTTCTTGTTTTTCATTTGCACAAAACAGCATTACTCAACCTTGTTCGGGGTTGTGGGGAGGTGGCAGGAAGAGGAGTTTTTGTTTGAGGGAATTGTAGACAATTATGGCCTGGTACAATTTATTCATTTTCTTACATTTATATTCTGTCTACATTCCATCATGGAAGTCAAGTTGGTAAGACATGTGATAACCCAAGCAGTCATTTATCCAGACACTGTCCAGACCCAGACCTGCTTAGCTTCAGCAAAATTTTGGCTTCATGTGCTTTTAGACTATGCCCCGGGATAATTATTTTTAAAAATGTTATTATCAGTTTTTCAAAAAGGAAGTACAAGACAGCTTGGTTCCTCCACTACTTTAGTTATAACAAAGCTTTAACATAGTTGATTGTTACAGAAGAATTCAACAACAAGAAGAAAAAGAGGTCACACAGTCATGTGAAGAAAGTGTCATTCCATGGGTCTTCATTAGTTTTGGGTCGTTTGTAGCCATGTTCCTTTTCGGAAGATAAAACTAAACCAAGTGTTGAGAAACCTTTTGAGTGCATACCCTGGGATAATGGAAGAACTTTTGGTTAGACTGAGGAGACTAGAATGCTGAGGCCTCAAATTCTTGCTTTCACAAGATTCTACCCCTACCATATGGAATCACAAATCTCTTTCACCAATGGGCAAAACCCCCAGAGGCTATACAATTCCCAGAGGCTATAGAATCAAATAACAAGGTTGGTCAATCACCTAGCTTTGTTACTTTGTAGGTGTGGCCTTCAAGGAAACAGCTCTGAGCATGCTTAGAACAGATGTATTGGCTACTGATTCTACCAGAAAACTAGACTTGCTAGATTGCCATCATAACAATGGAAGGGAAGGATAAATTGCACAACCAGGACTTAGACCTAGTAGCTCCATTAACATACGAATTTACTATTCCACTGTTTTGGAGACAGGTGGGTGAGACATCCTGTCCCTAGCAAATGTTTGGACTGAGATTAGCTGAGTAGTGCAGAAAACTGATTGATTAGAGATTGACAGAAATATTTTCCTCAGCCTCTGTAAATTCAAATAGATTATAGAAGTTTGTGGAGGATTTTGGGGGGAAACCTTTTAAAAACGTGCTTGACATTTGACACAGTATGGACCAGCTAAAATGCTAGTATGCAGCAATGACAATTCATTGTTTGAAGACACATTTTAAAAGTATCCTCTCAGTTAGGAATGTATGCTACTTACTAGGGGGCCCCTAAGCTGCACAAGGCCCTAATTCTGCACATACTGTGTGTGCCTATAAATCTGTCAGTGCCTGAGTAGGGTTTAACTGAATACAATTGTATGTTCTAAAAGGTAACATGTGTTCCATAGTCAAATGCCCTCCCCTTTTGGCAGTCATAATTTCTCTCTCTCTCTCTCTCTCTCTCTCTCTCTCTCTCACACACACACACACACACACACACAGAGAGAGAGAGAGAGAGAGAGAGAGAAACAGAGAGTGAGAGAGAAGGATAGACCATACTAAACTAAGTCCATAAGTCCTAAGACCATTGTGTTTGCATGCACAAAGGCTTTACTCAGGAATGACTTTGATCCAGAAAACCACAAGTAGAATCTTGTCCGAGTGTCAGCTATGCAAATCAAACATCCATGAGCACAAACTATGCCATAACTAACAATGTGCTTGCTATATTCATCTCTGTAGTTATCTTCTGTATCTGTTTAATAAACCTATTTAATAATACCTTCAAAAACAAAGCAGCAAAACATGCAATGGTACACAACCTGCAGCTGTTGCATCACTAGTATTTTGAGATGGGGATGAATGGGAAAGCAGGAAGACTATGAAGGGGAGCAGTTATCCTACATTTCAAAGCATGAGTTTTTATTTTATGAAATAGCACCCTGGGAGAGAGATACTTCACCCGTAATCCCCAACCCCAATCATTATGTGAAATGTTTCAATGGGGAAAATTATGTGCCAAACAGTATACTAATTAACTTAAAACACTCACAGAGAGATACACATTAGTACATCCTTTAGTTGTGGAATGGCACAATTACACAATTGTTAGCAAGTATTAATTTGCTATGGGAAAAATGGATTAGGACTACGAGGGATATCTGGATTCACTAATAAAGATCAATTAGAGTCCCAGTGGTATTGGGTCTCCTGTTGTTCACCATGCCCTTTTGACTTCTTAAATCTTTCCTGTCACATGAGTAACAATTCCTGTTATGGTACTTACTGGATGAGAAGCATGGGAATACGTAGACATTCAAACAGCTGCATTTAAGTGGCCTCATTTCAATACTGGGAAAAATGAATGTTGAATAATGTCAAGTCACTGTTTCTTAGCTCTTCTACAATAGCATTTCCCTCCATTGGTTAATTAATTGTTCCCTAATGCACCAAAATTATTAGATTTGTAAAAATAAGAAAATAAGACTGTTGGTGATCTACAGGACACAGCTAGTTAAGCAACTGATATATGGGTCTGGTGCACTGGCATGCTTAAGACATGATTGCAATACGGTTTTATGACTACCACCCCCATTATACCAATACTGCTACCACTAATTCTAAAAACTCATACCTTTCACATTCCAAAAAAAGAACCCGAGGCAGCTTACAACACATAAAAATGGTCAACAAAGAGCAGCTAAGATAACAAGAAATCAATTCATGAACAAAAACAGCTGTTAATAAAATAATGACCAGAAAAGGAAACAGCAGGCAAAAGAGGGTAGAAAATATTCTATAATATTTGTTTTGCATACCAGACAAAATATGATGAAACAGGAAATACAGTGCTTAATCAAAAGCCTTCTTTTTTTAAAAAAACAAGTTTTAAGCAAAAGTCAAGGGACAACATGGATCTTAAGTGAAACTGCATTCTACAAGGTGGGTGTCACCACTGATAAGCCCCTGCTCCTCCTCATTGCCTGCTGCACCTCTGGCAGCTGGAAAGTTTGGAGCAAGGAATCACAGTGTTGTTTCAGCATTAGGAGAGAAATAATAATACTATTGTTGATATCTGACTTTTGCAGATACTGCAAAAGTATCTGCCAAATACTGTATTGTACAGGATCTACAATACCGTACATTATTGTTTCAGTTCTGCAATTAGCAGAAGCATTTTTAAGAGTTTCTCTTTCTCAGATTTAGAAGATCATAACACTGCGGGGGTCTGTGTGTGTCTTTTTAGGGTTTCTTTTTTAGCTATCAGATTTCTTAATGGAGTTAATGGTCCCACAGCCTGTGGAAATTTCAGTTTCTCTCAGGGAGGTCTGAGACTGAGCTCCAAAAAGTGAGCTGGTGTGGCCAGCCAGACCTTCCCGCTGACGTGCAAGACCTACAGGCAGGTGGCGGGCCCATAATTCAAAGTCTTCATTTGAACGGGCCTTAAAATTGTGAATGAAGTCTCCATGCACTCATTAAAATAGCTTACTATAAGTAAGCTGCAGAGCAGGGGAAATGAATCCTGGTGGCCCAGACTACCCAAGCATATGTCTGGAATAGCTGGTGCACTCATATAGGAAATCGCTAGATATTTTACACCTCTTGCTGTGGCTTAGAAACTGGCTGTAGAAACTCATTCTGCACTTGAGAAAATCATGAATTATATCCTCCCCTCCACCCCGCTCCTTTTTTACATCTGTTGAGCATGTTGTGCTTCTCAATCAACCAACTCGGCTGAGGCTTGAGCTTTCACAATGAGCTCACTGTTTTCAAGCATGTTCTGGTGGCATTTTGTCAAGCCATGTGTGTTTGCTGGGCTGGGGGTGGGGGAAGAGGAACAAAAGTCTACTGCAGTTTCACAGGCTTTGCAATCCCCTTCTCAGCCTACAGAAAACTGTAACTGACCCCGTCAGTAAGAAATATTCTTTGTTTACTCTTTTTGAAGCAGCCTGACTGCCTACAGGAAAAAGATCCATCTCTTCCATTGGATTCTGAGCCTTTTTAATTTTAAGCTCTTTGGATGTTGTCTTCAGAAGGCTTTCTTTAAACTGCATTTCCCTGGGTGCAAAGATTCATTTTTATGCCAGCTGGATAGTATTTTGCACACAACATCTCTCTGTGAAACGTAGGAAACCCATGAATAATATTCTCATAGAGAAAGGCATTTGCTACCCAATTCCAAATAGTTGGCTGATGCAAAGTCCACTGAAGCAAAAGTGACACTGCATTTGCACCCCAGGTTCACAGTGACTTATTTCCTGTTGCACTTTGTCCAGAAGCTTCATAGCTTCTTGTCTGAAGATTTCAAACACATACCTTTGGCTCGGAACTGGAGGCTGGATGGATTGGAACAGGTAGCAGAACTCACAGTAGCCTGGCTTGATTTGTATGCAAAGCATGTTGAGGAGAAGATTGCTTGCATCCTCCAGGACTTTGACTCCACTGTTACAGCAGTTGAATCTCAAGGGGTATCCAGAGCACTGGCTAGTCCTGTTGTGTTGGATGGGCTTCAGTTGGTAAGACTTGAGGATGTGGACAAAGTGCTTGGATCAGTCAGGGCTTGTGCACTGGACCTCTGCCCCTCTTAGCTGATTAAAACTAGCAGGGAGGTGAAAGCTGGCTGGGCCAGGGGGGTGATTAATGTCTCCTTATGAGACGGGGTGGTCCCTGCCTGCTTGAAGGAGGCAGTGGTAAGACCATTCCTTAAGAAATCTTCCCTGGATTCAGAATATCTAAGTAATTACTGGCCAGCTGCCAATCTTCCCTGCTTGGGCAAGGTTCTGGAGTGAGTGGTCGTGGACCAGATCCTGGCACTCTTGAAGGAAACTGATTTTCTAGATCCATTTCAATCAGGGTTTAGGCCCAGTTTTGGCACAGAAACTGCTTTAGTCTCCCTGTATCATCAGATGACCTCTGTCAGAAGAGAGACAGGGAGAATGTGTCCCTGTTACGGTAATTATGCTTCCGATCAGTGGCTTCCGATACCATCGGCCATGGCATCGTTCTGGAGCAGCTCTCCAAGTTGGGAGTAGGCAGCACTGCTTTGCGAGGGTTCTGGTCCTACTTAGATAGGCAGTTCCAGAGGGTGATGCTTGGAGAGTGCTCTTTGGCGCTGTGGGCCAAATATTCTGATGACAAACAATTATATTTGTCATTTGCATCTGCAGATGTGGCAGTAGATGTGTTGGACTACTGGCTTGCCTCAGGAATGGACTGGAGGAGAGCCAACAAACTGAAGCTCAGTCCAGATAAGATTGACACACTGTTAGTGCATGGTCCCCTAGACCAGGTAGATGGGAGGTGGCCTGCTCTTTATAGTGTTACATTCTCTCTAAAGGAACAGGTACATAGCTGGGGGGCCCCTCCTAGGCCCATTGCTGTCCCTTGAGACCCAGGTGGCCTTGGTGGCATGGAGTGCCTTCCACCCTCTTCAGCTGGTGGCCCGGCTATGCCCCTATCTGCGGAAATACGCCTTTTCAACCCTTCCTGCAGCACACAGTCCAATAAAGATGGAGCAAAAATATCAGCAGAGCCTTGGTCAACTTTAAACAAGTGGAGAGCTAGTTATACACACTATCAATTCCTGACACAGGTAGAGTTGACGGGCAAGATATTTTAAGTAGATGCCATATGGTGAGACCTGCTACCCAAAAGGCATGATCACTGGGGGACTGGGGATGTAACAATGACAAACTCATGTCATCAAGTCAACGGCATCTGAATGAATTCATCCAGATAAGGTTGGATGAGGAAAGGAAGTGACTGTAGAGAAGGCTGTTTTCACATATAAGTAAACATGCTGTGTTGCCATTTCCTCCCAACCCCCACATCTAGCAGTTGCAGTCACCATTTCACAAAACTGTTCAAACCACTGCGAAAGCAAACAGGACCACTTTTATGTTTTGGAAATCTTTTCTGGAGCCATTCCAGAAACTCACAGCTTTCATACTGGGAAAAGGCCCAGTGAATAACAAAGATACCATCTGACATATTTATTCAATCACAGAATTTTAATCAACAACAAATATTTCCTGAGAGTAGTTTTTGCAATATGTCTCAGATAAATCTGAGATTGATTTGCATAAAACGTTTGGGGGCTTGGTGGGGAGGGGGGAATGCACAGGGGGGGAAATAAGAGCTGTATCTTACATTTTAAAGGACCGACTTTAACTTTACAGAATGGTTCACCACAAACAGTTGACTCAGAATCTTCACACTGTTTGATAAAGCCTAACAAAAGAGGTGTGTGTTTGAGGTGAGACAGCTACATTCTGCTCCAGAATTCATATGAAAATATGTCCTCACCTAAATAGATATGTATGACTGTGTTTGCCTCTCATCCCTTTGTTTTTAAACACCAAGACACTGAATCCTGGACTTGTCCAGCTGTGTTGTCCTTTCTTAAGGAATGGGAACACTACTGTTGAGCCAGGGATTGTTTCGAGAGAAAAACGTCCCCTCAGATATTTGGAACTTAAGCCAGACTGACCAGCTGAGCCCCAAGGGAAAGTATGAATAGCTAGCTAACAAGAAGCTCAATGTGGCAGGGAGATTTAGACTGCATGCACACCATACATTTAAAGCACATTTCCCTCCCCTCCCCCCCCCCCCCCCGGAATCCTGCAAACTCTGGTTTGTTAAGGGTACTGGGGACTGTGAGCTGTGTACGAGGTAAACTAAGTTCCCAGGAATTATTATTTTTTTGGGGGGGAGTGTACTTTAAATATATGGTGTGCACACAGTCTTAGAGCCTGAGTACACATGCTACAGGAAGGCCGACAAACCTAGCCCCTTCCAAATGTCTTTCCATCCTGACCATCTGGCAGTGCATCTACACGTATCTCTACAACTTCTGGTTACATATTAGATCAGACCATTATATTGTGACTGTCCACATCTCCATGCCATGTTCTGAGCAGGATCTTCATACAGATATTCTCCCACATGTTGCAGACCACATCTGATTATTTTCCAGGAGCACAAATAGCTCCTAGCAACTCACAGGTTTGACACACAGAGTGAGTATTTTCTGGTTCTGTGCCAAAATCCATCTTTAGATTTCATCAAAAAATTTTTTTAAATGCTTCCATTTTTCTGTTCAGGGCACTTGAGAATTTATTTAGAATTTCAGTTGCTGCAGGGTTTTGAGCTCACCTTACTATTGCTAGGCACCTGAGGGTGAGAAGTATGTTTTTCTTTTCAGTAAATACTAAATATTTCTCCATCACTTTGCAGCCTCCCTGGCTGCCCACACTTCCTGATCTGAAAAAGCCCCAAAGGAGGAGTTATCACATGACACCTTCCCCTGGCTTTAATTGAATCAGTGGCACCCAGGAAGGCAAACGGCTGGTTAGATGATTTGTAGAACACCCACAAAAACCCTCCAGCCACCTCAAAAGTAAAGTAAGTAGAGCAAAAACCCGACATCCCATCTGTAAAAATTTCAGTGACATTTTTTTTTTTTTTAGTTAGGTAGCTGTGTTGGTCTGACACAGTCGAAATGAAAAATAAAAAATAAAAAATTGTTCAGTAGCACCTTAGAGACCAACTAAGTTTGTTCTGGTATAAGCTTTCATGTGCATGCACACCTCTTCAGATACACTGAAGCAGAAGTCACCAGACACGAAAGCACACAAGCACACGAAAGCTTATACCAGAACAAATTTAGTTGGTCTATAAGGTGCTAAAGGGCAATTTTTTATTTTTTTATTTCCTCTCTCTCTCTCTCTCTCTCTCCACCCCTCACCCCTATTTCATAATTTTGAAATGCAAAATGGATAAAAATCTTTGGCACATAACTAGTATTTTCAAACATTAGTCTAGGCTCCACTTACCCATTCAAAGACACAAATCCCTTCAAAAAGAAAAAAGGTGTGTGCGCACATGTTAGATTTGCATTGGTAGCATTGCCATAGTTATGAAGACATCTGAAGGCAGCCTGTTTAGGGAAGTTTTTAATGTTTGATGTTTTATCGTGTTTTTAATATTCTATTGGGAGCCGCCCAGAGTGGCTGGGGAATCCAGGCAGATGGGCGAGGTATTATTATTATTATTATTATTATTATTATTATTATTATTATTACTATTACAACGGTACCTCGTGTTACGTACCGTCCCCCTTACCTCAGGGTTATGAGCTCCGCTAACCCAGAGGTAGATGCTCCTGGCTGCGACCTTTGCCCCGGGATGCGAGTGAAAGTTGCGCGCTGGTGGCACAGCAGCAGCAGGAGAAGGGGCGTAGGAAGGGGGGGCGGAGGGGGCAGGCCTCACTCTGGGGAGGGGTGACAAGATGGCCCCTGCCTCCCCCTAGCTGTAGAGTGGCTGAGGGCGCTTGCTGTCCGTATGGCTGCCGCGCGAAAGCGTCAGTCCGTATGGACTGTGCATGTGCAGCATCCCACACATGTGCACTCCGTACGGGATGCCGCTCGTGTAGCAGCCTGTACGGTTGCGGTGCAAGTGGCAGCCCATACAGCCACTGCACGCAAGCAGCTGCCCGTAAGGACTACACACGCGGGATGCCACACATGTGCTCTCCGTACGGGGTGCCTCGCCCTGGGTGCCAGAGAGGGTTCCTCTGCCACTGAGCTGGGGGAGCCATTAGTGAAAGCGTGCCTCATGTTACGAGCAGTTTCAGGTTACAAACAGACCTCTGGAATGGATTAAGTTCGTAACCAGAGGTACCACTGTATTATTATTATGAAAAGTAGCCACAACACATTTTCTTTTTTTAAAAAAATACACACTCCTTTTGGCTTGTTAGCTTTACAAAGATCGAAGAGCAGGCCATAGAATTTTCTTGAGAGCCTTACCCCAGCATCCCACTGAAATATCTTTCTTTGTCCCCTTTAATTGACAGATGAAATGGTACCCATAGAGACTTGTAACTTGATGGCACTGGTCCACCTGGTGAGTACTTGCAGTCATTCTGAGGGGTCAGGGATGATTCACCATGGAGAGGCCACTCTCAGTGTCAGTTCAACTGCAAGTATAACATGTGTGCCAGCCCTTGGGCTGAAGTGCAGTCAGCAGGGAGAAATATCTATTGCCTAACTGTAAGTGTTCTGATACATTTTATGTCACTCTAATGCCACGGCATAGCAAGAAACAAAAGTATTTCTGGTTCTGTGTTAATTACTTGCACACTAAGGGAAACGCCCGCTTTGAAGAAATGGGTAAAAAGGAAAAAAAACTTATTTAGGAATGAGCTGGCAGCTATTAAGTTATTCTCTCATTCAGACCACAGAATCTGCTCCACCTCTTTTGCATCTGAAGGAGATTCATACCAGATGGTAAGAGAAGACAAAAACCCAGCATTCTATATATGGAACACAGCCCTTTTATCACTAGAAAACCAGACTTATGTCCTCACCCTCAGCCCATTTGCTTAACAGAGTTGTCACATTAATTTCAATGGCTACTTATTTCCAGTAATAATAATAATTAATAATAATAATAATAATAATAATAATATTTATACCCCACCCATCTGGCTGGGTTTCCCCAGCCACTCTGGGAAGCTTACAACGCATAAAAAAATGTAAAACATTAAACATTTAAAATTTCCCGATACAGGGTTGCCTTCAGATGTCTTCTAAAAGTCATATAGTTGTTTATTTCCTTGACATCTGATGGTGTTCCACAGGGCGGGCGCCACTACCGAGAAGGCACTCTGCCTGGTTCCCTGTAACTTTGCTTCTCTCAGTGAGGGAACTGCCAGAAGGCCCTCGTAGCTGGACCTCAGTGTCCAAGCTGAACGATAGGGATGGAGACGCTCCTTCAGGTATACTGGGCCAAGGCCATTTAGGGCTTTAAAGGTCAGCAGCAACACTTTGAATTGTGCTTGGAAACGTGCTGGGAGTAACCAGATCCACAGAATTGACCTGCACCTTCATGGACAGCTGTGAGTCCAAAATGACTCCCAGGCTGCACATCTGGTCCTTCAGGGGCACAGTTACCCCATTCAGGACCAGGGAGTCCCCCACACCTGCCCTCCCCCTGTCCCTCCAAAACAGTACTTCTGTCTTGTCAGGATTCAACCTCGTTCTGTTATCCACTATCCCTCCTCCAAGTAAATATGCTTAGGGTTTACCCAAAGCACTGGTAAATCTTTAATGAGTAATGCTTACCTCTAATAGGTTACACACACTCACTCTCTAGATCAACTTGTGACCAATGTGTTGGACTGGTATTGTAGTAGCCAATATCCTGATATTCATTTTCATTAACATCATTTCACTCCCATCCTTTGAAGCTAATCTAGCGCTTTTTGGAGAACAGACTGCATTGTAGTCTAGCAGTGCAATCCTAGGCATGTTTACTTTGGTCTCCCTGCTCAATTGTGTTTACTCCCCAGAATGGGTGTTTAAAGTTGCAGTCTTTGAAGCAGATATATCAGGGACCAACAGTCAGACTAGACTTGATAAACAAGTCTTCACATTAGGCTGACTGGCACTAGCACTCATTCTTGCAGTTAGTAGCAGTCAGTGGGGGCCAAACAGTAGCACTTCCTTGCCCTCTCATCACCAACAACACTGAGACTTACCAGGAGGGGGAGAGAAGAAGGAGTGGTGAGGTTGGCACAGTGTAAGCCAGATTGCCTCTGCTGTGCCAACCTTGTTGCCACCTCCCTTCTCCCTCCTGGTAAACCACAGCTTGCACATCACTCATCAGTGATGTGCCACTACTCCATCCTGCCAGCCACTTCTGCTGTTAGATACCAATGTAAACAACAAGTAGGCATGGGTCAACTCATAGGAGGATACCTCTAGCAATACTTTAAGGCTCAGGTGCTTTGTAAGGCAATACAGGGCCAGAATAACACGGGGCCTCTTTGTCATGCCAGGCACTTCATCCTTTGCACCTGGATTATTGCCTGAAAGACCACGGAGAAGTGTGGGTTCACGCAGGGTAAGTTGTAAGCAAGCATAGTTTGTGACATGACACAACATCATTGCTGATCATGTGACAGGGTTGGAGTCAGCCATAGGCCAGCAACAAAACAATAAATCACCTGAGGCCAGTTAACTCTTTATCCAAGGAAACAAACCACAGGTCTGGCCTAGTGGTCTCAGCAACTCTTTCTAGGAGGTCTTGCCCCAATGAAGGAGTTGTGAGGACTGAAGGTCCCCACCTTCTCAGGAGCCCAATAGGACTCCTCCTCTCCAGCGTCTTTCCCACACAGTTTCAGGCCGCATCTGCACACAACCACCCTCTGCTCTGTCTGTTTCATTTCTCTGCGTGTTGTAGGAGACCAGGGGACAGGAGAGCTGGTCACAGCAGGAGAGGGAGACTTCTCAGCTTCTTCAGCATCTTGTCCCTCTTTCTCCTGGCTCCCCTCCCCTCCAGTCCCCGCTTCTGCTTGAACTGTGCCTTGCCTCAGCCTCTTCCTGTCCACTAAACTCTGTCACCTCTTCTGCTTCTGACGCCTTCTTCTCCCAGTCTGCTCCTTCTCCCTCTGACCACTTCTTGTCCCACCACCAATCCCCTGGCTCTGAGCATTCTTCCCCTGAGGGGTCCCCCGGCTAGTGCCTCCCACCACTTCTCTGCATTCAGCCAGTCCATGACATCATGGGACAAGACTGCTCAGGCATCAGCCTTTATTTCCAATTTCCTAACTTGATGCCTGGAATTAATATTCTGTTGTTTGGTATTTTATATGGTTGTAAATTTTGTATGTTGTTTAATTTGTTGTAAGTCACTGCAGAAAGAAAATACAGAGGCATTTAAATTCATTCATTAATTAAATATTTTCTCAATGCAAAGACTTTAGCCTGGGCAGAACAGGTTAAGTTTTCCACACCAACCTGCTAAGATCTGGATAATTATCGGGGTCTTTCAGTGGGTGCTATTTGCATTTACAAACACACATACCGAACACATTTAACATCATATCCAGTTTGGCTTGGTGGAATGAATTTCCAAATAAACCTGGTTTATATTGTTGTGTGAAGCTACAGTCCTATGTACTTGGCCTCCAAGTGAACTCTGTTGGTCTTACTTCTCAGTAGGGATACACAATGACTTCAGATCATGGAGAATGTTTTCTGAGCAGCTTTTAATGCCCAGCACCCACTTCAGTGGTACAGCAAATTGCTGATATTTGGGCACAGCTGTTGCCTGTTCCTAGCATATTTTCTGTGTCAAGCCAGATTGTACATTTGGATCTAAAAGGGAGAAATGTAAGTTATCAGTTCCTATCAACTGCAATCACCTGTTGGTTTGGTTTTTTTTAATCTACCTTTAGAACAACTTATTCCTTCTGATGTAATATTTCTGCCTGTCCATAACAGAATATCATAAGTATAAGAAATATGATATTTCATAACCACTATATTTATTCTAATGCTGGGCTTTGACTATCTCCTTGAATATTTTCCTGATCCAGACATGATGTAGATTTTTGTTCTCAATGCAGTTAAATAAACTACTGAACTTGGATCTGAGGTCAAGTACTGACTCAAAGCTGCCTTCATTATTTTCCTTCTAAGTATGTTTCAAATTTTTTATAGTAATTGGAAAGGTCATACCTGAGTTCAGAATATATTAACTGTAAAAACAAACAAACAACGGTCCTGCGGTCCTGGAGCTTCACTGGGTGGTTTTATACTCCTCCCATCTAGACATGCTCACCAATTTCTCCCCAGTTTTAGGAGCTCCATATTTCTTGAACTTTTTAATCAAAGTGGCACTGATAATATTAGATTTGCAATATTTCCCCTTGGAATCTGTGGACTTTCAGAAAGTCGTCATCACCATAAAAATAAAATGAAATCAATAGCTCAAAGAAATGGAAAAAAAAACCCACTACTATTTATCTATCTTTATGAATTTTAAAAACAATTTCCTATGGGTTGTATCAAATGCTGGTGTGCCATTCCACTTGTGCAATGGTAATTTCCTTTCCTCTCCCCATGAACCCCAAAGCCCCCAACCCTCTGGAGCATCATTTGAGGGGGTGCAGGGGGGGAGGGCAGGGAAGATGAGACGAGGAGAAATTCTGTTGTAGAAGGAAGAGTCTGTTGTGTGAGTGGAAGGACAGCATTGAATACAATCCTATGGCAGTGAAAAACCCTAGTGCCCCTCGCTAGGTCTTTGCACAGAAATGAAGGTGAGGGGAGAAATTCTGAGACATTTGGTGGAGTAGTCTGGAGTTCTCTGAAATTCAGAAGGGTGATTTACTTACTGTATTGCAAGGTGTTCTGAGGGCCAAGGGTTTACCATTTTCTCTTTTTCCCAATGTTCAAATGAAGCCATAGCTCAGTAGCATATTGTCGCACACTTGGGAAACCCGGTCACTTAATGACATACCGTCATTGCCAGGACACTCTACAGACACAGATAGGGTGCTCTGGTACTGATATGCAGAGCAGACCCCCTGAAATCCCTGGCTTACTTACTTCCATCAGTTTCAATTAGTCAACTTTTAGTATGACTTCACTGGGGATAATCCTATCTTACCTGCTAACTGAGGATGTACTTCATATATTAGATCTATTGGGGTCTGTTCTCCAAAAATTTTAAGGTGCCATGTGGCTGTGTGTAGATTGTGCAAATTAGCATGGCTAGCCCAATGGAAAGAGCCAACCCTACTGTATTTATTAATGCTGTAATATAAAATCCATCTCTGAGGGAAAATTTGCTTTTGCAGATTTGTACAATCGATTTATTTGGATTTAAATCCTATTTTTCTCCCAAGTCTTTTGGACGATGACGTGTCTCAGCATGGGATGATTTGTTGATGACAAACGTACACAAGCCAGCTGTTCTGCAGTTTTTAAAAACAAAATGAAGGCTAATTGGTATGGTAATAATATGTCAGTAGCATTTATTTTCAGGCTACATAGTACTAATGGTAGAAGATAAAAGTCTCACTTCTCCTTTACTAAAAAGATCATATTCCCATTTTAAAGGTAAAAATCGAAGCTGAGTTTAAGGGCCTATGTGCCCAGTTTGTCCATGGGAACAGCATAGATACTGCCATAAGACCAAATGAGTTTTGCCTCTAAACCACGTGTGGCTCTTTTTTTTTTTTTTTGCCTGAGGGTGGAGTTGACCAATCACTTGCTAGCAGTGGGTGTGGCCATTGACACTCTTACATACCCACAGTATTTGGCACGCACAGCTCCCCGCTGATCCATACCCTATTGATAAACTGATTGACTTGTAAACAGTCACCAGCGTTGCCAGAAACTTCATGTATGAGAATTCGGGGACTCCCTACATGGTATGAAATGTTTCTTATGAAAACATGTGATAAGTCAGGGTTGCTCAATATTGCTGTGACTTTTGTTCCAACTGCTGTATTTAATAGAATGCCGGCCTAGCAGAAGTTTCCATAATGGCCGGCAAGTGTGAAGTTGCACAGCTCAAACACCTGAACACGTTTACAGCTGTTACTCATGGGGAGAGCAAGCTCAGCTTCCTGACCCATCTGCATTCACAGTACAGTGGTACCTCGGGTTACATACGCTTCAGGTTACAGACTCCGCTAACCCAGAAATAATACCTCAGGTTAAGAACTTTGCTTCAGGATGAGAACAGAAATCGTGCTCCAGTGGCACGGCAGCAGCAGGAGGCCCCATTAGCTAAAGAGGTGCTTCAGGTTAAGAACGGACCTCTGGAACAAATTAAGTACTTAACCCGAGGTACCACTGTACCACAACATGTTTTTACACAGGTCCCAGGCCGCTTATACAGGGTTATCAGGTTTCCTGCCTGTGGGGAAGTTTCTAAGTGCATTGAACAATCCTTAGAAACCCTCTTCAGAGTTTCGTGATGAATGGACAAAGGTCGAAAGAGAAGTCTGCCACCACCTTTGCTTTAACACAGGTGGTTTATATCAGGTCTGTACAACTTTTGACAAAGCCAAATGTTTAACCATCTTGTTAAGTGCTTGCAGGTCTGGCGTTAGCACCCAGCATCCTCAGGCAGCTGCTGGGGTCCACTGGAATTGAATTGACACCTGCTCTGGACCCATCCCCTCAGTCACACTCCAGAATCCTGAATTTCTGAGTGCCAGTAACAGGCAGCTTAGAAGCCATCATTTTAAATTGCCCGCAACATTAAGAGAGAAAAATTGCACTAGGGCATTGTGGGAAGCTGGCCCCTGAACTGGTCTTAGTGCTCCACAGAAAAGTGCCTTGCTAAGTGGGTCTGGACAATGCCTGGATGGCAGATGCCCATTGCACCATGCACATAAGATGGAAGAAAGGTGAGATATAAGTGAATGACATAAATAATTACAGTGAGAGACAGCTTGCAGCCGCCCACCCAGATTGCGTGGCTGCTGCCACCTGCTTCCTACAAACTCACCGGGGGACTAATTCGTGGTGTTGAAATGGCACTGTGTTTGACGCCCATGTAGTCCACTTTCTTTGAGACCACTTTTAATAAACAATCATGCTCCTAAATTCAATATTGTGTGTGTTTTGGATGTTTTCAAAGCCATTCAGATACATGAGGCGGTCTTGTAGATGTAACAATACCCCTTCTGCCAAAATAAAACTAATGTGCAGTCACTGTCTCTTCTAAATGGAAGGAATTACATCTTGAATTATAATTCTTTTCCATTGTTCTTCAGTACTATTATCTTGCATGTTTTGGAACGGTACTGGAATGATGGGATCATTTGGTGATACATTAACATTAAAATCTTGATTTGGTATTACAAAGCAGCTTGTACTGTTTAATATACTGCAGGCATCAATGTTTGGGAAGCTCAAATGTTCCACTGAAAGCTCAGCCTTGGACCATTTTGGGGTGGACATATTTTGCAGTTGGAAGCCAACATGGATTCCAAAATGACATTACTGAGTAACTCTAGAGGATTTTCTTTTTGTGTGTCTTGTTGACTCATGTTTTTCAGTGGAACTTCCTCACAGATTTTTTTAAAACAAAAAAACCATTTTTTGTTTTATTTTTTATTTGTAGCAGTGGTGTTTTATTATGTATTTATTCATCTGTCTATCACATTTCTATCCCACTTTTCCTCTCAAAGCATTCCAGGGCAGTGAACACCAATGTAGTAAAACAAGACAATTAAAGAATAAAATAGTGTAGAAAAACACCAATAAAGTGAGGTGCTATTCAGCACTTGCAAAACATGAAATGAGGTAAAAAGTCCCAACATATACCATATTTATTTTCAATAAGATGTAATTTATTTATAACACAAAGGAAAGCAGAGACCCTGTTTGTGGATTGCAAACAACCCTGAAATGCTTTGGGCAGGGTCATTGTTCAATGCAAAAGGCCCAGGGTTCAACCCCTGGCATCTCAGATAAGGCTGGGAAATACCCCTGCCTGAAAAGCCTGGACACTCTTGAAAGCTGCTGCCAGTCAGGGCAGACATTACTGAACTTAGATGGACCAATGGTCTGTTTCTGTGTAAAGCATGCAAAACAGATGCTCTGTCACTGAGAATTATTGTACATTTGATACACATATGAAAAGGGCTCTTCCTTCTTTATATCAGGTGCCATCTTGTAAGTTAGTCAGAGTTCTGAAATGCTGGATAATAGAATATTGTATTGGCAGCAAAAAGAAAATCCATAAAGCTGTACAGTAATAAACCATCAATGAGGAAAACAGAAGTGTCACAACTGTGAAGATTAATCAGGGTAGGGTGTTGCTTCCTCTTCACATAACCTCTACTCTTCCGCACATGCATTTGTCCTGTTATTCTGGTAATTTAGATCTTATTCTATATTGGTTCACATAATCCTTACCACCTGCTCTTTTGTTTTTTACTTATTTTACATACTCTTTTTTTTTTTTACTTCCTTACTTTTCCTAATATCAAATGTCCACAAATTCACCAAGAGGAATAGAGCCAGCTACGTACTGAGACTTGCTGGGGGCATCTCAAGCCGTCTTCTCTGCAGTTTCCAGGCAGCAAAGCAACAAAACCAGTCCCTGATAGGTTGCCTGCACAAGCATGGACAGCTACATTTGCCTGGGAGCATCACAAATTGTTCAAGTTCTTTCTAGAACTTTCCCCAAGGTCATGCCTATATCAGATCGTAAGCTGGACTTCAAGAGCTTTTGACTTTTATTTTCTGAAATGTGGTCATTTCTACAATCAAGGATTATTAAGATTAATTAGACAGATCTGTCTCCTCCTGCTTCTCTCATGAGTTTTGATATAAATGTTATTTTACCCTCGAGGTGGCTTGACAACAGAGGAGATTTTTCTTGTATCTTGTAAGAAAGGGAGTGATTCTGAGCTCCATTGTGTACACCAGCTTCAGTTGAAACTTGCTGTGAGAATTGTGAATTGCAACAAATTTAAATGAATAGCTTTGCAATTCCAAATGGCTGATGCGATCATTATGAAGTCAAAATGGAGTGCATATCCTTTTTATATCTTTTCTGTTAATTGATACACTTGCTGCTCTGTGGCAGAATGTCCATTTTTTAGCATTAAAGTCTGGAGGCTAATGATCAGAAAAAATGCCTTCGAAAGATCAGTACTATTGAATTCCATTATGCAATGACCCTGATCCATTATTTCTCATAGAATGTATGCCATGACTTATAGTACTATAGCTCCACAGTGGTCTGGAATTACATTGGGGTAAGTGGGATTCCTGGCTATATACCAAGTAGGACAATGGCCAGCATGGCAAGAATGGGTGACAGGCAAGACAAGACACTAAACAGATGTTAAAATATCTCCCTGTCATTCTTTCTAACAGTTGTCAATCACTAGAGTGCACCAAACAGCGCCCTTCCAGCCCCCCTCAGGGCAGAAGCTAGAAACACTTTTGCCTGCCAGTTTCAGGGAAATTTCGCTGATAAACCAGATGATGTTGCTGTACAACTGAGCACATATTCTGAAGCTTGCATCTTTCAGATGCCACCAAACAAGCATTTGAAGACAGTGGGAGGGCTTTTGTGTGTGAAAAGTTAACTTGGTTCTCCTGGCTTCACTTAGCACCAGAACAATACCACCAGCCACAACGTAATTAACATCCAATTTGTATCAACTCCCATTAGGTTCAAATTAACAACGTTATGCTGTTAGCCTGCAGCAGTTAGAGGAAAACAGAGCTGGGTCGTGTGCAAAAGGCAAAGCCAAAGCCTTGTTATTCCTTTAAGAAAATCCAGTGGGATTACAGTGTTCTCTCTTGTTTGGCTCCAGCTCAGAATTTCATGATTGACAGTACCCTAGGAGATGTCAGAAGCCCCCTAACCTTCATTGTAGTGGCTTCATGCATCACAGTTGCCTTGGGACTTCTTTTTCAGGTGTTCCCAAAGAGCTGTCAACACACCAGAATGATGACCTCTTGTGGAGTCAACATGTTCAGTACGTTAAGATCAGCTGGTGCCCGAGTAGAAAATGTTAGGAATCTACATGAATGGTTGGGAAGAAAAAGAAGACCAACTTTATTATGGACCCTCCTCTGAAAGCACAGTGAGTGAAATGTCAAGCTGAAAACGGTATTGACAGCTCTTCTCTGGTTTGCACAAATGCCAGAAGAGTCCCTTTGACAGTTTCCTTTTTCTTTGTAGAAATCAACAAGCAGCAAAAGATACACTTGCAAATGCCTTGAATAACTAGCATTTCCCCCCTGTGCCATGTTACTAGGACCAATCCCAATATTTATTTTTGATTGATTGATTGATTGATTGATTGATTGCATTAAGCCTGGGTAGCAGTTTATGGAGAACTGCAGAATTCAAGCTTCATGTAATGTACAGTGTAGATAAATGTCACAATGGAAAGATATACCATGATAAAAGCATTCTGACTTACCGAGGTCTTGTAAACACAGCCTTCCTGAAGTAAAGGCCACAAATCTGAAACTGTGTAAAAGGTAGAGTAATACTTTAATGCCATTTGAGAGGCATTTTCATTTTCCAAAATGTTTCCTAGCATTCTAGATATTCAGTTTCTTCCCTGGGGGGGGGGGTGTCCCTCAGCTAGTGCCTCCCACTACAGTCACACCTCATGTTACATTTTTCCAGGTTGTGTCCCGTGGTGACCCGGAAGTACCGGAAAGGGTTACTTCTGGGTTTCGCCACTCACACATGCACACAAGTACTAAATAGGGCTTCGCACATGTGCTCAAGCGCCAAATTATGCAGTGCACCTGCGCAGATATGGCACTTCAGGTTGCAGGCTTTTCATGTTGCAAACGGGCCTCACTGTACTGCTCAGCATCCAGCCAGTTCATGACAACTATGTGGTCTATATCGCTGGACATTAGTGTGAGCTATACTAGTATTTGAGTTTTCACCAAGTTATGGTCAAGCATTAACTATTTCCAGATTTACTGAGGTTGTTTTTCCTTGAGTTTCTATTCCATTCCTTGCTAGATAGGGCTGCCAGATTTTCAAGTGAGACTTCAAAGAAAGAAATTTGAATGGGGACCAACAGAAACAACAACTCTATGGCTAAACCTAAGTCTTTATGCGAGTTTTAATATTTACAGGTTTTTATTGTAAAAAATGCATAAATTGAGTGAATTAAGAAACAAATCATAACGGATTAAGTAAATAATAGTCATCTATGGTGACAAAAACTAAGCAGATCCTACTTTCTATCTAATATCAAGCTGAACAGCTATAGGCATTAGACTGCTACATCATCCCTCACCCAATTCCCAATGTGCTTGACTTGAATACTCTTCTTTTGAAAATGTTTTCTTCTTTCGAGATTAAAGGAACCTCAGAGTGTATTGCCATTACTGAGTGCTGAACTGAGAGCAGCTGCATAGTCTAATAGATTGGAAAGAAACTGGTTTCTTAGACTTAATGAATTTTCCGCTAAAGAAAAGCATTTTTTCCTCCCCTTCTCAATATGTATGCTTACACAAAAATTCCTTTCCTTTTCGATAGGCCATGAACTGCTCTCATTACTAGGCCATGAGGCAATTCCTAATTTGGTGTTTTCCTTCAGAAAACAGGATATGCATAGCAGCCTGCTGCCATTGTAAGGATGCTTCTCGATAGCAGCTTCTCCCGTGACTATAGCACTAGCACAGGACATTAAACAGGAAGATGTACTTTCCAGATGATAGGCTTGACCCTCAAGCCATTGATTTGCAGAGAGATTGGCAAATTCAGGGGTGGTTTGCAGGTATAATATGTGGCCTCAACTACATGGAAGTCACACAGGCCAATACAGCAGGCACAACATTTGCAAACAGAAGTGCCCTAGGCGAGTTCCTTCATGGCTCATTTAGTGCTGTGAAGTTGTGCTGGAATTGGTAGGAAATAGGAAAGGGGCTTAGCTTAGCATTGCTTGCAGAAGATTGAGCCTGGATAGGTCAGTTGGTTAGAGTGTGGTGCTGATAACGCCAAGAGTGCAGGTTCCATCCCCACACGGAACAGCTGCATATTCCTGCATTGCAAGGGATTGGATGAGAGAATCCTTAAGGTCCCTTCCAACTCTACAATTCTATTATTCTAAGGCACCAAGTCTAGTCATTAGCATCTCCACCTAGGAAGATGATGGGGTGGGGAAAAACCTTTGCCTGAGAACCTTGAGCTGCTGCGTATACAGGGATAAGAGGAGATAAAACTGGGACAGATGAATAGTGTGCTCTGGTATAAGGCAAGCTTCCTATGTTTTTACCTCAAGGAATAGGTATCGACTAGCACAGGATCTTTGTGTTTACCTCCTTGTATGAGACTAGGCCGCCTGTGCTTTTCCTACACCTCATCTGCATCATACATTTAAAGCAGTATCATGCCAGTAATGGATTCCCCTAAAGAATCCTGAGTACCATAGTTTGTAAAGGGTGCTGAGAGCTTCTTGGAGACACCTATTCCTCTCATGAAGCCAGTGTATCCAGGGAAGAAGGATTGACTGCCAGCCACTCTGACAATTATAGCTCTGAGAGAGAAATATGGGTTTCCTAACAACTCTCAGAACCCTTAACAATCTACAGTTCCCAAGATTATTCAGGGGAAGCCATGACTGTTTAAAGTCATATACCTGAAGGAACGTCTCCACCCCAATTGTTCAGCCTGGGCACTGAGGTCCAGCTCCGAGGGCCTTCTGGCAATTCCCTCACTGTGAGAAGTGAGGTTACAGGGAACCAGGCAGAGGGCCTTCTCTCTAGTTGCACCACTCTGTGGAACACCCTCCCGTCAGATGTCAAGGAAATAAACAACTATCTGATTTTTAGAAGACATCTGAAGGCAGCCCTGTTTAGGGAAGTTTTTAATGTTTGATGTTTTATTGTGTTTTTAATATTCTGTTGGGAGCTGCCCAGAGTGGCTGGGGAAACCCAGACATGGGCGGGGTATAAATAATAAATTATTATTATTATTATTAGTAGTAGTAGTAGTAGTAGTAGTAGTATAATACTGCTTCAAATGCATAGTGCAGATGGGACCCTATCATTAGAGTAATATTTCCCAAACTTACAATAATCACATGGCCCTTTTGAGAGATTAGTCTTACCAGTATACACTTTCTATGGTGAAGATAATTTGGGGGTAGTTTTAAAAATACTGTTTTATATTTGAAATATTTTTTGCAGCGGAAACAAATATGATAAAGTAAAATTAAATTTTCTGTCATGTACCCTTTGAAACCCTTTCGCATATCCCTAAGGGTATGAGTACCACACTTTTGGAATCCCTGCCCTAAAGCATGATCAACTCTTTGGACCAGCACAGAGGATCAGCATGGAAATTGGCAGTCGTTCCTGTACAATTTGTGCATGTCAAACAACATGTCAAATTGGCACTCATCAGACACATACAAAATTCCCATCTGGAAGACTCCTAAAAATATTTGTGTGAAGCTGTGATTGAGAAGAAACACCACTAGAGTCACTCATGTTTTCTAGTGACCCTGTGAAATGTGACACCAGGGCAGATGCCAACACAACAGTAACATGGAGAGCTGACTAGGAATCTAACTCCATTGACAATGGCATAACACTGGGCTTTATCCTCTCTTCCTATTTCTGACCTTCCTCCTGCAACCCACCCCAAGAGGTGGAAGAAACTGAGGATTTGAGTGGTTGTTAGACAACCACACATTCTCAAAACATACGTAATGGTGTCATAGAATTATAGCGTTCGAAGGGAGACCAAGGGCCATCTGGTCCAACCCTCTACAATGCAGTCTATTAAGGTAGGATGCAGGTGGCGCTGTGGTCTAAACCACTGAGCCTCTTGGGCTTGCCGAGCAGAAGGTCGGCGGTTCGAATCCCTGTGACAGGGTGAGCTCCCATTTTTCTGTCCCAGCTGCTGCCAACCTAGCAGTTCTAATGCACACCAGTGCAAGTAGATAAATTGGTACCGCTGCAGCAGGAAGGTAAACAGCATTTCCATGTGGTCTGGTTTCTGTCATGATGTTCCGTTGCACCAGAAGCAGTTTAGTCATGCTGGCCACATGACCTGGAAAGCTGTCTTTGGACAAACTCCAGCTCTCCTGGCCTGAAAGTGAGATGAGTGCCGCACCCCGTAGTCACCTTTCACTGGACATAACCGTTACCTTTACTTAATGTAGTCTATTTTAAACCAACCAATGGAAATGGTAGCAGTTGTGAACATGAACCTCACTTCCCCAAGAAGTACTTTTAGAATAGTTTTCATCAGCACCCTCTTCCGATACCCAGAAAACTACAAGTTGATGATAGCGAAAGTCACTGTGCAATTCTACTGGGAAGTAAGGAGGCTGAAAGCATATTCAGATTATGGATGCCTCCCGCATTTGACACTGTAGCACATGGCCAGGGTGTATCAGAAGATTTCCAAGGAAAGACGGGTCCTTTTTTTCTTTTTTCTTTTTACTCAGGACACCCTGCACTCACTGAGGGATACAAGCCACACAGCTTGAACAGCCTGAGCTGGGCCTATACTTGTGCCTGTCACCTGTGTGAACTGGAATGAGATTACCATGGTCTCAAGCACTTCATATATGAAGTGAGCCAGAAGTACCAAAATAACACAAGCAAGCCTTTGCTATATAATCCTTTGATAATCCTATATCACATAGTAAGCAGCTATTTACTTGCTCCAGAATCCTAACAATACAAGTCCAACACCTTCAGAAAACGTGTGGAGTCTTCTGTTCATAATAGAATGAGGCCATATATCTTCTCTATGGTCCAGAAAAGGGAATTCTAAGAGAGAGGGTTTGATTTTTAAATTAACTGAACTTTAGAACTCCTTCATTGCAGACCAAATGAACCAAAACACAGTTTTAAGCAGTGAGATCATGATAGTTATTTTGCATTGTTTGGTGCTGGCAACAAGCTGGTTTCATGATCTATTTAGGTTCCAAAGGATGAATATAATTTTCAGTGTTGGAAGCACTTAGTTGTAATTCGTATTTTAATAATGTTTATGATTCCTATTCTGTTGCATCTTTCGCAGTTATAGCATCCTAAAACATTCATAGAACCATATTAATCAAGTCACATTCCCGCTTATAGACTCATGATTTATGAGTTTCATGGGGAGAGAAACGGTTTACTGATTGCTGTAAATTGCAATGCTCTTTAGTACAATATCTGTAACATTCGTCCAGAATTCTTATGATGAATTTGGGGGTCTGTGCTTTCCTTTAGCATTCTGATAATCTGTGCAGCTATGCTGAACATGGAAACTGCACCCCATACACCCATTAAGGAAACCCAAACATCTGCCATAGGTGGGAGAATTCCAGTGGGTACGTCCATCTTCAGGGATGTGTAAGAACAGCCTCCTCCTAAATTATTTCTTTGGCATAGTTATGGCGATGAGGTGCAATTCACCATAGAATACAGTCTTGTTTTGAACAGTGTTCTGGAAGAGAATTTTGGTTCACCTCTACTACTGACTCCTTTATTGACAGTGAGAGTGGCCCCTAAATTTGTGGGGTCCTCAAAAGCAGTTAATTTGTACCTACCTCAGAACAGCCTTATGGCCTTGTTCCATGCAATCAACCAGTTTCTCTACCCACCATTTATTTTCATTTTTGTGCGTGAACAAAAGATCGTTTTATTGGCAGTAAACAATTTACAAACACTATGGGGGTTTCGTGAGGCAAAAAAAATACTGCATGGACAAAATGATTCAATACAAATATCCATTTACAGTTAAACAAGACAACTATTATATTTTATATCCAAGAGGAGCATGTGTTTATAACATACTTCGGCTTGGATCCTACAATTTGAAATAGACCTGTTTAAAGGGCTGTAGGTAAGTGGTAACACATCAGCTTTGCAATAGGAGGTCGCAGGTTCAACCCCTGGCATCTCTGGGTATGACTGAGAAGGTCCACTCTCTGGAGTGTCGCTGCCAGTTAGATGGACCAGTGCTCCAACTCAGTATAAGGCAGCTTTGTGTGCTCCTATACTGTTGCAATCTTAGCCCAATAGAGCCCCTTTTTCCTGGATCTTGGAAAATCACAAGTTTTTGATCACTTTTATTCTATTCCAGAAAAAGGAAAAAGGCTTGATGCCCACCCTATCAGGGATGCTGTAGAACTGGGTTTCCTGTGTTGTTGGGTTGTTAGGCTAGATGCATTTGAGGTCCCTTCCAACTATATGATTCTGTTTTCTTTGGCAGTGAATGGAGTTGGCAACAGGAAATGCGCTCTGTGAGTTGGTGACCTCTGCATAGTTGCCCCAAGGACTATGTGGAGTTGCCAGTAGCTTCACAGCTCTCCTGGAACTGCAGAAGGCACCAGCTGTATGAACCAGTTATTACATGCGTATGTATTTATTTAAAACATTCACATTTCTCCTTTCCAAAAAGTTTATGGCTGCTAGCAAATAAATGCAGTGTATAAAAATACAGTAAGACACACTAAATCACCAAGGCATTATTAGTTAAAAGAAGAAACAGGGCAGCCAAACCCAGAAAGATAAAACCATAAGAACAGCAATTAAAACCCATTAGTTGAAATGCACTAAAATCACTAACAATCAAAGGCTTTCATTAAACAGGAAGGTCTTCCCAAATGAGTTTTATGGGCCCTATACACATACTTGTCATGATTTGTGCAGTTATGGTGGACCTTTTCCAGGTTGTTGCAGGTAGTACTTGTTCCTACTGTTAGATGCAACCCACTTTTGAGTGGTGGTGAGGCACTGGCAGAGTAGCACCACAAGGTTTGGTTTCCTTTAGATGGGAGTTAATTAGAGACTTATGGTGTCTTTGTAATACTTGAAAATGTACCAGTACAGCATCATAAAACAAGCAGGCACTCCTTCAGCAGGCAGCTAATTTCATTTTTCACTTTCTCATGCTCTTTGTCCCCACCATCCACAGACTCCATCTCCTATAATCACCCATGTGGGATGGCATCTGCAAATGCATCAAAGGAATATTATGGTGCCCTATAATATTATGGAATATTATAGTGCACCTCTGTGATTTAGGAAACCACCCAGAACACTGTTTGTAGTACTAGATAATTAACAGTTATTGTTGAATTAGAAATCAGATGCCATCATAAATGGCTTCTCTCTCTTTTTGAAAAACAAACAAACAAGTATTTATTGCCAAACTACACTTTTGACATGTCTGGCCCCTCAAAATTCCTCTAAATGATGTTCTCTCTCCAAGACATTTGGAGAAAGACATTTGGAGGTGTCCCTAGTATTTTGGGACATCCCAAGCAGTTCCTTCATTTGTGTCTAGGGTTGACTAGCTTTGAGTAATGTTCTCCCCCACCCACGCCAAATTTTAGCAGTTACAGTATAATAAAAAGCACAGTGATGATCAGCTACTATGTTCCTAACTAATTACTCAATCAATTTTAGCCTAGACCCTAGAGCTTGTACTCAAATCAGTCCAACCACGCAAGTTGAATTAGTGTGGTGGTTTCAGTCTAACACCTACTTAGGTTTCCCTCACAGCCCCAGTATTCATTATACAATTTGGCTTCACTAGCATTTTCTCCTGAGAAGAGGCCCCACTAAGCAATAGATTGATTCATGCAAGCTATTATACTAAAAGGACCTACAGCTGAGTCCCAAAGAGGTGTTTAGCATCTGCTTGCTGCTAGTTATATTGTTCCCCGCTTTCACCAACTTTCCCTCTCAAATAGTATTTCATACTATTTGAATTAAATAGGCAAGCAGTCAATTCCCCCCTCTGAGTTATACCCATGTAACCTACATTGGGGTTGGAGGTTCAGGGAGTCATTTTGAACTCTGTTGTCTCCCTTTCCAGCTTTGTAACATAATTCATAGCTGGCAAATGGTAATGTGATGTAGAATAGACACAGTAGGAGGGGCTGTGCATTTTCAAAGCGAATACCCCCCCCCCCACGCTCACACCATGTTGTTGGAAAGCAAAAACAGAGACAGACCGCTAAACTCATTTTACCTGGTTTGGGTGCAGAAAGGCAGAAGGTAGAGCTAACAAATGGTGCATGTTGAAATGAAAAATTGTCTGCCTATGGATGACAGTGGAGGGAGGGTTTCCAGAGAGAGAAAAAGTATGATACTTCCTTATGGAAATACACACTTTCCCCCATCTTGATATTACTTCTGTTCAAATAGCTCAGGCTTCCTCAACCTTGGCCCTCCAGATGTTTTGACACTATAATTCCCATCATCTCTGACCACTGGTCCTGCTAGCTAGGGATCATGGGAGTTGTAGGCCAAAAACATCTGGAGGGCCAAGGTTGAGGAAGCCTGAAACAGCTTTCTGCAGATTTTTGAAACATTATAACACACACACATTACCACCATAAATTTAAAATCATAGATTTAAAATCCAAAAGTAATAAGTATAGGGCAGTATATAATCTGTTGGTTGTAAAACATGGTGTGTGTGTGTGTGTGTTGCAGGTTAGGACATCTGTAATCCTACAAGTGATTTATGAAGACATACTAACTATCATGTTAAGGAAAGTAGGGATTCTTTAAACATAAAATATGGAATATTTAAATGCCATCCAACTTATCACAAGTGAACATCAAATATAACATTTGTAATCTGATACCAAGGACCACTGCCCAAGCCCTCTCCATATTACTGATTTATTTATTTGCTTTCTTTTTAGACAGCCCTTCAACAACATCAAAATATTCCTAGGGCAGTTATGAGACATATAAAAGTACAACAGCAGAGACATAAAATATATAATCATTAAAACTAGGCAGGGAGTACAACAGTGTGAAATTACTTAAAACCAATGTCTTACTCACTTACTCCAAATACCTAGGCAGGGCCGGCCCTATCATTAGGCAGAATAAGGTGACTGCAAGTGGCATTCTGAATTACTTTCATGTGTGCGTAAGAAAACTTCATTTTGCTCAATCTGCACATGAAGCAAAAATATATAGTGTACAAGTGTAATACACCTGCTAGTTCTGGTGTTTATGTGACCAATGGCGCATGAGCTTATAATACTTCCCAACAGATCTCTGCCAGTGGATATGTTATAAATCCCTCTAGAGCCAGACAAATTAGCCTTTATTTTTTCTCATATTGCTCTGAGCATCTCACATGACATTCCCAAATAAGGCATTGTGCTACAAGCCAATTCTGATTGCTAGTAATGACTTAACTGCAATGGAATTATAACAGTATGAATAACAGTGGTTTGCACTGTGAATGCCTCAGCTACTCCAGGAATGCCTGAGCAACCCATACAAATCTGCTTCTCACTGACCAGACTGAAAGAACAAGGAAGCCCGAGCACTTTACAACTGCTGCCGGTCTGTAAATACTGCTGGGTTCATTCAGCAGCAGTGGGGGGAAACAAATGAAAAGAAGATAACTCCACTTCAGTATGATCAGCTCTAATGTTTGCAGATTAGAAAGGAGCTAAAGTTAAAGGATATACTGTGTTTCCACGTTCAACTAAAATGGCCAAATGCCATGCTATATCTTACAATTGCTTCATGTGGATGGAGTACAATTTATTTAATTCCATTATTTAAATATACACTACACTTTCGTAAAAAATACAGCAAGGTGGCATGCAACTTAAAGCAAAAACATTATAGTAAATGCTTCGGTTAAAACTTCAGTAATTACCGGTTGATAAAAAGAAATCCATGTTTCAAAGTCTAATGCAGTTTTCACAAGACTTCTAAAAGAAAGAAGGGTTAGGGTCATGTTTTTCCTGCTGAGTATCTGTGTCCTGACAAATACATGGTAAGTAAAACTCAGCAGACACCATCTTTACCATGACTGCAGGTCTGCGCTGTAAAAAGTGGCACTTGCAGAATTTCTTCCTGCCTCTTAGAAGTGTAAAGGTTCTACAGTGGAACCTTGGTTCTCAAACGCCTTGGTACTCAAACAACCTGGAACCCAAACACTGCAAACCTGGAAGTAAGTGTTCTGGTTTGCAAGCTTTTTTTTGGAAGCTGAACGTGCTCAGTTTTGAGTGTTACTCTTCTGATTTGAGTGCCACACTTCCATTTTGAGTACCACATTTCCATTTTATGGTCTCATTAAATAGTAAAATTCATGTTAAATTGCTGTTTTAGGGGTTGTTTTTAAAAGTCTGGAATGGATTAATCTATTTTGCATTACTTTCTATGAGAAAGCACGCTTTGCCTTTGGAACGCTTTGGTTTTGGAAGGGACTTTCAGAAAGGATTAAGTTTGAGAACTAAGGTACCACTGTACTTGGTGAAAGAAGGTAACCCTAAGCTGGGGGCACTAACTGAACATATTTTGTTAGATTAGATATGCAAACTGCCTCAATTTATGTGAACACAGCCACTGTAGATACCGATGGCAGTGAACTCTAAACACAACAAAGTACGCACTTTTGTAGAGGTCAGACAGTTTAATGTGCATTACCTTTGTACTAAATGTTAACAATGAAGATGTCTCCAAGATAGATCTGGATATGGGATAACTAAGTGTTTGGTAATTAGTGATGAAGTCTCAGATTCATAAATGACAGCTCATCCATTAATGGTAACAGGCTGAATGTTGTAGCTCCCGATTTTACAGTGAATTCCAGATAGGTTCTTAATGAGGCTGTGTAGTAATAGTAAAATAATAGCAAATGCCATGTAAATCATTTGTGGGAGAGCTGTATAATATTTGTAGAATAGTTTCTTTTACAATGGGGGTAAAGTTTGCACGTATTCTCCCCCCCCCCACTTGGCAACAAACTGGGCTTTTGTGGGAAAGAGACCTTCAGTTAGCCCAACAAAATTGGAAGGGGCCTCAGGAAATATCCATGTCAGGGACAGACTACATGAAGGCTGACATGCAACATCTTGCTTCCCATGGAAAAGTGACACTGTGCAACACAAGGTTGTGCAGATTGTGGGGAAAGCCTCAATAGGTAGCTCTGTTGGGGACACATTCATGCTTTGCATTCTCTTAAAAGCTATGATAAAGCATTGGTGCACCCACTACATGTGCACATTCCTTTTGTCCTACTGTCATTTTTAGTTTAGCAGGTTTTTCAAGTTCCTGTAAAAAATGCAGCTCTCACCCTTGCAAAACCTTTGTGCAGTGCTTGTGGGGCGATTATACAAATCATAGGAAATGATGGTTCTTCTGGGCTGCTCTCAATACACTGATAAAAAAATGTCTCCATGCTCTTGTTGCTTGCTTCATCTCTTGTTGTCCCATCTACAACAAGATCTCACTGCTGATGATAGATGAGCCTACTCAGTTTCCCCTTGAAAAACTTCACCACCGTCCAAGAATATTTCTTAGCTTTCCTCACCATCTAGTTCCATTGCCCAACCTTTCTTTCTTTAGAAATTGCTTCCTGGTGTTCAAGTCAAATCTGCTTTTTTGCACCTTGAATTATTTTGTGCCCTTCCCTCCTAGGCTCTGATAAACAGTTGTCCTCCCTCATCTTTATGACACCCTTTCCCACATTTGAGAATTATCATCATGACTAATCTTCTTTTCTGTAAACTGAGCATGAACAGTTACATCATATGCAAAGTGTTCCAGTCCCTTTACAATCTCCATTGTGCTTCTCTCCCTCCCTCCCTCTCTCTCTCTCCCCCCCCCCTCTCTCAAAATCCTCTTCCTAGGTACACTTTCTTGCTCTGGAATCTTGCTCTCCAGAGTCTTGCTCTGGCGTCTTCATGACAATCAACCTCCAGTGGCTTGCCAAAGTCCGGATAAAACAAGGGATGCTGCCAAATTCTAACAAAGCACGAAATTTGATGCCAAATTTACAGACCTGCTCATCATAGAATACCAATATAGGTAAAGGTAAAGGGACCCCTGACAATTAGGTCCAGTCGTGACCGACTCTGGGGTTGCGGCGCTCATCTTGCTTTATTGGCCAAGGGAGCCGGCGTACAGCTTCTGGGTCATGTAGCCAGCATGACTAAGCCGCTTCTGATTAACTAGAGCAGCGCACAGAAACACCGCTTACCTTCCTGCCGGAGCGGTACCTATTTATCTACTTGCACTTTGACGTGCTTTCAAACTACTAGGTTGGCAGGAGCTGGGACCGAGCAACGGGAGCTCACCCCATCGCGGGGATTCGAACCGCCGACCTTCTGATCGGCAAGTCCTAGGCTCTGTGGTTTAACCCACAGCACCACCCGTGTCGGCTAGTAACTCACCCAAGACCTGTTAAAGGTGGTAAAGGGATAATGTGATAAATGAAGAGGAGAGACACACTCAGTGACCCTGTTCCCTGCATCATGTCTCTGTTGTCTTCCATACATTGGGAATACAGATCAGTAGCAAGGAACTTGTTGGACTCCTGTATGACCCTCACATGATTTCCAAGTTCTGCTGAGAGCCTTCCTCTCCAATGTGTTGAGGGCAGTAGGTCAAGGTATTGGGGATTCAACAGAGGGGACAGGCCGACAAGTGCATCCCCTACAGTTCTAATCATGTGGAGATTTTATTTTAGTTTGCCTTTTTTATTTTAAAAGATTTCTGTGCAGCTTTCAAAAGTCTTCCCAAAGAAGCTCACAGCCATAACTAATTATGTGACAATAAATGTGTCAGCCTTTAAGGTGAGACAAGATTCTTTTTTGGGGGGGGGAGGGGTTTCTGCAATCCACTAACATGACTAATCCCAGAGGAATATTGTACTGTAATTTTTTACACCTTTATCAATAAGATTAAGCTCAGCAGTGCACTATGCATCATGAGGAAAGTTCACATGGAGTCTATGACAGAAGAGAGCTGGAATATAAATGCAGTAAATAAATGTATATCCCATCTTCCAACACCAGTTAATACTGCTATGCTTTTTCTTCCTTTTAAGCGCCAATGTGGAAACCTTTAGTAGTCTCCGTCTGCCACCTGGTGGCTACAGCCATTAGTTACAGGGGAAGCTAATTTTTGGTTTAGATTTGTTTTAGCACAGTTTGTTTAGCACAGGCGAGGGAAGTAACATTTTTTCCAACTGATACAGGACAGAATATAGCAGAACACATTTAGATTTGCTAAGGCTTTCTTATTAAGAGTTTGGCTTATTGAAAGGCAGTACTGTGGTACCTCTGGTTAAGTACTTAATTCGTTCCGGAGGTCCATTTTTAACCTGAAACTGTTCTTAACCTGAAGCACCACTTTAGCTAATGGGGCCTCCTGCTGCTGCCGCGCCGCCGGAGCACAATTTCTGTTCTCATCCTGAAGCAAAGTTCTTAACCCAAGGTAATATTTCTGGGTTAGCGGAGTCTGTAACTTGAAGCGTATGTAACCTGAAGCGTATGTAACCCGAGGTACCACTGTATGTGCATTTGAGTGTAATCAGGATTTGGACAAAATAACCATCTTCGCTTTCAGTGACCGACATCATGAATGAAGGACAATCTTAGATATATTTTATAGAGATGTTTTTTGATCCCAACAACCCCGATTGCTTAGGAGAAATTCACTATGGTGTCACACAGCACCCTTCTCTAAAAGTGCGTTAAAAATAAAAGAGCTCATAACTGATATATCATGACCCATCTCTGTCCACCTTAAGCCATAGTTGTCTGACCAGTCACAGAGACTCACGACACTTTTGTCTTGGCCTGGAGACATGCAAGGTTGACCAGACCCCCGTCACTCCTTGAATGAAAATACATAAAGTCTTTGTGCATCCTTTGCAATGACCAGAGCAGGAATGACCACTGGGAGGAGAGCAGAGAGAAGAAATGTCATGGTGCATCTGCAGCAGCACAACCAGATGCCTTCATCTGCCCCAGCTGCAATGAAACATGTCTCTCTTGTATTGATCTGTACATCCACAGGAGGCGCTGTAACCTTCCAACAGTTTGGAAGAAGCCAGAACTTATTGGGGCTTTGATGCTGTAGGCCCCTCCAATGTAGATGCAGGTTGTATATAAGTGTAAATAAACCATATATAATAAAGACACCACAGCCTCCGCCATGCCTTATTGTCCCATAGGAAACACAAACTCAGCGTTAAAGCATGCCTGTAACCAGTGATATTTCACACTACTTTAGGATAACAATATTTTGTAAATCTTTTATAGGTTTGCAATTCTTCTCATCTATAACCAGAACAAGTCCTGTTTGGTATAGTGAATTGTTTGCAATTGTTTTATTTTACTTGTATGATTTTTGTTTGAGCTGGCTCTTTTAGAGGAAGAAAGTGTACTCTGGACTTTTCCCTTAACGATCTTGAAAGTTAAAACTCTACTTTGTAAGAAAGAGCAAAATTTTGTAATCTATGTGGCCGAAAGAAAGTCAGATTGACTACATTTTCACCCGGAAAGAAGATTGCAAAAATGTGACAGATTGTCAAGTGATAAGAAGAGGCAGGAACTACTCGGTATAGATTGCCAGTAATGAATTATATGTTGACAGGAAAAAT
The DNA here is from genome assembly GCF_964106645.2 of Podarcis pityusensis. Taxonomy (NCBI): domain Eukaryota; kingdom Metazoa; phylum Chordata; class Lepidosauria; order Squamata; family Lacertidae; genus Podarcis; species Podarcis pityusensis. The sequence continues at coordinate 42,585,247 of NC_138027.1, forward strand.
GGGAGAAAACATAGTAATTGCAGAAAAGAGAATTAAGTGCTAGACGATGATAAATGGAGATGGAAAGGTAGCACAGCTTAAGAACACTAGAGAAAATTAAACTGGATTCTTTAGTTGAAAAAAAGCTGTGAATAGGAAGCAAATTTTAGTTTCGGAAAGTTGCAGACTTGGACCAGAAGGTAGGAAGCAAACGGCAAAGGGAAATTAAAAGCAGGGCCAAAGAGAGTTCACACATTATATCATGCACACAATGAATTTGGAGAAAGAAGATATCCATCCTGTCATCAAGGAGAAAAAAGAACAAGGGTTTCATTTATGAGAACCAAGTGATATTCCTTAAAGGTGATGAGACTGATGTATGGAAAATACATTTTTTATGGTTGCCTCAGTGGAGAAAAACGGAAGGGTTCTTATGGAAGAGCAAATACCCCATTTGCCTGTATATTTTAAAACTGAGCCATATGTCAACTAAAGCCACTTACCAGCTTCCATCTCTCAAGCACACGGGGATTCAGGTGCAATTGGATTTCCTTTTTCACAACAGAACAGTGAGTGGAGCCATCCTAGACAGCAGAGGAGTGTGCTGGAATGTGGAGTGGAGTCAGAATGAGCCTTGAGAACAGTAGGAGATGGTGGGGCAGAGAGGTGAGTTAGCGAGTGGCATCAGGCTGAAAGTATAAGGAATGGTTAAAAAGGTAAAGGTAAAGGGACCCCTGACCATTAGGTCCAGTCATGGCCGACTCTGGGGTTGTGGCACTCATCTCGCTTTATTGGCCGAGGGAGCCGGCGTACAGCTTCCGGGTCATGTGGCCAGCATGACTAAGCCGCTTCTGGCGGACCAGAGCAGCACATGGAAATGCCGTTTACCTTCCCACTGGAGCAGTACCTATTTATCTACTTGCACTTTGATGTGCTTTCGAACTGCTAGGTTAAAAGGCTATAAATAAATACGTTTTTATGGTTTTATATTCTGCATGTATTCTGGTCTAGGAGATTCTAAGAGAGCATATTTCACTGCAAAAGCTGACTACAAGGCAAAAAGAGAGAGTTGTGTCCTACTGCTCATTGTAACTCAGTAGGCAGTGTTTGGGGGGGAGGTTTAGGAAGGATCTGGCAATTCAGTTCTCTCAAGTATCTCATTTCTCATCTTAAACTCAGTTCACCACATTTTGCTGCAACTTGTGATTTTTGTAAAAGAAACCAAAACAAAGAAATGCTCATGAAAATTTGCCAGCATTTTAGTACAATTTCCTCCCAATAAACACATTTTCTTATATGCATTTTGACTCACGCAGGCTGGTGGTGAGATGTTTTGTGGAACATAAGAAGGACTCTCACAAACCTGCCTCAGTTACCTCAAAAGTAAGGTGACAACCCTGCAAACCCCTCATCAGAATGTCATCCAAATTTCTCTTCATTGATTTTAAAATGCATTTTCTTTTCTCATAAATGATGGAGAATGGTTAAAAAAAAAAAAGAATTGCAGAAGTAGCTTTTGGCACAGCACTATTCAAAACTCAGGATAATAAATGAAATCCATGGCTAGATGTGAGTTTGAACTTTTCTTGCCATGGACTGTTGTTAATTTGCTGGAAGTGGTGGTTAGGCAAGTGGTTTTGGTGTTGGTGTCTGACTGCTGATTACAGCTGTTGCATCTAAATCCTTTTGGGTGAGTCTTGAATGAATACCATTCCTATGAGGTCAATTAGCATATATTTGGTGTGGCAGGTATGTTGGCAAGTGTGTGTGTCTGTGAGAGATGGAGACAGACAGACACTGATAAGCTGAGGATTCCAAATTAGATCTATGGGTGAATAAATGTGTGTTTCATTTTCTTCTTGTCCTTGACACTGAACAAGCTATATAATGTTAGCCCATTCAGCCCAGTTAATGTCACAAACTGCAGTATATATTGGGGGACTGCATCAGTCTCAAGTAGAAAAAATAAAGTTGGAGATTGTAGAGGTTCAGAATAAGTAAGTTTTAAAACTGTATGCAAAACATGCCAATTTTTTGGAATTTAGTTCATGCAGAAATGTTTTCTGAAAAAGACTGCTGAAAAGATAAAATCTTATTTTGGGTGAACTTACCTATGCGAGTCGCTTTTTTCTTTATCAATGAAGCTCATCGAGTAAAAAACCTGAAACAGAACATGGCTGAATAATAACCAGCTGGCTGACTGTGAGCCATGATCTCCCCATACACCCCAAATCACGGCAAGCTTGCAGATGACATTTGGTGTCAATCATCACTCTAATCTGGTGTGGTGTTCTCCAACCACTACTCCTATGAGTTGTGTTTTCTATGTGTTTGTTCTTCTTTTCTATCATTTTTCTTAAAAATTGCACAATTACTGGTGAGCCATCTTTTTCTTTGTGACCGTGCATGTATATTTATGTGGGAAATTAGTTTAGGAATAATTTTGAATTATGTTTTATTTTCTAACTCTAATCTACAGCACCTACTTGCCAGATAGAGGAAGCACATCAATCACAGCATCTGAATTTCATTTTCCTGCTCATCTTCCAGCAATCCCCTACGACATTCTCCAGAACACTCTCTATTATGCAAGTATAACAACAGAACTGGAAATGCCCAGAAGCCACTGACAGAACATTTCATTCTCCCTGGAGTCTGGATATTCAGCAACAGACTTATGTCATGATTTCTGTTTTCCCCTGGAAAAGGAGGTTTCTGGAACATTTTTGGCTGTTTCTATTCATGTTTCAAACCTGTAAAGACAAATCTTCCACATTTGTGCCATTTTATGGCCCTTTTTCTCATCTCTTGGATGTGGCAGCCATTTTGTGTCTGCCTGTTTACTCCTCTGACACCCTTCCTCCTTTTACTGCTCTTAAGGACACTTTTGTGATCAGCTGGTCACAACAGGTGAAGGGATAATGAGCAACAAGGCTGTTATGTACTGAGTTGAATAGGATCCAAAATGCAGCAGTCTGATTGGTCCTAGAACAATAGGATTCAGAATGCAGCAGTCTGATTGGTCCTAGAACAATAGGATTCAGAATGCAGCATTCTGATTGGTCCTAGAACAATGCAGCAGTCTGATTGGTCCTAGAACAATGCAGCAGTCTGATTGGTCTGCAGGAGCCACCCAATCCAGCTCCAGGTGGAAGTGAATCCACAACATGATTGGCCTATAGGAGAATCCCGGAAATAGCCAATCATGTGTGGCCCATTGTGTAAATAATGTATATAAAGCAGATATTTTGGGGGAGCTTTCATTCCTCGCTACTATGAGCTGAATAAAGAGCACGAAATCCACACAAGACTCCGAGTATATTTCAAAGGCTAAGCAGCGGGAAGCAGCCATGTCTGCCTTTCTTCCCACTACGTCAGGAGAGCTCAGTGCTTATGTTCAGGGTAGGAATTGGTACTGCCAACCCTATTCTGACTACCCATTTAATTAGTGGTAGACTGAAAGCAAAAGCCAGGCTTTAAATAAGACAACAAGATTATGCTGAAAATGTGAATATATATTGTTATAGGTTTCATATCCATGAATCCCTTCCAGGTCTGTGATCCAGTGAGGTTTAGAATCTAGCAGAAGCCACTGAACCAGTTCTACTAGCCTCTTTGTGAGGTAATAGCCTTTGTGGGCCACTTAAGTGCTCTCATCAGCATCTCACAGTGCGAGCTATGTTGTCATAGTGACAACTAAGTGATGGTGCTCTCCAGGAAGTGGCTAGACATTTCTCCACCCCCTTCACCTGGCTAGCTGGTGTTATCCCAGGGTGGGAACCATAGGCCAAAGTGGAGTGTGTGTGCAGTGAGTTTTGGCTGATGCTGGAATCTGGAGACACAGAGGCTTGTCTCAGTCTGTGCTGGACCCAAAGCTGTGGCTTGGGGATCTCCCTCGAAATCTAGCTGGGAGGGCAAAATCTGCTGGAGTGTTGATGCTGTGAGCCCTCCCAGCCTATGCTCGGGTTGCATATATGTGAAAATAGAACTATGTATCCTGAAGACACCACAGCCTTGGTTGATCTTCATTCCAAAGAAACCAAACCCAAGGTAAGTGCTAGAACTCAGGGCGTCTCTCACCATTCAGAGATTGGGGTGCATGCAACTGTATTGAATTAAAAATGGCTTCTTTCCCTCAAAGCTCAAGGAAGAACTTTTTAGTTTGGGTATGTTTCTCATATTGTGTCATGTTTTATAAGGTCTAGTGTGAGGAGATGTTCTCTGGACAGCTGGCATGGGAGGAGCAGCCCTGCCATTTATCTTGCCTCCCCACCTCCCCCTTTATCTGTGTGGAGGCTCTCCGAGGGCCAGATGTTAACAAATTACCTTAATTATTCCCACACCCCATTCCTTTGGTGTGGCTCTGTACCACACCATATGCACCTCTGTAGGAGTCAAGTTGTAAATGAAATTCCCAAAGTTCACAGCTCAGAAGGTGATGGAAAGTGCGTTTGAAAGCAATGCCCTTAGAGGCCATATATTCTGAGCTTTGTCAGGCATAAGTACCACAATCTGCACGGCTGCAACAGTGTAGGCAATGTCTTAATTACTATAATTAGCCCTGAATCAAAGCCTATCATTGGAAGCATAATAAGCCCTGAGCACAATAAGTTACATTCTAAAATAGCTGGCTGGGAAAAAAATAAAGACAATTTGGTATACACAAATGAGAAGCAAAGAGGTGCTAAGTACTTCATTTAATTTACACTTAAAATTAGTAGTAGCTGTGGCTTGATCTCTGTGCTTGATAATCTATTCAATAGACTGAAGAAGGGATCTCCTGTTATCCCTTAAAATCACACATTAAACTACTTACTGAATACATATTTCACTCTTCTGCACATTTCTTGCATTCAGAATTCTTCTGGGTATTCTTTTCTTGCTTCTTCCTGATCACTTTCCAGTATTTTCCATTGCCCTTCTTCAATGTGAATAATGATCACAATCAATAACTTCATTCCTATTTGTTCTACTTTGACCTAACTTTTTATATAATCTGGAAACACGTCCCATGCAACCTAAACCCTTTGTGGGACCTTAGGTAACCTTCTTGCTTTACATTATTCATGCTTTGTGGATTAACAAACATAGGCAGTTTGCACTGTGAGCAAATTAATTCTCCCATCTACCATTTTTTATTTCAGAAGAAGAGAGACAGAGAGGAGCTATGAATGCCTCAGAAGAAGAAGAGCCTGAATGGGAACATAAAAGGTTGTAGTTCTGTCATAAACTCAAAACCGTCTCCTATTATCAAAGGTCAAAAACATTATCCACATGTCAGCCAAATTTATAAATACACTCTCCATGGAGCTGAACCTAAAGTATGAAATAAATAGTACACTGGGAGCTGTAAAGATGAATTAGGAGCATGGGAACCTGAAACTCTTAGTTTAATTGCTCCATTAGGCAAGAAAAGGGGTGATGTCTCCACATTTATGCACAGGAAATTTGGGGGTTGTTTTTTTAAAAAAACATGAAATTATTGTATAGCTTTTAAAGCAGAATGTCAACGGGCTACAATGCAGATTGCCCAATGGGGAGTGCCAAAGTTTTAGAATTTACCACACAGCAAGACATTTGTATTGGTTGCTGGCTGGTGGCTGCTTAGCAATTGGAAATCACCTTAATTATCATCAGAAAATGCTATAATTCATATATACAAAACTGTCTTCTTCTCCCACCAAATCATGGAATTCAGCATGAAATGGATGGAAAATGTTAAAAAAAGATGCAAGTGAAATTTTTGGACAGCACTAGGCAAAGTACATAAAGTCAATTAGAAAAACAAAGCACACACGTTTCTAAAACAGCAAGGCATCTTCAGAATATAGGTAATTTTGAACAGCAGTGGGCTTTATCCTTTTCCCACATTGATGGAATAACCACAAACATACCACCACATACCCTGGAAGTGGAGTCACCTAGCTTCTGAATTTTACTGCACAGAAATGAGCAGTCTGTTCTTTCTTGTTCTTGCTAAAGACTCCACAGGCCAGATTGCTCTCAGAAGAAGTGGGTACTTTCTCCATGTAACCCACAAGTGCAGGGTGACTCACACAATGTGGCTATTTTCTCACTGAGAGACAATTACTGCCATCATAGCAGCACTTGGGCAGCACTAATTATATTAATTTCAGAGCAATATTACTAAGTATGGCTTTCCTTCTGGCTGAGTGCAGATGCAATTTCCTTTTTCTGTCAAGAAATCCCTGAACACCACCACACACACAACCACAAAACCACAATTCCCAGGAGTCCGTGTGCAGAGGCAAGGACCACCATCAACCCACAGTTTGAAGCTGTGATGTAGATGTTACCAGGGTGAAAAATCACCTGTACATCAATGGATATAACAGAGTAGCTTCTTGACCTAATTGTGTACATGGGGCAAGATCAGTGCAGAACAACAAGCTACTCTTTGACTGTGGGAATCAGACCCTTGGGAGCAAGCAAATATTTGAATTTGCTTACGTTAATTTGTGTGATGAGGTTAACATGAATTTCCCCAGGAGGCTTGCATAATGTGCTTCAAAACAAAACAAAAGCCTAGAGACAGAAACCATTCAGGGCCAAAATAGATATGATGTGTGAATACAATTAACTTGTGCATTATTATTTTTTGTTATATATATATATAGCAGCCACAGCATGGTCTGAGTAGCCTCAGGACTACAAGGTTGGGAGGAGAGGAAGGTTAACTCTTTCCCTCCCAGGAAAAACTGTAATTCAAAGGAAACCTCCATTAGTGCCAACAGTAGATTCCTGTGGATTCAAGTAGCAGCTTCAAAGAAGCACTCTTTGTTAGGACCATAGCAGGGAGAGAAAGAATTTAGCTTCCCTCCACCATCTTCATAGTCCAGAGGCTATTTAGGTCTTCCCACAGTTGCTAGTCACATATTTTTTAAAAAAATCACTTTAATTGCACTTATGCACTTATGCAATTACAGTGGAACCTTGGTTCTCATACGCCTTGGTACTCAAACAACTTGGAACCCAAACACTGCAAATCTGGAAGTAAGTGTTCCGGTTTGCGAACTTTTTTCAGAAGCCGAACGTGCTCCGTTTTGAGTGTTATGCTTCCAAATTGAGTGCAACACTTCCGCTTTGAGTGTTACTCTGAGGTCTGTCTGTTTTTGCTATTTATTTTGCGTTTTGTTTTTGCAGCTCTCTTGGTTTTTGTTTTTGTGACTGTGTGGAACCCAGTTCAGCTACTGATTGATTGGTTGTGTGACTGCAGTACATTATTTACTGCTTTCATTCTATGGATCAATGGTCTTGTTAGATAGTAAAATTCATGTTATATTGCTGTTTTAGAGGTTGTTTTTAAAAGTCTGGAATGGATTAATCCATTTTGCATTACATCCTATGGGAAGGTGCGCCTTGGTTTTGGAACGCTTTGGTTTTAGAAGGGACTTCCAGAATGGATTAAGTTTGAGAACCAAGGTACCACTGTAACTTTTTTGGCCCTTAATCTCACATGATATCCCACATTACTCCCCCACATCAGATTATTCAGTTTCCAAAATGGCGGATAGTAGAGGGGATATTGTATGGATTGATGTTTAGTAAAATGTTCCTTCTTCATTTGTAACTTTTTCTTTACAATTTAGAACAGAATACCAATAACAGTTGACTATACTCATTATTGGGATGCGGGTGGCACTGTGGGTTAAACCACAGAGCCTAGGACTTGCCAATCAAAAGTCGGCGGTTCGAATCCCCGCGACGGCATGAGCTCCCATTGCTCAGTCCCTGCTCCTGCCAACCTAGCAGTTCAAAAGCACGTCAAAGTGCAAGTAGATAAATAGGTACCGCTCCGACGGGAAGGTAAACAGCGTTTCCGTGTGCTGCTCTGGTTCGCCAGAAGCGGCTTAGTCATGCTGGCCACATGACCCGGAAGCTGTACACTGACTCTCTCGGCCAATAAAGCAAGATGAGCGCCGCAACCCCAGTCGGTCACGACTGGACCTAATGGTCAGGGGTCCCTATACCTTTTATACCCATTATTAGGAAATCTACCTGTCACCGTGGTCCACGTTTAAGATATTCATTCATTCATTCATTCATTCATTCATTCATGAAGCTGTATGACTGGTTCATTCAAATCAATATGTGAAATTCCTCTTCTTAACCATTGCTTTCTCTTTATGGTCATTATGCCAAAATGGCAACATATTTTAGCCTTCCTAGAAACAGAAAGACTCCACATCTCAACTACCATTTTCTGAGTTTGCTCATCTGAGCACTGGATAAAAGCAGGGCTGATTTTTTTTTTTTTGGTAACACTTATTAAACAAAAGAATAAATGAAGAAACTTCCCCTCGGTTCACTGCAGCACGTCAGGGATGAAAATGTTTACTAACCCTTACCCTTCTGCAAAGTATGTTGTGAAATATAATGGCAGGTATTATTAGCATAATTACAAAGACCCACTTTTAAATTGCTGCTATCAAGTAAAAGGATTACTCATGCATCTATAATATTTTCCTTAAAGCATCTTGGAAGAATGCACAACTCAGCAGAATCTTAGCTGTCTCTTAATTACGTTCTACACATATTACTACAGAGAGAATTGGGAACGAATCGCGATTTCAACTGGTGCAAGATTGGAATGGTCCTTGAAGCATCATTAAACCAAAAGTCTTTAAAAAAGAACCATATTGTACACTGGCCAATGGACAAGTAATGGGTTTGCAAATAAATCTACATTTTATAATTATTGCTCAAATGTCGCAGTACTGCTGTGTGTGATCTTGTGTTAACAATGCTTTTTTTAACCCCCCCCCCACACATAATGTCTCTTTTAATACTGAGAAATTTAATCTGGAATTAATGCCAGTTTACAGCTCTGGATCATCCTTCAAATTGTTTTATCTTCCATAACAGGATTTCTGGCCAGGAGTGTGTTAGCATCCCCTTTCTAGATGTTAACAACCATTATTCTATGCATGCATGTATGTATGTATGTACAGTGGTACCTCGGGTTAAGTACTTAATTCGTTCCAGAGGTCCGTTCTTAACCTGAAACTGTTCTCAACCTGAAGCACCACTTTAGCTAATGGGGTCTCCTGCTGCCACTGCGCCGCCGGAGCACAATTTCTGTTCTCATCCTGAAGCAAAGTTCTTAACCCGAGGTACTATTTCTGGGTTAGTGGAGTCTGTAACCTGAAGTGTATGTAACCTGAAGCGTATGTAACCCGAGGTACCACTGTATGCATGTTTATTTTTTTAAAAGTCTTACTGTGTTAAGGACTGCAGCCTATGTAGCCTTGTAAATTGACTACATTCCTCTCATTTTCAGAGTATTTTGAGAATTAGTGTGCAGTTAGATTTTTCTAGCACTTTGCAGATTTCTGCAAAAAGGTTTCACTAGCCATGGAATTCTTACCAAGGTTTTCTTACACTCAAGTTTGCTTGCTTGAAAAAACCACACACACTGAATGTTAAAAGTGCAGCAAATTCTAGTAAAATCCTGGTGTTCTTTTTCTAACTAGATAATAAAACTGTAAGCATGTCATAATGCTGCAATTTATGTTGCTGCCCAACAAGTACTCATGTGAACTGCAGCACAATGAGAGAACAGCGGTATTGCAGGGGGAGGAGGATGGAAATGTCAGCAGGGAGGCAGGCAGGTGGCCCATATGAGTGGGTGGTAGCCCAGACAGGTAAGCAAGTGAGTGGGTGGGTCGCTTAGACCCACAGGTAAGCGAGTAGGTGGCCCAGGTGGGCTTGGCAAGGGAAGCAACCAGGGGGTGGCAGACCCAATTGAATCTCTTAAAACCTTGGTAAGAATTCCATGCCTAGGGAAATCTCTTTGCCTAGCCCTAATAAATACCAATTGTTGACTACTTATTGATGTACTCCAACTCCCATCAGCCCCAATCAGCTTGGCCAATGGTCAGGGATGATGGGAGTTGTAGTCCTGTAACATCTGGAGGCCCACAGTTTCTCCAGCCCGTGGTTTAAAGGATTCATCTGAAAAGGCAGGTTTAGAGTACTCTATTTCCTTTCACCATCTTCTTACAGAGAAGAACAGTTTAGCTAATAGAAATGGACATGCTTGAGCCTCCTTTCCAGCAAATCTATAAATCCACCTTAAAGAGCAGCATTTTAAGGATAGACAGTTGGGTTACAGACCTTGGCAGGAATGTAGATTAACACAGTTCCAAAGAGGCAAAGGGCCAGGAAAACAGACTGAATAGTTCATAGATGCCTTGTGGAGGAACAATTATGCTCCCCGCATATCCAATGCAAGTGCAGTCAAGCCATTATCTTTCAGTAGACATTCTAAATTATGCATCTTTATTCACAACATGTGCAATGTCATTTTAAATGGCCAATGCTTTAAAAAACGGCGGTCATAAGGGTTAAGGGGCAACAATTGTATGTGGCTGTGGGGAGGTCCAAATTCCCATTTCTGGAATGGATTGGGAGGATTCAGATAAAAGCTGAGAATCAGTTTGATTCGAGCCTGTTCATGTCTTATCCAAACCTACATACATATCTGCAGTCTTAAAAGCTTTCTCTCTTGTAATAAGAATCCTTTGCCTGTCATAGTGAAAGCACCATCAGTGCAGACTGAGTGATGCCATTCACGTGGAATGTTATTATCTCTTAAAAGATTATTATAAAGATAAAACCCTTGTTCAGAGGCTGCAGGCTTGGTCTTCACCAATAAAGCACTTCCAGAAACATCACTCGCATTAAAATTATAGGAAATAGCCATAGATGTACTAATCAGGAAGCAGCAGGAGATTCATCAAGCTACATGGCACATTTCTTGGTTACGTGCATTATTGTGTAGCGAGAGCCATTTAGCAATTTGGTGTCTGACAATGCCCTTGACAACTGAAACAGCTTTAGCTCCCTCCTCTTACCACTTTTCATGTATTATTTTAGTGGCATCGGTCCCAGATGTTCACTGACTGCAAAATGCAAGCAATCTCATCCATTCTTAAACAACTAAATGCCTATGGTCTTTTTTTTTTAGTACCACAGTCTGATCTATGTTTACTTGGAAGTAAATACTACTGCGTTAAATGGGGCTTACTCCCTAGTATTTAGGATAACAGGTTTTTAGGGTGGTTATTAATTTAGTAAAACAATACTACTACTCCTCTTGTTCAAGGTAAGTATCCTGGCTATCCTACCCCAATATTACAACTGTGAATAATAAAAATGCTGGACCCTAACACAACTCCAGAACTGAGGACCAAATGGAGAGACTTTAGCTCCATTGCTTTCAATGCAAATGGTCCCAGGTTAAATCTTCAACATCTCCAAAGGAGCAGGAAGCAACTGATAGGAAAGGCCTCTATCTGGAGATAGATGGGTCTTGTATCCGCTAGGGAGCGGGTGGCGCTGTGGTCTAAACCACTGAACCTCTTGGGCTTGCTGATGGGAAGGTCAGTGGTTCGAATCTGTGAGACTGGGTGAGCTCCTGTTGCTCTGTCCCAGTTCAAAAACACACCAGTGCAAGTACAGTGGTACCTCGTGTTACAGACGCTTCAGGTTACAGACGCTTCAGGTTACAGACTCCGCTAACCCAGAAATAGTACCTCAGGTTAAGAACTTTGCTTCAGTATGAGAACAGAAATCAAGTGGCGGCAGCGTAGCAGCAGCGGGAGGCCCCATTAGCTAAAGTGGTGCTTCGGGTTAAGATCAGTTTCAGGTTACGAACAGACCTCCAGAATGAATTAAGTTCTTAACCCGAGGAACCACTGTAGATAGTTATCGCTGTGGCAGGAAGGTAAACAGTATTTATGTGCACTCTGGTTTCTGTCATGGTGTTCTGTTGCACCAGTTTAGTCATGCTGGCCACATGACCCAGAAATCTGTCTGTGGACAAACACTGACTCCCTTGGCCTGAAGCGAGATGAGTGCCGCACCCCCGTAGTCGCTTTTGACTGGACTTAACCATCCAGGGGTCCTTTACCTTTTTGTTTGTATCCACAGCAGTGACCAGAGGAGAAATGGCTACTGGGAGGAGCACAGAGAGAGGTGCCTTGGTGCATCTGTAGCAGCAAAACCAGACACCTTCATCTGCCCCAGCTGCAAAAAGACATCTCTCTCCCATATTGCTCTCCAATGGTCTGACTTTACCCCCCGGATGGGACACTCTTCCATTCTCTCTCAAGACAGACAGATGCCAGGAACAAACAAAGCTGCTGTCAGAGTAGATAATCCTGGACCAGACAAATAGCCTTCTGTGGTAGCTCTCTGTGACCACCTGAGGACCACAGAAAGCTGTTACTAGTAACTAAAGGTCCAACATATTTAAGCTAGAAACCTAACTATGTCTACTCAGAAGAAATATTAAAAAGTAAGTAGCCTATACTACAAACTAGGTAGAACTATCCATTAAGATGTTCTTCTGTTTCAAAAAGAATCCTTCCTAAAACCTTTCACCAATGCAGCGCTATGATAGCTCCTAGAAACCAACATTTCTAAAGTGACCAGCTTTCACCCTCTCCTCACTCCTTCTTTATAGGCACTTCCCTGGAATACATATGTATTAAAGATGTTATAGAAAATGTTCAATTGCTGGATTTGTGTTTTCCAAATATGAGATACTGAATGTGGATTCAAAATATTCATCTTCAAGGTCTGCACATGCGGGTCTTTTTATCTGACCACTTGCTTTTTGCCAACCGTCTCATGCACTTATCCCACAGTTCTGTTGAGCTCCAGAGATTGGTTAACATTCATTACAGAAGAAAAATGCTGAACCGTCCAAATTCCAAGCTAGCAAGTTTGGCAGCTGTCCAAAATGTTACAAATTTTAGGTATTCAGAGACGTACAACTGGCAGTAACAATGTAATTTACAATTTTCCAGCTCTGCTCTTCTAGAAATTTTATTTTGTAATTTTTCAAACAAAGGATAATCTACTTCATTGATTCCTTTACCAATCACTGGTGGTGTTGTCTCCAGAATTTATTTCAACCCTTTTCCATGTACAGTGGTACCTCAAGTTACAAATGCCTCAGGTTACAAATGCTTCAGGTTACAAACTCCACTAACCTGGAAGAGTTACCTCTAGTTGAGAACTTTGCCCCAAGATGAGAATGGAAATCGTGTGCCGGCGGCGCAGCAGCAGCAAGTGGCCCCATTAGTGAAAGCACGCCTCTAGTTAAGAACAGTTTCAAGTTAAGAACAGACCTCCGGTATGAATTGAGTTCGTAACTAGAGGTACCACTGTACTTATAGACACATGCTGTGTGGTGCAAAGAGACTTTATTCTCTCTTGTTTGCAACAGTATATTAACTCCTACTTCATCTTGCTATATCCCTGTGATGTCTACAGCACTATTTTCACTTTAAAGAATTCGACCTAAAGGAAAGGGTCTTGGCGCAGCTGACAGAACAGCGTATGGGGGAGCTGGCTTCAGGCATCAGGCCCATTGGCAGACCAACTCTGTGCTGCAAAGATATCTGCAAAAGTGACATGAAGGCTGGCAACATCAATCCTGTGATGTGGGAATCCCTTCCAGACAACCACAGTGACTGGAGACAGGCAGTCAGGTTGTACATGCATAGCAGTGACCAGAGGAGGAATAACCACTGGGAGGAGAAGAAACGCCATGGTGCATCTGCAGCAGCACAAACAGGCACCTTCATCTGCCCAACTGCAACACAACATGTCTCTCCCATATTGGTCTCTACAGCCACAGCAGGTGCTGTAACCTTCCAGCAGTTTGACTTTACTCACAAAGACACACTCTTCCATTGTTTCCCATGACAGAGGCCAACCCACCAGTGGCATGAAAACAAGGGTACAATTATGGAATTCAAGTATGACTGCAAACATCTGGCAAAAAAAGTGCAACCGATCAGGGAACTGGATGCTCTCAAGAGTAGTGGTGGGAGGGCAGTGATATTTACCAATTTATCCTCTACCATGCAGTCCCCAGTGCCAACTCCCACACCACACCAGAGATCCCCCAATCCTCCAGGGCAGATGTTTGGGAGCATATGGGATTGCCATGGTAGGGAGATAAATCACAAAAATACCTTGCTCCCCTCTCACCCATGGAAGCATTCAGTTTGCAGAGTTCCTCCCTGTGCCATTCTGGATGCAATCCAGTACCAACATTTGTAGAGGAAAAGAGTCACTCTCCTGACACTAGTATCATGGTTGCTTATTTGGCTGGGGCACAGTCGTGGTGATGCTAGAGCTCTATGGTTGCATCACTGGGCCTGTCACTGCCAATCCAGCACCTCTGCAAGTTCAGCTACAAGCTCTGAACCTCACTGCCATCCTTCCCCAGTCCTGTCCAGGTCAACATTAGCAATGCCAGTATTAGGAAGGTGGTTCCAACCCACCACATTAATCACTTCTGTTGGACACTTTCTTCATGTAATGTAAGGTATGTGTTTCTGAAAAAATAGTCTTCTTGGTTAAATAAAATCCATATACTGTCAGACAAATATTTTTGAAGAAGACTCTGTGGGTTCTGAATATAGTATGTCCAGTTCATGGATACTAAAGCATGCACGAGCTACAGTTAACCTTGGACCCATAGGCTCCTCCTTTCACTCTCTGGTGCAGTAGAAGATCAGGAGCTTCTACTTTCATTTTAGATTAACCAGTGTTTAGCATTATGTCCTAATCCTAAGATTTGGTTCATTTTAATTTGTTGAAACAAGCCGGTTTCTCCAAATATGGCTTAGCTGTCTTATTTAAGCAAACCATAGTTAAGACCAATAACCAAAGCTTTCAAACTTCTCATTATGGCCAGGCTGAAGAAAATGGGAGAACCCAACTTACCCAAGTTCCTCTTCATAATGCCAAACTATGGTTCAGCATTACAGCCAAACCAACACAGTGCTTGCTACCCTGCAGTATTCTCACCTAAACCAAATAATAGAAAATTAAAATAAAAAATCACAGCTCTTTCCTTCTATTTTTTTTTAAATAAAACAAAAGTAGAAGTATGAAAAGTTGAGAAACAAGTACTATATGCCTTGAAAATGTATATGCACTATTCTTGTGCACTATTCTCATATCAATTAAGATTATAATTTTTGGTAACTTAGTGAGTTTCTCTTAATCAGTTGTCCCAAACCACTATAAGCAATCCATTAGTGGGTGGAAATTTCCCCCTGGGTCCAGGGGCAGGCAATCATTCGAAAAAGGTGAAAGATTCACTTTCTTTTAAATATTCCAGAGAAATTGTTAATCTTGGTTAATGTCAGAAACTAATATTATTTCCATTTGGCAGCTGGCATGCAATAAACGGAGTTCATATATACATAATTATACTTAACGTGCGACACAGTTTATGCTAAGAATGAAAGCTCATTTGAAAGATATGTTACTTTGTTACAGAGTGATACTAAATTTTAAGAGAAGTACTGACATGACCATAAAATAAAGAACAAATGGCTAATAATTAGTTTACTGTTTCATTTTAAAGGTTTTATTTCTGTGCTTGAAATTAAAAACTATTCTGACTGTTGACTGACATCTAGTGGATAAGCTGCAAACTGTCTCCATCAGATTCAATTAGAGGACATTTCCTTGATACCAAGAGCTAGTTGTAAAATATTAATTCACTTCGTAAAAGGATTAAAGTATATTAGCATTAAAACTTCAGGTAGTATAACAAAATAATCTGGAAAAAGTTGAGCACCCTGGTGCATGTTGCTCGCACCGACATTCTATTGAATTCAATGGGATTTCAGTGAGTAGCTACTAAATTGTCAAAACAGGACGTCTGCTGTTATCCACCATCCATTAATAAATAGGCTCAACCAACTTTCTCTGGACTGTCACAATCTGTAGGAACAGAACAACAAATGGAATTAGTTCATAAATTTTCAACATGGTTTGAATAAGATTCTACTGAGATGAGATCCTGTTCTCATGTGTCATATAGTATCCACATAGTCCAGTAGGTGTTCTTCCTTCCACCTGATCATTTCAACAATTCTTGCAGAATAATAGGAAATTTCAAATGCAAAATGAGACGCAAATGAGGGCTCTTTCTTTCTATCTCTATCGGTCACTACAGCAGAAGGATGTACAACCCTTGTCAGCTTCAACCTGAACTTAATTGTATGGATTCTTAAATGAGATGTAGAACCCAATCACTGCCAGTTGGCACTGGCAGACGTGAATGAATATTAATATGGGTTGAGCCAGACTTAAGTTAGCTTACAGTAGACCTATTGAAATCAAAAGGACATAAGTTAGCATGACAAAATTAAGACTCATTAATTTCAGCAGGCCTATTAAGCATGACTAAGTCTGAATCGAATCCTGTATTAATTGTAAATATTAAAATGAAGGATTCCGTCAGATAAAGGAAACAGAGCAAGTTTGATCAATGGTACTTTGCAAACTCTTCAACCAGCCTATTTTGTTGACAAACCTATTAACCAGGAATTATTCACCTGGAATTATTCAGTCTATACAATACTATTATATAGTATTTTCCATGAAAGCTGATTTAAACCTGTGGGGAGATGTTGAAATTGAAATGCCATTTAAATTTTTGAGCTAGCACATATTGTATAATTGTTGTACGATACTTGAACTGAATATTGTATTGTGGCAAGAAACATTTACAAAATATCAAGCGGAATTTGCATATGATAAATATTATTCTGATTTAAAATAGATGCCCTAGAAGAGAGGAAAAAGTGATTTACTGTGAGGATTGTCTTACAGCAATTGGTAGGCCCACAGGGTCTAAAATTAGAGCAGCACTTTTAAAACTTATATATCAAGCCTTTCTAGAGTGGAGTGGAAGTGGAAAATGCAGTAGCAATATTGGTAGGAAAGGTTTTATTGCATTTGTCCCTCAGGCCATTTTCCAGGACAGATTTCTACGAGACTTAGCTGGCAACTTGATTTCAAGAAGGTTCATAAATGCCCTTTCAGTCCCTACCCACTGTAGCAATGTACATAATAGACAATTTCATTCCATAAGAGATTCTTCAAGATTAGGTGGTTCTGTATTGTCCAAAACAAGGGTTCTCTTCCAGGTTGTCATTAAATCTGCATGTGTATGAGCTGAACAGCTGAAAAGGAAGCCAGGATAAATTAAAAGTGACTTTGAAGAAGTAAAACTTCTACTTGGAACAAATTCTTGTATGGTGTTGTAGCGGGGAGGTCAATAATTAAGGTTTTTGTATTGAAAGGCTTAGAGCTATGAAACAACAGACCATTAGTCATACCCAGTTAAACTTGATTAGATAGTCAAAATCACTCTCAATGTACCAAGATCTCAACATTCATTCATTGTGTTAGTCATGGCTGCTATTTTTAAAAATAGCAAGAAACACAAGATAAGGAAAGTATCCCCCCTCCTGAGGCAGGATAAATATCATTCTGCACACCTGAAAAAGTATTTTTTGCTATCAGAAAGTCATTTAAAAAAACCCCACACTCTATATCGTTAAACTAGCACTTGAGTCTTCTCACTTGCTTACACATTTAGGCACAGTTCACAGTTAAAGGAATGAGCCTGTGTGAACCTTGAGCTTGTGAGCTCTGCTTTCTCCTTCATGTGTACATTGAGAAGATAAAAAAGCATCTACTTTATCTTTAGAACTAACCACAGTCTCCCATGACATCTGAATTGTGGTTTGTCCAAACTATCATTGGTTAACAAAGCAGTATATCAAGCCATGGTTTGATCCTAGTTTGTTCTAACCATCCATGGACTTCGGTTATTCAGAGAAATTACAAGGAACCAGAGCTTGTGGCAAATTTTCAGGAATGCACTTTAGTGTCACTTGATAAAGACTCCCTTTGCCCCAGCTTTGCAGAAACTGAAAGATTAAGGCTGGCTTTTACGGGGAATCAATATCTCCTCCACTTCAAATTCCATTAGACTAACACTTGCCACAAAACTTTCAAGCCCAAATACAATTCTTTTCCCTCACATAAAGAACCCTGCTTTTAGCCACTTAGCCATGGATGATTCAGAGTGAATATAAAAATATATAGATTTTTCTTTTTTTTTACTGCCACTAGCACAATGGTTCTTGCACTTTCAAACAATGTCTTGGGTGATGTACTTGAAGCATTAGTTGAATAAACTGTGATTGTTATAGAAGAGCCTCAACAACTGAAGGATACATTTTCAGCTAAATTTTCTCTCTGTGTGTGTCTTTCCATTATTTCAGTAGCAGTTTGGCTAGAAACAAGAAGGTAAACTATGTAAAAAGCATTCTTCTTACTTGTTTATTTAAAGAAAACAAGTTAGTATTGTACTGTAATCATGCCAAAATAATGTTGAATCATGACAACATATAGGCAGGAAAGTACTCTTTGTATTACATAACGTAACCCTTATGTTCTTCATGAATGTCAATTTTTCTAAATATTCTGCACCAGGTAGGAGGGGAACAGTTGCTCAGAGAACATAGGGTGTACTCAAATTAAAGTTTTCAAAATCTGGACAGGCTAACTGGTGGTGGTGGTGGTGGTGGTGGTGGGGTTCAGCCCCTGACCATTGCACATTTACTCAAATTGTGAACAACCTTGTTCTCACATAAGCTTTTTACAGACCTTTGGCTGAACTGATTCAGGTAGAGCCTACCTCCCAATCATTATCCATAACTCCACAATTTCAGCATACCCTCTCCATTGCCTGAATAAGCTTATAGTGTTGACTGAGGTCTGGTCTCATGCAGTTGTAGCTACACAGTTGGCTTTTCATATTTAACTGCAACATTTATAGGTTTTTGCCATGTGGTTCATAGTTAAATCCTATGCACATTTCCTCGGAAATATGTGATGTTATGTTTATTAAAGCTTTGTCTTTGGTAAGAGGATAGTGAATTAAAGATGGGAAAGTTATCATAAGGACACATGGCTTCTGTAACATTCTAAGTCCTAATGAAATAAAAGAAACAACAGCGTGGAATTAAATACATGTATCATTACCTCCCCCAGAGAAAATGCCCCATCTAATGTGGATTTAGTCCTCTATGAGCTCCTTTCTTTAGGTTGCTGCAGCTCACACATTTTGTCAGGGGCATAGTGTAGGTCAGTAATGTGCACCAGTTAATGTGGCAAACAGAACACAGAATGGAGCCTTTGCCTTGGGAGGAACACAGTTGTAGTCTGAAATGTGGTTCGAGTCCTCCTACAACAGCCAGTCAGATCTATCGCCCACAAGAAATCAGTATCACTCACAGGAGAGCTTGGTCACTGTTTTTCAGGCTGAGGAAAACACAAGAGCCCAGGATGAGAAGATCATCTGGGATCAGGGGGTATCTGAACAGAGAAGACTGCTCTACTTTATGCATTTCTCCATTACCTCCCTTCCTCTCTATTGGGGTAGCCACTTTATTTATTTATTTAATGTCAAATTTAACAAAGAAGAAAAATAAAAAACACAGAAAGATTTTTTTTTAAAAAAAAAAAAGGGAGAGGGGGAAAACACTAAAGACTACCAGTTCACATTGAGAATACAATAACCACCTTCAGTACTTCCATCTTAAAATCAAACATATAAATTGATACAAGCCATCCAGGTGTCCAAACAAGCATCCATGTGAGATTGGCATTTAAAAAAAAAATATATATGTTTCAATGTAGTAAGGCTAGTGAAGTTCTCAGGCCATTGTGTAATAGATGGTGGGTGTTTATGTTCCCAGGCCCTTAATCATAAGGCTCTTAATCATAAGGGCTTGTAAAACCTACTTCTGTTGTCTTGTGTTAACCCCCATATTACAGGAACCTAATCATGAATAAGATTTTGCCAGTCCAAAATTGGTGAAGACAACATATGCCACAATGGGATCCTTTCAGAACTACACCTCCAGCATCTATGTGTATTCTGCAATGTACAGACGTTCTACAGTACAGTATACCTTGAGATAGCCACTTTGACCTAAAGTTGACTTTCAGCCTGGGACAAATGACTTCATCTAATGAAGACTATAAACACCAATAAACTAGTAGAAGATTAGGCAACAGCAGACCAAATTTGATAGATATTCAATATACAGTCGTACCTTGGAAGTCAAACATTGTTCCCGAATGTTTTGGATCCTGAACATCACAAACTCGGAAGTGACTGTTCCGTTTCGTGAACTATTTTTGGAAGCCAAATGTCTGGCAGAGCTTTCTGCAGCCAATCAGAAGCCGCACTTCAGTTTTCGAACATTTTGGAAGTTGAATGGACTTCCGGAACGAATTCCATTTTACTTCTAAAGTATGAATGTATTAGATTGCCTCTTGACGAAAGAGAAGCCATTTTTCTTCTGGTTGGGCCTGTTTGAGCCAAAAGTTATGCTTTCAGCCTGTTAAACATGACTGGTTTGGGATTCCTGCAGTATAGTTTCCACTTCTATTCAACTGTGCAAATGGGTGGACATTTCCTCTACACTATTTCTCATAAATATTTTTCAGCCCCTATTGGGAAACTGTCATTCTTTCTCATGAGGAATGAACCACATACATTTATTTTATCTGGGTTGTTTTTTTATATAAAAAAAATCTAATCCTTGAGTTTGGAATAGTATATATCTATACCTGAATGGATTTTTCCTTCTAGGAAAAGAATGCCATATTTCTTTGGGAGAGCAGTAGCGTTAGTGAGGACACCTGCTTGGAATCCAATTTGTGGGATGCTATGAGAGAAAGGCATTTTGCTTTATGATGAAAGAAAAGCAGAAAACTTTCAGCAAATAGATCAGGAAGAAACAAAGAGAAGCAAGGAAAGCACTCTGGTGGGATGGTACAATGGGTCAGTTTCAGGATGTGTTAAGGGCACACGAAAAATGAGGATGGGGCAGCGTGAGGTCCATGGGTGGCAGGTTGCCCATCTTTGCTTTAGGTTCATCTACACAATTATGCAGACATTTTGCTAGCCTTTTATGAGAATGCTCCACATGTCTGACTCTCTGCCTCAATCTCTTCCTGATCTCCCTTGTTAATATGGGTGAGATGGGAAATTAGAGAGGTAAGGGAACCTGTAACCTTTTGTGTATTTCTCTTAGAAATAGGAGTATGGCAGTTCTGCTGTGCTGCACAGAAGATTCAGCAGTCCCTTTGTGATATAAGCAGTCATTATTCTCTGGTCTCATCTCAGACCTATTTGCATGCCCAGCCAGCAAAACAGACCTCATGCAAAGAGGTGTTTTGTGATGTGAGGGAGCATTCTAGATGGTGTGCTTTTATATTGACACAGCAAGCTGAAATATGATGTGCTTTAAGTCTTATGTGGAAATGCTTTTAGTCAGACCCTTAGGACCATTTCACACACTACATAAAGGCAAACCACAGATAGCCAAGAGGTTGCTCCAGCTACAATGGGTGTAGCTGAATAATAAAATGTGTAGTTCACTTCAGATTCTTATATGCTTATTTAAGGAATGTATTATCTGCTCAGTGGATATTTACCTCCTTTAAATCATTGCTAAGAAATTGTGCTTAATTTAGTTGTACACAAAACTTGCATTTGCAGAGATTGAAATGTGTGCTATGTTTGTGTTATTGTGTATCTGCAGAAAATAATAAACTGTTCCAGCATATTCTTCATACCTGATAGGAGTTTGCTGTTTGAGTCACCTACTGTGTAGGGAATTCTAATTGAGCTCTTTGGTATGAATATTCATGACAAAAATGAAACTGGTTTAGAAAGAGATTATACATAATTCACTGCTGCCTTGGAACTGCACTGACTCATACATAGCTGTCAAGATTTACCTGGGGAGAGTTATAATTCATAAAGTGTCTTTTTAAAAATTACACTAGCATTTGGGGCAGGACAGGGTTTGATAATTTCTTCACAGAACTTTTCAAAGATGACCACATGATCAAACAACATTAGCTTTTAAATTCTCCACTTGTGTTCTTTTGATTAAACACGAACTTTTTGGTTTGTATTGGTATGAAAAAAGAAATGCTCTTTGAATGATCAGGTGCAAGTGACGGTAACTTGTTACTGTTGAAACAGTTTACTGTGAGCTACGTTATTCAAAGGCAAGAGAGGAAACTTCACATACTTCTTGGAGGCTAATATATGTTCTACAACCTTGATTCTAAAAACTGTTGCTGGATCAGTCCCTGTCACACGCAAGTAAAATACCTTGTATCTCCTTTTGTTTTAAAGAAATCCTTTGTCCACTTTGCTATCAGACTTATTTTTACTGCCTGGAATCATCAATAACCTGCCTCTCTCTTCCATGCCATCAAATTCAACAGGTATTTTGAGTGAACAATTGATAAGGAAGTCCAACAGTGTCATATTTGACTTCAAAGGAAGAAACGTCTGAAAAATGAGGGAAGTGGTTAAAAGGAAGTTGAAAAGGAAGGTCAAGTGGTTAGAATCTCTCGAGAATGCATGGGGGTTATTCAAAACCATAATAATAGCAGCTCAGAGAGGATGTATCCCACAGATCAGGAAATGTGCAGGCTGCTAGAGGCAAGAGGACTTCCTTCATGAAATGGAAGTTGTGGCCAGATGAGGAGAAGGAAAAGGAATACATACTTTGGAAGAAACAGGCAGTAATGGAAAGGAAAAAAGAAAGAAAGAAAGAAAGAAAGAAAGAAAGAAAGAAAGAAAGAAAGAAAGAAAGAATTTGAGAAGTACAGTGGTACCTTGGGTTACGAACTTAATTTGTTCTGGAGGTCCTTTCTTAACCTGAAACTGTTCTTAACCTGAGGCATGCTTTCGCTAATGAGGCCTCCTGCTGCCGCCACACCACCAGTTGGGAAATTTCCAAACAGCCAGCCGGACACGTGTGCTCTAGCTGCCAGGGATGGCAGCCGAACATGATGGGGCACAACCACTGGCCACCCAGGAAAGTGGTAGGAGGCCATTCCTGGCCGTATTAAAAAAATAAAAATGAATGGATCACCAAGTCTTCTTCACGCACCACTTGGTTAAACTATGCAGTTCCCTACCAGAAGATGTAGGGGTGGCTACAAATGTGTACAGCTTTAAAAGGATTTGAGACAAGTTGACGATAAGGCTGCAAGTCTCCCAGTCCTCTGGCCTTTAAAATGGGAGTGGGGGTAATTTTTTTTGCTTGTTACCATGGTATTTATTTTTGTGTTTTTTATATTGTAAGCCACCCTGTGATCCTCAGATGAAGGGTAGTATAGAAAATAATAATAATAATAATAATAATAATAATAATAATAATAATAAATTAATTAATAAAAATGATGGTTGTGTACTACCTCTAGTATCGCAGACAGAATGCCTCTGAATGCTAGTTGCTTGGAACATGAGAGAGGAGACTGCTGTTGTGCCCATGTCCTGCTTTCAGGCTTCCAGAGACATCTAGTTGGCCAGAGTGAGAACAGGATAATGAATTGAACAAGTCTTTGATGATAGTAGTCTGATGTAGCAAGGGACCTTTGTCCTAACTCGTTCTGTGATGGTGGCAATCTCTCTGACAGATCCTGTGAATGATGGAATGTCACTTCTTGAGTATGATGACATTTCTAGCATGTGATCATTCTGTGGAAGCCAGAGTGGTGCATCATACCTGAAATTAAGGGTGACTGGTGAACAAACTGCTGAAGATGCATCAGCTTTCATCACTGACATCTCTCATTAAGTAGTTATGAACAGAAATGCTGGCAAAGGCTGCCTAAAACTATGTTGACTTCTTTTTTTAAACAGATATACAATGGCTATTTTAACTAATTATTGCCATTTCTAAAGGTAAATCCAAAAAGGGTTTTGCTAAGTTTAACATGCAGATTTTGCGCTATATATTTGAAGCTATTTTTTCTTCAGATGTGGGTATCATCTGCATACGTCAATTAAATATGAAGTAAAAATAGTTCAAAAATCCCCAGCCTACTTAGAACTGTCAGAATAATATGTTGAGTCAAAATTTTGTTCAAAAGTGAGCTAACCATCACCACCCACAGGCAATCCATTTGCAAAAAAAGAAAAAGAAAGAAAAAAGAAAAAAGAATATCTAAAATACATGCTAGTTATGTCCAGTTCATTGCAGCAAGTGACCTCAGGGTCCTTGGAGATTCATTGTAAAAGCACTTTAGAGAAGCCTGCATAATCTGTGCTACATAAAAGTCATTTAAGGTTTCTTCTACATGTCCTTTAAACATAAATGGTAGTATTACTTGACAAGGTTGAAAAATAAAAGACAGAGAAGCAACATTGGGAGTTGAGTGAAAACGTAGCGACATCTTATGTTTCAGATGAATACATTAAACAGAGATCTCACACCCATTTGTGGCAGCTCCATCTTTGCAATTGTTCTGCTCTGAACTTTCGCTACTTTTCATCTTTTTCTCCATGTAGGGTGGAGCTGCATCTACTAGCCAAGTGTATGGAGAACAATGGTTGGAAAAGACAAGGAAATAGCTCCTCTTCCGGATTTTCAGTGTTTCACATCAAGGCAGGGACACATTTTGGCCCCACAAAGTGATCCTATAGGTCCACGAGAGACGCTTTCATCAGCACCAATAACAAGAATCAGTTCAGACCTTGATTTGGTGCTTTGAAAATTTGCCCAGTTTGATCCAAAGTGCATTGGAGGTGGACAATTTGGTTTGGGTCCAAATTTGGAAAACTAAGCTTTGTGTCTCCTCCACTTTCACTATTATGGAGAAATTAAAATTTGTCCATAACTTATTTTTTAAAATACTTTTGACAGAAGTGAATGGAATTTGTTGGCATAGTGGCTTCTCTTGAGAGAATAATACCACAGACAAACAGGTAAATAGGCCCTGGGGATTTTGTGGGGGGAATGTTTTAAATATATGTGTTTTTTTTTGCAGTCTCTCATGAGTGCTTGAGACGATAAAATGGGGAGCAGAAGAAATAAATCTCTATCTGACTTTTAGAAGACATCTGAAGGTAGCCCTGCACAGGAAAGTTTTTAATGTTTGAGGTTTTTTGTGTTTTAATACTGTGTTGGAAGCCACCAAGATTGGCTGGGGCAACCCAATCAGATAGGCGGCATATAAATAACATCACTACTACTACTACTACTACTACTACTACTATTAACCAGGCAACACACCTTGAGCTTCTTGGAGGAAAGGTGAGATATAAATGTAATAATAAATAAAATATAAAAGTACAAAGCTGATTTGACTGAAGTGGATGTGTGGGCATACAGTATGGTAATGTCATAGCTTTCCTTCTCAGACCTCAAACTGTTACTACGACTGAAGGTTTTGAAAGTTTTATTGATGACATCAAGGTTGAATCTCAATATTGGGTTACAGATTAGAAGCAGGTAAAGCATAGCAGAGACCCATAAGACATGGTTAGGCTTAGCTAAGGCATATATCCAAAAATTGACACCCCCCCTGTGCTCTCCATTTGAAGAGTGAGGCAGGGACGCCTATTTGTGTGGGTTATTTCCAGAACCTCAGGACTAGGCAAGCAAACAGGTATTAAACCATAGAGGCTGGAGGTACATAGTTTGCTCAGATCAGCACTGTTGCCTCTGCATCCTTGATGAAAGAGGTGGAGCCAGTGGAGCCAGCACCACGTTCGACTTACAGTATCCCCAGGCAGCAGGGAGTGCATAAATGGTGCTGGTGTTTGATAGTTGCTGCCTATATATAAATGGCAGGAAAGTTGGGAAATAGGTCACCACTATAGTTACATAAAAGAGTTGATAACAAAAATTTGGAAGGTAGCAGTGATGCAGTGAAGCATGGTGTGAAGGTAGCAGTCAAGCATGCAGTGGAGATAGGAGTGAAGCTTATGTAGCTGGTCACATTAAGAAATGGCAGACAAAGAACATATCATTTTCAGAGACAAATGGCTTCTATTAATTGAATTTATGAAAAACAGACGCAATGTAAATATTGATTAGTATAGTAGTCGTCACTTTTAGCACTTTTTAAAGTGTGTGCTACTTTTCATCTCATTTATGAATATTTTACCTATGTTTTAACCTAGTTATTTTGCATGTGTAAGGTGAACATTGATTTGTTCTTCACAGAAAGGATGGTAATCTATTCCTTTTTAACCACACTACTTTACATTCTGCTGATGGAGTACACCAGATTGAGGTAGAATCTCCAAGTCATCTTTCTGTCTAGAGCACTGATGTTAGACATTTAAGTGTTAGATAAAACAAAAATACTGTTGGTTTTACTATTGAAAATGCCTTTTCCATCAATCTGCAATAAGGAATGTGGTGCTTTGTGCTAAAGTGGCCGTGCTAAATTGGATTACCGAGCTATAGTTCAAGCAATAGTTCAGATGTTGCTATGAGAAAGACATCTACTTTTTAAACTGTTTGGAGTGATTTATATGGCTCTTTCAAAAACTTGCAAATATGTTCATTAATGGCTCTCAAGGAAGCAGAATTTAATGAAAGCTATATGAGATGGAAAATTTATGTATTTTCATAATGCAATAATGTCCTTCCAGAAATATATGCTATTTTTTTATTTATGGACACCATGCATCAGTCCTTTTGAAACGCTTCTCTCATTCTTGTTCTACATGGAAAACATGGAGTGTGGACGGAAATTGAATTTTATGTGATTTTTAAAATAATCTGACATTGTGTATTTAAGCAAACAGACCTGTGTTGAAATCCTGCCCAGAGATACTTCCCATTATCCCTTGATGAGGTTGTAACTGATCAGCCATAAGTAATTTCTGGTAATTTCTGTTTGCAAGGGGAAAGCATATGTACCACTAAGAGCTTGACTTTCTGGCATAGTATAAACAACTTTGTGAACTATTATTAGAGGACAATGGTGACAGATTTCACTCTACAGCTTGGGAGGCAAAATAACAGAAATAAAAGAAAAACAGTGGGTGGAACTTTGGGTTAAATTCAGCAGAACCATGAACAGTGTGGCTGACGATCATGGCAAGGAATGACCAAACTAGATGTGATGCTAAATGCAGATTTAATTAGCATGGTTTTCAAAGTGTAAATAGCATGTGCAGGATAACTGGGAAAGAGTTTGTGATTAAAATGTGCTCCCTCAAAATGTAATAAAATACTCCTTGCAAAGGAAAAGGAAACTATGGAGGCATGTGTTTGATCTGTCTGGTAGATGCATGACATGTACGTGTGAATGGAGGAAGATCGCTGAACTCTCCTGCTCCTGCTCTCAACCACAGAAGACCCATTAGACCTTGGTAGGAAGGCTCATCAGACTTTTCTTCAGCTTTAGTATAAACACCGACAACTGGGAAACACTGGCCTGAGAGCGCTCCAATTGGAGAACAGCCTTTACTAAAGGTGTCATGGGCTTTGAAGACACTCAAACTCAGGACAAAAGGGAGAAACAAGTTAAGAGGAAGGCATGTTTAGCAAACCCTCACCATGATCAACTCCCACCCAGAAACTTATGTCCCAACTGTGGAAGGATGTGTAGATTCAGAATTGGCCTCCATAGTTACATACGGACTCACTGTTAAAACTGTGTTTATGGAAGACAATCTTACTCGGCTTTGAATGATCACCAAAGAAGAAGACTTCAGCCTTGCTCAGTTGCATTGCAAGTATCTTAAGTGAGTTCATGATACCAGAGCAGATGAAGGGAAAGGATAGGGATGAGATGGTATATGAACAGAGACATGTGAGGAGTGCAGTGATGGTGGTGATGGTGGCAATGTTGAGAGAACCAAACCATGAAGATGCACCAGAGGCTTTCCAAGCAACTCAAAGCAGACAACGTGAAAATGACCAATTGTGCAGTTGGATGAAATCCTCACCTTATCTGTGACCACATAGCTTCATAGAGACAGAGGTGCCTGATTGCCTGATGAACCCATACTCCCCAACTACAGTTGAATAGATGCCTGAAGTCTTTTTAGTATATTGATAATGATAATAATAATAATAATAATAATAATAATAATAATAATAATGTATTATTATTTATTCCCCAGTCACTCTGGGTGGCTCCCAACAGAATATTAAAACATGATAAAACATCAAACATTAAAAACTTCCCTATACAGGGCTGCCTTCAGATATCTTCTAAAAGTTAGGGAGTTGTTTATTTCCTTGACATCTGCCATCTGCCTGGTTCCCTGTAACCTTACTTCTTGTAGTGAGGGAACCGCCAGAAGGTCCTTGGTGCTGGACCTCACTGTCCGGGCTGAACGGTGGGGGTGGAGATGCTCCTTCAGGTTGTCACAGTGTAGAAGAACCACAATTGGTCTGTCCCAAGTAGAAGGCAGGACTTCTTGTTTTTCTTGGACAATAACCACACTTGCTGCATAGCTAGATGCTTTTCTTAGATCAGGAAGAGGAGATTCGAAAACTGTTTGTGGTATAATGTAAAGTCAGATGTTCAAAGGAAAGATGTTCAAAAATAAACATTCTACTGCATGTGCACAAGCCCTTTAAGCAAGCCAAAAGTAGCTCTTTGGATCCTGGCCACTGTGTGTTGCTATTTCTACTTGTGCAATGGTTTCTCTTTTGAGTCAGATAGAAATACAAGGAATAAATAAATCATATCAGGAAGCATTTGTGGTGAAACAATGTGTGTTGCTCAAAATTCTTGGCAACCAAACCCAGTAACATTTTGTAAAACATGATTTGATGTTAGAATGCCAAATTACACATCACGACTGATCAACTAACTGTGACTTTCTGTAATAAAGACTCCACATGGAAAATGTTGCTCAAACAACATCTTGGATGCAGAGACAGACAATATTATTCAGGTCTACTAACAAATGGTCTGATATTCCCTCGCTGCTTAAAAGAGGCTGATGCTATTCCTTAAGGTGCCAGAGTAATAGTCAGGTTTTGCTCATCTGAAAATCATTTTTTAAAAAACCAAAAAACCCCCAGCTTTTCTGTAAAGCAGAAATTATGCCTTTTAGATGAAAATCCAGCAGAATTTCACAGCAGAATTCAACTTGGTTAGTATGGCACTCCTAATCGCATAATTCGTTACCTACCCTCTTGATTTAACAAGTCTAGTTCTTCAAAGCGGTACAAGATTCATCATAAAGTGCAAGTATTGTAATAAAATAAATATGAATGTACACTTCCCCCAGAAACTTAGATTTAACTCTTCATCTGAAATGTTCATAATGTAAGGAAAGATGGATTCAGGGCCCTTCAAGATGCGACTTTTAGTGAGTATTCAGGGTGATTGTGCTCTTGACAGAGGGTGGCTCCTGGAGGGGCAAGGGGGAGAACAGTGAAGAGAGGAACCCTCAGTTATTTTAACATTTTGTTTGTAGCTGTTAGTGATGAGAAGCTCGCCCACTTCCTGCTCACATTCTGTGCCCTCTTATACAATCTCTCTCTGCGCCCCCTTCCTAAATGTCAGGAACCCTCTGAAGCCTCCACTTGTTTTTTGTGTCTGTTTGCTTTCTCTTCTGTGGAAAGACAACAAGTTTACTCATGCACAATTGCATAGGGAAAGTAGGTGCCATGGAGCCATAGCACGACGAATTGCTGTTTTAAAGGGGAGGGGGTGAGGGCAGACTGCAGGGATGGAAACAACGAAGTGGGAGGAGTCAAAGGAGGCCAGGGCAGAGTTAATAATGAAGAACTATTGAAAAATATTATTTTAAGCAGCAGGAAGAGCAGATGGTCCAGAACAAAACCATTAGAAATGCACATTGAAAGTGTAATCTTTCATTTTTATCATATAAACATTGGTTTAGTTTTTAATTACACTTAATTATTTTCCCAGGGCACTCCAATCACAGTGATTTGGGAAAGGGATATGTTGAAATAAATATTAAAACTAATCCTGCCCATTCCCCTATCCAAGCCCTTAGAAAGATCTTTGTTCCAGGGAGCAGAGAGTGTATCACCAGAAGTGTAGGGTGGTTGGTTGCAGAAGTCCACACCCCATCAATGCCCCCTGGGATATTATACCTGCCCCTGCCTAAATCCTATTGGACCCACTCCAAAATGGTAAAGTCTTCTCAGCTATCACTTTGAAATTTAGCAGTGTTCATACTCTCAGAAGGGATGACAATGCCTGCAAATCTCATCCAAATCTGACAGAAAATAATATATATATATCAAACTTTAGAGGTGTCCTACATTAAACTCCCTGGATGTGCCTGCCTACAATTTGGCAAGCTTAATCCACTTTGAAGAGACTCTTATGCTTGGAAATTTTATCTAATTTCTTGAAAAGGGGAGGAAAGTTATAGATATTTTTATATTCCCAATTACAGTGAATTGAAGGGAAATGGCTTTGTTTTTAAGACATCTAATTCAGGCCAAAATAATGAGTTTAATGGGAAAGACACAGAGCTGCTTCAAAACAGAACAGGCTGCTTCCCAAAGCCCCGGGTGCAAGCTGAATCTTATGGCCGATGTACCTTCCCCCCTTTGGATTCCCAGCTCTAATTTGTGCTGCATCCTATTTATAGTTTCCTCAGGATCCTGCTGACATTAATATATCCCTGTGTTAGTCCCCTGCCCACCACAATAGTATGCCATAACTAATGCAATGACCTGTGTAATGGCTCTGATCTCTGTGTTTGTTTCCCCCAGGAAGTCAGCCAATGGTTGACCTAATGCCAGCTGTAGGCAGTCATAAAGGTACATTTCTGGTTGGCCACTGTGAGAACAGGATACTGGAATGAATGGGCCATTGACTTGATCCAGCTGGCTGTTATATTCTTATTTCATCAGTACTGTGTCTTGGAATAATCCTGAGACTAGAACATTGTGCTGTACAGGTTACTTGCACACACCATAACACACACATTTTCTATGAATTTAGTTATATTCATTATATTTATAACCAAGCTAAAAGCAATGTTCATGACATTTTGGGCACTGGCCATACCTAGGCCTGCTTAGCATCACTGAGGAGGCTGCCACATCTGCCTGCTGGGACCACATTGCATTGCCCCTCTTCTACATAATTTTGGGAAATGCTTATAAGCATTTATCTTCAACTGAGGAACACTAGATTACATACAAAGCTTATAACATCCTCAGACCCTCCAAGTGTCCCTATTTTCCAGGGACAGTTCTGGATTTACAGAAGCTGTCCCTGGTTTCTGATTTGATCCCAGAATGTCCTGTTTTTCCTTAGGGTGTACCTATTTTCATCGGTGAAATTTTGGAGGGTATGGAGCCAAGCCAAGAAGTATCTATATAACCTTTAGAAGACATCTGAAGGCAGTCCTATATAGGGTAATTTTTTAAATGTTTAATGTTTTATTATGTGTTTATATATGTTGGAAGCCATCCAGAGTGGTTGGGGCAGTCCAGTCCGATGGGCAGGGTAAATAATAGTAGTAGTAGTAGTAATAATAATAATAATAATAATAATAATAATTGTAATAGAACATCCCTGTTTTCATTGGAGAAATGTTGGAGGGTATGCATCTTTTCATCTAACCTACAGCAAAGTCTTGCTATCACATTCACCGCCACAGTAGCAATCACCTGGAAGAAATGTAACAGTTGATGGGAAATATACATTTTGATGAAAATATAAGATCTCTGTCATTCAATTTTTCCAGTCGTTTGATTCAGCCGTGGTGACACGAGGAAGAACTGCTGTGCAAACACTTGTTACTGATCAGATATGACATTACTACTGACAGAATATCAATTACGTCTTGATAGGCATGACTGCAGAAACCTGGTGTTTGATGCATTCTTATAATTTTGTACTTTCAGAATTTGAACTTTGGAGAATCTCCTTTGTAAAACAATCTATATTTGCCTGTTTATTTAAATAATTTGTTAGCCACTCTCAGAGCAGCTTGCGGATAAACAGGTTATGGAACTTGATGTGTTTCTTTAGCATGTTTCCAAGGGTGGAAGACAGGTGGTTCTTAATGTCTGTCCATTCTCATCTAGACTTACATTCGAATGCACATTTAAAGTTCTAAACGGCTTGGGATCCCCAAGCCATGAAAGAGCATCTCTTCCCCATGCAATCTATATTAGAGGCACATTACTTCACAGTAGCAGGGGATGTGATGGGGCAGATGGAACCACCCACCAGACAGCAACATCTATTACCAAATCAATAGTGATAATGGCAGGTATTTTATAAGTCAATTATAATTTCATTCTCAAACACACATAATTGAATATTGTTGCTTCCATGCAACAGGTTTTTGTAAGGGCAGAAATATTCATCTACTGCCCCCCCCCCCCCCCGATTTGGGTTGGTGTAAAATAGTGGGAAAGTGTGAGAGCAGAAAATCCTAAAATCCTTGATTCAAGTCTTTCTTCCGTCATGTGTCCTCATGATGGCCTGAAGCAAGCCACTAGCTCCTCATCCTTTTTTCATGACATGGCTTAGCTTCCAATGATATTTTAAGGATTGCTATGATAAAGCATGCAATATACTTGCTTCTTATATCACTCCCACTAGATGTCAATATAATGTAATATAGAAGAATGGGGCATCCCCATCAGTTTTATTGAGGTCACATGTTGGTTTGTAAGGCAAAAGGTGGCAGCCTAGTTCCCATTAGTTCAGGCCAACTTAACCCGAATTATTACCACCACCACATCACATTACTAAGTGCAGCAATGATTAAATGGCTTTTAGATGTTGCCAACTCTTGACCTAAAAAATAAAACAAAACCCCCAAACCCAAATTCCAAACATTTAAATAATTTTCAATAGTGGTCTTATTGTTATGCTAAATTATAATATTTCTCTGCATTCGTATAATCACTTTTGCCTTGAAGCATATGAGTCAGCCATAGATTAACAACTGAGACATGATCACTTCTAAGCAAATTAACCTTTTCTGTCTGGGCTAAATTTTCTATTAATATGAAAATCAGCTGCAATTTAATTCCGGTTTGCTTGCATGTGTGCTTTAATTTCAGAACTTATATATTTCCTCAGCTGCACTGTGACTGTACACAGGCATCTACGACTGCTGTGGATGTTATGGGGAAGAACTTTCTGACAGTAAGTGCTGTTTGGCAGGGAAATGGACTCCCTCGTGAAGTTATGGACTCACCTACATCTAAGAGTTTTTTTTAGCAGGATAGCCATCTGTCATGGATGTTATAGTTGAGATTCCTTCATTGCAGGGGGTTGGACTAGATGACCTGGGGTCCCTTCCAACTCTATGATTCTATGTGAGATCAAGAGCCTTCAACCTACAGCTGGCAGAAATGACCAGTGTAAAGCTTCTCCTGGTAACTTTGGTACTCTTCATTGGTCTATTTCATTGGACCATGCACAAGGAAGCAGGAGGTTTCCACTTATCTCCCCACCTGCCCACCTTTCAAAGAATTGTAATGTTGGAATGGACCCCAAGACCCATCTAATCCAAAACCCTGCACTGCATTTAACAGACATTTCATTTAATCGGCATGACTAATTTAGGTTGATTAATTTTCGTGGGTGTACTCTTATAGGACTGCATTGAATACAACTGCTGCATAAAGACAGGGTAGTCAAAATCATGAGTGAAGACATTGCCCAGACGCAAAGAGCACAGAGGAAAAACAAGGGACCAGCTGAACTGTTTGTTTCCTCATTTTCATAGCTGCCATTTGCTCAAGGCCAGTACTAGAAAAACCTAGAAAAGAAAATGAAAGAGACTTATAATTTAGAATGCATACTTTCATGAATTGCTTGAAGCATTTGACTAATTTCAAACACTTTTCTGAAATGCTAAGCTGCCCTGCATATGAAGTGTGCTAAAAATCACTGCTCCAAAAATAAAGTGTCATTATAGGTTACTTTTCTTTTGTGTTATTTACCTGTTTTGTTTACATTTGGCTGCTGTTGAGTTGTTTCACAATATTATCAGATTTTATTAATTGGTTTGATAGCTGAGACCACCTTCATAGACCTGTTAGTTAAATACTGCACCATAACGCCAAGCTATTGCACACTGCTGCATAGCATTAAAGTGCTTTTTAAAATGCCCTTGACCTCATTAAAAATAACAAGACCTCTTTACAGCTTTGCAAGCACTTAGCTAGGCTGAAGGGTGTTGTAAAGAGGGTGGAATATATTATGAAGTGCCATACAAAGTCTAAACTAGGTAGGCAATTAGTGAACTAATAAGGGTGCAGAAGTATTTCCTTGGAAACTGTTAATTTTTACATCGATAAGTAATTATCATTTGTGCTGGTAACACAGCATAAATTCATAGCTCGTGCTGGTCTAATAGCATGGCTCAGAAAAATAACAAAGGGATTTTAAAGATTGTAAATGTAATCTTATTGTGAGAAACATGGAAATATAGAAGCCCAAATAGGGGGAAATCAATTAAGAAAGATTAGCACTTCTTATAGCAGCAGTATCTCAAAATATATAGAATGCTACTTCCCCTGTTATTATCTGGGGTAGTGAGGGGAAGTGATATTAATCCAATCCTCCAATCTTGCACTGTCTTGTCTGTGAGCTATTCTGCCCAGTATACAAAGCACTGAACCACCTGTGACTCAAGCACTGTACCTGAAGAAAAGTGTCTTTTCCAGTATTGCCCCACCTGATTACCAGCTGGGGGTGCCCTGCTTGTTGTCACACCAGTGGCTAAAGCTATGTGGTGATACATGACGGGGCATTTTCAGTAATCTCCTTAGGTTCAATAAAGCTTACTACCAGGTAAATTTGTACAGAGTTCCCTGGTCTTTCACAGTCTTCATCTTCGTATAGAAATCTCCAGACTGCTCTGCAGAAGTTTTGAAGGTGTTCCATGACTTGCGAATGTAGGAAAAAATGTAACAGAAATATTTTCTTTTGAAAAGGCTTTCTGACCTTCATTCTGAAGGGAATGCATTCTGGTGCCTGGAAGGACTATTGTGCTTCACAGCTGCATTTGCCGTGCCAACATGTTTAAAATGCTTCAAAGGGATACATTTCACTGCAATACTCAGAGCAGACCCACTGAAATCAGTGGAGGTACTCTGCGTATGACTTAGGGTCCAATTAAAATTCTCTCCAACCTGGGCTTCTCAGGGCAGTAGTCACCCCATACTCTTACAAGTTTAGTGGCTGGGAGAGCTGGGTGGAGGGACACCCCCACCCCCAAAACTTGGTTCAATTAGTTTTTGGATGCTGTGTTAGGCTCCAATCCTAAGCCCACTTACACGAGAGTAAGCACCTCTGAATTCATTTGGACTGACTTCCTGGTTAGGATTGCAGTCTTAATTTGATAGAATCACTTGAAGCATTTTCTTACCCAAAAAGAGGCCATGTCTCTGGAATTGTTAAAGCATTCTGTAGATCTCAGGGTGGAGGAGATGATTTAATTTTTTCTATATTTTCTTGCTTGTTCTTAGGCCGATGGTGGCATGTGGAACGTTCAAAAACAGATCTTGCACGTTCAAAGGTCAAGAGCACTGTAAATACAATAAATATTCCAGTCTGAGACACACATTTATTATTGGTAATTTTTTTAGCCCGTATTTATATGCTCTTATCAAAAAACTGTTCCTTCAAGAGCCAGAAGCTATATCATATGAGAAAAATGAGAGAGAAGTGAAGAGGTCACACAGGTTTGCGCTATCATAACATGGCAAATATGAAGCAATACATTTTAAATAAAAATTGTCATGCACTGTTGTGATAAGAGAATAGCTGCTTATATTAGAGGAAATTATTCTTATACAATATAGCTCTCCAAGCTCATAAAAGGGCCTGTGCTAAGCATGCAGTTCCTCATGCAGCAATTGGAAAAATGCTATTGAGATAATAAAAAGTATGTGTGAGTGAACAGTATGGCATGTGTGAGCAACCTTTCCCTTCAATCTGCATTAATAGTTACACTGAGTAAGGTGCATGATCCCATTACAACATAACACAGTCTTATGAAATCCAATGATACTTTTTGCAATATGCTGCCTTTTCTTCTTGCTTTGACAAGAATAACATTCAAATGTCCTCGCTTACAATAACTATACATGCATGGCTGGGGGGGGGGGTGGATCTAAAACTCTATATACCTGCCAAAATGTTCCCCACCCCTAATACATACTGATAATGCTTCTGCTGATACTACTACTACAAGTACTAGTAATACTACTATTAGTTGAGTTACTAGGAACAGCATCAAAAGAAGAAACATGAATAAGAGTAGTAATCTAATAAATACTGATAATACCACTACTCCATAAAATTTATGGAGGTATATATTATATAAAAGCCCTGTAATTTAGGTCAGTATAAACCAAGCTTCCTCTGTGAATATCCTGATGGATTCACCTTAATGGATTTTGTTGGCATAGACAGCTCCTACTAGACATAGGAATAAATACTGCAGAAAGTTTGCTTAAAAATACCTCTTTTTTCATTGATGTCCAGATAGTTGCAAATAATAGATTCCCTTCTTAGCCGTAGTCTGTCCCTTGATGGAATCCTGTGCAATATTAGTTTCTCAAACATGTTAATGAATACCAGCTTTATATCTGTTGTTTTACCAATGATCCCAGATATATGGAATAATTTTGTCCTCCAAACAGAAACAAACCCAAAACAAGACCATTCTCTTGACAGTTTAAAAGAATAAAATATTTTCCAGTTTCTCAGTAAACACCCCACCTTCTGAATTTTTGATGCGGGGTAGATCATCCAGTGAGACTTCATAACACAGTGAGGAATTTCTTCTGTAACTTGAAACTCAAAGAAATGCAGAAGACCTAAATAATAGGTCCTGTTTGTGGGCTTCCCATAGACACCTGGCTGGCCACTGGGAGAAAAGGATGGGCCTTTGGTCAGGTCCAGCAGGACTTTACTTGTGCTTTTAATATTTTAGCCTAACCATTAACAGTGCTTTTAAAAAAACCAAAAAACCATTCCATTTTATAACTTAGACGTGCAGTTGAGAAAGAGAATTACTCGTTTTCAAAGAAGCTCCAGATTTCCCCTGCCAGAGAGAATTACGCAAAAGAAGCATTGAGTATATCTGCCTTCTTTCCGTCTTTTAGTTCATAAATAGAATGCGGTGGTTTCTTTATATATCTTGGCTTGCAACATCTGCATATTTTTGCTGTGGGAAGTGAAAGTGTGGGGGGGGGGAGAGAGAGAGGCCAGGAAAACTGTTTTCACACCAAATTCTACACCCCCCCAATCCATGCCCCAGGCTATCATCTCAAACGTATCTTTCAGCCTGGCAAACAAACAATTATCTAAATTCTAACAAAATGTCAACATGAGAGGGTTTCCTGCATTGTATTCCTCATTGTTCTCCCCTTCGTTCCATTCATTTTGAATTTCAGTTGAACTAGGATAATTTCTATAATTTATTTATTTGAGCACGCACAGTTTGTTTTGGTACCTTTAATTTGTTCACATATTCCTTTCTACTGCATAATGAGGCATCTAAGACATTGGAATAACCTGCTGGGTTAGGTCAAAGGTCCATCTAGTCTAGCACTCTGTTCTCACAATGGACAACCAGATACATATGGGAAGCCCACAAGAAGAAGCTGAGTGCAACAATACTCTCCCTACATGAGATTTCCAGTAACTGGCATTAAGACGCATACTGTCTCTATCAGTGGAGGTAGAACACAACCACCATGGCTAGTAAGCATGCAAATGGGAAGGGAACAAACTAGTTGTAATCATATTGTGATTGACTCCAGATTATTTGTGTATGGTGTTTTGCTGATTTGCACATTTGCTATGTATGGATGCATCAACATTCCTATTTTGCAAAATAAAAACAGACCTGCTATGTCAATGATCCAGTTTTCCAGCATCATGTTCCCCAAAGCAGCCAACCAGTTGCCTCTGGGAAGTCCATAAGTGGAGTATAAAGGAAATGGCTCTCTTCAGCATAGTTCCTCAGCTACTGATAGTTGTGTCCTCCATGAATTTGTCTATAATCTCCTTTAAATCCATCTAAGGTAATAGTTATCACATCTCAGGGCAACAAATTTCAGAAATTAATTCATGCTTATGAAAACTCAGAAAGTATAAGCAACTGAAAAACTGAATGCAATTGCTATAATAAAAGAGGTAAAGGACCCCAGACGGTTAAGTCCAGTCAAAGGCGATTATGGGTGTGGCACTCATCTCGTTTTCAGGCCGAGGGAGCCGGTGTTTGTCCACAGACAGCTTTCCGGGTCATGTGGCCAACATGACTAAACCACTTCTGGCACGATGGAACACCGTAACGGAAACCAGAGCGCAAAGAAACACCGTTTACCTTCCTGCCACAGCGGTACCGATTTACGTACTTGCACTGGTATGCTTTTGAACTGCTAGGTTGGCAGAAGCTGGGACAGAGCAATGGGAGCTCACTCTGTCGCAGGGCTCAGTGGTTTATTTTTTTAAAAAAATAATATTTATTGATAATTTCAGGATTACAAGAAAAACAAAAAACAAAAAACAACACAATACAAAAAAAAATAAAAAAATAAAAAAGAGAAAAGCACAAAATATACGACAATACAGCAAAAGAAAATAAAGAAGAAGAAAAAAAGGAGAAAAAAAACACAAATCCCAAATTACATATCCATAATTTCCATTTGCTTGTTTCATTGACCTCCTCACACCTCCCTTTTTGTATTCTAGTTTGATAATTATTTCAGCAAATTCTTTCCATCTTTCTCAATTTTTGTTATAAAATTTATCTTAACAATTTAACCTAATAATTAACTCAACAAATCCTTTCCATCTTTCCCCATATTCTGTTATTCAAATTATCTTAATTTATTTAACCTTATCTTACCCCTATGTACCTT
This sequence comes from Podarcis pityusensis, assembly GCF_964106645.2. Classification (NCBI taxonomy): domain Eukaryota; kingdom Metazoa; phylum Chordata; class Lepidosauria; order Squamata; family Lacertidae; genus Podarcis; species Podarcis pityusensis. The sequence continues at coordinate 42,623,778 of NC_138027.1, forward strand.
AAGACTTAAATCTTAGTTTTCAAATATACATAGCTCCTGATAACATTTCTGCTAGAGTCGTATAGTTTCATTCCCACATTTTCCCTAATATTCATTAAGCTGATTCTAAAATACAAAATTTCCATTATAAATTCTCTTTCAATCATCATCCAGCGTCTCTTCTTCCTGGTCTCGGGTCGTGTCAGTCCTTACTGTCTATTCCATCTAGTCCATCAACCTGGAAGCCTTATGTCCGAGGTCCTTAAGTCTCTTCCATGTCCCTTCTGCAATTCTTCTTCATCTTGTTTGTGCTTGCCCTTTTCCTTGTCTTTTGTTGGTCTCTGTCTTAGTTTCTTTCCTTTCTCATTGAGGAGTAGTTCTCTGGGGGATTCCAACCCAAAATTGTCTCCATCACCCTTCATCCAGCTCGCCCATTCCCCACAGTCCCACTCCCCAAAGTCCTCGATATAATCCAAAATGTATTTAAAATCAAATTTCAAGATCTCTCCAAAGCTAGGAATCTCCTCATCTCCAGACTCCCCTTGGCCCACTCCAATTTCAATCTTCAATAACAGCGGCTTATGCTCCTGTAGGGCCTCGGGTCTCTCCATTTGTACTATTTGAGGTGCAGCCGCATCCTCCTCCATTGTCATCTCCACTTGCCCAGTCAGTACAAATTCATAGGTTGGTTCCTGACTGATTTCTGTATCAATGTTCCCTGTTTGTCCACAGTTATCAACCACAACAGTCAAATCCGTTTTCTCATTCATCAAGTCCATCTTCTCATGCATCTGTTCCAGCAAAGCATTTGTCTTGCATAGAGCAAGCACCCAGTCTCCCTCCCAGCTCATCTTTGTTCAAGGTCAGAAAAGACTGTTCCCACAGTCTTAATCTCACAGATGTTGGGTCTCAAATATCCTACAGCAACAATTTAGCAAGTTCCCTCTAGAGGAGACAAACTATTTGCATCCATTTATTTTTTTTTGAAGACAAAGGAAAGTTACTTTCCTTTTTCAGATATTTCAGATGTTTTTCAGATATTTTGTTTCTTTAAAATGCAAAAGGCAACATTAGAATCCACTTGTTTCTCTTCATTAGCTATCTGTCAAAGTATTACGTTCACAGTCAATGAACCTCTCCAACAGTTTCTGTCTCTGACACCCCGTTCCCAGGTTAGAGACGGTGGAAACTTATCCTTCTTCACTCCCTCTCCTGCCAGGGGTTAAACAGAGTCCCCCCCCCCCCGCTTCCAAGGGGGGTTTCAGTAGTTCTGAATGAAGGAACTTTAGTCTTTTTTGACAGCTCCCAGCTTTCGCTTGCAAAATTTTTGCTTTAGTCTATATACAAAAAAGCGGAAGGCGGACTTCCTGTTTGCACCTTCCCGCTTCGATACCAAATTAAACAATTTCTTGATCCAATTTTCCGTTTCTACTCACGGGTACTTGTTTTAAATCCAACTGTCCACAGGAAAAAGTCAGCGCTCTCTGGCAATGGCTGTGCGGCTTCACTCCGTGAAAGTAGCAGTCAGTTCGTAGCACCACGCTTCTCACCCCACTTCGCTCCGGAGCCCCTAGATGGGATTCCCCGCGAGTAGGGGGCGCTTCTGGTGCCCTGCCGAACCCCCCATTCCCAGGCTTCCTCCGCCTGGGATTTCTAGCGGGTCCCCACCTTCGCCGCGGCGGGAAGGCCCAGTTTCCACGGAGCCCGTTCCTCCAGTCGGAGGAACTCCGCCATTTACCAATGGCGCTGACCCGGAAGTCTCCGCAGGGCTCAGTGGTTTAAACCACAGCACCACCTATGTCTCTAATTGCTATAATAATACAATTTCAATTGAAAGAGAACAGCACATAATCCTTACATTAGCCAACTCAGTCTTGAATATTCCTTTATAAGCTGAGGTTTCACCACCCTAGTAAAGTACTTTCATTAAAGTTACACTAGTGCATCCAGGATTTTTGGTGATTAACTGGATTATGAATAAATCAATTGACAATATGGCATATTGGCTTAATTCAGATGTCAGGTTAAACCGGGAATGTCATGAAAAGGATGAGGTTGAATGACTTCTGGCACTGTGTTCTCCCTTCTCCTCTCTCCTCCTCCATTGTGACTGCAAGGAGACAGGAACCTTTCTTTTTCAGTTTCAACCACTGTAACATTATGCTCAAACTCGAAATCATGGTTAGTTCAAACAAGTCATCTTCATAACCCACATGAAGTTTGAAGTTTTTTTTTTTATATAAAAAAATACACAATAAAAAAGATTAATCACAATTAATCAGGTAGGTTTGGATAATACAGCTAATTATAAGAAGTCACAGCTAATTAAAAGAAAAAGAGAAGCAAAACTGCACTGAAGGGGGGGGGGGAATCCAGGAGCCCAAGGCTTGCCTAGGCTTCTTCCGATCATGATAAACCATGGTTTACTGTGACATCTGAAAGCAGACAAACAGTATAGTTTTTTTGCAAGCTGAAGTGACTATAATGACCTTTCTGATAGACTGGGGACGTGCAGAAGTTATTTAGGAAGATTTAATACAGTTAAGCCAAGAGCGAAAATCTTAATGCTCCAGCAATTATTTTGATAATTAATTGGCAGATAATTTAGACATACAAACTGGGAAATTTACAATTACACTTTAGGCAGGTTTTCTGAATGACATCCAAGTTACTGATCACAGTCTTCTCGAAAACTGCTGGTTGAAATGAATTTGCTTGGTGATTATCACAGTCTGCGCAATAGAGTGTATCTCAAATATGCAGGGGGTGAAACAGAATTAATGAACCATAGAAAATGCTCGGGTTTTTTAGTTGCAACTATAATAATATCTAGATGGATGCTACTTACCTGAAATTGAAGTGGTTGAAAATATACTTTCTCTTTGAATTATTTATTTTCTCAAGCCAATAGTCGCACATCCCCAAAGCAACTTACTAATTTAGCCATGTTTTTCCCAGTGCTCACTTCATTCCCTGCAATGAGAAAATCAGGCAGGGGGGATTGGCACCATCTGTATCAGAGGACTGTAAGGAGCAGCAAAGTGATACCAGAGTTAAGTAGTTGGGATTGTTCTGGGACTATGTACCTGGAAACAGGGAAATACTGAATCTGACTTGACCCAGTGATAATTGAAGGCTTGGAAGATGGAGTGCTAAGCATCTATTCAACTACAACTGGAAATGTAGTTGAGAATGGGTAATTGCCCTTTTAATTCCCTCTGTATTTGTGACACCTTTTGCATTTGGGCTGCCCCTATAAAATACCAAAGGAAAATGTTGAAAATAAAGTGCATACTTTTCTTCATGAAAGTTTCCATTGCACTTTGCAGAACTGACATTTAGGCTGCAGTTCTAAAACCACTTATTGGGAAGGAAGGCCCATTGACCTTAATAGGTCATACTTCTTAGTAAACATGCTTAGTCGATTGTTTCATACTCCCACTTTCTCTTGAGCGGTGGTGGGAAGTTTCGGGCAAACTAGACAGGCCCAGTTTCCTTCGCAAAAGTGCAGTGCAATGGTAATCAATACCTGTTCACAAATGTACAGCTTGAGCAGCTAGCAAGCAAGCCGGCACATCAATAGGCAATGTGAGTCCCAGAGTAGTATCAGCATACTTGAAGCCTCAAGAGAGCATTTGCCAGTTTCATTAATAAATTACAGGAGGGCAAGAAATAAAACAGCTTGTGCTCACAACATACAGCCTAGTCACTGAGGAAAATGCTAGTCACTAAGGAAAATGTTAAACTGGGAAGGTCAAACCGTAACTAAGAAGGTGGCTCTGATAATAATTTTCAATATGATGACACCATATCATCATTGCAATGCTTTACTTTCAAAACTAATTTATTTTCACTCAGTAGAAACAGTAGATCCTGGAAACTTAGGGTAAGGGTATTCATGTTAAATCATTGCAGGTAAGACATATGGGTGTCATATTTTGTGGCCAGAAGGATGTGAAGACCATTGCTCTTGTGCAAATGAGATGCATTGCTTAATTTCATTCTTTAAAATAATATAGTAGCTAACTTATAACCTTTAAAAAGAGAAGTATTGCATTTTAATTTAAGAAACATGTACTCTGACATGAAAAGCCTATCTTAGCCTATCTCAGGGCAGCTTGATTGTGGTGGCTCATTGGTGAAAAGAATGAACTCTGAACATGTTCAGTAGTAGTCACATGATATTCCAGGGTATTCATTGATTATATATTCCAGGGCTGAGCACTGGCATTCAAACAGATCCTTGTCAAGCCATGGCTCAGATTAAGCCCTGAAATCATATCTACAATAGTTTCCCTCCATTAAGGTTTAAAAATTGTTTCAGAAAGCCATTTACAGGGGAAAAGCAAGGTGAAAGGCAGACTTCTCATGGCTCCCAGGTGGTCCCATTCTGCTACTAAATTACTAATGCAAACAAAAGTACCAGAATTGTCACCTATTCATTGGAGGAGTTAGGCTTTACTGTCACCTCCTGATAACACCATTTAGCAGAGCATATTTTACACCAAAACTTATTGGCCAGTACATATCGTTCTCTGGGAAAACCGTCTGCAAGGCCATTACCCTGCCTGAAGCCATTACCGCTTTGCCTAGATCCAAAGGCATTTGCAATATCTACAAACAATCAAGCGCCAGTCAAAGACGCAATTCCAACCCCTGGAATTCAAAAATCCATTTCAAATAGAAGAGCGCTGTAATCGGTACAAAAATGATTAGATTTCACACATCCACGGGACTATTTTGACAATTTAGCCCTTTGAAATCTGTAGGAATAACCATTGTGCAAACAGAGAGGCATCAGCTCGGCATGATTCTAGTCTTAGATCTTCAGCTAAAATCCAAATAAAACAACCAAACGTGGAATTGTTCATCTTTCTGATATGCTTTATCATATGTTCTACAAAGGCACAGAAGCCTTTTTCTGTTTCATGATTTCTACTTTTATTTCAGTTTATTCCACAACATACTGATTAATCTTATTATAGGACCACAGTGGGTTCTATAGCTTATAGTTAGAAAATGGTTCAGTAGGCTGCTTTGAAAGATGGCAGTGCGGGAGAGGTAAGTTATAGGATAGTCCATGCTGAACTTGGTGTAGAAAGATTTAAAAATGACTTGTTTTGAATGAATTAAATGTCTAACAAGTGCATAAAACTGTCTAAATTGTCTTGCGGATGGGGGAGAAAAAGGACTGCTCCCCCACCAGCTGGATTCAATTTCCCAACCCTGAGGAGGGTATGGCCTGGGGAAGGTGGGGTTGGGTTGTAGTCTGTAGGGAATGCTGGGTACTGGGCTGAGAGTCCTGGCATGCTGCATTTAGCCCAGGGACCTAAGGTTCACCATCCTAGATGCAAGCATACCATGGAACCAAATTTGTGATTTGTCACTGAATCTGTTGGCGTGATGAGTGACTATGGGAGATTATAGTGTCCTAACTGCAAGATCTTTACTAAGAACAAGATGGGATCCTGAACACAAATTCATGACTCCTCAAGGCACTCTCCATATCAGGAGACTGTGTTCAAAATAAATAAAAAGAGGGCTGACAATGTAAACCCTTCATATTTGAGTAATGATATTATTATTTTCTGTGAGACCCACAGCAAGGCATGAAGGCTTGCTTTATCAGATTGGTAAGTGAAATAGACTAAAAATGAGGCTAGCCCCCTTTCCCAAAGCAGGGCTGTGTGGGAATTAAACCAAAATGAGAACCATGGATGAGTGCCATCAAGTATTGTAGTGGTGAAAGGGGGATCCTGAGAGCTGTGGGACTCTGGGGGTGGGATAAGAACCCCTTTGAGGTCCATACGTCACACTCAGATTCTTAGCATGTATGGGGATAGTGAATCAGGTGTGTCTCTCTCAGACAAGTAGGGGCTGGCTGGTGGCATGCTGAAACATCTACAGCTTATGCTCAGAGCACATGTGGGTTGCTCAGATTCTACAAGCCAAAAGGAAGTGGAAAGCCTTAGCCTATGTTTTACACAGGTTCCAGTTCTCATTGCACATTTATGTTATGATATGCTAAACAAAGTGTGGTTTTCCCAAGCATCTGTGTCTTGCCTCCTTATTTTTGGCTGCAGGTGCAGTGCGTATTGAGCAGAAACGAAACCAGTTTTGTGCAGACTCAGACTCTGTATAAGTGCTACCTGTTCATTTTCTGCTATATTGTGGCAGCAGCATAAGACTGCAATCTAAACTGTAGCGGTACTGATTAAACCTAAGCATAGCTGAAGATTAATGTGTAAGGTTAGATGGAACCGAGGTGAACACATAACAGATGATTTCATGCTGTTCTAATACTGAACTATGTGAAAGCATGAGTATATGGGAAAGTATGTAATGTACTTCAAGTATTTGGGCCTGCAAACCCTGAAGAGGCATCACTGCAACAGTTCTAGCTGAATGAGTTCTAATTTGCCACTCAAGAGGCAACCTACCAAGTAATAACTATGAGAATTGTACAGTGCTCCTAATGCAATGTACTGTAGCTCTGTTTTTAAGCCAACGGCTGAAATAATTGCATGCCAACTTCATCTAAATGTCTACTTGCTATCTAACTATTTTTTAAAAATTCAAATAATCATACATACTAGTAAAGTTAAGGAGATCCTACAAATTTAAAACAAGTGATACATGAATTCCTTCACTCATAATCCTTCAGCATGTCTCCCATATGTTTGTGCTATAGTGATTTTAATGTCCTAAAGCAGTTTCTGGGAAGAACTATAGCTCAATGGAAAAGCATATACTTTGCAAGCTGAAGATCCAAGGTTCAATCTCTGAATTTGTTAAATAATCAGATCATAATGATGAGAAAGACTGCCCAAGACCCAAGGAGTCTCACCCAGTGTACAACAGCTTTCTGTATATAATTTTATTATTTTACTGTTGTCATTTAAAAATTTTAATGCTATTGTTTTCTGCTTATGATGTACAATTTCATTAGATCTTAATTATTTATTGTTCCTGCTGCTTTTATTAAAAACAATGTGTATAAAAACAAACAACAGCAACAACTTCAATATTGCTTTTAAAGAAAAGCAGCCTATCAATATTTTAGAATGAATAAGGACCCTTTCCAATGTTTTATAATTATGTTACATGATAATTGTAAGTTTCTAAACTGACGTGAATATCTTGCATGAGAAAAGGAAGACGGAAAAAAATAATCATAGTAAACATTCACTTTTATTACAGTATTGCATAGATTTGAAATCACTGATCACCAGAACAGAGAACTTAGTTTACACACTCACCCAGCCAGACATGCAGAATGGGCAAGGGTGCCAACTTGAATAAAATATGGGGTGGGGGCAGGTAAGCCCTGCCCCACATAATCGATCCTAAAACGTGGAACACACATCATTTGAATGGCAATTTTGCCCTCCCGGCTCCCTCAAATATTTTATTGGGGGGGGGGGGGTCGAAGGGATCTCAGCCCCTAGGAGTTGGCTCCTATGAGTACAAGTTGTGGGTGTGCCCCGTTTCATGTGCTCAAACATATGGTTTATGGGTATGGAAGTCTGCTGCATGTTGCAGGGTAGCTAATTCACCCTGAGGTCTAACCAAATTAGTTTCTTTCCCAGTCACTTCTAAGAAATAAAAAGCTACTATATTCCCCCCCTTATTAAATAAGTGGGTGGAATTTACAGGTGAACTAAACCTTTCATGGTGGTTAACTAAAGTCTTTCAAATTACAGGCAAATAGGCCGAGACTTTTGTGCTGGACAGTTTAGAAGTTTGATTTTTTATTTTTAAGGAAAGGAAAAGTTTATAACTTTTTAAATTGTGCATGCTTACCATGGGTCAAGGAGCAGATTGCCCAGCCTACCACACCTTACCAGTTACTTTATCCTTCATCCCCCTTTTCATGATTTTCCTTAAGGTGGTTTATAAGCCATCAGGAAGAGTCAAGGCCTACAGCATTTTATCAGCCACACCCTCACCCAACTGCAGCCTATCCTGACTGATTGAGCTACCAGTGAGCAAATAGCCGGTCTAGTTTCTTCCCTATGTGACCAATGGAATCTTTCTTCCTGAGACAAGCAGCAGGTTGCCCCCCCCCCCCATTTGGGCATGGCTTCAAACACCAGTGGTGGGAGTGCACTGGAAGCAGAGTAAATAGTAATGTGCACATTGCCTTAGCCTTGATTTTCATCACTCCACTTCCATCATCAGCAAAGACAGTTCAGTTAAGGGAAATGCAAATATGTGTGGACTGACATAGGAGGCTGCAGTGAGGTTGACCCCAAATAGGGTATTGCAGTGGCACAGCACAAGTAGCTTTGCAAATACTCATGGTAAGGTGCCATAAGGCTACCCAGGCTGACTTCAGTGCACGCTTTTGTCGTACATGTGGCGAAGTCTTCATGTTGTAGTGGAACTGAAATATGTAGGCTCCACAAGTTGAGAGGTGGACAGCCCTTTGTGACAGGGTTGGACTTCGTATCATTGCCATAATTTGCTATCCTCATTTCTTTTCTCAGCTTGCCCCTCTGCCAACTGTGGAAAGATATGATGATGATGCTTGGTGGTGATTTATTTTAAATGCGTTATAAAATCCCAAATAACACATTCCACCCTCCAACTTTCCACATCAAGTTTCAAAGGAACAATAAAGAAACTAATAAAGAGGCGTTGAAAGTGTAGATGAAATGTGGGTTGTCAGCGATGGAGAGAAAGTGAAGGACTGGCAGTAGAAGAAGAAAATGTGCAAAGAGGTGAGAGACACTTAACAGCTAATGTTTTTTATTTAATATTCTTTCATATAGAGAACAAGTCCAAATCAGTTTACGCTTTTAGACTCATGCACGGGTCTCCCATAAACTATTAAAGGCATTCGCCTCTTTATAGGTTAGGTGTGGGAGCTCTTCCACTCCTGGTTCCTAAGCAGCTCCCATAAATCTGGCCATTTGACTTGCTGCCTCACATAAGCAAAGCAGAGCATGTAAGAACCCAGGATTTATAGTGAATGACAAACTGAACATAAAGCAACAATGAGATGTCCTAGTAAACAGTGGTACATTTAAGAGACCGTATTAAGTAGGGTGCATTCCACTACTGCTCTATAATAATGCCCATATAGCACTTGCGGATGTTTAAAGCATGTCATACATTCTCAGGTTGTAATCCTTACAAGCCTGTGCCAAGTGTGGTCCATATTATTCTCTCATTTTGTAGATAAAGAAACAAGTCTGAAAGAAAGTGGCTTAAGCAGCCTTATCTTCCTGGGTTCTAAATCATGTGAGGAGCCTAACTCCTCACATGAAAAAGACAGATGTTCCACCACAAAAGTTTGGGGATTTGCAAGAACAGGATCTAAAGGGTGTTGAGGGTCAAACAGACTCACCCCTCTCTCCCCATCACTCAATGGTAATCCTTTGAAGAATGACTGAATAGGGGTAGCATTTACAGGACCATACGAGATACAATGAGCATTGCATGATGCTTAAAGAGGCTGGTGGATACATCCAAGAAGTTTTTACATAAAGGAAGGCATTTCTGAAAAGCATCAAAAGCTTCTGAACTTGAAAATAATTTATTCAAGTGAGAGGTTTCTGAATGCAAACAATACAAACAGAATAATGGCGAGCAAATTACAGACATTTCTGTTGATCACCAGGATATCACTGGGTCTCCATTCATTTCACTGACGCCCACCTCAAAATATGGCAGCTCCACCAGCTGAGGAAGTCTTCACATAGCTACATGGGTAACCAGACTTCCAAGGGAGCTTCAATTTTTGGCAACTTTTCTCCACCAATGAAGAAAATGGTGCTTCATTCTAGGGCAGGGTACAGATAAGGAAAATTAAACAGAAGCTTTTTCTGTACTGAACTTAAACAGGAACATCTTATCTTTAAGTAGACTAGACAGCCAGTACTTTGAACTTAGGGACAGCTACCTATAGGCAAGTAATTGATTTCTTGAACAAAATTTGGAGGCTACTAAAGTCCCTGGCACATTTGATACTTAGGTAATGTCTTCATAAAGTGTCTCATTATTCAAGGGGTGAAGCACATCCTATACTTCTCACAGAGATATCTTTAACATGGTTCCTCCTCGCATAATGTCTAGAACATCATGTGGCTCATCACCATCATGACCTGGATCATAGTGAGTGCATCTCATCTGCAAACAATGCTGAATTTACGTATAAGCTAAACAAGCTATAGCTTAGGGCCCCACTCTCTTGCCCCCCCCCCAAAAAAAAATAAAGGGAAAAAACTGGATGTACATTTCCAAATATAAGATAAAAAACAAATAAAATAAAACCTACATACAGCAACAGTGTTTTGTGTTGTGTAGGCTCCTATGATGTAAGTAATGGGCCCCACCTGCTAGCCTGCTCCCTAAAATATTCAGCACAAAAATTTGTTGTTGACAAAGGACAGCTGGACATATAAAGGGCCCCATTACCTTCAGTAGCTTAGGGCCTCATCAAACCTAAAACCAAATCATGCTCCTGGCTGCCAATTATATGCTGGCTGCAATCACATGATGGAGGGAGACTTGTCCAGTCCAGCATAAAGTTTGCTCCAGCCCAGTTAGGAAAAGGGGAAACATGGTTTGCACTGGATTAATTCATGTGCTTCTCTGATATATTTAGCAATTTATCAAAAACAACAACAGCACTATAATATGATGTGGTGGTATTCACTATAAGAAGATCTCCTTTCAACCTTTTATAAGAGAAAAACATAAAGATGATAAGAAGATTCTGAGTGATACTGATATATTAGGACAGTAGAAAGGAAAGATTTATTACTTTTTCTGTGGGAAATGCAGAGAGAGAAAACAGCACATTCCGCTCTTTTGAGTATAGGGCCACCTCAGTTACTGATCTATGGTGCAATCCTAAGCATGTCTACTCAAAAGTAAATTTTATTGAATTCAGTAGGGTTTACTTCCAGGTAAATGGGGTTAGGACTGCAGCCTTAGTCATCAGCCCAAGCCCTTGTGCATGCTATATATTTTAAATCAGCAGTGCTTCCAAATGTGGGTCGAGACGTTTTAAAAACAACAACAATGCACTAATACTGTTCTCCCAATAGAGGGAAGCATCCTCAATGCAGTGTGTAAGAGGCTGCAATAAGCAGCACAAAAGAGAAAAGGGAAGACCCCCTCCCCAGTGTTAACATTCCTAGTACTTATTCAGAAAAAATGTTTTGAAAAATATTGTTAAACTCCAGGAACGTTTTTAAAGCATTGTTGAAGTAAAGTGCTTATAGGTATCAAATTTATCAGTCCTGCAGCTGCATTATCTCATTTTCCTTTTCACAGATTTAATTATTTCCCAATGAACAAAGGTTTTTCCAGTCTCTGGAGATGTCTGTTTTCTGCCAGTGCATTGCTATAACTAATATTTGGCTTTTAACCTCTTCAGAAAGCAGTAATCTAAGTGATCGATTATCTAACACAATACAACATATTTCTGCTTATTTTTCAGCTTGTGGACTCAGAATAAATAAATCATTCTAAAAATAGATGTTGTTCATTATTAAACTCCCAAGCCATACTGAGAAAAGAGGTAAAACCAGGACTTTTAATAGAATATCAGTTAACCAGATGGGGAAACCAATTAAAGATATCTAACAAATAATGCCTGATTTTAAATAATGCTATGGTAGGAAGATGGTGGTTCAATTAGTTATTTCCACCAAAATCCCGACTACAAGATGCCAGGTCTTTGTTTAGCTCAATAATAGCTCTAAAATTCTCTCTGACCATTTACTTTTTGGATATAAATAGGATGCCATTGCTGATACATTTATAGCTGTATGTTTATGCAAATCGTTTTTTGGGATCTCTAGAATACTCCACCATCCTGCACATGGACCTTTTGAGCAAATGGGTATACTATATGCTGGACATTATAAAGAGAGAACAAGGATTCAAAAATGTGACTTAAATGGATTGTGTTTACAAACAACCTCCAGCTTCATTAAAAAGATACTGCAGAGAAACTGGCATTTCATAAAAGCAATAAATTAGAGCAATTAACATTTACAAATGTTCAGTTTGGCTAAAATGACCATGTACAGGGCAGTGCTTGACATGAATTATGGTGAAATAAGTAGGGTGGTCCTTAATGAAATTCACAAGCTCTCCCCAAATTTAACCACATATGCTCCCTGTAGCCTTCTGAAAACAGGAGTTACTTCAAAAGGTAAGGGGACTAACCCCCTCTGTCCCCCCTCCCCTGTAATTCAAGCACCAGTGAAGGAACATCAGAGCAGCAAGCTACCCCTTAACATAAGTGTATTCCTGGCGACTGGGAGTTGGAATCTGATTTCATTTTTAAAAAGCCCTCCGATCTTGCAGATGTTTTAAGCACTTGTTTCCAACCCAACGTAAGCTAAAATGAATGGTGATTTGGTCAGAAGAGTTGCCTGGGGACAGCTGGCCAGGCCCATTCATAAGAAACAGGACACAGTACATAAGGCAGGTCCTTGCAGAAGCTAGCCAAGTTTGCATCTGGCTTGTGGACTACCTGGGAATTCTCTGTACCAGGTTTACAGCAACCTTCTTTTTGTCAAGGGCTACATGCCCTCAGTAGATGCACACCAGCAATGGGCAAGCCTGATGCCAGTGTTGGGCGGGAGCAGATCCAGAAGTGGACGGGTCCCCTCTATCTCTCTGCCACGTGCTTTTCTTTCTTTCTTCCCTTCCCCCCTTCCCTCTCTCTCCTTCCCCTCCCATGGATTCCTGGAAAAGGGGAAGGCTGGCAACTCTTAACAAAGTCTGTGTAGATGGCGATTGAATCTGGGTCATGGGCTGCATGTGATGAGGCACCCTAGGGCTGCCTGTTGCCCACACCTGCTCCGTACGCTGCCTTGAATGGAAGAGAAGTGAGATACACATGCATAAGAAATGCAAGAGCTAGTTGCAAACCATATCATATCTACATGGTAGATGATGGGTGTTCTGAATGAGGCTGAAGAGCGAGACTGATTCTGACAGCAGTATAAAAGGAGATTCTAGGGTAGAATTTTAAAAAGCCATTTTTTAAATGGCTCGACCTGTTTTCAGAATAACAGAGCATGTACTGCAGTAAACAATTTGCTTGCACTGCAAACACAAGGGGCAATTTCAATGAGGACATGGATCTATCCAGCTTTTTTCACTGGCTCCAGTTACAGCATTGAAGAAGGAGCAAAAAAGCAAACACCAAACAATCCGACATCTGCATGCAAATCTGGCTAACTCATTTTCGGAAAGACAGAAACCATGAGAAAGATCAAAGAAGAGCAACAAAATAATTACGGGGCAGTAGGGATTTGCCTATAAGGAAGATTAAAAGAGCTAAATAAATATGTAAAGTTTGGCTAAGCGATATCTGAAGAGAGACACGCAAATCATCAACAAATATTTGATTGGTTTAAACACTTGGGACAGCAGGGAATTGCTTCGCCCAGACTGAACAGGTACAGCTCAAAAGATGAAATTAAGAAATGGAAAATTTAGGCAGAAGCAGAACTCAAAGCTAATTCTCCTGACAGTAAGTTGCATTAGTGGCCAGGCAATGTACTAGCAAATGTACAAAGGGGGGGGGGATTCTGCACTGATAGGAGAAGGGACCAGATGACCTACTGGGTCTTTCCAATCTCAAATATTTATGATTCCATAATTAAGTATTATTAAATATAATTGCCTGTGCCCATGGTTGTCCCTCAGAAATCTTTGACTAATGCCTTAGGTCAGAAGTGTGCAATTATCTCCTAAGTAAAGGTCTTTCACTTTCACTCATCCACTCTCCTGAAATTACCTTGCTGATTTCATGATTTACAAGTGCTTTCATAAAAACCACGTGTTTTGATCTTGCAGCATTTTAAAGCTTTGGAGAGCAGACGACTTGTAGGTGGGGGTTGATTCTGACAGGCAAGCAGGCCCCTTTCCCCAGTGGTCGGATATCTTAACCCATCTTTGATTTCCTGAAGTAAGGATGACATGCAGCAGCAGAGCACATCCAATATGCATGCAGTCTCTGACCACAATGGGAATCTTGAGCCTTTATGGTGAGATGAATTGTCCACCACCATCAGTGCTGTTTACAACATGTGGGAAAAGCTATGGCAGAGAAAGATAACTCAAGAAGGAGTTTTCAAATGCATGATACTAGCAATATGCATGATAATGACTAATGCATGATAATGACAATTATTACATACTAAACATGGATGTGGGAATATAATGTCAGTTGCAGAGTACTGGAAGGTTTGCTACATTTTTCATATAGTAAACAAATTAGCACCGTACTGCAAATTCTTCTTCACTGTTCTCCATCAATTATTGAGAAAAAAAGTATTGTATTTGAAAATTTTCGGTGGAGACGGAAAATTTCCATTAAATTATCATGGGTCCAGAGCAGAATTTTTGTGGTGCTTGCCTTTCTTTTTAGATGGTAGAGAGATGTTTATGGGTGTCTCATTCTACAATAATCTAACGAGTGGCCAGTGCTCTGAAGTCTTCCTGGGTGGCCATATTTCAATCAAAGCCCAGGTAAAGATGTCACAAGGTAACTCCTCCTATGTCAGGCTTGGGGGATTCTCTCCTCCCCCAGTAGCATCAAGGATCAAGGAAGAAACAAGAAAGTTCATACTTATGGTTTTATTCAGTCATCGTGGTGAAAGGCAAAGAATCTGGTCCTTAACTCAATAGTGATGTTGCTCACTCTGAGCTCCTCTCCTTATTTCCCCAGCAACAGAACTTGGCTCTACAGGGGACCTCAGGAGTCAATTGTCATTGAGCCCATTGCTCTTGAATTCTAATTGAGCGGTGAGTCCATGGGGATGGTGGCACTTTTATGTTCTCCAAGGATGTCTCTGCTGACACCTATCCCCCTCCCCCTCCTTCTCCTAACACCCCATAACTTGGCAGTTCTGCTGTAATTCAATCCTGTCTCTCTTTTCTCTTGAAGCTACTGGAGAAGAGGGGGCAATCCCTCCTCCTCCTCCAAGGGAAGGAGAAAAGGAAGGGGCGATCCCAGCCCTCCTCTTCAGTCCAGTCCCTGACATCCTATAGGCTTTTTCAGATGAGGTAGTGCAGTCAGCCAGGGGGGAAGCAGAGTGCTGGAAAAACATTTACTGGAAAGAAAAACGTTGGCTACCTTGCAATGATAAAGCAAGCTCACAACCTAATACTGATCAAAATTCTAAAGAAGTTCTGAAATATCCTGAGAATGAAGCAAAACAAACAAACAAACAATGGAAGTCTCTTTCACAGAGCAAGAAAACTTTCAAGAAACTAGAAGGCAGATTTCAGCACAGCAGTGTTACTGTTGGAGCATTATTGCTCCTGATTTATATTGTGAACTACCCTGTGATCTTTTGAAGAATGGTTGTATACAAATCAAATCAAATCAAATCAAATCAATAAGCCAGATTTGTGAAGTGGTCCGTAGTTGATTGAGCTAATACTCACCCAACTATCTAATACATTTATTTCCTACTCTTCAAGAGAAAAACATGTTTAGGGGGGCTTATCTAAACCAATCTAAACCAATAAGAAACAAAACCAAAACAATAATAAATCAAGAGCAAATTGAAAATAGCAACAAAGTAAAAATAATTTCCATCACAAATTTAAAGCTTGAGGAAATAAAAACATTACAAAGAAGTCACCAGACAAATGTCCAGTGGGAAATCATTTTAACTAGGTGTCACAACCAAGAAGTCCTTGCCCCCAGTTGCAACCAACCTCACTTCAGCTGGCCAGAGTAGATGGGTGCTTGCTAGAGAGAGGAGTAGTGATTAAAATTGTTTGAAACCTGTAGATATATATTTACAAAATAACATTCACATGATTAAATACCACATGATTTCTGGTACTCTAACAATGTTTGAAAAATGCCTGTAGTGGAAGAACAGTATGACAGAGTGTTATAAAGAACCTTTCAGAGATTCAGTATTGGAACACAGTATAGAGTTTCCTTCTGCTAGGCTGTGATCATTTACCAAGATATCCTACATCTATTTTTCCTATATGCCAGCATATATATTTTTTTATAATGCACACAGATTTTTGCTCCTGCTTTTCATCCCTTGGCTAGTTATGCAGTGAAAGGGCTGCTCAAGCATTGCAAACTTTCTACCATCTTACATTGTCAAACCTCTTCTTCATTTTGATCAGAGCAATGGCCAAATCCAACTTACAATAATCTTTCAACATTATGTTTCATCTCGAATGATAGAGAATAGTAAGAGTGACACAGAATATATCCAGAATGGCATTGCTTTTTTTTAATCCATCATTCTGCACATTTCTGCACTGTGTTCATTTAAAAATGAACAGCCACAAATACCTAAAGGTAATGCAGCCAAAACTTATCATGTGCAAAGCCCCATTCACATGTTGGTCATCTGTAGGTTACTCCATACAAACTGGAGAGGGATTGTACTCTTTGGTCCACCTGCAATGCCACACCACTGCAATAGCTCCACCCTCTGATGATTGTAAACTTCCACATATGAGTGGCTGCTTGTGCTCAGGGACTAAACGCAACTGGGAATCCTACACAAGTTCTTATACTCTCCACCCCTGTTTCCACCTGGCTCTCTCTCATTGCATTTAAATAATCATCTGCACACTTCTCCAAACGGGCTGCAGCCCTAACTTCTGGCCATGGGCAGTAGTCTATCATGATCCACAGGGGGGCTCACAACTGAAGAAGCTTGATGGCCTAAACAAGAGTAGGCTAGTTCCCTAAGTGGACAGGCAGGAGTTCCAGGTGTGGGTTCAGGACCATGGATAGCACTCTGGCAGCTGAAGCCAGACATGTAAGTTTCCTTTGCAACTGGGAGTTTTATAATGGGGGTAGCTAGTAAATGACTGGAGGCCCTACTGCCCGAGTGCTCCCTTCTTCGGAAGCTGTTGACTTCTTTGAGGGGCCTCCAGCTGTGGGGATCTCTCCTCAAGACTCTTTTGATCCCCTGAGGAGTTTGTACCCCAGCCAGCAGAGTCTGTCTCCTCAAGACGCAGGTGAGAGGATGCACACTTATCTGCCTGCAGACCCACACTGAATGACAGGGAGCCAACATTATATCCAAAGCCCTGCCAGTCACGTGAAGGGGTCGTAGGGGTAAAATTATCCATTTTTCTGCTGTGCCAGCTCTAGGCCAGTGCAGTAAAGAAGCTTGATTGGTTCAATCTAGATTCGTTTAGGGACCAACAGAGCCTTGGCTATGCTCCCCCATCCTCTTCCAATCCACCAAACACCACACTTAAGGGGTTTACATTGGCTTCCACCCACCTCTGCTTTCACCAGGCACAGCGTGGACCTCTGTCACATCCCAAACCTCTGCAGCACTGAGCAGATCAGGAGTTGCAATGGCTCTGCCTGTTATTATGTGAAATGATGCTGTAAAATATTCTCTTTTACTTCTTTGTTCATCTCCAGTGACGCTACAGACATTTCCACTGATTTTAGTCTATATTTTGTTGATCTCTGCACATTGTATCTATAATAGTTCTTCAGCAATAATTTCTCTTCCTTATTTTAAACTGTTTATTACTTTCAGGGATTTGTAGAATTAAAAGAATCTCTAATCACATTTTCCTTAGGCTGCACCTATTTCTGCACCAACCTTCTTCATCTGGCAGACTCTTCTTAATCTCCTCTATTGTAATTGCTGTTGCCCCGTTTTTAACAGTTTATTGATTATTTTCATAGCACACAGCCTAGAAGCTGTTGAGAAAAAACATATACTAATAATTTATAATGAAAATGCTTCCTTCCTTAAACCTCACAATAGTAAGCTAGGAATACATACACATTCACCAGTCAAAACTAATTTATACATTTTCTTTCACACTGACTTTCCACTGAGTAGGAAGTAAAAATACATACTTCTGGAGTTGTAAAATATATAGCTGTTTACTCATGCGTGCAGAACAAATTACTTTTTGGTAGCCTGAGAATATTAGACTTTAGAATTGAAGGATATTTTGTGTTATCCTAAAGAATAATGTCAAATCTTCCCTCACTGGATAATTTTTTTAAGACAACAATAAGAAATTACTTTGCAGCAGTGATGCGTTGTTAAATTCAAGGCACTCGCATATTCCTGTATTCTTTTTCTCTTTTTACCCAGAGTTACCTGGATCACTTCTGTGAAAGATAATTTTCTTCGCTGACATCCTCCAGATAGTGTCTGCAGATTGTCCAGGGAAAAAAAGAATAAACTCCTATTAGTGGCGGAAGATGACTGTTCTTTTGCAATCAACAGTCTGAGAGAAATGATTTCCTCCCCCACAGTTCTTTGCCTAGTTTAGACTATTTGGAGCAATTTTTAAGGGGTTGTCAGGTCTGTTTCTTTGTGCATCCCACAGTTAAGTGTCCTGAAAATTTGGGATGAGATAGTAGCTGCTTTGTTAATAGGGATTTGCTTGTGCCAGATCTCACCACGGATCAACTGCAGCACCTGTTTTTAATGCCATGTGTGAGGAAGGTGAAGGAGTCATCCTCTCTTGTGCATCAAGGTGTTGGTAGTCCAATCAGAAGAAGAGTCAGCTGGACCAGAAGTGTCACTCCAAGGAGAGGATGCTGAGGATGTAGCACTGCTCAGCCTTACAGAGTGGTACCCAATGTGCATGTGAGCTGTTGCATACGCAAAGTTTGCCTTATGTGACACCCGCCGATGAGGAAAGAGAAACTTGCACTTCTTTTTTAAAAAAAATAATATTTATTACTTTTATAGATTACAAAAAGAGAGAAAAAAGCAAAAGAGAAAAAACAGAAGAAAAAACAAAGAAAAAAACAAAGAGAGAGAAAAACACACACAATACAATACAATATATAAACAATACAAAACACAACCTAAACTCAAAACTAAACACATTAAGCTAAGCTAAACAAACCCCACTCCCAAAACAAAAACAATTTAAAAACATACATCCTCTCTTTTCCATACTCTATCTTTCGTTCCCTTTTTCCTTGACCTCCTCACACCTCCCTTTTTGTGTTCCGCTTCTATTAATTGTTTCAGCAAATCCTTTCCATCTTTCTCCATTTTCTGTGATATTGTAAATAACGTATTATTTTAACCTTATTTTCCATTAAAACTAAATTACTTATATATGCTTAACTCCTTATAACATTTCTGTTAAGCCCATAAAAAATAAAAAATAAAAAATCATTCCACCATTTTTCTATCACTCATTAGTTTTACCATAAGTCTATATAAAAACTTTAAATTTTCCAATCTTCTTCTACCATCTCCTCTCCCAGGTTTCGGATTCTGCCAGTCCTTTCCGTCAATTCCATAAAGTCCATCAACCTGGTGATCTTATGTCCGAGGCTCTTAACTCTTTTTCAAGTCCCTTCTGCAGGTCTTCTTCCTTTTCTTTAATGCTAAAGAGCCAATCTCGGGGAAATTCCAACCTGTCAATCCTTTTCTTCCTTCTGAACAGATCAGCTGAATTTCCATAGTTAAAACTACAGTCCATAAAGTATTTCCGGGTATATTTCAAAATTCCTCCAATTCCAAAGGCCCCCAAAACTTCAATCTCCTCCAGGCCCGAGTCCATGTCCCAAAAGTCAGTTAATCCCTGCATAGAGGGCTCTTTCCAACTTTCCTTCTTTAATCCAAACCGGGATCCATTCCTCGGGGTCTGGCTTTTCCTAGATTCAATCATAGAAGGCCTCAACTTATAATCTCCAATTTGCTTCTGAAAATCCACAGATCTCACTTGTATTATTTTATGTTCAACAACAGCTGCATTCTCCTTCTCCTCCACCATTTGTCCTGTCAAAATGGGTTCCTGTACCAAGTCCTGAATTATTTCTGTGTTAGTGTTCACTTTTTGACTCAAGTTGGTCACTTTCTGTTCCAAATTATCAACTTTGAGAGTCATATCATCCATCTTCTTGTGAAGCTGTCCCAACGAACAGCTTATCTTACATAAAACAGTCACAATGGCCTCTCCTGTCAACATTTTTAAATAGTCCAAGGTCACTCTCTGGTTCCCAAACTCCTTTTCTGCAGCTGGAAATTCCCCAGTTACAGTCCTGTTACAGTTTCAAAAGCTCCCTCTAGAGGGAAACAGTCTCCACTTGTATCAGTTCTTTCAAGCACAATTTCAAACATTAAAGATAAAATTTCAGTTACTTTTCCTCTTTTTTTTTTAAACGCAGAAAGGGACAATGGAAACAGTATCTTACTCTTGTTTAGCTAGCTGTCAAATCCGTTCTGTCAAAAGCACTCTCTCCAAACATCATCTGGCAGCCCGTTCCCAGGTTCAGAGCAGTGGTAATTTGATTTTTTCACTCTCTCCTGCAGGCTCACTAGATCCAAAATTTCCCCCTCTTATCCTGCTTCCCAAGGGGGTTTTGTAGCTTTAAACCGGTGGAAATTTGATCCTTTGCCAAAAGCTTTCAAAGGCTTTACTTGTAACATCTTTGCTTCAGTCTATTTACAAAAATGGGAGGCGGACTTCCTGTTTATAACCTTCCCGTTTCAGTGCCGAATTAAAGTATTTAAGAATTCATTTTTCCGTTTTACTCACGAGTAGTTTTTTAAAGTCCAATTGTCCACAGGAAAAAGTCAGCGCTCTCCGGCAACAGCAATGCGGCTTCACTCCGTGAAAGAAGCAGTCGATTCAAAGCACCGCGCCACTCACCCCACGTCGCTCCGGATCCCCAAAACAGGGTTTCCCCGCGAGTAGGGGAGGCGCAAAGGTGCCAGCCGAATCCCACGTCCACAGGCTTCTCCCGCCTGTGGTTTTTAATGGGTCTCCGCCTCGCCGTGGCGGTTCAGACCCTGTTTTTCACGGAGCGGGTTCCTCCCGATCGGAGGAAATCCGCCATTGCCAGAGGCGCCGACCCGGAAGTCTGAAAACTTGCACTTCTTGAACTAATAGGAGAACTATCATGCAGCTCTCCAGTGAAATTCATGTATCAGCAATCTTTGCAATGCAGTGCCAAAGAACATGTGCAGAAATGTGTATATAAGAAACTAATGTACAATAATACATTATCTGGGGGGGGGGATGGGGACAATTTATTGCAAAAAAATGCACATACTGTACAAAATATATATTGGGAGAAATATACACAAAAATGTGCACATTTTTTTCATGCAAACTTTATAAGAAGTCTGCAAACATATGCAGGAATAAGACAAAGTGAATTTTGAAAAGATTGGAAAATGAGAAACCCAAACTGATGGTTTTGTGCAATTCTAGCTGCTAGGTGGGGTACATGAGGTATTAAGGGAGGGGTAGTACCTCCTGTGGGGGACACCTCACACTCTCTGGGGTAGTTTGCCCACTTTTAGTTCTCATCCTGCACTCAGCTCTCACCTGTGGCTCCTAGAAGCTGTCAGCATGCAACAGTGGCCACACCCTGGAAAATGGCTTCAACTGGCTGGCTAAACCAGGCGAGTGTAGCTGATGGCTCTCAAGCCCTTGGTGAGACAGGGACTTCCCCTGCATGCAAAGACAGGCTGTGGCGGATTGAGCAGACATGACCAATAGTTGGTCCAATGGTCAAGAAGGCAGTTTCTGCATATGCTGTAGAGGGAAGTGAGGGACAGATGGGGCTCGTCAACCTGGGAAGGTAGCCAACCTAGGAAGAGGAAAACTCTGATACTAAACCTCCGCTGCTTCATGGGATATACTCAGGAGAAGAAAAGGTTAAGGCTAAAATAATTCCAGTTGGATCCAAAGATGGTTGGATGGCGCCTTGTACACTTCCTTGTGGTAGCTCCAGCAGTCATGTTGATTTCCAAACATATTGTTCTGCTTTCCTTTGGACCACATTAGCGAGGCTGAGAGGGGGGTCTTGTCGTCTGGGCATCTCAAAACCTCCATACTCACTGCTCAGGCTTGCACCCTGGGGAAGTCACTTCAGCGCTGGTATTGCAGCGATTTGGCTTCATCCTCAGAGGTGCATTCCATTGTGTCTCAAAGCAGATGGATGCCCACAACAACAAATCACTAGGCAGAGTTATTTGAACTGGCCTCTACATGACAGCTGTGTTGCATGAGCTGTATATAAATTACCCTAAACCCAACAGTTCATTTTTAGGTAGCCCGTGGATCTGGCAGTCCTTTTGAGGGGAAAGCAATGGGAACAATTGGCCCTGGCTGGATATACAAGAAGGGACTATCAAAACTGACAAATGTTTGGAGGGGGGAATGACATAGACACAGGATGCAGTGAGAAGGAAGTTGGGACACAAATGAACATTCAGACAACCTGAATCAGGCTATTTTTTGGACAGGATTCAGAAAATAATGCCTGGATCAACCAAGACATACAAGAATCTTTCAAAACATTTTATTTTTAAAGGTGAGGACTAAAAAAGTAAAAATGGAGTATCAGAACCTGCACCTCTGGAGAAGATTATAGTAGGGGAGACTTTCCCTAATTGGAAACAAAAGTAAAAAAGGGGAAGGGATTTACAAGAAAACGGTTTATTGATTCAACATATTTTGGACCCTACTGGCTCTGCTTCAGGGAAATTAAGAGAACAGGAATTTGAAACTCAGGTGTACTTCCTGTTCTGTTTCATACAACGTAAGTAACAGCATAAGAAACAAAAGAAGAAGGGTATATGAATTTTGAATTTCTGTTCTCTGAAAATCCCTGGAGTAGAACCAGAAAGGTCTGAAACAATGGTTCAATCAAGCTTTTATATTGTCTAACCCATTGTTTTCCCCTTTTGTTTCTAGCTGCTTTTTTAGGATTCCCATATATGTTGGACAACTTTTACCACATCAGATAAATAGAATCAGGACCCATACAGTAATTAAACCTTTTAAAAGACTTTAAACGTACAAAAACAAGGCACAATGACTTTTCAGTAGCAAAGGGATAGCTATTATATTTTGAACTGTGCTTCTGATTTACTCTAATACTTGGGATGGAGAAGGCAAAGGAATAGAAGCCTAAAGGACAGATGGTCAGGATGCATCACGAAACAGGCAGCCGAAGTGGTGCAGGCTATTGGAGAGGATGAAAGAGAGTTAAGTGGATTATACTAGAAACCTGGAGACTCACTGATGAATGGAGGCCTCTAAAGAGAAAGAAAGAAAGAAAATAGTAAAATACATGGAGCTCCTGAAGACATATGTAAGGGAGAGAAGAAAGGGCAAAAGTAGAAAAGAGGTGCTGGCAGGATAGAAAAATCTGAACCCATGAGAAGGCTGTAGAGACAAAAATCAGAGACTTCAAACAGCTTTACAAAAAAAAAAACCTGAAGGATCTTTCCGAAAGAAAGATAGTCACATGTGGTGCCCATTAGAGACTCTCCTGGACAGATATTGAAAACACACGAAGAATAAAGCAAAGAACTGAAAAGAGCACTTTGATTCCATATTATATTACTCATGGAGAAGGAAAATATCATTGTGCCTGCAGAAAAGACGTGATAGTGTCCAGATGAAGAATATTGCTCCACACAAGTTGCAAATCAGGATTACAACAAACATTAGAATTTTGGATCTGCTGATAGGGTTATTTCACTGCATAGCATAAGCCGGTATGCTATAATCCGATACATGACATACAAAATTATATCTAGACATATGTATGTGAAAACTACCCTATTGTTTATGGGGATATTTCCTTCTCTCTGTAAAATGACAACAGATTTTCAAGACATGTAGGAGGTAAATGATATTTGTGAGGGCAGGATACAAGACGTAAGATAATTTTACATCATTCATGATGTAAAAATATAGAGACTTGGCTCAGTTATTAATGGTTTCTGCTACTGAAGGAAACAGGAAGTAAACATTGCACTTTTTAAAGACCTGTGTGTGTGTGTGTGTAACACGCACTTGCTAGTTACAGCCTTGCCATTTCACACGGTTTAAGGTTATTGCTCTTTAGAGTTCCCGATGAAGCTTACACCAAAGCTATGAATTGCAAAATGGAAAAGCATTCTGTGTCATTCACAGCAGACTGGCGCAGCTCTATTGTTTATACAAAGAAGAGTGAAAATAACAGGAGATTTCCCCAGTATTTAAACAAGGTGAGCGATGGACTGTATTGTTTGGCAGCAATCTTTTCAACGTTTCTTCCATTCATCTCTGTAGTGGGATTTTAAGTCATATGGGGGGAAAATGTTTTGGATCTCCCAGTGCATACTTGCTTGCTGAACTTCTGCCTCATTATGCATTGGTTAATGGGTTGCTACTGAAAACAATTTCTTTAAAAAAATGATTGTTTTCTAAAGCAAAGCACTAACCAGCTTGTCACTACTCATTTGCATTGTAGTTTGCTCAGTGTGTAGTATGGGAGCCTGTGGAGGAGTCTTTTCAGCGGTGGCCCCACTGATGTGTGCCTTTGCCTTTATAACGTATTCATTATGGCAATGGATGAAGAAGATAGACCTCTTTTTTCAGGCTTTAGAAATGAAAGGTGTGATGGATGAAGTCTACTCTGATGCTGCTGCTATATCAGTTATGTAGGTATTTTATGTGGATTGATTTTAATGATTTTATATATTGTGGGGGTTGTTTGTACAGCACCCAGTGATGGCTGTGAGCAGTCATTGCAGAGGGAAAGGGGAGTTAGAGATGTTTTTGCCCAGTACAAAGAATACCTGTTGAGTGCAGATAGGTTCCCACCAGATTCCCAAAGAATCTTCTGTTTTATCTAAGCATTTAAAATTAAGTTCATATATTTCATGGCAGCCTTTAGTAGCTGAGTATCACAAAGTGTTATGGGTATCAAATGAGCCAGTGAATATTGTAAAGAGTTCCTGTAATACAAGTTCATCTGCAATAAGATCTGATATAAGCATGGCAAATGGTTCTATATTGCAATTGACATGGGACAAGGATGTGCATTGTTGTCATCAATCCTCTTTGCACTAGCATTAGATGGTTGTGAAATTGCATCAAAAAAGTAATATGGATGGGGTAACTGAGCTAACGGAGATGAACTGCGCAGCATTGGCTCTGATAGTGATATTGCCTTTTTAGGTATGTCATAGAGTGAAATAATGGCCCTCATGTCAGTGAACGAACTGAAAGAAACAAAGCCTGCAATAACGGTCACAAAAATGAGAAATAGAACAAGATCACCGCAGTAAGACATCCCTTCTTATTTAACTTAGGTATAGGTTGGATAAGAAGGAAACTGAACAGGAGGACTACTAAGGAGCATAGTAATCTTAAAACAGTAGCTGAAATAAAGTCGTCTCTGGAAGACTAAAGGGGCAAACTTAAATGTATGCATCACATTAATGGATAAAAGGGAAATCTGATGCATGCTTACTGTGAATTATGTCCCCCTGCCTTCAATGGTTCTTACTCCCAGGTGTGTGTAATTAGGTTTACAGGTTAGAAGGAAACAGGGAGGGACACTAACCAACAACCTACTGCAATGAGTGTGTTACTGTATGGAAGAGAACAATGGTCAATAATAGCTGTCAACAAAATGATATTTAAAGCTGCTCTGCCATAGATTGTTTTGAAGGGTGTGAACATTTCATTGAAAATGAAGCTTGAAATGTTAAATAAAAGGCAGCCAGAACAAACAGGAATGGAAAATATCATTACAGAAAGATGGATCAGCTTATGCCATGGTGCAAGCAGTCTCCGTGCTATTGTCACCATCGGGGTCAAGTAAAAAGAGACAAACAGGACCATTTCGGAGAAAGTTAGCATTTGTCTGTCAATACCCAGGAGTTGTTTTGAACAAAAAAAGTACATTACTTTTGCAACTAAAGCATGGGTCAAAAGGAAGGTAAACAACACTTAAGGTAGAGCTAAACAAGATTTTTCCATTTGCAAAATGGTATTTGTGCATGGATGGCATTCTGTTGTATGCCTTGGTCCCAGCTTTCCGGGATTTTTATTTTCATATTTGCCATCTGTAGCATCGGGATTGCTCTAGCCCACAGTTTCAGATTTGGAATGGAGTCCCATGCAGATTGACTTTATTAGGGGAAAAAATGTGTTTCTTGGATGGAAGATGAATTTATATATATTTAATGGCAGTATTTGAAAATGACGTTGACAGAGCATGTCATCAGTCTCCATCACAGTTGGCCTCTGGCTCACTCAGAAACACACTTCCTTGTTGTTCCTTGTTGATTTAATGTGCAACCAGTGTCCCAACTTCATCCTGTCAAATGTGTAAATATAAGCTAGAGCAGTCATACTGTCCTGCTCAATCACTTACAGTGATCAAAGTTGGGGTGCCAATAGCTAAACCTGAGTTTCCAGGAAAGGGATACATGCAAAAAGATTTGTTCTCTTACGAAGACAAGTTTCTCATAAAGTGATCTCTTTAGTCACTCAGAATTAGAGAACAGAATATAATTTTTCTTTTTCTAATTTAGGTGTTTTTCCTGTAAAGGAGAAGATACTTAACCCAAAGGTTATCAGTACTTTTAGTCAGCATATGATGGAATTATGGCAATCGTATTGTCAATGCAGAATCTTCATTGCTTTATGAGGTTGTAAGAATTGAATCACAGCACCCTGAATAGTAAATGTGTCCAATCCCAAGTTCCTGGCCATAGCTATATCTTGTGGTAGCCATTTCCACAATTTAACTATGTATTGGATAAAGACGTAATCTCCCCAGGCCACACCAAGAGCATAGTGTGATTTGCTGGCACCCGGGGCAGGCGCAGACAGGTGCATGCCAGGCAAGTACAGGGGGTGGAGGGTGAATGGTGAGTGGCCTCTGGTAGTTTGCACAGAAGTGGCCTTCAGGCTGGAGAAAGTTCCCCATTTCTGCTCTAAGAGGAGGAATTACTCTGACACCCAAGATAATAGGGATTAATGGTATTCAGTATTCTACACAAAGCACTTTACATTGTGAGGGTTCAGGTTATAGAGTGTTTGCACAACACTGTTGCCTGGTAGATGATAGAAGGATAACAAAATCTTATTTGAATGGAGCCATTTATTGGGGGAAAAATATCTAATTTGTCACCAGTATCTCCTGTTGAGCCTTGTGCAGCCTTAGAGTTTTTCAAACTCCTCCTTTCCCCATACTCTTTGCATGGTTAATTATTCCCCAGATGTTTGAACTTGGGGAAAAAATTAGAGTTCAATCTCATTTTGTCATTTGCAAGGCATCTCTTTGATGATCCATAACTAATTGTACTGTACTTGTCACACAGCAGATGTCTAGGTACAGTCCCATAAGCATACGGCTTTCTGTTATTACAAATGCAAGTATTTTCTTGCTTGACTTCTAAAAAATTTACTATTTCTTGTATAGCTGGTCATTAAGCACTGCTCAATCCATCATCAATTCATCATTCAGTCTTGCTGCTTTCATAAAGTCTTTGAACATGAAATTTAGCACTTGAGTCTCATATTCATCACCTTCAGATATTTATACAGCCACCTCTGGGGGCATGTCTCAGGGTGGCTTACCAAATAAACCCCCCTAATACATAAATGAGACAACAAACTATTCAGTGTGCAATCCTAACCCCCAGTCCATGCCCAGGACTGGGGAGAATAAGATGGAAAGGAGTGATAGCAGCTTGGTGACTTTGTGGGACACATTGGAGTTATTGGGTGAATGCTGTGTTTATGGATCCAGCATCACTTGAGCTCTGCGAGTGTAGCTTTCTCCTGATTGAAGTGCAGAGTGTTTGAGGCCCAGGACATTCGCAGTGACAAAATGCTTGTTTACAAAGCTATTGTACTACCAACCTTACTGTATGCTTGTGAAACACGGACCACTTATAAACGCCATCTCCAAATCCTCAAAAGATTACATCAATGGTGTCTCCGAAAATTTTTACACATCACTTAGGAAGACAGGTGAACTAATGCCAGTGTACTGGAGGAAGCAAAGATCACCAGTGTTGCAGCAGTGATTCTTCAACATCATCTTTGCTGGACTGATCATGTTGTGCGGATGCCTGATTATTGTCTTCCAAAGCAACTACTCCGAACTTAAAAATGTTAAGCATAATGCTGGTGGTCAACAAAAGAGGTTCAAAGACTCTCTCAAGGCAAATCTTTAAAATGTAGAATAAACACCGACAACTGGGAAACACTGGTCTTCGAGCATTCCAACTGGAGAACAGCCTTTACCAAAGATGTCATGGGCTTTGAAGACACTCAAACTTAGGATGAAAGGGAGAAACGTGCTAAGAGGAAGGCACGCTTGTCACCATGATCAACTCCCACCCAGAAACCTATGTCCCCACTGTGGAAGGACATGTGGATCCAGAATTGGCCTCCACAGTCACTTACGGACTCACTTTTAAAACCATGTTTATGGAAGACAATCTTGCTCGGCTATGAGTGATCGTCAAAGTGTGAAGTGTGAAGTAGAATGGGACGAGTGATCTTTGGAAGAGTAGTGGTTATAGTATGGTTTTAACAGCTGTAAGGAAGAATGTGGATGTGCTGGATATGTGTTAATGGGGTGAGTTTATCATACCAGGAGTCAGGATGTGTGTTGGTAAGCAGGAGGGCAAAAGGAAAGGATCTCCAACACTTAAAACAGTTCTCAAAATGTGCTGCCAAGTTTTTGCTTTGAGGAGGATTTTATTGTTTTATATTGTATTGCATTATATATTGACACCCCCCCTCAAGAGCACAAGATACAACACACACAAACACATACCACATACCACACAGACACATGTCTTGTTATTTTTATAAAATGCTTAGATGCTGTTTTAGTATTAAGTGGTATGTAAATAGATGAAATAAATAAATAAGGAACCCCAAAGCAGGCCCTCAAAGGCAGATCTTGAACCACATGTGGTTTCAAAATGGAAAAAGTGTTACCTAGAATATTGCTGCTATAGAAATCACCATCTATATTGCACTCAGCTATGGGCAGGGGCACATAGCTTTAGTCAGACCATGGTCCTCCCAAATACATTCTCTTTTGCTCATCGATGGCTCAGACCTTGCAACCTGGGAGGATTTACTTTAGATGGACAATTTCTGGATGCATTTGGTCATAACCATACTATGACTAGAGAATGTATCTAGCCTCTTTGCAGGCTCTTTCACCCCTATTCTTTCTCTAGCATGGAGTTTCCCCTCCTGTTTTAGATTCGCCACAGTTTAGCATGTTGTTTTAACCCTATACTGCGCTTGATCATCACTGCTAACTACTAGTAAGTACTAACTACTACTAATTTTTCTACTAACCATAGTGAAGATTAATCAGTTTGTCCAGAGTTGGACAAAACAGATAAGCTGAAATTGAACTAAAACTGAAGCAAAACATTTCCAAGCTCCTCCTTGCCGTCATGCCAAAAGAGGCTGCACACAAGTCTGGATGAGGGAGAGAAAGCTCATCTTGTAATGCTAAACTGTCTTTTAGTGCAGGTTACCAGTGCTGCAATCTCTAGATGCTGTTGAAGTATTGGCTGTGCTAGTTGAGGCCATTGGTTACCCCTGGCTTAGTACTAGGCCTGACCCCTTATATGGTGTCTTAGCAGTGTTTATTTTATTTCTAGATTTACAAGCAGAGTATGGCGCAAGCAAATAAACTGCTACTCAAAAGCTGGCTACAGTGGTACCTTGGGTTAAGAACTTAATTCGTTCTGGAGGTCCATTCTTAACCTGAAACTGTTCTTAACCTGAGGTACCACTTTAGCTAATGGGGCCTCTTGCTGCCGCCGCGCCACCGCCCGTTCTCATCCTGAAGCAAAGTTCTTAACCCAAGGTACAATTTCTAGGTTAGCGGAGTCTGTAACCTGAAGCATCTGTAACCCAAAGTACCACTGTATTTTTAAAAATGTGAATCAGGGCAGTTCCAGTAGACAGGCATTTAGTGCTGCAATTTAAGGCAAGGCCTATGGTACAGTGCTGTGATTTCAGTTGCCTCTCCATGAACGCTCTTTAAGATGGAAGAAATGCAGAGAAGATGTGATATTTCTGGGTTTGGCTAAGTTTTTGGCTGATATCCCCAGAGGTCAATCAGTCCTCCATACTGACAAGTGGTAAGGCCTCTGAATGTGAATTGCTGGAGAGCAACAGGGAATGAGGACAGAATATGGGACTAGGACCTTTTGTCTGATTTAGTAGAACTGCTCTCAAATCATGTTTTATGTTGCCTTAATGCAATTTTGTTAACTTTATTGCAACGACTCTGCTTGAATAACTATTATGCATGAATTAATTGAACCAGTATGGCACATGTAAGAATAAAATAACATGATTGAAAGATGAACAGATTCATGTTCACATTTTGATAGATGTGGCCACAACTGTTTTTCGTAGGTGTTTTATTGGGAATAACAAACAAGATTATCTGGAGTCTTCTGGTGCCAGAATCCCTATGTGGTCTATCTGAAAGTACGGTTGTGCTGCATATCGTTATTCAGGAAGTTGCTAATCATTGCTGGACTGATTGACTGCATTTGTATTTACATTTCAAATTTTGCCCTGGAATGGATCACTCTATGTGAAATGTAATTGCAGAGCAAAGGTGGAGAGTGACTGCTTAAAATACATTAGAAATTATCTCTCAGAAGTCAACTCAGTTTCTGTGGAGTGATTTTATTTAATTATCCCTTAGGATCTGCTAGGTTGTCTGACTTTTTTTTTTTTAAGTAGAGCAATGATAGTTGGCTGTCATGGATGTGATTTATGAAACAGCTAATTTATTTGGAATTGGAGCTTTTGCTTAAAAATAAAATAAAATGGGTGGCTTTTTGTTTTTGATTTGTGTGATCCGTAGCAATTTATACAGCAGGCATCAATATGCATTGTCAAAAGCTGAATGGAGTGTTGTTTAGAACAGAATGCAACATTTTGAAATGGCATTGCAGTTAATCCAGTAGTCAGTATTCAGAGACTGTTAACCACCTTTGTTGGTTTCACTGCAGCCATTACCAATGCCTATTCATTATCCTACACCAACAAAACAAAAATACAAACTTACATGTCATCTATGTGACAGGGATGGAACACATACACCTGGCTGATTATAGAAAACATTTTCTCAATGCAAATAAGTAGAAAGTGATGCAGGTTGGGGCAATCAATCAATCTTGATTTCACATATATACCCATGAGGTTCTGAACCAGTGCCAGAAATAAGGTGGTGTGGTCAGTTCCCCTCCACAGGACATCAAGTCAAGGGGGCACAAAACAACAACAACAACCTATATTTGTACAGGTACGTACTGAGCAGATACATTTAAAAAGCAACTGTACCAAAAGGAATCAGAAATACTTGAGAGATAGGTACCAAATTGTGCCCTCACTCAGGGCGCCATATTGCCCAAGTCTTGCAGAAATGTTGAGAATAATAGGAAAGGATATATTGAATAAGTACTATTCATCCTTCACTCACGCTAGTAAGTGATGTAGCAGAGCAGATTCCCTTCAATATAGCTGGAAGCTAGTTTGCAGATTTGCTTGAATCTCTTAGTTAAGATTATTTCCTGGTGCCCCCTTTAATCCCTCTTAAAAGAATAAAGACATGAGAGTCTTTCTGAGTAAAGTAACAAAAAATTACTCACATTTCAGTTCACAATTTGATCCCTGAAAGGCTGGCTTTTCTTAGTAGTTACACAAAGAAAGAGAGTTCATCTCATAGGGAGACTGAACTCATGTGCTGCTGGCTGAAAGCCAGCAGACAGAAAAGTTACATGAAGATAACAAATGGCTGCAGGAGAGCAGCAACAAGAATGAGATCAGACAAAGCTGGACAAGAGACTGAGAAAATGGCTGCGTGACTCGGCTCTTTTATGGAGTCAGCCAGAGCCACACCCATCTCCTAGGTCACCTGCAGGGAGAGGAAGCTCCAGACCAGTGGAACAGGAAGTTACACTGACTGGATGTCCACCTGCCTGTGCCCACTCTAGGGAAATAAGGAATGTTGCATTTGACTGTACCAATGGATTATATCCCACAAGTCTGCCCCCGGTTTGAACTGGTGGTGACTGACCAGAAACAAGACCATAGGGTCATGGTAGATACCTGGATGAAAATGTTGACCTGTTAGGAGTTCAGTCTGTCACAGACCCCTCTGTTTTCCTGGATTTTGTTTACA
Organism: Podarcis pityusensis; assembly: GCF_964106645.2. Classification (NCBI taxonomy): domain Eukaryota; kingdom Metazoa; phylum Chordata; class Lepidosauria; order Squamata; family Lacertidae; genus Podarcis; species Podarcis pityusensis. The sequence continues at coordinate 42,655,714 of NC_138027.1, forward strand.
TAGGCATTGAATATTCTCTGGTACCTGGTGTCCACAGAGCAGTCCTCTTTGGGCTATTGGGGTTTTTTGTGTGGGAGAAGGCATTCCTTGTTGGTTTTAGATTTTTATACTTCTTCATACATTAGGATCTCACCTGCCCCCTAGGGTGTGCACACCTCCCTATTGCAGCTGTTTTGAACCCATTTCTCTCAGCATAGGGGCACTCAGTATGCTATTAAAAGAAATGTTCTTTCTCTCCCTACAGAAATGAAGTCATAAAAGTTATAAAGTAACACACGGTAGTACAAGAGGCAGCAAAAGAGAGAATGTGCATCCACATACCATTCCCTTGTACCCAGGTGAGGTCTATGATGAACAAATGTGCCTATTCATCTTTTCTCACTTTTTTGAGGCTTTTCCCTTTTTAGAAAACATTAGTGCCTCTCTCTTAGGTCTTCAGAAGCTACAGTGACAGTGAAAGTCTAATTACCATGTTTAATTTTGCTCTTTTTAGCATGCTCTGCAATTCTTGTCATCATACAGCTGTGAAAAGAAGTTATTTTATAGCAGTTTCTTCATTCCTGGTCTTGTGAGAATAATGCCGCAGCGCAGAAGGTTTAGATTGTTCGCTTGTGTTAAAATTAGCATTCGCCCTGCTTTCCTTTGTTAAGGACTTTCTTTAGGTTTACTTTATACTTTGGTGTGAAGGAATTTATTTATTATTTTTGCATTTGTTTACTCTCATACATCCACACAGTGAGAAATAAAATGCTTTCCTCGCCCCATACGTTTCTATTCTGTTGTATTTCTGTATAAACTACAAAAAATATTTCAATAAAGCCTATTGAGTAATAATCCTATAAAGAGATTTAAGGACTTGAAAGGAGACTATTACATAGTGACAATCCACTGGAGGTTGATACGTAAAGAAATTCCTATTAAGCAACGAAGGACGCTTGTTGCAAAGAAACTTTAACATTTTGTTGTCTTTCTGTTGCTAAAATGTTGTGCTTAGAAAAAAACACACAGCTGACACATCAGAGGAAGGGGTGGGTGGGTTTGTAGGGAAATGCAGATAAAAGATTGCTGTTCCCAACAACCATGTTTATTAATCTTCACACAGAAAACCGACTTCCACCTTCAGAAAAGGAAGAGAACCTTACTGCAAATGCAGCAATCACTGTGGGAATGATTCAGCCAAAGTGAAATACTTTTTGATACCTTCACCGGCTCATGCCATGGCAACCTGAGGCCTCCTTAGAGGGTGCACACTATGGCAGCTGTACAGGGACACCCTGGGTGGATGACTCAGTGCCAATAGTGGACTTCTCTTTCTTTCTTTCTTTCTTTCTCTCTCTCTCTCTCTCTCTCTCTCTCTCTCTCTCTCTCTGTCTCTCTCCCCCCCCCCCCAACCACTGTGGCCTCTTCCTCTGTGGCCTCTGCTCAAAATAGGACACTTACGTGTTATGGGACTGTCCTCTGCAAATGTAGGGCATATGCCCACCTTATAGGTACATTTACCTGGGAATAAGTCCAATTGAACTTTGTTGTGTGATGAGTGGGTGGGTGGTGTTTAATATACAGTGGTACCTCGGGTTAAGTACTTAATTCGTTCCAGAGGTCCGTTCTTAACCTGAAACTATTCTTAACATGAAGCACCACTTTAGCTAATGGGGCCTCCCGCTGCCGCCGTGCCACCGGAACACAATTTCTGTTCTCATCCTGAAGCAAAGTTCTTAATCCGAGGTACTATTTCTGGGTTAGCGGGTTACCTGAAGCATATGTAACCTGAAGCGTATGTAACCCAAGGAACCACTGTATTAGAGTAGTGGGTAAATTAACCCCATAGTAAGCTAGTCACCTGTATACACCCAATGTCTCTCTCACATTCTGAAAAGCAGGTGAATGTAACACTATTTCATTTGGAAAGGACCATGCATCTGAAAATATTAGGCAATATAATAGCTATGGTAATTTACATTTAAAATGTAGGGGGGGCGGGAAATCAACTACAGAAGTATGTTGGAATATTGTTCTGTCTGGGTGGGGGAAAGCACCTATTTGCAATTTTCTAGGGAGCTATGGTTTGCTAAAATTAAAAGCCCTTATTTCAATTAGTCTTTTTCATAAAACTAAAATGAGTCTTTCCCTGGACAATTCCGATAAATATGCAGACTGAATCGTAAGTATAAATATACGTAAACAGCATTTAAAGCATGATTTGAGATACAGAGACTCATTACAATGAAACATAATTTCCAAACTCAATTTACTAAGAAATTGTTGGACTCATGCATCCTCCTACCAGGCAATCTTGCAGCTACACACAAATATTACCCAACACAGGTATTGTTTTGATGTAAGGAAATATGTGGCACATGGTCATCAATATTTATATCATGGCTGGGGAATCTATCATTCCCCAGATGTTGTTGGATTTCAGCTCCCATCAGCCCCAATATCTGTTTGCCCACTGGGCTCTTCTTGTGTCATCCAACAATGTTTGGAGGCCACAGGTTCCCTGCTTCCGATTTAGATTTAACACTAGTATATCAAAGGAAACAGAATGTGCAACATTTATACTCAAGCAACTTCAGTATAATGCTTTGGAACAAGCTACAAATTACACTGAAGTTGCAGGTAATGAAGCCCCAAACCTCCTTTTCACTGTGCCCCTGGGAGGGCTTGTCATGGACAGGAGAAAAGGGAGTACTTAGCCTGTCCCCTGTCAATACCTTTTCATCTGAATCTTTGCCTGCCAGCTATGTTTCTAGACTTGCATTTACCTTGAACTCACATGAGCACTTTGCACAGTAGAAGGAAACATCTGGGCTGAAGTGTAATGTGTAGTTTATGCCTTAATTATACTATTTAACTCTGTTGAAATGGACAGCAACTGTATTTAATCTTTCCCCAATGAATAAATTCCAACGTACCATCCTTTACAGATGTTTTACCAGTGCTTATTACAAAGAGCTGCATTTGTTTCCAAAATCTGGGAAATAGTCAAGGGGGGAAAAAATCAGCCTCCATTTTTTAAACTGCTATAACTCAGAGATTTTCAATCTGATTTCCATGAAAATTGGGGATCTTCTACCCCTCACTCAAGAGAGCTTCTATTTCAAATTTCCTACAGACAGGACAAGTTATCTTGATTTTATAAGTAGAAATGTCATGTTTTAACAGAAGATGTGTGATACTTTAACTATAAAGGTGTTCCCAAGGGCCTATAATATTATACAGAGAGAAACTTTGAGCATTAATAATATGTACAGAGACAGTAAGCACACATTAAGCTTCCTGGAATCATGCTTATACATGGTATCCAAAACTGTGATTTATAAATCACCTCTCTGAAAGATGTATGTCTCCTGCTCTAGGTGCATTACACACTCTTCCCCAAGGGAGATATGAACCAGTTCCCAATTTGACAACACCAATATACTCAGGTACAAAAGTCCAGCCTGCATGCACTTCTTGTACTTGCAGGTTATCATTAATGTCTGATGGTTCTCAAAAACATTTGGCTCAAATTGAGAAAATACAAGACAATATAGTAACTATAAACCTGCTGCCTTGTTTTGAATCCAACCAATCGACCCTTTACCCCAGTAATTGCCTTTTAGCCTCACTGTGCAAAACTGTTTTTCCACAGCTGACTGCCAGTTTCCCGAAACACTTCACACTTCTGATGCAGTAAGCTCTAGCCTATAAAAGCTCAAGGTACAATAAACAAACATGGTGCATTAAGGTGTAACATGACTCTTGCATTGTACCCCAATAATAGCACCCTTAATTGACAGCAAGTCACACCTTGTAGAGCTGACTCTTGCAGCTGGCAACACATCTTTATTTCTGAGATTTGAGCCCACGTGTAATTATTTTACTTCTTCATGATACAGCTGGAGCCAGTTGTGTGAAACACCCCTCCCCGTGTGAAAAACTGAAAAATTGCAGTGGCAATGGGATGCTAGACTGCAATAATTTCAAGAGAATTTACTGGCAGTGGCATTTTGTGGTCCACTGAGCCTGTCAAAGAAAGGGCAGCTGGGCTTGTGCTGAGCAGAGGCCATTGGATTAGTGAGATGGGCAGGAATTCTTGGAGAACAGGAAGCAGGCAAATGTTGTTCATATCTTCAAAAAGTGGAATAAGAAGACCCAGGTAACTACTGACCAGCCAACTTGATATGGGTACCAGGAAAGGTCCTAGAACAAATAATTAAACAGTCAGTCTGTGAGTAGAAAAGGATAGCTGTGATTACTAATACCTGGCATAGGTTTCTCAGAAAAAGTCATACCAGATGAAACTCATTCCCTAAAAAAAAAAAAAAAAAAAAAAAAAGAGTTACAAGTTACAAGCTTGGTTGATCAGGGGAATGCTGTGGACATAGAGTATCTTGATTTTAGTAATGCTTGCTTTCTCCTTCTCCTCCTCCAGAGGCTAGGACCTGAACCAACGGATTCAAGTTGCAAGAAAGGAGATTCTGACAAAGCATCAAGAAGAACTTTCTGACAGTGAGAGCTGTTCTACATTGGAGCAGACTCCCACAAGGTTGGATGGCCCCCTTTCATGTGTGATCTAGTGAGATTCCTGCATTGCAGGGGGTTGGACTAGATGACCCTCAAGGCCCCTTCCAACTCCACTGTTCTATTATTGTCCAGGAGATGAAGGTGCTTCCTCCTTCAGCTGAAATCTTTGCTTCCTCATGAAAGAAGGAGCAGGGTGAGGCAATTTTCACTCCTTGGATAGAAGTGAATAATTCTCTCTGTAGCTCTCTGGGAGCATGAAGAGACGAATGAGAGCATGGAGGAGGAGGGAAGACAAAGGGTGGGGCTGTGCAGATGCACCAGCAGAGCCTATCCAGTATTCCTACTGATGCACCTGCACAGCCCCAGCCTTGCCACCCACCCTGTCCCACCTTTTCCCCATTTGTGATGCTGGTCAGAAGGAGGGTGACTCCACCACAGCACAGCATACCACACCACACCGGTTGCTACTGCTAGAACACATTTCTTTCATGCAGAATGGTCCTTACCTTCTCCAAAAGAGTTGTGGAAACCCTTCTTTAGAACCTGGAGAGCTATTGTCAGCTGAAATAAGCAGTCCTCAGCTAGATGGATCAATGATCTGATTCAGAATAAGGCAGCTTCACATGACTTTTGACTATGATCTCAGCAGATACTCCAACTTTTGAGGCACACTGTCCTGATAAAGGGTAGTCTTCTGCACTCTGTAGAATATGTACGCTTTAGGATAGATATATCCTAAAGTAAATAGCTTAGGCAGCTATCAAAACATGAGTTTCCCAGTGCCTTGAAATATCATTTTAATAAAGTCAGGGAAGCTTAATAATATATGGAGCACAAATGTAAAAAGAGAGAGAGAGAGAGAAGTAAAAATGGGCAACTCTGAGCTATCAACTCAGTGGTTTTTTTTTAAATGCTAACAAAAAGTCGTCATGCAGTAACATCTATAATTAAATATTTAATAATAAGTAATAAATCAATTCCACAACTTATAGCTGAAAGAATTAGGTCTGTGTGATTTAAGGATTACATATAGCATTGAGCCAAGTTCTATTTACAACATGTTCTGAGTTCAACAGTGGATAAATAGCAAACCAAGGCCACAATCCACACAACACTTACAATCAAGTGCAGTTAGACTAACAGTGCAGTTCAAGGCTCTGTTACTGTATAACAGGAGCATATAGGACTTAGATCTGCAAGGTTAGAAGTGGGAATGTTCTACCTCCTTTTCTGGAGCAACAGCTGCTATTTGTGCTCCAGAGCTCTGCAGGATGAAGCAACATCCCATTGGAGGGCATTTCAAAGTATGGAGGGGTTGGATATAACAGCAGAGCTTTGGGTGGAAATCTGAATCCCTCAATGTTTTTTTGAGAAGTCTAGTCTCTATAGTAGTAGTAGGATTTGACAATTGTGTTAGGATTTTTACCCTATAGACTGCTGCTTTCATTGCTGCAGAGCCAGCTTCTGCTTGTGTCAATGCAGCCAAAGTAAGGAATAAGATCAGGAAGTCCATCATCTTAAATTTGAGTATTCTGACTTACATGAAGTGTGCCTTGATTATGCTAATGGTTATATATAGGAGAGTAATTCCTTTTCACTGGGATGACTTATCAGAAAACTCACAAAAATAAGGGGCTGGCAACAGTGATATTTTATTTCCTTCACTGACTGATCTAGTTTGGGTAGCACTTTCAGGTTATTTTATACTTAGCCTGATGGAAATATCTACTGTTTAATTGTGATGTGATGAGATGAAATTATCACATTTCATTTATACTCTCAGTTAACTTGAATGGTTATTTCAAACTTCTCCTTCTTCTTGCTGAATTCCAATAAAATTAAAGCTACAACTTTTGTCTGCAATTTGAATATAGAATATGAAGATGAATGCCACTCTACACCCTGTTTATCTTGCCTTAGCCATGCACTTGCATATCCCAACTTTGGTTTGGAAAATAGCTTTAATAATGCATGCCACCTTAAAGGTCTATTCACTTGGTGCAATTCATTAATTAAACACACCCTCGGTGCCATTTATTAATTCAAAGCGCATTTAATGTTTCAACACTGTTTTAAAATGTACAGAATACTCGCCTACTTTGAATAAGCAAAGTGGTTTCCCTCAACATGCCTGGCGACAGCAGATGTGCTGAAACTATTTTCATTGTGTGTGCAAAGTCAATTTAAAAGGGAGCATATTTTGAGTAAGTTTATTACCACTCTCTGCTGGGATCCTGATGACTACTTTAGCATTTACAACCACTTTATGTGCACTTGCTGGTAATTACTCGAGTCCTCTCTGCACGATCAGTTTATCAGCAATAAATACATATTTGATTCTCATCTTCTTCTAGACAGACCTAACAACTTTCCTTCTGTTGAGCTAAGGTCACATCACATTTTCTAAGCACTAAACTTGCAATTTCTTAATGTGGGAGGATGTGACACCTTCTTCAAACAGTGCTGCAGTGACTGCTGTGTGCAACGCGGTTGCTTGCCTTGGTGTCATAGTTACTGCTGCTGTCATGGAGTGGCAGTTCTTTCCTCTTTTAACGTTTTTGTCCTCTTTCCCCTCCTTCCTTAACACCATGCGGCATGAATGTGCTATGTGCTAGAAACCTTAATTTTATCCAAACAGACGTGCACCTAGGGAAGGTTTCATTTTGTTTTTAGAAATGGCTGTGAAAGAAAAGACAAGTGTTCCTGCTAGCCACAGACTAACCCTAACCCTAACCCCAAAGAATTCATATTTGGCAATTTCCTATTATTCTAAGCACATCCTAAAGGAGTATTTGTACAAATTCAGTGCTTGCTTTCAGTTTAACTTTGAAATGTGTTCATGGTATATTAGTAGTGTGAGCACAAAGTCACATGCTGCATGTCACCAAAACTTTTCCTACATGGAAAGTGGCACAAAATGCAATCTGTGTCTGTGATTATCTATTTACGACTGCTACTCAAAACACATTTACTGAAAATGGCTTTGGGTTCCCTCAAATTTTATCAGGTGTTTAATTCATGAGGGAGCTCCCCCCTCTTCCCATTTTGGGGCAAAACGCCATTGGTAATTCTGGCAACAATCAAAAGTGTTGCATGAATTGGCCCATAATTGAACCGTTGTTCCAACTCAGTCTGAGCCTGTGGGTGAGATATTTGCCTTGAACTTAAGTGTTCTGTGCATAGCTCCCAGCAAAGCATATAAGATCCATACTAGATCAGACCAATGGCTCATCTGTTCTCACAGTGCTAGCCAGATGCCCATGGGAAGCCTGCAAGGAGAATCTGAGTGCAACAGCACTTTCTTCATCTCTACCTGAACACTGAAACAAGCCAAATAATTGTTGTAGCTGTGGGCGCTGCCTTGTCACTTTGGCTGGGAAATTAGTATCTTATAGGCTGGCTAATGTGGATGGAAGTCTATATTCTTCTACTTCCTTATGAAAGGGAAATAGAGTCTGAAGGTCTGCTGGAAGATTGCTCACATCTACTCAGAGTTAATCAATGAAAGGATTGATTTTCAGGTTATGGGGATCATCTTTTGTATTGAGGAAAGATTCAAGGGATGAACTGTGACTCACATTAAGTCATACGAAGTCACACAGTGTATCCTGGGAAATTTTTAGTTGTTTGCTTTATACTAAATGGATCACTGAGGTGATGAGACATTTGTGGTGATAAGACATTTGAGGATGAGGGAGCACAGTAACTGTTGCCTCAGTGTGAGGCTGAGATCTGCAGATTACCAGTTGGGTAATGCTGCAAGTCTTTAAGAGGCCAGCATGAGTCATTTGAAATGCCATGGGGGAATAGAAAGAACCATAAACCTGAAAGGAACCCAGAGGAACATCAGTCTGGGAAACGACTTCCTTTGGTTGACACTATCAAGTTTCTCTCTCATATATTTCATTACCTACCAAATTGATAGAAGAAGAAAATGTGTCTATTAGGAGAAATAAGGAAAAGGCTACAGAGATGAATCTTCATGGAAAGTGGGGCTGAGCCCGTGAGGAGGACTGGAACTTGGGGGCCAGGAGATCTCTGAGAGCCAGTGTGGTGTAGTGGTTAAGAGCGGTAGTCTCGTAATCTGGGGAACCGGGTTTGAGTCTCCGCTCCTCCACATGCAGCTGCTGGGTGACCTTGGGCCAGTCACACTTCTTTGAAGTCTCTCAGCCCCACTCACCTCACAGAGTGTTTGTTGTGGGGGAGGAAGGGAAAGGAGAATGTTAGCCGCTTTGAGACTCCTTAAAGGGAGTGAAAGGCGGGATATCAAATCCAAACTCTTCTTCTTCTTCTTCTTCATTGCAAACCAGCCCATTACTTTAAAGAATGGGCTATAAGGATGAAAAAGCAGTTTAAGCTACACATTCGGACTGAAAGGGGTAGAAAATGTAGAAAAATAGCATTTATATTTTGTATGATTCAACCCTCATTATGGCAAGTGTGGGCCATGTCTATTTAAATAAATAGATCTAAACAGTCATTGTTTTCAGCTTCCATGTCCCAGATGTAACACACAAAAACAATAATGGTGCATCTGAGAATAGTGCTGTGACCATGACTATAATACTATTTGGAAAGCATTTTCAACACTAAAAGAAGGAGTGGGGATGCTGGGAGCATCCTGAAAAGATCTCAAGAGCCTGGCAGCAGGCCTAGGAAATCTCTCTTCTTCAACTGCAGAGTCCTCAAGCTGTTAGCTCTCAGCCAGAGGAGAGCCCAGCCTTCCTTTATGCATATTTTAGAAGGCTCTTCAACTCCTTGACAGGCCACAATAAATCTTGCTCTTTGAGAGCTTAAAGAGAAGTGGGAGGAATAAGAGCTAATGTATATAAAGACATCACTTAATTTAAAAGACAATTGGTAGCTTTTTATGTGCAGCATTATTCCTGAAAAGCATGCAAAATTAAAAGAGAAAAGGAGTTTTCATTAACATCGTGGATTGATTTAAATCATACCAAATGACAATGAAACAGCATATAGTCCATTTAATTCTAGTATCCTGGTGCTTCATACCATATTGGTTGTAAAGTGAGCTCTAAGCAGATGTAGAGTTGCTGAGAAAGTACAAGGAAGCTGTTGGATGATATATTTTGCTTTGGAGAGAATAGATGAGTAAAGTAGTTAAGAAAGAACTATTTTTTTCTGGCAAAGAAAAATGATGTACATAATAAACGTTGCTGCCACAAACTTTGCAAAGTGATGCCAAACAATACTGAAGAATTGAACAAGGAAATTTAACATTATTCTATGTTTACAGTTTACTTTTTAAAAAACACCTCAAAATAGCTGCTGCCACAGAGTTCAATTTATTGCTAGTATTCCCTTCCATGTATCTATTACACATACAACTCTTTGGTTCCTGCCATCAAGACAGGCTGTAGGAGGAAAGGGAGGGGACCGGAAAGTTCATGCAGTGATAACCCTTATTTTAGGAAGACAAAGCATGAGTGTTTATCTGTGAGATGTGGGGTTCAGCAGGGGCACACCATAGCAACCAGTCCACAGTGACCTTTGAACACTCATGAATGAGCCTCTGCAAACTAAACTAGGAAATCAAAATATTAACATAGAAATTTGTAATGGTAGAAAATATTATAACTAACATGTTGACACAGACTCAATATTTACAAATCGTAGTTCCAAGAGTGGACATTTTGCACAATACGAAACACTGGTATTGGTTCAGGATACTGAAAGGATCATTAACAAAAATGTGACACATTTCAGTGCACATCTACTCAGGTAAATCCTATTGTGCTTAACAGGACTTACTTCCTAGTAAGTGTGTTTAGGATAGCACAGTCAACGTCTCCATTCTAACCGAGGTAGGTGCCTAGCAGCAATGGGCAGGCTGGAGCTCAAAGGGAAAGTCTGAATCAGCCCAATATGTTTCAATATGTACTCAGAAGAGTTTAGTCTAGAAGATTTAACCTATGACATTTAATGAACCTTTCCCATTCATATGTCTATTAAATAGCAATATTGTTGTGCAGAAGTATATTGATTATCACATCTAAAACAAATGCAGAATAATAACTTAAATCACCAATAAGATGGTTTAATATTCTTGAATTTCTTATTGATCAGAGACAATGCTTTCAATGTTAGTTAAGCAGTGCTTTACTAGTTATCAACTCTTTTCTAATAGTTCAAGATGTCCTAATGTGATCTGAGTGTTCCCACAGGTCTTCCTGTTTACTGTTGCAGGCTATACTGCATTAGTTTTAATTGGATCAGGAGTACCCTTTGAGAAATTGCATTAACCGTAATCACTGTCTGATAATACTTTATTTTAAATGACAGTGTGGAATCTTTATTTTGCCTCTAAGTAAGCCTGCGTATGTGCTTTGTGGAAGGAAATCTCAATCACTTTAAAGGCTGCTCAGATCACTGCAGGAAGCTACTGCAGTCATTTTCCTCAAAAGAAAAACAGTATTTGCTTAGCAAGAATTAACAAACTCTCAGCAAGACAATAACTACAACAAATCAATGTCCCAGGTCTGCCTCCCATGTTTATTTATTTCCCTTTTGAGAGATACTCCTGCCATCCCCTCTTAGGCATATTTACAATAAAAGTGCTAATACACATAAATGTGTCAGCTAATCAGTGGGAGTTAATGCACAACAGAACTACTAGATCAAACCTCATGCATGCATTTTCTGCTTAGTCAGATTCTTGGTCAATGCTTTACTTTCAAGCAGTGAATATTAATGCTGAGTGGATCTGGGCCATGTCTGGCACATTGTGAAATGACTGACCACCTGTGACACCTGTCACAGTGCTCACATGTGCACATATTTTGAAATATGTATGTACATATTTCTGATAGGAACCCTAAATACTGGAACAGGTGGTTAGTGCCTCAGTTAGTTTCATCAGTGTGAGTCAATGGCCCAAATAGCATTTCTGCTTGGGAAGAATAGACCTTAGGATGGCACAAGAGCAATACCTTGGCTGTCTGGAGTCTGTACTGACTCCAGTCAACAGAGAGCGGCATCTGCTTTTGCTCTGCTTTTGTTCTTTGTATCCTCATCCTATAAATTAGGGTTGCCATACGTCCATATTTTCCCATATTTCAAAGGCAGAACTGACGTCAGCTCAACAATTTTGGGTGTGTCCTGGTTTTTATTTTTTGAAATATGGCAACCCTATGTAAATAAACTCTGTTAAAGAACAAATCTGCTGTTCTCTCTTGCCTACCTGAAACGAAACAAACCATTGCCCCATTGGCAATTCAGTAACACACAAAGAAGGGCCTCAGATGATGAATGTAGGTTCTGAGCAGTTTAGGAGATTATCCCAATTTTATCTGCATCTATGCCTATCTGAAAAGCAATGGCATGCAAATGTGATGAATAAATGCATTTTGGTGGTTTCACCGTATAGGGGCAAGAACCTGTTTGCACTGCTAATTTTTCATACTCTTGCTGAACTAGGATATTGAAGTGTGTTTAAAAGTAGGAAAAGAGCTAGATGGCTTAAATTCTGTCAAGGTTTGACAGTGGCTAAGCAATAGAATTTTGGAGCCTACGCTGCTGGCAGGTAACCATATTTTTCAGCAGAAAATTCTAAGTAACACAAATCCAGTCTGAAAGGAAATAAATCCCTTAATCTTTAAAAACAAAATAAAAATAGTAAATGGTTGCATGCTGTTTACATTAACCTTTTAAAAAAGTTTTGAGTGATCTGATTTATGCAAGCAGATTCCTACGATTATCCCTTATCTGACATAAATTTTGATTGAAACTTGGAGCAGTTTGCTTCAATAATGACACCCCCTCCTGTAAATTATTGCCTCCAGCAAACGGCTGTGTGAAAAGAAATTGATTCCTACTGATTTGACATTTGCAAAAACATCCTTGTAGGACAGATATTTAGAAGATACTTGACTTCAAACACAATATAATCATAGCACCGGAGTGGACTTCAAGGATTATGTGGCCTTACATACTGCAGTGGCAGAATTTGCTAGAATGACAACTGTTCCCAAGAGAGGCTCATCGTCTATTTAGTATACTCCTTCATGGAAGAAGATAACACCATCTTTTGGGATAACATATCCCCTTCTTGCAGTCAGGAGGCTTTTCTGATACAAAGGTCACACCCACACCACACATTAAAAGCACACGGATTTCCCCAAAATAGTCCTAGGCTGGATCTAGACACATTATTTGGAGATGACATGTCCTTTAAATGTCCTTTGAATCTGTGGCATCTTTTGCTGCGCTATTCATCCACTACAAACACCTCTTCTGGGATTATTATAATCTGGATACAAGGGAAGCTCTATGTGTATGTAGAAAATGCTCTGTAGCACACTGTATGAATACATTTACGTCACATCCACACCATACATTTAAAGTATTACTAATGCCACATTACCAATGACGAGTGCTGAGAGTTTTCAGACGATCCCTGTTCCCTCACAGAACTACAATTCCAAGAGATCTCTGAAAAGAAGGGTGGGTTGTTAAACCATTTGGGATATCATAGCTCTGTGAGGGGAGTAGGAGTTGCCTAACAATTCTCAGCACCCTGAATAAACTACTATTTCCCAGGATTCCTTGGGTGAAGTTGTGGTGTGAATTTTGCCTTAGTTCACTGCACTATAGATATTCAACCTATTCAGGTGTTACTTGAAATATGTTTTTTTAAAATAATAATAGAGTAGGCATAGTTTACATATTGTACAATGCACTCCTATACATTCCTACTTAGATGAGTTCAAAGGGACTTACTTCCAGATAGGTATGTGTAAGATTGCAATCATATTGTCATCATGGGGGGAAACCCATACTTAAATAACTAGTAGTATAACATTCAGCAGATTGAATATTTCTATTGTTTGTGGAATATAAAATTTAAAAAATCTTTCTGAAATGTGATTTTTCCTTTGTAGGAAACCCCCCCCTTTAAAACTTGTACTCAGAAAACAGGACCAAACTTTTGAACTTACCTGTATTCAGTCTGCTACCTTAGCTACATAATTCTTTCTCAGAAAAAAAGCAAACCTGTTCAACAGCAAAACAAAGCTGTATAGTGGTTGTGCACATCTGCTGAAATTCTAGTGGTGAAATACTCTGGATTATGCATCTAATTTTAAAAGTATACAAGAAAAAATTAAATGGCAAAGTACTTACATTTTGTAAAGTGGGTTTCATTAACAAAATCGTGTCAACTAATTATTTTGAATACATTTTTCATCTCAAAACTGTGATAAAACTAGAAATTGTATTCAGGAAGAACCATGGTTTTGAGACCTGACTGAATGCTTAGTTCAAAAACAAAACACACACCTTGAGCAATATCACCTAGTGATTTTTGAGAAAACATATTCTTTGGATGTTACAGCTTTTCGGAGAGCTTGAGTCGCTGCGTTGTGAATTATAATTTAAAGCCTTGGTCCTTATTAGGATTGGATTATAGTATCATGTATATGAACTTAAATAAGTGTCAGAGGTTACATGTCCAGGTGAATTTTGAAATTATAATTCAATGCCAAAGGCAAAATTAGGATTGTTAGCACAGTGAGAGATACTTTATAACAGAGTAAGTTATCACCTGGGGAAGGCAGCTTTGAATCAAGTTGCTATTTCAGCTTTTGATTAATTTAAATTTTTTCATCTTCTATCTTGTAAATTATATCAGATTGATTTATCACAGGAGTTCAATAACTTACGATAGGCGCAAAGACACTGTGATAAATTGACCTAGACTTCTCCTTAGGATACATAATTCCATTTCAAAATAACAGCCATGTCAATCATTGTGCAACATGACTTAGAAATAAGACCATGGTCTGTTATGATATAATATATTCACACACACAAAAGTAAGAATGAGTGATAGTGAAATTTAGGTACTCAGCCATGAGGATAGATCATCTGAAAAAAATACCTTTAAAATTGGTATACCTAACTTGCAACTGTAGCAGAAAAGCATAAATTATGCCAAACTTGCAGACTAAGGAATCACAAATGGAAACGGTGAAAATGTGAGGCTAAGAAAGAGGAGCAGGGAGGGGCATTGTAAGGGGGCCCCAGGGAGGCAAAGCCCTGGGTTTTTTGCAGCATGGCCTAGATCCCTCCCTGACTTTGGAAAAACCACAACAAAAAACAACTTTCCTTATAGAGCATCTGGGAGCACTGCAAAGCATTGTGTCCCCTACCTCCATAATTTCCCAGAGACATCAGTACATATAAATTAGCACATGCAGATTTATATCATGGGCCTATCTTCCGAGTCCTTTCACTACTAGCAGCACAGCTAGGGGAAGAAGGGAGGACAGCACACTGGCAAGCCATACTGGGAGATGATTTGTAGATGTTGCCTTTTGGCAACTGAGTTGCTTTTGACTCCACCCCACATGCAAGGGGGTATTTCAGGAGTCCCTGCTTATTCATGCAATAGTCAAAACAGTGGACCACTGGTTCCTCATCTTGCTGTTTAAGATTGTAGAATAGATCCTTCTGGCACCCCATATTTGCTTAGCACCAAATGTTGTGTTTTTTTAAACCAGGGTAGGGAATCTTTTTTCCCCCCAAGGACCACATTCCCTTCTGGACAACCTTCTAGAGGGCCACATGCTAGTAATGTACAGGACCAGAGGCAAAAGTGGACAGACAAATTAATGTGAATTTTGCCTAGGTTTGTCTGTGGGTTTCTTTGCACTCACATATGCCTTTTCTATTCTCCAGCCAAGAAGCATTATCAGAGTTCAAGGGAAACCAAATGAAAACACCAAGGAGGGTGCAAATCAAGGCTGGTGAGAATGGCTCAGGAGGGTTTGTAGCCTGGAAAGAGTATTGAGGGCCAGGCATAGAGGTCTGGTATGGGGTGCATACTTGGCCACTGGGCCTGAAGTTTCCCCTATTGGGTCTGTTTGGGACGCAATTTGACACTTGGCAACTTGGGACATTTAGCACATGCCCATCAGAACTAGCATGCTGTGAAGCTGAAGTATCCATTGCCTTAGCTGAGGGACTTTATGTGTGTGCATAAAGTGAGTGCAGAGAATCAGAACATTGATATGAATTTCACACAAGAATCAGAGGGGAAGTAGGGAATTACATGTACCCTGTAGATGTGACAAAACAGCAACCACACACAGTACTCTAGTTTAGACACCCAAAGAAACATAAGAACATAAGAAGAGCCCGATGGGCCTGGTCAATGACCCATCTAACCCAGAATTCTGTTTTTACAGTGGCCAACCAAATGCCTATGCAACGGCACTCAAGCCACCTGTGATTTTGAGCAAGGCAAAGGTAAAGGTAAAAGGTAAAGGACCCCTGGACGGTTAAGGCTAGTCAAAGGCGACTATAGGGTTGTGGCGTTTATCTCGCTTTCAGGCCAAGGGAGCTAGTGTTTGTCTACAGACAGCTTTCCGGGTCATGTGGTCAGCATGACTAAACCGCTTCTGGTGCAATGGAACGCCGTGACAGAAACTAGAGCACACGGAAACGCCATTTACCTTCCCACCACAGTGGTATCTATTTATCTACTTGCACTGGCGTGCTTTTGAACTGCTTGGTTAGCAGGTGCTGGGACAGAGCAACGGGAGCTCACCCCACTGTGGGGATTTGAACCGCTGACCTTCTGATTGGCAGGCCCAAGAGGCTCAGTGGTTTATAGCACAGCACCACCCAAGTCCTCTGGTATTTAGAGGAGGTAGAACATGGCCATCATGGCTAGTAACCACGAATATATCTATTCCTCTTTAAAAGCCATCCAAGGACCCATTAAATAATAATCATAATCAATTATCCTAAAAACCTGCATGGTCAAAGTCATAGGAAGTTAGGGGGGGTTGCTGAAGCCCCTATACAAATAGGTTAGCAGCATGCCTCACAAACATCCAGTAGGCTTTCTGCCTGCTAATAGTTTTGTTTAACTGAACTTTCAATGTGAGAGTGAAAGGGGAGAAATAATTGTAATGAGACATTATTTCCTTCCCCTTACCAATCTGGGAGTCTTTTACAGTTCTGTGGCTCAGAAGTAATTTAAATTGGACAATACACTGTGGGAAATGTATGTTTCATGTTGTTGCTTTACTTGTATCAACAGATTGTAAAGCTCTTGCCTACAGCCTCTGAATTGTAGTAAATCACTGATCCTTTGCTAGAAAAAAGTTTCCATCTTAAATATATTTACTTGGAGTTAAGTTCTATTAATGTCACTTGAGTTTACTTCCCAGTACATATTTGGGATTAGAGCTTTTGGCTTCATTCCCACATCTAATCAGAGGTTGCATGTGCACTGAGTCTGAGCACAATGCTGAAGCGGAGATACAGAACACCTCTTGTCCTTAACTGGGGTTAGGTGTCACGTCACAGGATCTTCCAATTTGTACTCTATTCTGAATCCATAAAAGAATAAAAGGAAATCAATTAATATACATAGGCTTGCCATACATCAGGAAAATTCCTGACATGTTCTGGTTTTCAGGTGTAAAAATTGCATCGGGGGCAATTTTGTTGAATAGGCAAAATGTCAGGGAAAACAGCTCAAAAACACTATTTATTTATTTATTTATTTATTTGGTTAGGTTCCCCCCCCCCCAAAAAAAAAAATTTCTGGTGGTTACCTAACAACTACTTTGCGGGTGTCAGGAATTTTACATAGTTAAGACAGATCACTTTTTTGGAGTCTAATGTTACAAACTTTGGAAAGGTATTTACATTTATTGTTATTATTTATTACATTAATAGCCCACCTTTCTTCAGAGGAGCTCCAGGTAGCATACTTAGTCCTCTCTCCCGCCCCCTTTATGATCGCAATAACCCTGTGAAGAAGGTTAGGCTATGGCACAGTGATTGGTCCAAGCTCACCCAGTGAACTTCATGTCTGAGTGGGGATTTGCAGCCCGGTCCTAGGCCAACTCTGTAACCACTACATCATGCTGGCTCTCATTATTAAGTTCTGTTCTATATAAAATTAAAACAATTTGTCATGTCAGAATGAAAATTGACATATAGAATCGCTACATGAGGAATTTTAAAATGTCTTCAGTGCCCTTAGGATGCACAGAACTGAAAACAGTTTAAATGAAATGGCTTACGATCCTTTGGAATTGATGTTCAAGGTGCTAATGCCTTCTTGCCTCCATGTTTGAATCCTGAAAGTTGCTAAAGGTAGAAAGGGAAATCTTCGTGAGAAGAGCCATGTGCCACTGTAGATGTGTCCAAAATTATTTTCCCCTACAAAAAAACAGACCCCTGGGCCACCTCATACTTTTAATGTGGTGAGTACAACTCCCTGTCCCCACTGCATAAACCAAACAAAGCAATTACATTAAAGTTCCTCACGTCAACCCCCCTTTTTGCAGGCCAATTTGATTTACGCTCAGCAATTCTCTCATCCTGCCTTGTGTGCAGCCCCCTGTGCCCAGGCAAAATATGCTCAGGGGCCCTCTAGAACAAATCCGGTGGGTGCAGGGGCTGGAAGAGGGTGGAAAGAAACCAGAAGCATTTCCAGGTACTTCAACAAAATATTTGCTTCCTGATGATACGTGCTCTGAGAATAATCTTTAGCCAGGAGCCATTTATTATGCAATTGAATACCATTGTACAATGTGAGTTCTTAATAGGTGTAATAGGTGTCCTTTCTTGATAACATACAGCTCAGCAATTTGTTCCTCAGGTACTTACAAGTAGGCTACATTTTGAGCAGTTGTCATTGAATCAGGTAGGACTCCTACCATGCGTAAGATGGAGCACACAACGAGCCTTTGCAATACTAATCTTAAGAGAGAGAGAAAATGCACACTTGAATGGAGGCACAGTACAAAACTAATCCATCACTAAACCCCTGTGGACTCTAAAGACAGAGGTTAATTAATATAAGTAGAGTCTGTATGTGGACCATTTAATTTAAAGGTAATTGAATTCATTTCTGTGAGCGTTGGAAGATGCTTTTGCCTGAAGAGCAGGAGGCCCATCCATATTGATTTAGGGCACAATCCACCAGAAATGAATCTTGCACAAGCCCCATCAAGGGAAACTGCATGAGCTCGCTTGAGCTCGGTTATGCTCTTGTTCTGCCCTCATTCATTTCAGCAAAGCTTTCGCTGGAGAATGTCCTAGTCAAAGGTTTAGAAAGGCCTGGCTGCCCTGCAAATGAGTTGCTTCAGCCAGTGTATATGTGTGTGTGCATTTAGAAGAGAGAGGCACAGAGAGAATTTTGACTCCAGGTGGCACTGCTTAGTTTACAGCATCGATCCCTGCCCCATTGGGATGCATAATAACTTGTCTGAAAAATGTGAACCAATTACAAAGCTCCATTGACTTCAATAGAAAGCGAGTTGCAGTCATAAATGCTGACTTTGAGGTATTCAACAATGACATGTAGGTTTTTATAGTTCATGTTTTCATCTATTTGATATTTTGTGCTTTCACACAGAAAGGCAGATTATTCCAGCTTTTTTAAAAAAGAAGAAGAAGAAGAAGAGCAAAGCAAATGAGGGTGGAATTCCATAACTTAAAACAGAACTGTTTCTTCAGGAAAATGGGTAGGAGGAACTTTTCTTTTGTTTTATAGTCAGATTCTATTTCGGCTCTATTCATTTAATGGGATGCTTGTATCATTGACTTTGGGATGAGAGAAAGAAGGATCCTTCAGGTTGTGTGTGTGTTTTTAATACTGTTCCACTTCATTATTAAGCAATAATGCCAAGCTGTTCACCAAGATTGCTGCTAGCAGGCTTGAACAGCTTCTGCCAAATGTGATTAATGCAGATCAAAGTGAGTTTATTCAGTGGAAGAGATTGGCAGATAACATTTATCATCCCTTTGAGAGAGAGTTGGGATTTCCAGGTTGTCATTAGGCTGGTGATAAACTTCAGAGCTGAAGGGTATTAGCCCAAGCAGAAAGTAGTAGTTGGGAGAAACTTGCATTAGTATCATTACCACAGAAATTCGAAGCGATTCTCTGGGAATTAGATTTGCATCTAAAAAGCTGCTCCTGGTAATGAACATTTTTCCTGACAAACGGCAAATAGGCATCCTGCTGGCAGTGGCAATAAATTAATTTTTAAATTTAGGAGCATAAGAATTGCAATCACAGGCAGAGCCAGAGAACGACTTTGTTTCTTACAGGCTTCTACCTTCGACTTCACAGGGAAATAGCAGCTCTTCTTTTCTATATGCCTGGGAGTTTTTTCAAGTATTTTGCAGCACCGCATTGGACCCATATTCTGGAGCTGTAAGATAGAAGTATCAAGGTCATTCTGTTTTTTCAACTGCTTTTGGTAGAAGCAAATCAGAGGCAGACAAGTCTCTTGGCCAATTTTCCCCATACTGTGTGCCATCAAAAATAAACTCATTTTAAAAAACAATACATCTCCCGTGAGTCCAAAGAGGAGGCTGCCCACTGTGTCTCTGTATGATCAACTGCTCAGGCCTTGCTTTTCCCCATCTCTACATTTAGGTTGAATTTGGACCAGTCAAACATTCCCAAAAGAGATATGTCTGTCCTCAGGGAAGATGCACTCTAAATAAGCAATTCATTGGAGTAGACTTTGCATGCAAGTTAACTTAGATATCTTAGATAACTCCAGATAAAGCGGGGGTTGGGGGTTGATTTTTTTTCCAGGCTGAAGTGCAACATTTCATTATGGGCCACTTTCCAGGATCCACGTGTCAGTGGCAGGCTGCCCCAGACACAAAAGGGAGTGAAGCAACAGATGTGACCCGTATAGAAGGTTATATTCCAGCCATGCTGAAGTCAGATGTTTCCTCACAGACAAACATGCACCACCCACAGATCCATCCAGGCAAGTAATAAGTGTTATCACAGATCTAGGGTGCATTCAAACCAGGCAAAAGCACTCAAGGAGAGCATATAGCAGGCCTAGTGAGGCAGGGTGGCCTGCGGAAGGGGCAAGATAGGGGGTTGAATAGAGGCCAGGAGACACATTCATCCCTCAAGCCTTAGTTTTCCATCCCTGTTAAGACCAGTTGCTGGGAAACAACCACAGGAGAGCTTCCTAAATCTGGTTGGCCATTGTGGGAACAGAATTCTGAACTAGGAGAATCTTTAGGGGGGAAACCACTGCCTTGCGGGGAGGTGGGGAGCACTGGTTTTACCTAATATAAGGCAGAACACAGAGGGACGAGATCCTTTGAGTGTGGTTGTTCCACACTGAAAATGAGCCTTCAATTTTTGTTCAGGGCAAGGTGTATTTGCTTTGGAATATTTTTGATACGGTGACCTTTTTCCTGTTCGCAGAGGGTGCTGTCAAGGGGAAGCCCCCTGGCAGTGACTGTGAGGGTGAGCAAGCATGACCCCCTCCTTGACTGAAATGCACCTTCCCTGGAAAAAAATGGAGTCGCACAGGATAGAGAGCTCGAAAAGAATCAAGACTGCTGCCTTAGCAAGCTGCTCATAGCATGTGGACATATAGAGGGTGCCTTTATAAATGCCAGTGGGATTCCAATCAATCCACTTTATTGAGTTCAGCTCGAAGGTTTGTTCAATTTAGCAGCAGCCCAAACCCAGAATTTCTTTTAGTAGCATGCAATTGTTTAGAATGAGGTATGTCAACAGCTTTACCACTGTAAAGCCGTAAAACATAATGCTACAATGGTTTCCCTGCAACATCGCACTATCATTAGATCACTGATGCTGCAGGCAGGCTTGCCCGTGTAAAAGTTCAGGGTCAGGTCAACAGTAGTAGTATTTTACATTGCTAACTTCAGTTGCTTTGTAGAATGACTTCCTAGAACTCTATGCTGCCCAGGACTGACCGGCTGGGAGCCGGAAGGGCCCTGCCCTGCCCTGCCTCTCTCCACCTTGCTTGGGGCGGGGCCTGACTGGCTCCATAAAGGACTGTTGCTGCTGCTGCTCGATAGAGAGGGCTCCTTTTTAAAATTGTTTTTATTTTTTATTTATGTCATTTTAAATTGTTATTGATATTAATGTTGCATTTTTAGTTTTAGATTTCATGATTTATGTGGAAATTGTTTTCCATTTGGTTGTGTATCTTTTATGTCTTTTGTTAGGTTGGTAATTATGTAAATCTTGTCATGTTGTAAGCAACCTTGAGCACTGTTCTAACTATGGAAAGGTGGCATAAAAATAAAATGATGAAGATGATGATGATGTCCATTCAATATTTTTTTCTCTTCAACTGAGACAGAATTATGATTTTAATATGCCATTGTTGAAACCCAAGAAACAATACTAAGGACTATACATTTCTTATACATTCACAGGATCAGAGCATCAGGTGTGGTTCTCCTTCTGTGCCCCCAGTGTACCCATTTCATCCTCACAACATCCATGTGAGGTAGGTTAGCTTGAGAGACAGGTGCTGCAAGGATGGAGAATCAATCAAAATGGTCTGCCCCAGAAACCTTTAGATTCAGAGGGATTGCTTAGTGCTCTGTGGGACTTTGTCATGGATGCATCAGTTGGAACCTCTCACTTTGGGAAGTACAGCTCTACACTGTGTTCAGTCATCTAACAGAGTAAATAATATGCTGTCATATGTGTTCCAGGTCTGCATGACCAAGAGGACACATATGAAAAGTCTGCTTTACAGGATTCGCATGATTCCTGCATTGCAGGGGGTTGGAGTAGATGACCGTTAGTGTTCCTTCCAACTCTACAGTTCTATGATTCTAGGAGCAGACATTGACTGGAAAATGTTGTGAGATTTGGGCTGGCTTCATAAGTGGCTATAAGAAAAGCAGTAGCATTTGCTTCCACTTTGGATGTTTTCACTTTGTTAAAATTTTGTGAAATTCAGTGGGACCCAGAATCAGAATATTGATGGTAATTCTATGATTATGATTATGAAATAAGCATGCTAGCTTTCCTTTCTAGATGTATAAAATCCCCCTACCCCAGGGTGCAATCTACAAGCCATTTCCTGTCCAATGCTCATTGAAATCAGGGGAGATCTGTGAAATGGTGTACAGTTTCCATTTGTTTCTATATATATGGCTTACACACTTCAATATATGCTCCAGTTCCATTGTGCCCTATATTAGGAATGGTTTTCCCCCCCTCTTGTTAAGCAAAAAGTAAAACATCATGTTAGAGAGTTTGGGGGCCTGGTACTCTGGGATCAGCTAAAGGCCAAAAGTGCTTGTCTTGCATGTCTATTTGCAACCTTTGAGTTCCCTCAGAAACCTACTGAGCAGAATTTGAGCCTTCCCCTGGAATCTTCTGGTACCTTGTGACAGCATGACCTTACAATTGTGTGCAGATAAACAAAATGGGTTAGAAATCACTCCCCATCCATTCTACCCGAACTGCTTGCCTTTGCCACTCGTGATACTGCTGCAGTGAAAATCCTGGGGATTACGTAAGCATGCCCTGATCTCCATTATTGCAACAGAATTTAAATCAGTTTGGACTGATTCACCATCTCTGAATTAGAATTCCACACGGCTCGCATCACACACTGCAGAACCTTTCCACATGCAAGAAGACAAGGAGAGGAGGCTCAAAAAGTACAAGCTTTAATTAGAAAAGGAAATTTGATTTCATTTCAGCTCAGGGAATGGCTTGCCCTGTGAAACTCCTGAAAGCTGTATTGAGAAGAAGGGTGTAAATGATCATTGTTTTAATGTACCTGTGTTTCAAGGGCAGCTTTATTTTTAAAGGATTATCTTACATTGCATTGTTTCTCGTACAGCTGGAACTGATGAAGCTTTTAAAAGTCTTTATGAATGACTTTGTAAACCACTAAGAGGCTTAGCCAAAAGCAGGCATCTTTTGACTATACCTGATGATTCCAAAATAGTACTGGGAGAATGCACAGGAAAGTAGGAAGGTCACCAGAGTCCCAGCAGAGAGTATTTATAATGGGCACTGTACACCTGGTACATCGTCCATAAATGGGCAAATGGAATGAGATAATTTCCTTTAGGAGACAATGTTACATTATGGGTTACATTTCCTCATCTGCAGAGGACACTCAAGACTTTTAAAAGATAAGCAGAAATTATGTGTTATATGCAACATTAGGTAAAGGTAAAGGGACCCCCTGACCATTAGGTCCAGTTATGACCGACTCTGGGGTTGCGGCGCTCATCTTGCTTTACTGGCTGAGGGAGCTGGTGTATAGCTTCCAGGTCATGTGGCTAGCATGACTAAGCCGCTTCTGGCGAACCAGAGCAGCACACGGAAACACTGTTTACCTTCCTGCCGGAGCAGTACCTATTTATCTACTTGCACTTTGATGTGCTTTCAACTGCTAGGTTGCCAGGAGCAGGACCGTTGCGGGGATTCAAATCGCCGACCTTCTGATCAGCAAACCCTAGGCTCTGTGGTTTAGACCACAGCGCCACCCATATGCAACATTAGTCATAGTCTAAATAGATCCATTGAAATCAATGCTAAGAAAAAAATCGGCATTGGATATCACCCTATGTAATCATCTTTCTCATTTGTATGTTCATAGTACCAGCAAATCATGACAGTCCAGAATTTTTCCGGAGCTATTGCTTAGTTCTAACTGGTTGTATATATGCCCATATGTGTTTCACACACCCACATACACCTATACCAACCCTTAATATTCCACATACCTGAGCTGCATTAGAAAATGTTTAGAAACGCTTTAAGTAGTACAAAATATTTTGGTTTGTAGGAAAAAAATATTGTGGCAAGGAAAAAATAAGCCAGGAAAGTGGGTGAGGAAGACATAATGATTTAGCAGCAAGCCCATTGCACAGATAGAAGTTCAACCCAAATCCCCCAGATGCGAGTCAACTGTTTCACTGAATTCCTTGAATAGCCAACAGATGCAATGGGACTTCCTCTTCTTCTCTCCTTGCAGTCACCTGTGCTTTCCATGCTACTTTTGAGAATGCCCCAACCTTCCAGAGTAGATCTGGAGGGAGCATGTGGGGGCAGCAGGCAGGGATGCCAATAGGATTTCCTAGGCCCAGTATATTCTATGTGGAATAGCCCCCCTCCCCCCACACAAACACATACCACAATCTATTGGCAAGAACTGCTGCTTATCTACATATTTCAACTTAGCATAGCCAACCTCACAAGCCTGTTACGAAAAATAAGAAGGGGGAGTGGAGGAGAATATACACAACCTTGAGCTCCTGGCAAGAAAAGCAAGATACAAATATATAATGCCATTGTTGTGGAATAATATTGTAGAATGCTGATTTTAGTCCTCAGTTTGTAAGTTTCCATGTTGTATTACATGCTGTTTCAGAAGACTCATCAACCACATGGAGGCCATGGAGGCTTCCGCCTGGCGCAGGTGAGGGAAAATATCCATGAAACTCCCTATGTATTAGCAAAAGTGCCTTCCACTTGCACATGGAGATCTTTAGACAGAACCATGTACACTTCCTACCAGAAGAAATCATTCGGAACAGTAACCTATTGAATGCACTAAAGTACCTGTTTAAGGACACCCAGCACTGCAGCTATGCTCACACCTGATAGTTCAGCAATGTTATGTGAATGTACACTGTGAACTTACATCACTGACAAAGTGTATAAAGTGCAACTGCTAATAAGGGTTTAGGATGTTGAAAAAGAACCATGAATGCAGAAGGGCAAAGTAATCAGCTTCGGCATTTTTCTGAAAGTACACAGAATCTCTTCACTACCGGCCCCTTCATTAAAACCGTGTCTTTTCTCCTGAAATACGCTACAGCGGAAATGAGCTCCAAATTATTTGGAAAGCCCAAATCTGTGTGGCATTTGGCTTTCATCCTACTCTCTGGCTGCATCTTTCTTAATACAGTTCCAAAGATGCCAAGTACCTCCTCTCCAACCCATTCACCAGCTCTAAATGGGATTTGACATTACGAGGTCAGCTCTGATTTGCCTTTTACATGACTAACAAATTTACAGAGACTGTTCACTGTTCCCACATGGATCATTGTTCAGCAGACCAGAAGTTTTTGATAGAAACATTTAAATTTCTGCACTAAATGGAAAAGAATGTTCAAAATTCAAAAACTCCTCACCTTCTAAACAAGCTGAAATATTTCCAGAATAACAGACAGCAGATATGTCTATTTTTTGTTAACATAAGAAATGAATTCCATACTTTCATATACAACAAAAGATCTGTAAAGGATACAGCAGAGTTGTATTTAAAAATATTGTACTAGCTAATCTATAAATCACAGACTCTCCATTTAAAGCAGTTGGGGGGCATAATGAAACTACATGGTAAGAATTCTTTTTCAAGAAGAAATACCCAGAGGTACACAACAGAGAAATGATATAGTAATATAGTTGATAAAAATGAAATGGTAAATGATACAGCTGAATTCATTTTAAGACTAAATGAGTCCTTGGACATAGTGTTGGACTCTGGCAAGCATCCTTGGGGAGAGAACCATTAAAGGGAAACATTAAAGCTATCATGTGTAGGTGTGTGACTCACACTACAATCCCAACAGGTAAATGGATAGTATTCAGTTGTAGCATTTTCCCTTGACCTTGTACATTAAGAGTTGCATCAAGAAATTGTCACTGTTTTTTGTGTTGAATATATGCTATATGGTAATTTATGGACCTAATAGGTGTCTAAAGCCATTGTGTTTGTTTTTTCTTATATTTTGGAAATGTACATCCAGTTGTTGTTTTTCCTTTTTGGGGGCCCCCCAAGAGAGTGGGGCCCTAAGCTATAGCTTGTTTAGCTTATACGTAAATCCAGCACTGGGTCCCCCCATCCCACCCCGCTAAAGGTGAGTTTTGTACTTCTGTAAATCTCTGGGTTCCCCCAGTCTGATGATACCTCCCTCTTGTGCATAGGTAGTGCCTTTTTGGCTGCACAAACAATGCCAGTCACCCCTGAATTTCAGAAATTGAAGAGATGATACCTATAAGGGAGACTGCTTTGACGTCCGCATGGCACCATGACTTGCTGTTAACATATTGCCTAAAATTCCTACTCCCTGATGTTCTTGCTCCTTTTAAGGCACCCTATCAAAGACAACTAAATTATGTTTAGGACACCTAGGGAAAGAATCCCCTATTAAATCAGGTCCTTGTCACTCTCACTGATCCCAGTCAGAAAGGTCACAACTGCAAGTGCAGTGAAACCTTAAATTAACAGCTTCTTGAAGCCTCCTGAATTTGTACAGTTCAAGGAAGATTGGGCTGTTCAAAATATACTGACTTGGCTGCATGCCATCACACAAATAATGAATGCCTGTAGTGGAAAGTTGACTAATTTGACCTATAATGATCCCTTTTTCTTTGCAAACTTTTAAGTGGCACCTAATAGCAGTGTGACATGATATTGCCACTTTTGGCATCCACCTTCCAGAACTTGATCGTTGTCACAGCTTTGTGACAAGGAAACTTTCCTGAACAGCCTCCGAGTGCTGACACCTGGTGAGCAGGTGGGTTGCCCTGGCAACAGAAACCTACCAAAGGAAAACTAATTGCTGAATAGACCTCAGCATCAGGACCAAGTGGAGTCTATTGTGGGCAGAAACAAACACACAATCAGAAGGCTAATTAAAAACAGCGTGAGAAAAACCACAGAGAGTTCAGGAGACCATGCTGGAGATAAGGAGGAGAGGAATTGTACAGATACTGAACAAAGAAGACTTCACCTTAAGGGGTGTGGTAGAGAGAGGGCAGGATTGCGGGTCCTTTCTCCTCCCTTGTCAAGATTATGGCTAGAATTGTGTCTTGTTTCAATCCCCCTCCCACCAAAGGGGCAAAAATAAATAAATAAGCAAGCTGATACATACTGACCAAGTACAGTATTCAAACTTACAACTAACAACACTCATGGAGAACAGATGTTCTTAACTTGCAGTTCAGGGATGAGGAACCTTTGGCACTTGGGACTCAGAACATACGTCTCACTGGCCCTGCTTAGGTGCTTTTGACTTAGCAGTGAACTGTGATAATACCTCTTGATTGCCTGGATAAAGGTGTGGGTGCGTATGCATGCATGGAATCCTTTCATTTTTTGCATGGCTGGAATGCACACCCTCCAACCCTATGAAAATAGGGATGTCATTTTCCAGCATCAGCATTTTACTATTTATACCCCACCAATCTGACTGAGTTGCCCCAGCCACTCTGGGTGACTTCCAACATATATAAAAACATATAGAAACATCAAACATTAAATAAACCTTCCCTATAGAGGGCTGCCGCCACATGGCTCTGGGGTCGGGTAACGCCATACCCTCTGACATTTCACTAATGGTAACACGGATGTCCTCTGGAAAAGTAGGACATTCTGGGAGTACACTCTGGGATGGCTTCTGTAAATCAGGGATTGTCCCTGGAAAGTAGGAGATGTAGAGGGTCTGTGGAATGAAGCCTGTCGTGGGATGTAGGGCCCTCCATTTCTCCATTCAGCTTTGCCTCTGGCCCCAGCCACCACTGGCACATGGCTCCTGGAAGGTTGGCCATGAGGAAATGCAACCCTCAGGGTAAAAAAAAACCTCCCCCGCCTATATTGCAGCTCTGTGGGAGGAATGGGTGTCTCCTAACAACTCTCAGCATCTTTATCAAACTCTGGTTCACATGATTTTTGTTTTGTTTTTTTAAATAATTTTTATTTAGAGGCCAATCACATCACATTAATTCCAAATCACATTAATTCCAAATTACACAGCCAAATTTTTAAATTTTTGTTGGGGGTACCCATACTTCGTGCTCCGAAAGGGATCCAAACATCTCTCTTGCTGCTGCTTTAATGTACCTTCTCTTTGTTGTTTTCCTCATCTTCTTGTTGTTATCATATATTCCTTTCTTTGTGATCTCTGATAGTCTCCACAAGCGGGTTGAAAACAAACGTTGTTATATCCTGTGTGGATTTTACACTCCTCCAAGAGCCATGTCAAACCAAAAAACAGACGCCATTTCCGCACCTCCGTATAAAACATTCCCACAGTCTGTCCGTTGATTTCCACAGGCCTGCCAGTCTCTCATCAATTTTCTCAGGGGGCCCTGCCAGGTCCAACTCACATTCCGATATAGTAACACACCATGGTCCTCCCCCCCCCCCGTCCTCCTGTAGGCAGGCCTGCCGTAACAAATCTCTTTTTATTGCTGCGTCACACAGAACTTTCATTCCTTCCCGATCTTCCCACCAGCCATGTCTTTGATTAGTAATTTATTTCCACACATTTCTTAATCCTCCTGCTTGTGATCAGTAATTGCAACGATTCTTTTATGGGGGGGGGTTATTAGGTATTCACATAAGACAAAAAAAGAAAAGTCCCCCCTCCCCTTTTCAGTTCCGCTACATACCAATCCTTTGATGACTCTTCTTCTTGATTTATTGTTAAATCCAGCCCGTCGCTTCCACTTCACAGAGATCCCTTTAATTAGCAGTCTTTACTCCCGATCTTCACTTGAAGTATGTGCATTTGCTTCTCTCTCTAATTGTTTATTTTGAGCTGATGCAGCTAGTGCGCGATCAGAGACAGTGTCCGGGAGAGCCGGACCCACACAAGGGCTTTGTGCCTAGTGCCCTCACCCCCTTCTTTTGAATCCGGGGGTGATTTATGGCCACAGCAGGCAAGGCAGTGTTCCCCATTTCCTTGGGGCAACAAAGGAGGCTGCATACTCCCATATCAGCCTCTTAATTACCTCGTGTGAGCCGGAGAGATGGTATTGTCGGCCATCTTCCAATGCGCCCCTAGTGGCCCCTGGTTCACATGATTTTTGAGGGGAAGCCACAAGTGTCGATTGTTGTATGGTACTGCTTTAAATGTGTAGCACAGATGTGGTCCTGGTCTCAGAAGAGGCTAGGAAAGTCAGCTGTGGTTCTTATCCTTCGGAAGATCTTGTCTGACCACATTCCTTTCGTAGGCAAATACTTTCTTTTCCCCCCTTTTTTAAATAATATTTATTAAGAGTTTAAAAGTTACAAAAAAAAGAAAAAGAGTTAAACAAAGCAAAGAAGCAAAAAGAAACAACAAACAAAAAACAACACAATACTATGCAAGACAAATAAAACAAAACAAAGACCATTTTAAACAATTTCAATGTCATATCTTTCATTCGCTTATTTCCACGACTTCCTCATACCTCCCTTTTTGTATTCTACATCAATTAATTATTTCAGCAATTCCTTTCCATCTTCCTCTGTTTTCTATCCCATAATTATCTTAACACATTCTAACCTTATTTTATTCCCTTTAATGCTCAATTACTCTATTTATACTTAATTCCTTATAACATTTCTGCTAAAGCCGTATAACTTCATTCCCACTTTGTTCTAACATTCATTAATTTTGCAATATTTCTATAAATAGTCTTTAAACTTCCAGTCTTCTTCCACCAGCTCTTCTCCCTGGTCTCGGATTCTGCCAATTCTCTCAGCCAGCAAAAAGCAGATGATTCACAACAAAATTTAGGGGTCTGGCAGGGCAAGTCCACCTCCTTCTTTAGCATCCGTTAATATCTTAAATTTTACTCGAGACTTCCTGCCCTGCCATACAGATCTAGAGACATCCCTCTGCCACCTCCTGAAACAATCCCTCCCATCCAAAACTTGCAATGTTTGAAACAAAAGCAACATCCCCGACCTCCCTACAACCCTCGTCCCCACCACAGCAACTCGGCCCAACAATAGCAACTTCCAATTTAGCCCTATTTCCAAATCCCCCTTCTCTTCAAGCCAACGTCCTTCACAGTTGCCCTTGAATAAATTCACATTTCTGGCGGTCATACTAACCCCCCAATACCTCTCTTTCTCAACCAATGTTAGTCCAATCTCCTCCTGAAACTCTATCAGGGTTTCCTTTTCCTCGGGTAGGGCTCTGATCCTCAATTTCATCTGTTTCTCTTTAAGTTCAATCATATCAAGTGTCAGCTCGTCATGTATTATCTGGTATTCATCAAATCGTCCTTGTATGGATGGGACTCTCTCTCTCTCCAGTTGAATTACTTTAACTGCAGCAGCGAGGGTTTTTTCCTTAACTTCATCCGCAGTTTGCCGTATCAGGATAGATTCCTGTATCAATTTCTGGGTGGTTTCTGTATTGATATTCACCTTTTGTCCCAGGTTGTTTAGACTTTCTACCATTAAATCATTTTTAATATTTGCAGCATCCACTTTCATATTTATCACATCCATTTTCTTCTGAAGCTGTTCCAGCGAATCATTTATTTTCACTAGCGCAATCACTAAGGCCTCTTCTGGCGACATTCCGTCTTTCGCATCTGCCATAACACTCAATAGATTCAAGGTCAACTCACAGTCTCACGGTTTTTATCTTACAACTGGAAATTTCCCAGCCCAGATCTTATGTAGCCGCCAGTTTCAAGAACTTCCACTAGAGGGAAACAGTTTCTATTTGTATTGATAAGTAATATCCTCTTAAAGCACAGTTCAAACGACCCAAAACTAATTTCAATTTTCATTTACTTTCACTGCTGGAAACAGTAGAAACAATGTATCTTCTCTTATGCTAGCTGTCAACACGATCCAAGCACTGTCAATAAACGTCTCACCAAAACATCGGACCTTCTAGCAGCCCGTTCCCAGGGTCCGAGCAGCGGTGTTTTACCTCTCTTGGTCTCTTCCGCAGGCAAACTCAGTTGACAACTTCCCTCCCCCCTCTTCTCCTGCCTCCAAGGGGGGGGTTATATTCTTTACTTATGGAAATTTAGTCTTTTACAAAGGCTTTCCAAGACTTCAGCTTGCAGCCTCAATTGCTTCAGTCTATTTACAAAAGGGGAAGGCGGACCTCCTGTATTGAACCTTCCCCGTTTCGATGCCAAATTAGATTTTTTTTAAAAAAAATCCAATTTTCCCAATTAAGCTCTACTCACGGGTAGTTACTTTAGAGTCAAATTGTCCACAGGAAAAAGTCAGCGCTCTCCGACAACAGCTATGCTTTCTTAGGCTGACAGGACACACTGCTTATTTGTCTCCATAGCAGTCCTGAACAAAGAGTAAGGAGGACATATTCTGAGGACCATCTCAACAAGGCATGGGTATGGGAGAAAGGCAAGCCTGTGACAACAGCCATCCCAGGAGGTGATTGTCACCCCAACAAATCCTGGATTGGCTTTTGGCACACCACTATATGCACTTGAAAACCTATATTTGTGGTTGTATGCTAAGAGTATTCAGGGAGTGCTGTGCATGACAATGATACACACAGGACTGCCTTGTCATGGGCTAACACATCTGGAATGTGGAAGGGACTTGCATTTTTCCTTCACCCACCATGTGCTTAGCTGGCCATTATAAAAAAAATCTCTAAGCACAAACCCACTGTTTCACTAGCACAACATTTCTGGCACAAGATTATGGCAGGATTTCTATGCCACATTTTAAAAACAAAAATGTAAAAAGGATTAAATTGAGCCTGGAAAAAACAACCTACACAATAAGGAAGCATAATAAAATACTCATTGTTATTTGTTTGGGTGTCTTGCAGTGAAAATTATGGAAAATAATGAAGACTATAAAAGACGGATCAACTTGTAGAGAATTTTGCAGCAACCATATTCTTGCACAGCCTTTCACTTGCTGGGGAATGACTGTGGCAGAGTGATTTTGCTCTGGCTTGTGATATGCTTTTGCAACAGATAGCGCTAAATAAAAATCCTTTTCTCTCTCTCTCTCTATTGTTTTACCCTTTAGAAGGCTGCACAGATATAATCCCTTATTCACAGATGTGAAAGCTGATAATGGCATCTTAAGTATACAATACAAATGCTTGGATGAAATGGTAGTAAAAATATAATTAAAATACACTTGAACTGAAACTATTTTGTTGTATGCCACTCCAACTTTGAGGAGTGAGAGTTGTCAGAGGTTTCAGGAGATATCCCAGGGTTTGTGTTTCCTTTAGAATGAGGTAGAGAGGATATTGTGAGGTGTTTATGATAGATGGTTTATTTACATATATCTTCAACCTGAGCCTACAATGGAGAGGTTCACAGCATTAACACCCCAAGAGGGCCTTGCTTCTGCCAAAGCCACAGCCTTGGATTCAAACAGAAATCAAACATCACTCAGTTCCCAGCTTGCTGCTCTACTCCAGATCACATCACTTCACTTTCTGCTCTCCACTCTGCCTTTATCCTTCTACCTACTGAGAGTTGAGGGAGAGGGCCCTACTCACTTGCAGTCTGGCACAGAGAGCCCCTTCCTTTGTTCCCTTAATGAACCATCACACAGGCTATCACCTGATCAGGAAGCTAGCCTGGTTATTCCAAGAATTAGAAGGGAACCCAGGCATTCACACACATCCAAAACCCATAGAAATACTTATGTTAAAGAAACATTTTGTTGTGCTGTTTCTGTTGTTGTTCTTAAGAAAGGGATTAGGGCTGCCTGGCCTCAGTTCCCTCCTGCCATATTAATAGGATTTCAAAGTATTTGGATTCCTGGGAGTATTCTTATGCAGTTCCTGATTACTCCAGTGAGACAT
Organism: Podarcis pityusensis; assembly: GCF_964106645.2. NCBI lineage: Eukaryota > Metazoa > Chordata > Lepidosauria > Squamata > Lacertidae > Podarcis > Podarcis pityusensis. The sequence goes on from NC_138027.1 coordinate 42,688,585, forward strand.
ACACCGGTAAAGTGGCCTATGAATAAAACCAGATAGAAATTTGTGTAATTCTGTTAGAAGCTTCCTTCCTATGGATTATCTAGGAAAAATATAAACCACCATATTTACACTGTGTCTTGTGCCACTTAACTGGTGCTCAGGATCCTTAAAGTATTAGATCACCCAAAGCAGATTACAGAGGAGATGTTGTAGGGCTGAAAACTATCATTAGTTGCTAATCTGCAGTGAGAGAAGCATTGTCTGTACTTTCTGAAGACGATTTTCACCTATTCTTTCATTATACAATTAAGCACTGCATCTTGGCTTTGGAAACAGATCTGTCTTGAGATAAGGCTTGATTAAAAAAAAAATAGTTTTGAGCATGGGTGGCCTCTCAGCCTTTAGGGCAAGTTAGAACACAACAAAATCATGCCCGTGCCTGTACACTGTCTGGCATACCTCAGTGGAGACCTGTGTGCAGAGAGAAGTGAATCTGCCATTTTTGGTTTCTCCTTTTTTCCCATCTTAATTTCACTCCACATCAGTTTGCAAGTCCTTTGTAAGAAGTCATGAAAATTCATCAGCATTTCAGTGCAAATTTCTCCATATCTATTTCGCCCAATATATTTTTTACCAAACAATTTCCACTAATATAATGCATTTATATATGTTATTTTCACAAATATATGCATTTTTATGCACACTTAAAGCTGCTGACATATGCATGTTTACTTGACTGGTGAACTGCATTGCAAAATCTGCCAATACGTTTCAGTTCACACAATGTTTAGCAAAGTGAAAATTAGGTAGGTTCTCCTTTAAATGTGAGTTGAATGGACTTCCTCCTCTATCCCTACTTGTGTTTTAGTATAGCTAATCTTATGCTGGTTCTTTGCCAGCTTTGACTGTGGGTTTTTAAAGTTCATTTAGAGTACGTTTTTCAAAGCATTCGGTGTTATCCTAATTTTCAAAAGCTGCATAGCATGCAGTTATTGACAACACATTGTTTTGGCAGAGGGACCATCACATGTAGAGCAAGGCTGCACATTAATTTTATAGAGATTTTGAAAGCGAACTTGGATATCAATTTAAGCCTCTCAGTTTAACATATGTGCAAGAAATTACAATCATAATCCACACACTTGGATAATGCATGGCTGCTGTGAAATCCTAATAATACTTTTCCAGCAGACTGACGCCTCCAAAAACAAACAGAGGACTGTAATTTATGGTGTGGGGGGGGGGGAAATACTCATGCAAAGTGTTTCTCTTTGAAAATTAGTACTTGTGAGATTCTTTAGCACATGGAAGAATAATGCAAAGCTCCAAATATGAAACAATATCTGAACATATTATTCTCTGAACAATAATTTGGCATTCGCATATTGTGCCGCTATTTGTGTCTGTTTGGAAATATGACCATGTAAAGAGATCTGCATACTGTCACGATTACTCACCATTAATCAGTTATATGTTTCAGCTGTAGTATTACGTGGCTGAAACTTGACTAGGTTTTCTTTAAAAGAATTGGAATAAATAGCCATCCATGTCTACTCAGAAGTAGATCCTACTGAAGTCAGTGGGGCTTGCTTCCAGGTAAGTGGGAAAATGAATGCCGCCTAAGATACCAGTTTAAGTTCCAATCTGAAGGCATGGGATCTGTTGCAGTGCTGTACCTTCCTAAACTGCCAGGGTAACATGAAAGAACCGGGCATGCATAGAGAGCCTGCCCTGCAGCTCCATCTCACCCTAGCATCACTCTTCAGGACACTGTGTTTACACTGGCAACACGCAGGAGCAACAATGTGGGCTTTTCCATGTGGTTAGAGGCTACTGGTCCCATCCAGTATCAAAGGAAGGAAAAAGGCTGTATTTGGCTCCCATGCCACAGAAGTAACATAAGAACCCAGCCAAAAAGAAGCAAACTAGACTATAGCTCAGTGGTAGAGCATTTGCCTTGCATGCCAAAGATTCCAGGTTCCATCCCCAGCATCTCCAGACAGGGCTAAGAAAGATTCCCTGCATGAATTCCTGGAGACCTGCAGCTAGTCAGTAGTGATAATACTGAGCTAAATGGAACAATGGTCTGACTCAGTATATGGCAGCTTTCTATGGCCCTATATTCATAGCTAGTCTTTAAGTTTTTACAATGATGCATCTCTTCTGCACTAGGATCTTATTAAAATACAAAGAATATAAAAGAAGAGACAAAGTATTAAACTAAGTTTTACCCACTGAAATTGATGGTGCTGACTTTGCCATGTTTGTTAATTTAGTGTGTATACTCTGAGTAAAACTTCACTGGAACCATCCTCTTATTCCCTTTCTTCCTGCAACAAATTATATCTTTCACATTGTCTCATTGAATGTTGGCAACATTACATTGACACTGCATGTCTCTCAAGTGCTTCTGGAATATGAACCCATAGCATTTTTCATTTGGCCCCACTCTGCTGTCCATATTAACCCTGTAGTCTCCCCATTCAAATGTCACAGGATGAGTACATATTGGGAGCAGTTCCAGCAGGGGTGGGTGGGGAAAGTCTCCACACTCCACATATTGAACATACAAGTGGAGCTCAAAGCTTCAGAACATCAGGGCAGGTGTTTGAAGAAAATTCTTGCAAAAAATGACATATTAAATAGGGAGGTCCTGTGAGCGTTTATTACTTAATGAAGTTACAGAAACCAGTAATTTGGATTAAGAATAGATAATAGTCCAAGACCTCAAACATCAACAATGACTGAAGTATCTTTACTTCTGTGGGTTTGCAGATAAGGATAAGGAATGGGCTATATGACACCTCACACTTGTTCATGAGGATATGTTCAGCATTTTAAGCACACAGCTTTATTTAAGATTTTATAAGAATTTCAATAGTTCTCCACAAGGCACTCTAGAGAATTATTCCTAATGCATTCCTTAAAATAGCTCCCTGTCAAGATATCAAATGGAAATTCTGAGCTGTTTCTAATGTTATGAATTTTCTACATGAATAGCACTTCCATGTAGGTAGCTGTGTGGACACTGTGTAGAGATCATCATATATGAAAAACATACATAAATCTGTATCACTGAGTAAATACTTGTGGAGAAGCAATGACCAATCGCAGCTTCTGACAATCTGCTCATAGTGCTCTGCACTATGAAATGTCCTTCACAGAAATGCAATCCATGTATGAAAATTCAATTTAGATGATCAAGGGTCCATTTAGTTCTGTATTCTGTGTACCACATCAGCAACTAGATACCTCCGTGAAGGAAGGTATGAAGCCAATAGCTTTCTCCTGCTGTTGTTTCTCAACAAATGAAATCTGAACATGGAAGCTGCATATAAATATCATGATTAGTAGCCATTGATAGACTTTTCCTCCATGAATATTTCCACTTCACATTGAAAACCATCCATATTTGTAGTTATCAATATAAGTTGTGACACTGAATTCCACAAATACATTCTCAACTTGTGTATGCAGACAAACAGATGCTAATTCAAATTACTGTATATGAGTAAAGTAAAGGATATAAGTACACCAGAACTAAGATTGCTACAGGGGAATCTTGATTAATATCGGTAACACTCAAATAGCACCTTTGATTTCCAACAGCTGCAGTAGAAACATAGAACTGTAGAGTTGGAAAGGGACCACCAGGGTCATGAACCCAACCCCCTGCAATGCAGGAATCTTTTGCCCAATATGGGGCTCAAACCCACAACGCTCAGATTAAGAGTCCCATGCTTTATGGACTGAGCACTTACTGGACCATTTGCTCTTCAAAACCATGTGTTGATGCATGCGAGTTCTGTAATCAAATACTTAATATATATCTAATCATGATCAAAGCATATTAAGTGGCTTTTGTTTTTGTGAAGCCAACAGTTGAAGTGTCTGGATTTGGGGACACCACTGTCCAGACTATGTATACTATAATGAAAACTAGTGTAGGCACTAGGCACCAACCAGCCAGATGCCGTTATCTCCTGTGCTTCTGTCTCAGGTTAGATTTAAATCTACATGCCCTTATGCTGTGCAGGTGCATTTGAGTCCTTGATTAACATGGCACAATATTTAATTACCTCACAGTCGCTCATGCCATGTCTGGCTATTTCCACATTGGATCTTAGAATGTGATCCCTTGTCATAGGTGTTAATTATTGAGGCAGCAATCTGAATGACATTAGCTCAACATTATTACAGCTTGCATTCTATGTAATTACCATATAGCTATAATTAATCTAGCATGAAAAACAACCTATTTTATTCTATGCTTTATTAAAACCTCATTGCCAGCAGAGAATGTGCTGTCTATTCATCTACGGTATCGTGCTGTTCAGTTCCCTCATTTTTACTGACTCCAGGGATGTTGGTGGCCCTCAGTCACTTTCTGGAAGTACTCATCACTTCACAGGATGATGCCCTGCATGAGCAATGCTGCTTTCTATTCGCATATCCCTTTGCTGATAATACAAAAGTGTGCGGTGATCCATTGGCTATTATTGACAGAGCTCATGCTAGACTTGAATAAGAGAAACTGCAGCCCTCCAGCCGTTTTCATTTGAATAGTGGAATAAAACCAGAGAGAAGACAGAAAGAAAGAAAGAGGCGTTAACTTTCCTCCTGCTAAATCTTTACCTTTTCAGGTGTCTTTTTATTCCAGTGGACTATTTTTGAATACTCTGTGGCAAACTTCCATTGATCTTTATATTCTAATACTAGAACAACATTGTAAAGAGTTTCTTTCTTTTCAGAGTTCCTTTTAAAAAATGCAACTGCTGTGTATAATAATTTCGTCGAGAAGGTCTGGCTAGCTATTATTCATGTGCTTTATTAGCTATTGTTAATTACTGTAATTTCTAGTATCCTTCTTCTACATCCGAGCTCTTGTCGGATTGTGGCAATTCCTTTTTAATATCTTCACAGTACAGAGCCCCCTCCCCACTCATTTAGTCAGGGCTGAGGGGGTGGGTGGGAAACAGCTGGTCCTTATTTGGCCTAGTGGAATCTCCTTAGATGTATCCTATAAGCTGCATACGCATCAAACATCTCCATTTACTACCTCTCCCTGGCACATCAGGTCCCCTAGCCTGGTAAGTGAAGTGATTCTGATAGCATACCCTCCAACATTTTCCAGCAAAACATTGGAACATGTGGCTTTGGGTGCTGCACTGCCCCATGAGTCAGCAGGCTCATGGAGAACCACAGACACCAAGAGAAAATGGAGTCAGCCTGCCGCCTCCTCTACCACAGCCTCTACCCAGCATCTGCTTGCTCTCCTCCCTCCTCACTCAGTTCCTCTACCCTCACATTGCCATGACAGCAGCAGTGGCAGAGAAGGGCTGACAAGAGTGTTGCATGCATTCGCTACCTCTGTATTCCACCCCCACAAGAGTTCTCCTTGAGGAGGGTACCCTGCTAAGGGCAAGCACTGGCTCATCCTTCTCCTGTGCTCAGCGGTAATGCTGGATGGGGAAAACATGACATTCGTGGATCAAATCAGAAGCCAGGATAGCTTCTGTAATACTGTGAATGTCATGGCTACATACAGACACTTGGCAGGCAGGCGATAGCACAGAGATAATGCTTTGGCCATCCAGATGTTGAACTACAGCTCCTATCATCCCTGATCTTTAGTCATACTGGCTACAGCTGATGGGAACTGGAGTTCAACAACATCTGGAGGGCCACAAATTCCCCACCACCCATATACTGAAATAGCCTTCCCAAACCACCCATGTACACATTAGCATATACAAATCTCAAACATAATTTCCATCAGATTTATTTCATTTTGTCTTTAACAAAGCAAGTTGATACCATTTCAGTTTCTATTGCTGTGCTAACAGAGTAAAACCCAAGAATCCGATTATTCCAATTCTTCTATAGTTTGCACTTATTTGAAACTAAGTAGTCTGGAGAATTAGATTTGGTTCAGAAATCAAAGCAATCCTATTGTTCCCTAGTAAGTATGACATGAGTCGCTCTGTTGCAACAATCCCTCTGCATTCCACTCCTAATTGCCTCCAAATTAACAAAAGGGTTAGATGCATCTCACTGTGAGAAAATGAATGCTTCTGATCCCTGCTGCTAATGATGATTCTGCTAAATATATACCAGATCAGTAGTTTAATAAGGAATCTGTCAGCTGAACAACTGAATCAGCCATTTTATGAATTATCTGTAAATTGGCAAGCCCTCGCAACGTTTTACTCTTTCTACAACGTAGGTGAATATTCTTTCTTCCTGTCAACAGCAATCCTCTTCCATCTATTTGGACACTAGAGATTGTAAAGCTGCCCCATTATGTAAATTACCCCCCTTAATACTTTTGAGGGGAAATCCACTTGTGCATCAGTACACTTTGCACACTGGCTACAGTCCTGCAAATCAGAAGAAAATTCGTAGCAAACGATACTCCTGCTTCCCCTTTAGATGACTGAGTATTTCTTCAATAAAGTCTGTAGCTTCTTTATTCTCCGAAGAAACTGATTAACAGCAGAGATTCAGCTAAGCATACATTTCAAATTTTCTCCTTCTGGGTTGTGTCTGACTGGAATTCAGAAAAAAACTAGAAATTTCCAGAGGTGGATCCTTAGACATTCAGTTGACAGAACTGTAAAAGTTTCACATTTTCTCACCTTCACCCACCCTGTTCTTTTGAAAGTTTTCTCTGGACGCCTGGATTTCTGATCACATAGGTTAGAAAATAAGAACCAGTAAGTGATTAGATCAATGTCAAGTAACTGGCTTCCCTCAATCTTCCCCTTCTCACCAACCCTTAACATGCTCAGTGGAGACATTTCTTTGGAACTGTTAGCTCAGAGATCCTGTTGTTCACTGCGGGGGGGGGGGGGGCATTGTGGCCCTGTGCAAACATTCAAATGCCACAAATGAAAAAGCTGAGATGATAATGTGCAATTGTTTTGCCAATTAACTCTGCAGATTCTTTAAAGGATCTTTGGTAATCAATATATGAGGGAAAATATATTTTTATTTGAACAGAATAGGAAAACCTCCTCAAACAGGAACAAAAAAACCAACAACCTCAAACAGCAAACCTTCTTAAAACTAGAAAGAACGTCAAGGAACAATTCCAAAGGAACAATTGCCTCCACCAGACCTTCACCCACATACAACACCAGATCCAACCATGGGAAGCCTCAACTGTGTTCGGTCCATCATCCTCTTCCTCTGACCACATTGCCCTGCACTATTTACACCTGCCTCAACCAGGTGGAGTGAAATATATCCACAGCCATTACCTGTGGCAATTAGGGGTCCTAATCAGGGCAATCAAGCCCCAGCTTGGCCACCCTTGAAGGCAGGAGTGTTCCTGCAAGGACTCACAGGAAGGGTTGGCTGCGTAAGGCCAAACCTACACTTCCTTGGTTTTTCTTCTGCATTTTCCACTACAGCAATACACATAGGCTGCGAGCATGTGATCTGTACTCTGCAAAAATGGAGGATACAGATACTGTATTCAGCTCATACATATATATGTGTGTGTATGTCTTTAGGCCTTTGTGTCAGGAGCAGCATAATAAGACCGCAGGAACACAATAAGGGGCTGTTAGATCAGCCCAATGGCCCGTTGAATCCAGAGTCCTGTTCTCAGAGTGGGCCACCAGATTCCTATGGGAAGCCTGAAGTAGGACATGAGCACAACAGCACCCTGCCCACTTGTGAATCCCAGAAACTGGTATTCAGAGGCATACTGCCTGAAGGCTGCGTATCTCCCCACTGACAAGAGCCTCCTGGATGTGCTCCTCCTCTCCATGTCTCACTGCAGCCCAAATTACAGTGGTAGTGGTGGTAAGGGGCAGCTTAGATGCCACTGCTGGCTTCCACATTGGATAGTGCCTGGCAAGCAGGCAGCTGGTGGCAATGATGGGGAAGGTTTAGGAGGAGCACTTGGGGGCAATGCCAGTGATGATACATATTTACTGAGGCAGGAGGATCCCATGGAAGTGTCTTGCCAAAGGTCCCCCCAAAATCTGGAGCCCACACTGTCTTGTGTACATGTTCTGATGAATGTGTAGAGGTGGGGCAGCTGGCACCAGTCCATTTTCCTCTCCATCTGCTTATTTGTGCCTTGTCTGAATGTCTACACATGGGCAGAATGGCATTTGCAACAGATGACATGCCTAATTTTGTATTTTCTCCTCTCTGATTGATAATGATGTAGCTTTTAGGCTGCCTGTTTTTTTAAAAAAAAATCTGAACTCAAATAAAAGAAGGAAATCGAGCCCTTACTGAGACTATCATTATTTTCTTGGAGTACATTCCTCCATAATATGGAACTAAATTTAATACAACCCTCCAACTCTAGATTCAATAAAACAGCAGTGTCTATTAAAAATGAAAAATAGCAAAACTAGCAAATGGAAAATTAAATGGAGTCAGGCCTGTCCTAAAACCCAGGAGAACAGGAGAAATATATTTCATTGCAGTGATATCCGGTATGATATTGACCATCACTACTCTTGGGTTCTCCTCTAGAAACCATTTGTTGCATTAGCAACAAACCCGGGAACAGTGATTTATTTCTGAAATCCCTGGACATGCTGGGTGGCGCAAAGGTCTTAAATCTGCTGACTAAGATAAATTGCATGTTGGAGTACATTTAACAAATGATAATGCAAAATGCAGGGAAATATATAGCATCCAAGATAGGGGAGGAGAACAATACATGACCAGCCTGAGAACTATTTTAACGCAACACATGAATAGATATTGCTGCCTAGGGAAATTCCTTTGGCTTCCCCTAGAATAAAGTTATGGGCTAGGGGCCTGTAAACTTTGCAAATTCTGTGAGTAACTTGCGAAGGAAAGAAACTATGAACTTCAAAAAGGATGAATCGTTTTTAAACAGCTAAAAGTATATGTAGCATAATGCCAAGGAGCATGGTGGACACAGGGTGGTATCCAACTGGTGCTGCTCTGCTGGTGGAAGGTTTGTTGGTCCAGCACAGCCTTCTGTCAGTGGAACAGAGCTTTGGCCATTCTCTCTGGTCCTACAGCCCCCATGCTGCTTCTCAATCCTTTCCAAAGCGTTTCCCACCATGTGTGGGTTTACTTAGGGGAGGAATATCACTTCTGTCACTGGAGAGGCACAAACTGAATACAACCCAGTAGTTCCATGTACTCCGTTTACTTGCCCTGAGAATAGATTGATTTATTAGGCCTTTGAGGAATTTAGGACTGAACCCGCTCAATGAATATAAGTGCTTCCCTGTGAAAACCACTCTGAGGCGGCAAACTTTGGTGCCAGGTACAATTTTAATATTATACTTCTTTCAAATAAGCATTTTTCGATATAAAAACTGAAGAAAGTAGTGCAGTCACACAGCACATGGGAGGACTGTACCACTAGAGCTTCACAATCCTAGCCATATTTACTCATAGTTACTTCCACTGACTTCAGAGGTGGTTACTCCCATGTATGCAGCCTTAGATTGCAACCTTACAGAGTTTCGTGGCCCTCCCTGGATTTTAAGCTCTCTAGATGGTCCTTTTCTGTGGTTGCCTTCAGATTGGATGTGGGCTGGTATCTTCTAGGAGCAGAGCCCTCACAATAGTGGCAACTCTTTTACAAAATTCTATGTTCCTTGAAGCCCACAGTGCCAACTCATGGCTGGTATTTTTAAAAGCAGACTAAAGCCATTTTGTTTCGATAAGCCTTTAGAGATTCATTTCATGATTGTGTGCTTTCCCTAGCTCATTTCATTGTCATCTTCCAATAGATTCAAATAATTTAACTTATATATGCAACAGTTTTAAATATAATGTTAGCAACTGCTAATAGGAGTTATGGGCTATTCAAGTAGAAAGGGAAGGTTAAACCGAGGCAGACAAACAATTGCTAAACTATAAATTGGTCCTCAGAATTGGAGCCTGTCAAGTCAGGTCACTTCCAGGCAACCTTTTTATTTATTGAGCTCTCATTCTGATTTGTTTGTGGGGAAGTTATATAATGTTGTGTCAAAAGAAGTGATAACCCATTCTTTCCAGTATTGGTACATTTTCCCCATCACTTTCCTTATTTCAAAAAGTCCAGTCTTTGGGAGATGCAAGTTTGTTGCGCAAGATCTCTCAATCAGCTCAATCATGCAACCCGAATTTGGCGGTATGTGGCTGAATCCCACCTGAGAGCAGTGATGACAGTCTGGAAGTGCCCTCGGTGGCTTTCATGTGGGTTAGCAGGGTACAGAGAGCAAGGCAAAGGCTGGGATCCAGAGGGCAAGGCAGAGATAAGATAAATCACAGGAAATATAAGGCAAAGGACAGTCCATGGCAGCAAGTTCTGCTCCTTATTGTTTAGACCAAGGTGATTGATGACGTTTGCCTCATGACCTGCTCTAGTTTATTATATGGCAGGCAGAGATATTGCAGGCATTTACTGTGTGAGCTCTGCTAGCTGTAAAAAAAACCCAACCTACTTCCTCATGTTTTCCCTGGACTCTGATATCCATTGAACAATAATTGTGATACTGTAATTGGGGGGGGGGGGTTCTTCCCAGGTAAACAAAGGATTGCTGCCTTTCTGAACATTATTTTTTTTAATGTATGACATTTCCCTGTCTCCCACCACAACAGTTTCCTCACACTGCATTGTGAGAAAGTAACATGAGACTTAGGCCTACAATTATTTTGAAACCCTTGATTTACTTATTTTGTGTTATAATTGTTGCACCTTACTCATTTTTAAGGATTACATGGTTCCCCTGCCCCACTTGTATCCTCAAGTAGTAAACTCACTGCATGATTTTGCAATTGTATGTATTATTAATATGTTCCGGCCTTTGCAGATGAAGAACCTCATTGTGTCACTTCTGTTTCCAACAGAAATTGTGAGTTCAGGAAAGGTTGCCGTATGATCCACCAAAGGCATTCTCACTTGCACTGTACTGATGCTGTAATTAACTTTATATTAGGAACTTATTGTTCTATTTGCTTTACTGAAAGAAGCACTTTTTAAAAACACACATAAACCGTTCTATTAAAACAAATAGTCCTCTGTGCAGAATACGTGCACCACAAGGCAAACAAAGCAGTAAGCAAAATCATACTACATTACATTGTTTTTAAAAATGTGTAGTACCATATAAAATTATTTAGATATAACAGCAGGGGGGGAAATCAACTGGAAATATTTTAGCTGAAATGAAAACAGTGGTATTCAGGCAACTTGGGGATGCGGAACGTGATGTCCTCCCAGTGTTCTTGGACTTCAGCTCACATAATGCCTGACAACTGACCATGATGGCTGCAGCTGATGGGAGCTAGGTCATCTGAAGGGCTACAGATTTTCCACCCTTGCTCTAGATAATGGGCAAGGGTGGGCAGGGAGAATGAACAGAGACAGTTCAAGGGAACAGTGGTAGAGCATAAAAGTCCCAGGTTTAATTACTGGTAACTCTATTTAAAAGGATTGGATATCAGTAATGAGAAAGACCTCTTCCCGAGACCCTATAGTGCTGCTGTCGATCAGAGTACACAGTACTGAACTAGATGAATCAAGTTCTGAATGAAGCCAGTTTCATATGGTTACACATACTCACATACAGAATACAGGCACAGGCAGAAAAAAACAGGGCTCCAATTCTACAGGTTGCAGCTTTTACTATGATGTGCATAGAGCGTTTCTTTCCTCTGGCCACAATGGGGGTTGTCACCTAATTGGTTATGTCAATCACAATTCACTGACAGTAAAGGGCAATCTGGCATATTCAAGTTCTGGGTGCAAGCACATGGCAGTGCTAATCCATCTGGCAAACCCAGCCTGAAATGCTGCTATTGGTTTGCCTTCCTGAATGCATTAGCTCTAAAATACTGCTGTGTCTTTAAAGGATTTGTAAAGGAAGGGATGTGGTTTGATGGTATCTTTAGAACTGAAGCATCAGGCTGCATATGATATCATAAAAAGAGTAGAGCTTTAAAATAAGAACAAATGTAAATGCCCCCCAAAAAGAATAACAACAAATCAGCCAACTACTGTATGTCCTTGAGCAGTTTCTACAAGGGCTTGATAATGTGAAATACCAAAGGAACCAGACAGATGTATGAAGGCAGTTGAGACAAGGTGCCTCTTCAGTGTTAATGAGAGGTGAGGTTATCTTGTCTGTGTTCAGATAAAAAATAAAAAATAAACCTACCGAGATATTGCCCCCCCAAATAGGCATGGTTAAAGAAATACAGAGAAACAATGGGATATTTAATAATTTCTTGAACATATCTCCTCCACAGAAAGAACATTAAGCAGTGTAGAATGATAACTTACTAGTTTAGGAAGACAAAATGAGGGTGGTTTGTGTCCCATTTTATTAAAGTAAATTCAGTTATGAAAGAGAACAAAACATTTAATTTCAATTCAGTGTAGAAGCTTTGTTCCATAGAATACCATAAAAAGAACTGGAAGGCATCAGCCTTTTTGCTGTTATGTGATTTAGTGTTATCACTGTCACTAATAATGAAAAAGAGACTGAGGACTCTAAGCAACTCCTAGTAGTGCCAGTGTGGTCAGGCCTTGCTTGCTATTGACCATTCCAGACTGCTGCTTGGCAGAACTCAAGGCCCCCATCCTGGTCTAACCAGGTCTGGCTGTCATCTACATCACTAAAGACCTACCTGCAACCCCTTTCCTCCCCTATTTGGCAGCAACGCTGCCAAAGCGGACACGGAGCAATGGATCCAAACTACAAGAAAGAAGATTCCACCTAAACATTAGGAAGAACTTCCTGACAGTAAGAGCTGTCGACAGTGGAATTTGCTGCCAAGGAGTGTGGTGGAGTCTCCTTCTTTGGAGGTCTTTAAGCAGAGGCTTGACAACCATATGTCAGGAGTGTTCTGATGGTGTTTCCTGCTTGGCAGGGGGTTGGACTCGATGGCCCTTGTGGTCTCTTCCAACTCTATGATTCTATGATTCTATGATTCTATTCTTGAGTTTACTAGGCCTACACCAGAACCTACTGCAGATTTCAAATAAGTTCTGCCAAGAAACCTGTCCCCACTTCTTTGAATCTAGAACTCTTAAATGTGGTCCAGTTCTACCAAGGTAGAATTCAGTAGCATCTTATTTTAGCTGTTCATATCAAAGGAATAACTATTTGAGGTGTGATTTTATGTTGCAGCATGGAAGTTTCTATAAAGAATCTCCAAGGTTACTTGGCAGAGATAAATGAACTTTCCTAATCACACATTTATTTTTATTTTTGTAAAGTCCACCTTTTACGATCCTGAAAATGCAAACATGCTTTTGCCTGGCTGATCAAAAATAATCAGTAATTTTTTTAAAAAGAAATTATTAGCTAGCCAATACTTAGTTTAAAATTACAGCTATAGAAAACAACAAAAAAGAAATTTATGTTTATCAGTCAGATTAATTAAACGTAATGAAGTTTGTGTATAAGTCTACATGAAACAAAATAATGCAAAGATAAAAGGCAGTGGGGTGGTGGTGAAAACTTTGATAACTAATGATAAAATAGATGTTTATTATAATGGCACCAAAACTTTGAAACCAAATAGAAGAGAGAAAGCCATTCTAGGATGCAAAGAAGACACAGAGAACTGTCGTCATATAATATTTCAGAGGTCCAGCCCTGCTTTGTAGGAAACCTGTAGGCCAAAATTGCATGTTCAGTTCCGAGATTTTGTGTGGGAAATTGACTGTGTAATTTCAGACTATGCATGCAGAATTGTACATACACAAGACCCAGTTGGGTATGCTATCTGCATGGGGGAGGGGGGCTAGTGTTGTGTTAAAAATCTGTTCCAGGTTTTCTTGGGGGGGGGGGACTTCTGTTTTTCTGCCTCATTCTTGAGGTGCGTTAGAATTTTTTTGCTTGCTGGGTTTTGAGCTAACCTTTGCATTGCAAGGTGGTCAAAGGTGGTATGTGTGTTCCTTTCTAGCATTCTGCAGCCTCCCTGGCTGTCTGCATTTCCTGATCTGGAAAAGTCCCATGGGAGAAGTTAATTGCAACTCAGGCATCTGGGCAGGCTGCTCAAAATATCAGACTGCATGGCAAGATTATATCTAAAAGAATGTATGAAAAAGGGCAGCAGTGATTTGGAAGGAAAAGAATAAGGTGTAAATAAGGGACTAGTTTTGACTGGTGAGTAGTAACCCAACCCAGTAGTAACAGGGTTAAACCACAGAGCCTAGGACTTGCCGATCAGAAGGTCGGCGGTTCGAATCCCTGTGACGGGGTGAGCTCCCGTTGCTCGGTCCCAGCTCCTGCCCACCTAGCAGTTTGAAAGCATGTCAAAGTGCAAGGAGATAAATAGGTACCGCTCCGGCGGGAAGGTAAACGTCGTTTCCGTGCACTGCTCTGGTTTGCCAGAAGTGGCTTAGTCATGCTGGCCACATGACCTGGAAGCTGTACGCCGACTCCCTTAGCCAATAAAGTGAGATGAGCGCCACAACCCCAGAGTCGGCCACGACTGGACCTAACAGTTAGGGGTCCCTTTACCTTTACCTAGTAACCCAAAGCCTCCAACAGAAGTGTATAATGCTGCTGCTCCTCAGAGACAGAACGATTTGAAAAAAGGAATAAAAAGGAAGAGACCCAAAATGAAGAAACATGAGGCCAAGACCCCAAAGCACATAAGAGTCCACGTCAATCATTCTTCTGGTTACAAGCTGAATCTGTCAGCCACAATAGACTTGCCCCTCCTATCTTTCCCCACCCTGGGGTTTACACTACCTCCCTGCTCCATCCCTGGTAAACATAGAGACATTGCTTTTTCTATAGCTTTGTGTTTTCTTTTCTTTTTGCATTCAAGGCACCAGGACATTATGAAGTACTTGGGGGGGGGGGCGCACTTTGACTCTGGGCACCTTGTATAGATTCCACTCCAGCTTGAGCTTCTGTCTCTGTCTGAAGCTGCTGTACCACCCCCTGTAAGAAGTGCAGAGTCTCAGCAAGATGGGAAATCAGGTTGATTCTTTCAAGCAATTAGGTCTGAGGTTTTTAAAACTGCTTTATGTGTAATTTTGCAAATGAAGGAGGCTATATTTTAGAAATATTATCACTGAAATATTTTCAGCAATTAATGTTTGTCATGTGTGAACAGTATACGCACTGAACCGTGGCTTTATTCTGACTTGGGGGGGTGTGTATATCATATGATTATACACATAAAATCATTGCTCACAAATTGGGTTGCCAGCTTTTCAAACAGCTTCTGCTCCTATGCCTTTAACAATGGCTTTATTTGCAGGAATTAGAATGAACTGCTACTTCCTACCGATCAAACCATTAAAGGCACAGGAATAGAGGCTGTTGAAAAGTTGGTAATTCTGTGCTGGAATGTAACGTCTACTTGCACTTGCACAACAGATCTGTAAACATGAGGTTTGTGATCATTGCTGGGCGGGGAGGAACCTTACAGTAATACACTGAAATGCAAAATCATGTTATTCCCAATAATTTCAGTACTGTACACTCAAACTTGTGTCTTTGGGTGTGAGGGTATGATGTATGGTCCAATTTCCATGATGACAAAAGAAATATTAATGCTATTTAACCACAACTTGTGGAAGTAAACTAATGAAATTCAGTAACACAAAGCCTTATAAAATAACCACTGTGTTAGAGCTCTTGCCATCTTTATGAAGCCATAATCAAGTTGTCTTGTAAGAAAGTAGATTATAGCCTCATAAAGCAATATGGTGGAACTACTGTACAGTATTGTTATTTTAATGCATACAAAGGCAGCATTGCAAGAGGAATTTTTGTCAATGTCTGTAATATGGTGCAGTAGCTATAAATATAAAGATCAATCAAAATTGAACTTGATTATGGCTTTCAAAATATCAAAACAGGAAAGTAAAAACATATAAATGTGAAGTAGTTTAGCCAGTTGTCAGAGCAAATTTTACAACAAAAGACGTTAGTACTTTAAAATACCTATTTGTGAAATACCATGATGTAAACATCTCAACAGCTGATCAAGTTGTAAGTTTTAAAAGCTAGCGTTCATGTATTTTAAAAAACACAGAGAAAATAAAAGTTTCCCAGAAGATGGAAACATAACTACAGTCCAGCCTATCTGCACTTACTTGAAATTTGTCCCATAAGTAAATCTTATACAACCAAAGTTTTACTAAGCTTTATTTCAATAAGCCAACTTTAACCATGCTTTATTGGTATTTTGCAATGGAATTTTTGTTCGAAATGCATAGAAAAATAAATTATACCTCATTATTCCACAGCTAAAATTATTAAGCTCACTCTAGATAAAACACAAACTGCAACCATAGTTTCTTCTTGAGTTTACAGGTTGTGGTATATCTGGAGAAGATCCAACCAAGACCTGGGTAGGCAAGATGTTAAGCCAAGCTATGGCTCAGTTTGCAGCAGCAGCAGCAGCAGCAGCAGCAGCAGAACCAGAATAGGAGTGCAGCAACTGCAATTTCCTCTCCAGGAACTCTCATGCTTGTATGTTTGTGCTAAGCCATGGGTTCTGCTTAGTTTTATGTTCAAACCAGCTCATTAGTAAACAGGTGGTTTGAAAATACTGAAAGTTATAACTTACATACCGTAGTTTGAATATAAAGAGATAGATACACACACACAATTGTATTAAAAACATTTAAATTTGCTATGTTTTATTGTGGCAGTTGAAGGTTAGTGTAATCATAGGTGGGAGTTCTGGTGCCATTACAGACTGAACTAGCCCATTCCTCCTGCAGATAGACAGATGGCAGTGCAATGATGTAAGATGGCCTTTAAAAGTCTTTTAAAATTCCATGCTTTGGAGCTATTAGCATACCAGTCAAGATAGTTAATGTGCACTTTGTAGAAAAATAGCATTTACCTGTTTAATGCTGAACTGTATTCCTGATGGAATTTTGCAGATATAGAGGGGTTGCCTGACAGTGAAAAGTGCTGAAAGGTAATGGCGGCAAATAAATGCATGGAGAATTATCTTTAAATGGAACATCCATAAGTGAAATTACATACGACAAAAATGTAGAGCTGCATTAAAAACCTTTCTGTGCTATGCTGTGAGAAAGGGAACAAAAGAATGATGCCAGCAAGTGTCCTGTGTTTTTTCAGAAGCTCCAGAGAGAGCCAGTAAAATTATGCCAGCTCTTTTAATACCGTATTTACTCAAATCTTTTTTGGCCAAATCACATGGTGAAAATTAAGGTGTGCATTAGATACGATGGCATGTTTACATTCGCCAGCAAATACTTTTTTTGGTTTCAAGGTTCTGAAGATTGAGGTGTGTATTTGTTTCAATGGCACATTGGACTTGAGTAAAGATGGTAATCAGATATTCTAAAAATTTGTTGTTTTATAGGCACTTTTTTAAAAAAAAAATATCCAAATATATGGTGAAAATGCAAGGCCAAAAACAAAACAAAAAATCCCCATTTGGTTAAGAGAAAATAAACGCCAGGAGCTAAGTACAAATATCCTTAGGTTATTCTTATCCTAGCCAGGAAAAGAACATAGCGACACTGCTGTTAATACATATGTAAGGGCTGAAAATGGAAGTTCTTTTTAGATTATGATTTTAGTGCAATAAATGCAGAGTTGTTAGTCATTTACTGCACAGGAATGTGGGTCAAAACATCTTCTCTCAAGTGAGCACTTCTGTTGTTGAGATGCTGCATATTGATCACACTCACAAAGCAATCATATGTACTCCCCAAGCATCTTTGTTTTCAAGGATCCCCAAAGGAGCTTACAAGTAGTTGGTACCTGTCTGTCTTGAGAAACAATGCAGTGCATCTCCTGGGGTGAAGTCAAATGCTGTGCTAGCAGTACCAAAGCGACCTCAAGCCTGGGCAGCTTTTCCTGGGCTGCCCAGACAAAAATACCTCTCTCACAACCCCGTCAATGCAGTCCAAGGGAAAAGAAACCAATACATTTGGCGCCAGCTTGGCTTCAGGAGTTGCTGGAAGGAAGCATACAAGATGCCATCCAACTGTCTCAGGAACTACACTCCACATTTGTGTAGGGTTTGCTCTTTAGCCTTTTCTTCTCCTGGAGATGTCCCACAAGGAAGCAGGTACTGATTTTTCCTTGGGGTTTACTCCCAAAGCCTTTCTCACGAATGAGTGTAGCCGCAAGGCAGCAAAGATTTAGGATCAGAGTTTTCCTTCTCCTTAGTGATGTCTCTAAGGTGCATTAATTCCACCATGTTCACTATTGTAGCTTGCATATGGAATACATTTTGCATTGCAGGGGGTGGCTGAACTTGCCAGTGGTTGCCATTACTGTTCCACTTGCTTTCATTTACAGCAGCACTGGCCAGGGGAAGAGGCATAACTTGGAAAAAGAAAACTGGAAGAAACTCCACTCTGAAAGTGGAGATAGAACATATTGATTGAGATTAGCAGCCATTGATAACCTTATCCTCCATAAATTTGTCTAATCCTCTTTTAAAGCCATCCAAGTTATTGGTCATCAAGTTATTTCTCTGCTGCGGGAGCAAGTTCAGCCACATTCAACCTCAGTGTTATGAGAGAGGGAAGAAAACTTCTTCTGCTTTCTCCATACATTCCTATCATGTTACATCTTACCCTTTCTTTCTCTGAAGGGTTGATTTACAAATATTTTATTCACACCAAGGAGGACAAATTAAAGCGGCAATGGAAGTCAACACATTGACTCACCCTATTAACATGAAGGACTAGTAGCATTAAACACAGATATGCTGAACAAGCAAACTCAAACTTCTGTTTTCCATGATTTTTCAAGCCACTGAAATCCATGTAATTGGGTAGGGAGTAAAGCATTAATTTTCATATTGTAATTATGTGCAGAGACATCACCTTGCCGACTAAGATCCGTATAGTTAAAACTATGGTTTTCCCAGTAGTGATGTATGGAAGTGAGAGCTGGACCATAAAGAAGGCTGATCGCCGAAGAATTGATGCTTTTGAATTATGGTGCTGGAGGAGACTCTTGAGAGTCCCATGGACTGCAAGAAGATCAAACCTATCCATTCTTAAGGAAATCAGCCCTGAGTGCTCACTGGAAGGACAGATCCTGAAGCTGAGGCTCTAATTCTTTGGCCACCTCATGAGAAGAGAAGACTCCCTGTAAAAGACCCTGATGTTGGGAAAGATGGAGGGCACAAGGAGAAGGGGACGGCAGAGGTCGAGATGGTTGGACAGTGTTCTCAAAGCTACCAGCATGAGTGTGACCAAGCTGCAGGAGGCAGTGGAAGACAGGGGTGCCTGGTGTGCTCTGGTCCACGGGGTCAGAAAGAGTCGGACACGACTAAACAACAACAACAATTATGTGCATCCTTTTTGACACCTCTGTCCTTTAAATGCTTTGGTAGTTGACTATGGCAAAGTATTCTAATATTCTTTTTAAGAAAAAAAAAACATTAAAGATGATTTTTTAAAAAAAAATTATCTCAAAATATTTCTTTTTCTTTTTTTCTGACTGCAGTGACCGATGTGGTAATTATTATTCTCCTCCAATAAAGCAGGTTAGTTTTTTAAATGTGTGCTGATTGATGCTGTTAATACCAACTGGTGAAGTACATTCATGTCTGGAAACCTGCAAAGCTGCATGTTATTTTCCAATCCACTCACAATTTGCAGAAGTGAGAAATCATACTTGAAAAGACCCCCTCCTTCCTATAGACAAGAGATAAATGGATAATGCTCAGCATCAATAATACAGCTCCACAGTCATTGGCAGTACATGTTATCTAGCACTGTTGTCAAGTCTAGCTTTGCAGGCACCTTTGAAGTAGAATGCGTTGCCACTGTGACACAACAGAAGTCAGACATCTCATTAATTATTTTTAGTATTCTAGAGCATGGGAGACCGGGACAGAATGTTGTTATCTGTGCAACTATATTCCATTTCTCAGACAATAAATGCTTAATTATAGAAATTAGCATTTCGTTTTTATAAGGATTTACTGGGGAAATATAAATAATTTTAATCTGCAATCATGGCTTGCACACGGAGAGGAGAATTAATACAAACAGGCACTTTTCTTAAGATTTCTAACAGGGCCAATGGGAATTTGATTCCCTTCTACTGACTTCTCTAGAACTCCATCTATTCATACTGGTAGATGATCTGTTTCGCAGGAAGGGGATATTGCAAGTAATGTAATGGTGTTGAAGAATAGCTTTGATGTTGGGGTCCAAGGTGTATCTAGTTGAAATGGCCCAATGTAATGGTGACTAAATTGATCTTTCATTAACCTTAACAATGAAGTTTAACTACATCACTGAAAATAAATTTTAAATGGCACACATTCCACAGAGTTTTTGTAGTTTAAGTAAAGAGCACACTATATTGACTGACACTGCTGTATGAAAACCTTCCATGCTCAGACTACAGCTCCCTTGAAGCTCCTGGCAAGACTATGGGGGTGTGATGAAGTGAGCTCATTATGTGTGTTACGGTGAGCACATAGAGATTTTGTTACTCAGAAATCTGTGGCAACCGCACCACCATAAAAATAAGTGAAAATCTCCCAACGGTTCTATATTCTATTTTCATATTGTCACGTTGCAGGGGTTTTTTTTGTTTTTTGTTTTTATATAATTGCATAAAGAACTATGTGAAGCAGTGAGTATCCTAAATAAATTTATAATTAGCAACAACTCTTGCCTAGAGTTGGCTGGATCCCTCTAGTTTTACTCTGCAGATGTTGAACTTCTTTATCATGGCCTGCATGAGAAAGAATGCCACATCTCTGAGTGTAATAGGACGTGTTGTATCACCAGCTCTTTCGGGATTAGAAAGTGTGTGGATAAAATAGGGAGCTGTTTGTGGGATAGTTCTGGAGCATACATGTAGACATGCTCAGTTCTTCCAGAAAACTAAATTAAGTAGATAAGGGAAGGGAAGGAAGGAGATGAGCAGGAAGAAACTTATTTTATCATCCTGTTTTTCCAAGGTTTTCAAATATAGTAAATGAAAAAAATACACCCAAAGAGAAATGCACTTTAGAAAATGACTCTCAAAATGAACTTTTATTTATTGAAATATTTATATCCTTTTTGCCTCACACAGTGAGACCCCCAAGACAGCTGACATCATTAAAAAATACAATAATAAATAAATAAATAAATAAACTGCAAATTAAACAAGCAGCAATAGAGAGGAAATGCATAGTATCAGACCCCCGAAATCTCAATGAGAAAAAGTATATAAATCCTATAGTGCATAAACCCCAAAAGAGACATGTTTCAGAGCTGAACTGAAGTTAAAAAGTATATCTTATTTGAATGTTCTATCTGGGAGGCATCAACTGGGGGAGGAAGGACGGTGCTGATGAACCCCAGCAAGGCCTCTGCTCAGCATGGAGAGAAGAGCAAAAGAAAAAAGAGCAGAGTCCATTAGCAATGTGAGGAAGATGTCAAAGGATTAACTATGTCTCTGAGCAACATCAAGTAAGGGGGAAATGAGCCATAGCCCTGGATGACCCACAGAGAGGCAGAGTACAGCAGGTAGAGCATAAGAAGGAGCACTACAGAAGGAGTGCAGAGAAGGTTGGAACCAGAGGATCAAATACCAAGATAAATTAAGCCTTTAAGTATAGCCCGGTGAGGGGAAGCACTTAAGTGCACCTTCCTATGAAAGAGCCAAGAAGCTCGCTGCACTTCAAAAGCAGCAGATTGCTCCAGACAAGAGAATATTATTTTCCTTTGCTTTTGTGTATGTTCCCTGAAGCTGTGCAGCTTCCCATATGGCTTGCTGCGCTGCGAGAGAGCTCTCCGTTGCAGCCGGAGTGCAAAGTCTAAATGGTGATGCAAGGCTGGCTCCAGACCGGAAGAGGTCAGGCCAGGCAAGAGTGGAACAATGGCTTCAGTCACTAATGACAAGAACGTTGGAGCTGTCTTCTCATGTTGTTGTGCAATGCATTTGCATTCACTCTTAGGAGGAACAAAGACTTCCATTCTGGGCTCCTGAGAAGGTTAATTCCATAGTGGGCTGGGTTGAGGGTGCTTCAGAAGGCTGGAGACAGTTCTGGACTCACGTGACCTCAGTTATAGTGCAGAGCAAGAGTTTTTATTGCCAAGGAGGCCTCTGTTCACTGCAGAGGATTCAGATAAGGGAAGGGGAATGTTATCTTGCTGGAGAAGAGAGGCCATGTTGCCTCCTCATGACAAGGGATTGTTCCCTTAGTCAGGGAACACTGCAATCCACTTTCTCTACTTGTATCCCAAGTGCCAGGAGACCAGGCTAGATTATGAGTCAGACATAGGTCCAGCCTTACCATTAGGCCAGATGCTGGGGATTTAGGAGAAGTGGGGTGGTAGAGGTCAGAGATGTGTGTGCCACATAACCTGCACTGTCTCACCTGAGCTAACCTGCTGCCCTCAGCTGGAGTGGCTGATCTGGTCCCAGTGTTTGAGTAAGATTCTTTTTGTTTCTACCATCCTGAATCATTTGGTCTCATTAGCAAACTTGGCCAGCTCACTGTTCACCCCTAACTCCAAATGAGTTTCGAACAAGCACTGGTCCCAATCCAGATCTTTGGTGAGCCTCACTGATTTCACCCCTCCTTTTGAGAAATCTCAATTTATTTCTTCTCTCTGCTTTCAGTACTTTAGCATTTACCAATCCATAGGTGAACCTCTTCTCTTCTCCCATTTGCTCAGGAGTCTTTGTCAAAAGGTTGTTGAAAATCCAAGCTTGAGGGAGATAATATCATCTGAAATATTTACCTACCCTTCACTGGGCTGCTTTGTTCATTATATTTTTAATGTGTACATAAAAAACCTTTTACGTATAAAAGCATACCATGTGCCTGCAACAAATGAAAGTTTACCACCACATGTATAAAACAAAGTGCATGTACAGTTAGCTCATTGTTTGTGGTGAGTGTTAAACCTGAATGCATAGTGAAGGTCATCACTCCAGGTGCTGTGGAAGGGAATGTAAGCAAACTTTAGTTATGAAAACTCTGGCCCATGGTTTAAGCTGAGCTGAATGTTTGCTTTTAGGGCATAAATGTCCCAGTTTTCCTGGGCCCTGGTGGAACTTGAGAAACAGAAGGCTTGGCAACACTTTAGTCAAGCTGATATCATTCACCTGCAAAGAAGATACAAGGTAAGTGAGTGACTTTTTTGAGACCCATAGTACACTGATAAGGCTTTGGAATAAGTTGTTCCCCGCAAATAAACACCTATTTCTGCAGGTGTCCACTCCTACTTCATGTTTACAAACCCAGAGCTGCATTTTAGCATGAAAGAGTGGAGGGAGCCATGAGACAAAGGAGTGACTCAAAAGATAGGAAATTTTGGAGGTATACAGGGATACAAAGAGACTGCACCATGGAGCTCACTTCTTCAATTTTTTATTGTTTAGCTCTAAGGCTTTTTCAGATTCTGTTTGTTCTGGGGTCTGTTGTCTTCTTGTTGAGAGCCCTTCTTCAGGTTTGAAGCTGTTTGGGGCCATCTTCCTCTGAGCCTAGCTCTTTGGGGCTGAATTTTGGCTCATGAACATACATAAAGAGATGAGGCTTGTGTGTTTATTTCTCCCTTTTCCCTCTTTGGGAACACTTTTCTTAATTTTTTTACCTAAGATCATTTTAGGTAAAATGGTTTGGATATTCCTGTTTCCTATATCCTGGCCATCCAGACCGATCTCTAGTAATAAGTCTACAGGAGCTTGTTTCTTGGAAATTCACTCTGTATTGGTAGCTATGGCCTTCTGTTAAACTGAAATGCCATGCCGTTAGCCTAGCTGAGATTATTATGTAGTTAGCTTTAACTAGAGGGCTGGTAGAATGTAGGTAGGCCAATGTTGGATTCTGCAATGGTTGCTGCAGTTATCACTGAATACTGTAATCCTTGAATGTATTAGGCACTTTATGCTTTCTTAGATTTTTCATTCCCCAATATTTATTTATGTACTATTTTTTCTTTCATAAAGTAAAATGCATTCACTGACCTACTGTTGGTACATTTAAAACCAGTCTTTCCAAATGCATTTTACCTCTTCAGAACCGATTTGGTCACCACTCTCTTTATGCACTCACGCAAATTAGAAAAGGTAACCTGGATTGGTCACAGCTTCCATACATTTGGTGGCAAGCATGTTTGGATCTAGGTTGTTATGTACTGAGTTGAATAGGATCCAAACTGTAGCAGTCTGATTGGTCCTAGAACAATAGGATCCAAAAGGCAGCAGTCTGATTGGTCCTAGAACAATAGGATTCAGAATGCAGCAGTCTGATTGGTCCTAGAACAATGCAGCAGTATGATTGGTTGGCAGGAACCACCCAATCCTGCTCCAGATAGAAGTGAATCCACAACCTGATTGGCTTACAGTAGAATTCCAGAATTAGCCAATCATGTGCAGCCCATTGTGTAAATAATGTATATAAAGCAGATACTGTGAGGGGACATTTATTCATTCCTCCTCACCACTATGAGCTGAATAAAGAGCATGAAATCACTTTGCGACTCTGAGTATATTTCACTGGCGACGAAGGTGGGATCCCGCTGAGCTGACTGCCACACACAGCACCGCAGCACCGCCAACTGCCGCACCGCTGCCTCGCACCGTGTATCCAGGCTTCAGCTCCGGGGCACAAGGAACTCAGAATGGCAGCCAACAGCAGCTTCTCGCCATTCAACCCAGCATCTGGAGACTGGGAAGCGTACGCCTCCCGTTTCACCTTCCTCCTAGAAGCCAAAGGGGTCACCGACGAAGAAGACGCCAAGAAGAGGGCGATATTCTTCAGCGTCTGCGGAGAGGAGACGTTTGAAATCGCCCGGGCTCTCCTTGCGCCTGAAGACGTCGCTACTGTTCCATACAAAACAATAATGGAACAGCTGAAGGGGCACTTTTCGCCGCAGCCCTCAGTGGTGGCTCGTCGAAATGCCTTCTACGCAAAGCGGCAAGCCCCTGGGGAAACCATAACTGGGTTTGTGACCTCTCTCCGCCAAGCCGCCCGGTTCTGCAACTTCTCAGAGCTGGAGAACATGCTTCGTGACCGCCTCGTCGGTGGCCTGAAGGATGAGAAGCTGCAACGACGCCTCTACGCTAAGAAGGACCTAACGTTCCAGGTCGCTCTGGAGGAGGCCCTGGCAACAGAAGCTGCCGAGAGGTCGACCCAAGAGGCACGGCCGAGCCTGCCATCCCAACCGAGGGTCCACCATGAAGACCTCACCGACGACTCAGGATCCGACAGGGAGGAGGTGCACCGAGTACAGCAGCGCACTCAAGCAGCGCACAGACCACAGCTGCCTCGACGAGAAGGAGGGAACTGCGCAAGCTGCGGGGAGAGTCACGAGAGGAGGACCTGCCGTTTCCGCAACGCAGAGTGCAGGCAGTGCAGAAAATCGGGACACATCGCCCGGGTGTGTCGGGCTCGGCCCACCCGACACCAGGCATCAGATGACCAATCCAAGAGCCCCAGGTCCCGGGGCCCAACGCACCAAGGCAACTCGACGGAGCTCACGGACTTCCAGGTATACCAGTTGCCCCACCCCAACGTAGAGAAAATTTATGTAGAGGTACAGATAGAGGGGGCCCCATGCCGCATGGAGCTTGACACGGGTTCAACTCTATCCATAATCTCGGCAAGGACCTTAAGGAAACTGTGTCCCACTGGGGGTCCCAAACTCAGGCCGGCCCCATTCACCCTCCGGGACTTCCAGAAACGTAAGGTCCCCACAATGGGGGTGGGGACCTTCAGGGTGCAATACCGAGGGCGGACGCGGCAACTGGACTTGCTTGTGGTCAAGGGCCCCTACATTAGCTTACTGGGATTGGCATGGTTTGGACCACTGGGGCTAGCTGTCACCGGGGTGAACCACACTAGCTTACAAGTGGACGTGGACGCCATATGCAAGGAATTTCCAGGGGTTTTCGATGGGAAATTGGGACAGTATACGGGCCCCCCCATTGCGCTACAGCTTGACCCCGCAGTACGACCGGTCAGGCTCAAGGCCCGCCGGGTCCCGTTCGCCTTGAAACCCCGTATAGACGAGGAATTGGACCGACTCGTAGAGCAAGGAGTGCTGGAGCCGGTGCCTAATGCTCCCTGGGAAACCCCAATCGTCACACCCGTCAAGCCTAATGGTTCGGTCCGCATCTGCGCAGACTACAAATGTACCATAAACAAGGCCCTCACGGCCCACGCATACCCAGTGCCAGTGGTCAGCCATGTCCTTGCCACCCTGGCTGGGTCGAAAATTTTTGGCAAGCTGGACTTGGCCCAAGCATATCAACAGCTGCCAGTAGATGAGGCCACAGCAGAGGCACAGACGATTGTGACGCACAGAGGAGCGTTCAGGGTAAAGCGGCTGCAATTCGGTGTCAGCGTGGCACCAGGCATATTCCAGAATATAATGGACTCTCTCCTTAAAGGGATTCCTGGCGTCACCCCCTTCTTCGATGATGTGTTGATTGCCGGCCCCACACCAGAGGAGTTTGAGGACCGCCTCCGCACCGTTCTGCACCGTTTCCAGACGGCGGGTCTCAAGGTGAAGCGGGAAAAATGTCTACTAGGAGTGCCTCAGGTGGACTTTCTGGGATTTATGGTGGACGCAGAAGGGGTCCACCCGACTGGGGACAAGGTACGGGCCATTTGTGATGTCCCAGCGCCCAAGAGCAAGACTGAACTTCAGGCCTTCTTGGGACTATTGAACTTTTACCATTCCTTCCTTCCCCACAAGGCGGCGGTAGCGGAGCCCCTACACAGACTCCTGGACAAGCGGGCCCCTTGGGTGTGGGGCCAGCGCCAGGAGGCCGCATTCCAGGCAGTCAAGGACTTGCTTGTCTCAAACTCGGTCTTGGCACACTTCGACGAGAGGCTGCCGGTGGTGCTAGCATGCGACGCCTCACCCTATGGCATTGGAGCTGTCCTGGGGCACCAACTCCCGGATGGAAGAGAGGTACCGGTGGCGTACTTTTCCCAGACACTCAACACAACCGAGCGGAACTACTCGCAAATCGACAAGGAGGGTCTGGCAATCGTAAAGGGAGTAAAAAAATTCCATGATTTCTTGTACGGGCGGCCCTTCACCGTGGTGACTGACCACAAGCCGTTGCTTGGCTTGTTTGCCCCCGAAAAGCAGACCCCCCAAGTGCTGTCTCCTCGCGTCCTCAGGTGGTCAATTTTCCTTGCCAGCTACCAGTATGCACTGATTCACCGACCTGGGAAGGCGATGGGCCATGCGGACGCCCTCAGCAGGCTACCACTACCGGAAACAGGCCCTGACCCAGCACCTGCACAAGAGGTTATGAGCCTGGAGCTGCTTCCCGACCGCCCCATTCAGGCACAAGAAGTTGCACACCATTCCAAGAAAGATAGGGTCATCTCCCGGGTCCTGGACTGGGTGTGGAGGGGATGGCCCAGCAGCAGCCCCGGGCCAGAATTCGCCGGCTACACAACCCGCAAACATGAACTGTCGGCCCACAAGGGGTGCCTGTTATGGGGAAGCAGAGTCGTTGTTCCCCAGCCCCTCTGCAAAAGGGTCCTCACAGCCCTACACGAGACACATCCAGGGGTAGTAAGAATGAAGGCCCTTGCCAGGAGTTATGTGTGGTGGCCGGGGATCGATGGAGAGATAGAGGCCTGGGTCAAACACTGCCAGGCCTGCCAAGAATCCCGCCCAGATCCCCCAAGGGCCCCAGTCCAGTCCTGGGAGTCCGCCCGAGCACCATGGTCACGCCTGCATGTGGATTTCGCTGGCCCCTTTCAGGGGAAAACATTCTTCATAGTGGTGGACTCCTACACCAAATGGCTGGAAGTCGCACTGGTACCGTCCACTTCCACGTCCGCAGCCATCCGGGTACTACGCAGGCTGTTTGCAACCCACGGGCTCCCTGACACTCTCGTCTCAGACAACGGGACTGCATTTACGTCAGGAGAATTCCAAACCTTCACAGCGCAGAACGCCATCCGCCACAT
This sequence comes from Podarcis pityusensis, assembly GCF_964106645.2. Classification (NCBI taxonomy): domain Eukaryota; kingdom Metazoa; phylum Chordata; class Lepidosauria; order Squamata; family Lacertidae; genus Podarcis; species Podarcis pityusensis. The sequence goes on from NC_138027.1 coordinate 42,716,431, forward strand.
CCGTTCGGCGCCGTTCCACCCTGCCACCAATGGCCAAGCAGAACGCATGGTGCGGACCACCAAGGACACCCTTCGCCGCATGACGCAAGGGGACTGGGAGTACCGCCTTGCCACATTCCTTCTAGCACAGCACAGCACCCCCAGCTCAACGACTGGCCGGAGCCCCGCTGAACTACTAATGGGTCGGCGCCTTGCAATCAGATTGGACCGCCTTCACCCCGATAGAGCTCAGGATGAGGTAGTGGTGGGGGAAGGCAGGAACCCCCGGACCTTCGAGGCCCAGGACCCAGTGTACGCAAAGAATTTTGGGGCAGGCCCAGCATGGGTACCCGCCACAATCACCAGGGTCACTGGCCCCGTGTCGTACGAGGTGCTAACGGATGGGGGGCAATGCTGGCGCCGCCACTGCGACCAGATACGGCGACGATTCCCGGGAGAAAACCAGGAGGAGGACAGGTCAGAGGAGTCCCAAGGGAACAGCGGGGCAGTGAGGCCCATAGAGCAGGAGGGGCCAGCAGGAGAGGCAGAATCAGTAAATACAGAGAGGACCCGTGAGGCCGATAGGACACCGGAACCAGAACCACGACTGAGCGAGCCGGTTGCACCAGACCAAACAGCCGCATCACAGCCAGCATCCTTGGAACACGAGCCAGAACCCGGAGCCCGGACCAGGGAACACCCCAGGCCACAACGCACACGTAGGCCGCCGGCATACCTTGAGGACTATGAATGCGACCTCCCGGGCAGGACTGGAACTTAGAGGGGAGGGGTGTTATGTACTGAGTTGAATAGGATCCAAACTGTAGCAGTCTGATTGGTCCTAGAACAATAGGATCCAAAAGGCAGCAGTCTGATTGGTCCTAGAACAATAGGATTCAGAATGCAGCAGTCTGATTGGTCCTAGAACAATGCAGCAGTATGATTGGTTGGCAGGAACCACCCAATCCTGCTCCAGATAGAAGTGAATCCACAACCTGATTGGCTTACAGTAGAATTCCAGAATTAGCCAATCATGTGCAGCCCATTGTGTAAATAATGTATATAAAGCAGATACTGTGAGGGGACATTTATTCATTCCTCCTCACCACTATGAGCTGAATAAAGAGCATGAAATCACTTTGCGACTCTGAGTATATTTCATAGGTAATATGCAAAGTGATGCATAATTGATGGAACATATGTGTCTTGCATTTTGGTCTAGATCCAAATGCATATATTATGAAAGGCAAGCTTTCAAACATAAATATGTCCTTCTTTCATGGAGAATGCATGGCAGTCTCATTTAACAACAACAACAACTCTGAAAGGCCTTCATTAACTTTCCACTATTGAAATTCTCCTTTATCCTCTAACCTACAGCTTTACAAGGTCCTCATCGCTAGTGAATTCTCTTTGCTTGCCCTGCTAAACAACCAACCTCATCACATAACCATGACTGCCCAGACAGATCCCAATTATGCTAAAGAATAGACTTCTCTCTCTAATCCCTTTAATCCTTTAATCTCCGATTATTGGAAGGTTTGTTGTAAAAGGTGGCCCATTTATTGAGAAAATTGCATCATATCATATGTCAATTAATGTACTGCTTAATGTACCAACAGGACCTGTTACTGGCAGTGCAAGTCAGTTGACTGCTTGCCTTCCATTTTGTCCTTGGTTTGGTATTAAATTGTGGGTTGCACGGCCTCTGGCTCTATTCAGATTGTAGATTATTCCATTTTCTTGATGTTTCCTTACCTGATAAATTCCACCTTTTCTTTTATCTTTCACATGACACAAAAACTACTTCCAGAAATCTAGCAGAATATGGAGGAAATTTAGCACTATTGTCTATGTTAATTGCTTCCAGAAAAAAAATCCATTTGCAACATCATTAACCCAGAATAATGTGGGAGTAAAAAGTGATGAAATTTGGGGGGGTGGGATATGGCTTATGACTCTTTCCCCACATTTTCATGGGGGAATAGGAAGTGTGCATGTGCAGAAAGGGTGGGATATGTCCAGTAATGTTCATTGTCGTGTCATACCACACCCACTGGTGTGAATAAAATTTAGAGATACAGGGAGGTATATAGGTCAAGAAGCCACTGTTCCATAAAACAACAGGTACTGCAATGTGAAAGGAATGTTAGAAAATCGGGACAGAAATGCTAGCATTATAATCAATAAAAGTAACAGAAAGAACCCCACAGCTGATTGTAGCCTCTGTTTCTGGCATCCCAAATATTGTCCAGTACAAGAAATTTCTCCCGTGCTTAGGACTGTACTCCCTCTAAAGGAACAGGTGCACGACCTGTGATTACTGTGGTAACTGTCTCAGTCAGCTTCAACCAGTTGCCCAGCTGTGACCCTATGTGTACAGGGATAGACTAGGTTCTGTTGTCTACGCTCTGGGAACCTCTAGGGTAGACTGCCCCCCAAATCTCCAGCAGGTTCAGGACTAGTCCATGTGCCCCCACAACTCCCCTTCATGCACTCTTGCAGTGGGGGAGAGGGTCATTTGAACCCCATTTTCTTCTCTTTTGGAAGTATACAGTATAAGCACAAACTGCATTTTTCTTGTTATGTAATTAGCATTTGAACACATCTGAGATTATGGGAAGCTTTTGATAATATTTGCCATGTTTAACAGTTACCGAGCTAACAGATATCAATCAAGGTTATTTTATTCTTATTTCCTTGAATTCTTGTATAAATCAGGTATTAATTATCAACACATTAATGATATGTGAATCATCACCATCTCCCAAATCGTGCTTTTTATTTGTCACCACTGCTTCTTCTGATGTTGAGACATGGTCCTGAACATTAAGCCTCCCAACTGATTTTCAACACTGTTGAAAGGCTCTTAAGCATTTCCTAACTTGTTTCCCACAATACATGAATGACAGAATATTTTAGGAGCTGTATCTGCAGAGTGAAAGCTGCAAAGCATTTTCCAGGTAATCATGAAATCTAAAGTGGGTAGCTTACTATGACTGAGTAATGCATTCTGAGCAGATATGAGTGCTTTTGTGTACTTAACATTGGGATTTTCTTTTTGATCTCAGTTTCCACATTTAAAAGCATCCTAATCTTGTAGTTTTATGGCTCATCTTGAATGTTTATCGAGAGTTGCTGTCATGGTGGATATACATGCACTCCACATGTACTATATCTACCTTTTTTAAAGTAAAAATAAGAGCTACTTTTTATTTTTCTGTTAACATGTATTCCATTTTTAAAAATATGTGTATATAGATTTAAATTTTGGTTTATGTGTTAGCATGAATTATAAATTGACAATTAGTTGATAGTCCAATTTTAGGAATGTGAATTTGGACAGGGAACATTTCAGCCATATTTTATTTCCTCCTTAGCCAATGGCTTAAGGATAACCTGTAGTCTAATGGCTGTTCATGGGATGTTTTCTGTTTTGGTGGATGAAAACAAATCTGCAGAAAACAGTCAACCCTCATCACAACTGGTACAGCGAAACACACGTTGAACAACAAATTGTACCTATGCAATTGCAAAAGACTGATGCAATTAAGTTGTCCTTTATTTTTACAAGGACCAAATTGTAGCTATTCCAGGGTTCACCAAATGATGTGTGTCAGCATCAGAAACAGCATCAGAAAGGAAAAAGCCCTTACATCTGTGCTCAGACACCCCCAGAGATCCCAAGGTAGATTCATACATGAAAGCAAGATCCTCTGGATGTACAGGTAACAGGAATGCATATACAGACACATAGATGGACATCATGATCTGTATTTTAGTACTCATTTGGGCTCCAAATCATTGATTGCATTAGTCTTTTGCTGTGGATGGGAATAGAAAACTTCATCTAGACTACTAGAATGTGTGCATGGCTAGAGCAGGTTTTGGACCACAGAATTAAAAATTTAGAGATCTTTTGCAATAGTTGCTTGTACCAGGAATAAATACTAAGCTACATACAACCTACTAGCCATGGATGGTGATCTACTAGGGGGTCGATAAATCTCCTGCTTTTGCATCCTGCCTGGAGACAACTGCAAAAAGTCAGGTGGGAATTTGTCAAGTAACAAACAAGGTACTTCAGCTCAGAGGCCTACACCATGGGCATGCCTACCTTAAGCATCACATAGCTTTGTAGTTGTGAACTACAGTTTTACAATTCTTGAAAAAGAGATGTGTTTCATATAAAAATGATTTTGAATTCTCTACCATTTCCTTAGGATTATTCCACTATATTCCACATGATAAATGTGCTGGCTATAGTACTTTGAACATTACATACGTAGTAGACCATGCAGATTGTCCTCACCCTAGTCATCAGATCAATGATTAGATGAATTGGGGAGGGGGGCTGTCTGTGTGTGTCACATGACTGTGAGCCTGAGAGTGTGGAATGGACAGACCCACCACAGGCATGCAGCTCCTGGAAGGTTGGTCAAGGGTGCATAGCTGTCAACTTTTCCCTTTTCTTGCGAGGAATCCTGTTCAGAATAAGGGAATTTCCCTTAAAAAAAGGGAAACGTTGACAGCTATGCAAGGGTGAATGCAGCCCTCTGACCCCCACACAAAGCCAGCCACCTCCACCACACATGTGATTTATTACTGCATTTCTGAGATTCCTAAATTTGTTGCGTTATTAGCTGCCTTTGAAGTATAACTTTAATGTGAAATAATAGAAATAGTTATTGGAACATTGTTTGGAGAACTTGGTTATCCAGCTTGCCTTGGGACATGTGAGATTTATTGCGCCCCCAAGGAAAGTAGAGGAGGCTTGTTTGGTAAGTGTGACCCAAATATGTCACTATTGTTAGGGCAGCGCTGGCAACAAAGAAAAAGGTGGTTTAATTACCGTACCTGATGCTGGCTTTCCTCTGCTTGCGGCAAGAGGCAAATGCATATCAAAGCTCTGGGATCCTAACAGCCAAACTGATAACTACCATGATGCCTGATAAAGTATGTATGTATATCAGGACCACTGCAAGGACCACTGAGGAAGCAATGGAGGAAGACCTAGAATCAGCAACTCTGAATAGACACCTGTGATACAACTCTTATCTAAGGGCCAAATAATTCTCTGTCTGAAAGCTGAAAGCTACAGCTCAACATACACACACCCAATTTGGCAACAGCCATGCAGAAGCATGAGACGTATAATGTAAAGCACTTAAAGAACGCAGTGCATGACCCAGTTGATGGTAGTGTAGTGTTGTTACACGCTATCCCACTCTTCATGAGTGGTGTGAGATTCCAGGGGTTTGGGGCGCTTACCTAGAGTTTGTGTTTCAGGAATAAGGCACAGCAAGGACTGTGGTATCTTTAAGCTATGGGTCAGGAAACTAAGGCCTGCGGGCCAGATCAGGCCCAATTGCCCTCTGGATCCAGCCCACAGACAGTCCTGGAACCACTGCTTGCATTTTTTTTCCAGGTGCCATTTATTTCCCCTCCCTCTGTCACACATACTGCAGAAGCTCCTCCCTCCTGGCTCCTCCCCCCCCGCCCTGCAGAGGAAGGGACCTGGGCTTTGATTGGTGCCAGCCAATTCGAAGCCTCGCTGCCCGCACGCTGAGGTGCGGCCCAGACTCGCTATAGGCCCGCCAGCCTCTCTGTCCATGGCCGCGCTGTGGGCATCGTGACGGGCATGTCACAGGCTTCGGCTGGAGCTTGGCACACCTGCTGGCCCTGCACCTCGCGTCCGGGAAAGCTGGCCAGGAAAGGAGAAGTGCCACCACTGCCGTAGGCTTCCAACCTCAGGCAGAGTAGCAGAGGATGTAGGAAAGCAGGGGGAGGGGAGGGGCTGGGGAGAGATGTGGAGAGAGAAGCCCTCCTCCGCCCCGCGCTCCTGCGCCTGCAGTTTGGCCTACCACAAGGTCTGAGAGGCAGTGAACCGGCCCCCTCCTAAAAAAGTTTGCTGACCCCTGCTTTAGGCTATATGGTTTTATTTACACATAGCCACAATCTGCACCTAGATGGAGGGATTGCAGGGGTTCTGGCTTCCCCCCATAAGGGCAGTATTGGATTAAAAGGACAGCAAAAAGCCATCCTCTGTGTTTCTTTCTCCCAGACAGTCATCCCCAGCTTAATCAAAGTTCTGCCCCTCTGAGGACCTCCTCCCCAGCCTACGTCATTCAAAGTTGAAACACTAAACTGGGCTTCTGCTTCTGCTCACTAGCACCCAACAAATTTCCCTTTACCTGGCAGTCTTGCCCTCTGATGGTTTCCTTGATGGGCCATCACTGGCCTTTGTCCCCAGCTAATGGCCCATCCAGCTAGGACCAAGGGGTTTCCGTGTTTGGAAAAGTTTAATCACACCTTGAGTAATTCTAACCTTTAGTAAATTATAACCTATTTAGGGGGAATCTACCCCATCCCTACAAATACATAACAGTGTTATGATTTTGGCTCATCTTCATTCATAACAACTCTCCTCTACTTATTTTTTACTTGCTGTCATTCATATCTATACTCACAGTTTATCACATGATGATTAGCATTATGTTGAAAGTTGGATCGTTTCGATTCAGATTTGAAATGCATTTTATTTTTATTTTTTTATGAGCTGCTCCTTGAAAACAGTAATATGTTAAAGAAGATTTATCACCACTAGGTTTTTTTTATGCCATTATCTTAGTGGCTAGAGCCAGGCAGCAAACTTGAAACCAGATAATTTTTCAGAATAATCTAAAATAGAGAAGCAATCTCTTCCTGCCCCCACTAGGTCTCCCTGAATATTTACTACAGACAAAACGAGGTGGGGCGGGGGAGGAGAAAATACAATTTTAATGGGAAGTTATCTAAGTGCATTGCAGCAAAGAATTTGAGTGCAATACAAAATTGCATATTGTCTCACTTGGCTTCCAATGCCTTTTTGTGATGTTAATGAAGAAAGCATCTTTAAAAGCACAACAGCGAGATGAGTTTGTACCAGAAAAGTATGTGTTGGCTGCAAGGTCACAAAATTAAGGTCATCTACTCACAAAATTAAGGTCATCTACTCCAGTGCTCAGTACAGAGCTGATCCATTCTAACTGTGGAAGTAATTATTTAGCACGAAAGGACAATGAAAAATTAAAGAAAAGAATAGATTGGATGCAGATGTAGTATTCTAAATAAGATTTTATACTAGGCTTCTATGAAGAGTATATTAAATTAAACCAGTCCATAGCTTGGCGGGTATTTAGACAACAAAAGAAAGAAGTGAGATGCCAATATGAGAAGCATAATGGCCATGCTTTTCAATAACAAAAATCTCATCAGTGAAAACCAGCTTTTTGGCAGTTTTTAAAAAATGCTCTTCAAGTACCTTTGGTACCAGGTGATGATTGTGTGACATGATCAGACTGCACAGGAAATGCATGAAGCATTGGACGTGTCTTCAGATTCCTGCATTGTCTCCCCTTGTGCATGCTGCAGGTACGGAATCTGTGGGGTTGACAGTAAGTTACTGACTTTGCAGGGGATCTGAAAATATGCACTGCTCAACTCTCCATTCCAAGTGTTCTTCATCAAGCGAGCAAGAGTGCTGATGCCCCCTGTTTGTGAGGAAAGCAAATATACAACAAAAAAGAGAACCCCAAGCTGTAACATTATTTGTCTAAATGTCACAGCTGCTGCAAGAAAGACTGTGGGTCCTGGTTATCACTATAGCATTATTTGGATATTCAACTCATGGTTAAATAGAAGATACAAGGTGGGAATGAGGCATCTGTGTGGATGGAAATGATTGCAAATGTCCAAAGGGAGGAAGGCTTCACATAAAGATGCCTAAAATCAGCAGTTCTGTGTTTATATAAACAATTCCACCAGCTCTGTGTGAACCTGCTGGGACAAAAATAGCAAAACACAGATGGCTTCAGACATGGCGCTGCCATGGAAGGAACAGAATGCACATCTGAAATCACTTTTGAGGTTGCAACTAGATGTTATGGAAGGTCTGGGGCTGCTGCCATTCAATGCCACTGTTCCTCTATTTCTGTTGAAGCCTGTTTTAATACAAAGTACATTTTAACATCGTCAAGTCTGCCTAGTGCTGGCTGTCAGCACTGGTTATCAGGGCACTCTCGCAGCATGATGATGTCGCATCGCATGTTAGGTAAAGCTATATTTTGATGAAAAGGATGCAAAGAGACTCAAGTCACTTCCAAATGACCAGCTCATTGAGCATTCCTCCTGATGTGATCGCACATGTCTGCAGGGAGGTAGTGCACATTCTCATTTGTTTCTGAGGAGGTTATATGACATTGGGTCAAACAAGCATTATCCCTCACTTTCCAGTGCATTTATTTCCCAATCACTTTCCTTATCATGAAAAAAGGTCTGGTTTTCTTTTTGGCAGGGCGGGCGGGGCGGGAGTGTTTTGTTGCACAAGAGCGCTAAATCAACTTTAACTCTGCAATCTGACTTTGTCAGTATGTGACTGAATCTCACTACAAAATAGAGACAGTCTGGAAGTGTTCTCAGTGTTTCTTGGACCATTTAGCTCCATCCTGTGTCATTGCAGAGAATCTCATAGGACCTCACCTGAAGGGTTATGTACATGGTTGAAAGCATCCTCAGTAGCAAGCAGCATTGTGTTACTAACAATTAAATGAACACCCTATTCTGTTTAAGGGCAACTGCCTGGAGTGAGGAAGCCTCTTATACATGCGGTGGCTTCCATGCAATGTATAACTGTGGAAAATCAGGGTTCTGCATCCTGTAGGAATCCTACATAAGTAGAAGGACACTTCAGTCAGTAACTTTGAACTCATGGAGGCTGCGGGCAAGATGACAGACCTGTTGCACTCGTCCCTGTGTTATCTTCCATGTGCAGAATTACCCCTTACAGTAATGCCTGAATAGCTGATCCAATTGAGTAAATGTCCTTGGAAAGCAAGGGAATTCTTTGGAACGCTTTTGCCATTTAGCAAATATGAGTTCATGCCAGGTGAGGCATCACTCAGTATTTGCATGTTTCTTTTGCTCCCTTCCCTATGAAGATTTTTTTTCCACAAAATTCTAAATTACACTGGAATGTGCCTTTCAGGATGACTATACAGATGTGTTATTTAAAGCCTCCATGTTTTGAATAACATATTTGGCTTGCATACTTAATGTATATTTTAAGTTATTAATGAGCCCGCTGATCTGAAGAAAGAAAATGTATAAATAATTAACACTGAGCTAATGCTGGCTTAACAAACTGGAAGCAAGACATTTTTTTTTTTGAAGTTGTCACTACAGAATTAAGTTCCCTGCATTTGTCAACAAGTACACAATAATTTGCCACCATAATTCCACATTTCACTTCAAGGACACTGAAGAACTTTAGGAGTTTAAATACAAATTGCAACTCTCTCTCTCTCTCTCTCTCTCTCTCTCTGTGTGTGTGTGTGTGTGTGTGTACATACATACATACATACATCCAATTCAGAGGCACTTTAGGAGCTTGGAGAAATTGTTATTACTGCCTCACAACCTAACTTATTTCAGGGTGTTGGGGGGAGGATGAGGGTGGGAGTGAGGAAGAGAGCCATGTCTCAGCCCCTGGAAGGAAGGGTTGGGTGTAATGTGAAAAAAAATCATTCTCCAAAGTTATGCAAGGTGGAATTATTCTCATAGCCGGCACGAGAGAAGGGCTGGGAGAGTTGCATTCAAATTAGGACTCTCCAGATGTGCTATTCATGGATAACCCTTTATATGCCTATTTATCTGAAGAGTGCTGGGAACATCAACTCAGTCCCTTTAGCCAAGTTGGTTACCAGAGTGGTATCTGACCTTGAACTGCCTGCATTGTTGTAAGTAGAGTGACTCAGTCCACATTGGAAAGGTAGTTCATTTCCCATCTGCATTAATGCCACACCAGAATACCCTCTTCTGTGATGTGTTCAGAGCCAGGGGTGACAGATGAGGCCTATATTCAAGTATTTTGTGTAGGTATGAAGTTCTGTTTAACTTTGATAATTCAAGAAACTGGAAGGAAATAATCACCCAAGCAAAATTTCTAAGATGCCCTATTGTCTGTTCTGTTGAGGAACCATAGAATCAGCATTATCAGTGAGCACCCCTGTACTCTACGCAAGAACAAAAAAAAATCTTTTTATAGTTCACATCCCAAAATAGCATGATAAAAATAAATCAACCTGGTGCTCAGAACATTAGGATCGATGAAAATTCTCATGCTAGTACCCTTCCAATATGCTAAAGCAGAAAATTCCATCTTGACTGCAGACATAGTGTTCAATGCTTAACTTAACTCTCTGCATGGAAGTAAGGATCAACTTTGCTAAGCATAAAAATGCAAAGCAAGCTCCCACTTGGCAGGTGATATATTTGACATACCTCTTTATGTGAACATTTCCTGAATAGCACCCGGTACCATTGCAATGTTCATAATTATTGCTGAAGAACCCCCAAAAGAGACAATTAAATTAAAGAATCCACTTAGGTAACAGATGCCAAAGTTTCACTGTTAGATCCATTTGTCATAATATTCAGTCCCCTGACAATAATGAACATCCGTTTGTCATGTGCAAATAACTAAAGATTATGCATGATTAACTCTCCTACCTCCCTCAACAACAACAACAACAACAACAACACTATCTGAAAACTGCTTTCAGCTGGGCCATAATTTGTTTTCTGAATGTGGGAATGATTAGGTGCAACAACTGAAACTGGCTTATTTGCAAATGTTGTTTTAATAACTTATTTTAGGCTTGAACTTCAATATGTTGTGCACCTGACAGAGCAAATCACCTTTTCAGCAAGGGAATAATAATAATAATAATAATAATAATAATAATAATAATATTTATACCCCACCCTCCCCAGCCAGAACCGGGCTCAGGGTGGCCAACACCAGTAAAATTACAATAAAAACATAATGGGGGGGGACCCAATTTAAAATACAGGTTAAAATACAATTTAAAATGCAGCCTCATTTTAATAGTAGCCCATAGATCAAAACCATAAGGGGAGGGAAACATAAGGGTCAGACTGAGTCCAAACCAAAGGCCAGGTGGAACAGCTCTGTCTTGCAGGCCCTGCAGAAAGATGTCAAGTCCTGCAGGGCCCTAGTCTCTTGTGACAGAGCATTCCACCAAGTCAGGGCCAGTACTGAAAAGGCCCTAGCCCTAGTTGAGACCAATCTAACCACCTTACAACTTGGTACCTCCAAAGTATTGTCATTTGTGGACCTTAAGGTCCTCTGCAGGGCATACCAGGAGAGGCGGTCCCGTAGGTACGTGGGTCCTAGGAAGCAGGCAACATCAAAAAGTGCCAGCTAATACTGGACCATGCTCTTTAAACATTTCATTGATATGTCAGCAAAATGGCACTACTATCTCATTTTTTAAAAAGAAAAGATATGGCACGGCAAGATCTAAATGCTAGTGTTGCAAAGGTTGTATTGGACATCATGAGTATGTGAGATTTACATGCTTGAGCATTGAGATCAGAATACATTGTATCTTTAGCTATTATGTTGATTAAAAGTACATTACACATTCCTTAAGGGGAGCACTTTTTTCCTGAAGGGAACAGTTTAATTACACTAGACTTTCCTACTATTTATGAGATTCATTGAAGGTATGAAACTGTAGCTTGATTTGTACCATCACTTCCTACACCATCTGGGTAGTATATCTCTGTTTCTAAGGAGAGGAAATGGTAAAAATCCTGCAGACAAACTACAAACATGACAGAGTGTTTCAGCCTTTACAAGAGGAGATACATCATGGCATGAACAAACCATTACTCTCTAGAAACATGATTGAAACATATGTTGGCTAGGGAAAAATAACACCTAAGTCTTTATCGCTCTCTCTTCCTCTATAGGCAACCACATTAAATTTCTAGTTTTTATACCATTTAAAAAAGAAGAAAGGAACAGAAAATTTTGTTAGAACAACTGTCACTTTTACTTTTTATTATGATGGTTGTCTTAAATATTTCCTTTTTTTATTTTCAAACTTTAAATAGATGGTCCCAAGGAGATAAGAACAAAGGGAAGAACAAATAACACAAAGAAAGGCTGTGCATTGCATTTGTGCAACAATGCAGCCCATGCAAGTTCTATGTTATCATGTGCAGTGGCAGCTGGTGCCCAGTAGACCTGGTGGGGCTGCTAGGGCTTATAGGGGCATGAAAAATGATCAGTCACAGAGGTGTGGCCATGTTGTTCTGCTTTCCTTCTACATCCTCCTTCCTTGCTTCACAGGTGCTTCTCTGCTGGGAGAAAAGTTGTGGGGCCCACTCCTGTTATGGTTCACTCCTTATCCTCTTCCTTTGCAAAGAAACAGTGGACACATTGCAGTTTTATTAATACTTAGCTCCTACATGTCTTACCTTGCTACAAAAGGGGTCCCTGTTGTCTCAATTTCTAGTGTGGGTTAATGCCCAAGAAACTGTACAGAGCATTTTAAATTTGCCAGAGTCTTTTATCCCCACAACAACCCTGTCAAGTAGATTATAGTTGGCAATTTTAGATTATCGTGAAAAATTAGCAGAACAGCAAAAACAACAGCACTAGCACCTACACCTATTATGGTATAAGCTTTGGGGGCCTGAATTACACTTCATCTGATGCTTCATTCTTGGTAATCCATGAAAGCTAATAGAATAATAAATTTGCTCTCCTCTAAAGCAGGGATTCCCAATTAGCTAACTACTGTGGGCCCCCTGTTTTTTTCAAAAGCCAAGCCATGGATTCCCTAAGTGCTACAGAGACCTAACAGTAGATTAGCATAACTGTTTGTAGAGCTTCTCAAGGTTAAAAAAAAAGTGGGGGGGGGGACACAGGAAAGAGTGTGTGGCTTTGAGATTTGAGGGTAGGTTTAAAAAATAAATTGCTTGTTATTCTCCTTTGGAGGGCTAGGCTCCTGTTACCCCGGCCTTGACTGATGATTTGGTTCTGTCATGCTGCATCAGATGCACCAATCGTCACACATATGGTCATTCTCTGGAGTTAAAATTCAACATAAATACATCAGTGGGCATCATTCTGTTTAGGGTAGGAAGAAAACCCTCTAACTAGTAGCATTGTTTTTGTTTTAGAACAGCTAAACAGACACAGCCTTCCCCAGCATCATCTACACACAGTATAAAAACAGATTGTGACCCCCTAGGTTGGATGGAACATCACTCCTGAACACCTGTTCTCAGTTGCAAATTAATTTTCATAATAAGAGTGAGGGCAAGCTCACAGAGCAATAGCTTCCACATGAAGAATCCCTTAGGAGCACACAGGAGCCACGATGAGGCTTGTGCCTGGATAGCATTCCTACAGAGGGAAAATTTGTGCCTAAACATGGAGGGTGTAAATGGGGTCACCCTGAACTGCACAATGGTGGAGGCCCTTCTTTGGTGGTGGTGGTAGGGTATCAATGAAGACTGCTGTATGGGTGAACTAGCCCTCTGATCAATATCAAACTCTTCAGTCAAGAGCACGTGGCTTTATCTAGCTGGCAATAATTTCGCTTCAGTCAATTCTCTTTTTTAAAAGATTTAACAAAGAAAAGGGAAAATGCTGGCAACATTACTTCTCCCTCCCCGTCTCTTAATAGGAAAGCATGATTTCACACATTTTCAACAGACATGAAAAGCTTGCTGAAACACTTGCTCAGTCATAACAACATGTAATCTGGACATTCAAAGTTGGCACATCATGAACTGGTTCTACGGGTTCATGCAAAAATATGTTGGCCTATGTGCTGACAGTGACAGTTGCAATCTGGCAGTTGTGTACAATATTATAAATGGCTCTTTATGTCTTGGTTTCAGATTCACACCTTGGAGTTGGGTCCAGGACCCTTTCATGTATTTTTAGCAGCAGTAGAAAAGATTCCTGAAATAAGAGTTATTTCATCCAAAACTCATTTCCTTTCCAGAAAAGAACTGTCAAACAACAGAACTTATCCTGGTAACTAGAATATGAAACATTTTCTCTGAAACCTGTTGAAATCAGTAGGTTTAATTGTGCTTGATCTTGACCATGTCCTTACTTACAGTTAAATTTGACAAATGAGGTACACAGTAGTTAGTATTTCAGTTGGCTTCAGTCAAAACTTCTAATTGTTCCAACCATTTTCTTGGTAAACTTGATGGAAGTCTGTCTTTTTCTGTCTGTTTGCTAATTATCATACCTATCATACTGCTGACCTTGATGGAAAGTCATGCTTAATTTCACTGAAAGATTAGGCAGAAAATGTATGACAGAAAACAAATGCAAGGGGACTCATGGCTAATATTTAATAATTTTGTAACTAGGTGCAGTTAATGAGTAGGCAGTAGCAGAGAGCTGATTCAACACATCAAGTGACCTGAGTAAAGTTTTCTAAGGATTTTAAATCAGACTCACCTTGAAGGTGAAGAAGGTATTTAGCTGATTTTAAAAACAAAAAATACAGAGAATTTGTCACGGAGCTCTGCTTGAGTCAACTGTGATAATAATCCTGTATTTATGAAATTGTGTACGTAGTGCCAAAATTAGAATAAGATTTTCATAATGTATCGAAGCAGAAACAGACCTCATGCAGTATCAAATCCTTTTTAATTAAATTGTAACTGTTTTTAATCTTAAACAATTTATTTTGGGGGGGGGAATATATCGGGAAAGGATAATGAAAAGCATCATAAATGAGATAACAACGAAAGGCTGAAATATCTAAGTATTTCAGTCATTCTGAAAGTACAAGTTTAAGGAGTTAAAGTGAAGGTTAACTCTCATAAATCATAATGACAAATTATTCAGAAGCGTAGCCTAATCCTACAAGAGACAACACAACAAAAGTCCATATGACAGAAAATCAGGTTTGGTACAGCCATGAGAAGACAATTTGCATGAGTTTTAAATTCATATACGGTACAAAACTTAAGTTTAAATGATGAACCTCTTCCATTAGTGAAATACATATAGCATTCCATGAATAAACCTTAGCATTTAGTGTCTCTTAAGCCTTCATTCCTATGCACCAGGGGTGGGTAACTTCATATCAGGGGGCCAAATACAGCTCCCAGGCCACTCTATCTGGCCCTTGAAAACCTCTTCAGGCCAAACCCTGCCCTAGCCACACCCTTCACTGACGTTGCTGTGCATTGTATACATACTTACCTGGAAATGCCAAGTCCCATTTGGACTCAGTGTGACTAATTTCTGAATTGACATGAATAGCATTACACTGCTAGGTATGCAGACAGTACCCTCTCATTATAAGTTAGCTTCCTGTAAGAAGATGGCTAGATTCTATTTTGCCTAACTGATGACCTGTTAGGAAAAGTCAGACCTTTTCCCCACAACATGATCCTTCAAATAAAACCCACACATTTTGCTGGATCAGACCATCAAATCCATGGCCAGTTTTTCAGATTGGGTAGATATACTTTCAAATTCTTCCCCATCTACATCTTTCTACATATATTTTGGACTGCTGGATTAATTGTCTTTGTATTTCAAGTGCAATTGTTGCATTAGTCACAATTGCTTAATGTAGTGGTTCCAAAACTCCAGCCGATCCAATGGATCACTTGAAAATTGCTGAGCGCTTAATGGTTTTTCTGCCCCTCACTTCCTTCTACAGCATGTGCAAAAACTGCCTTCTTGACCATTTGACCCACTATTAGTCTCGTCCGCTCAATCCACCACAGCCTGCCTTTGCATGCAGGGAAAGTCCTTAACTCACTAGTGGTTTGATACCCATCAGCTTACCCTCACCTGGTTTAGCTGGCAAGCATCTTACAACATTGAAAATAATCCATAAACTAGGACTATGGAATGCCAAGTTAAAATCTCCACTCAGACATACCTGAAGTTCACAGGGTGACATTTGGCCAGTCACCAACTTTCTAAGGCCAATACAGTGGAACCTCGGGTTACGTACCATCCTCCTCACGAACACTTCGGGTAATGAGCTCCGCTAACCTGGAAGTAGGTCTCCTGGTAGCGAACTTTGCCCCAGGATGCGAGTGGAAGTTGTGCACCGGCAGCATGGTGGCAGCGGGAGGCCCCATTAGTGAAAGTGCACTTCAGGTTAAGAATGGTTTCAGGTTAAGAATGGACCTCTGGAACGGATTAAGTTCGTAACCAGAGGACCACTGTAAAAACATCCATAACAAAGGCAGAATCGTACAGGCATCTGGATAGCACAGCTGGTTAGAGCATGGTGCTGATAACGCCAAGGCTGCAGGTTTGATCCCCATAAGGAGCAGCTGCATATTCCTGCATTGCAGGGGTTGGACTAGATGATCCTCAGGGTCCCTTCTATGTCTGCATATAGTGATAGTGAAGCATTTTTCGGCTATATGAGAGTTACAAGACATGCATGTATGTTGTGGAAAAACACACATTCTTAGGAATAGAATGGCTTTTTGTGAAGAAAAATAGAAAGTAAGGTCAAAATAAGAAACCTATAAGTCTTCTGGAGCCAGAATGTCAAATGATGGCATTACCTCAGACTAGGTAGTTGAGCTTGAGGCCTAGAGATGGAGCAAGATTTTGTTTTATCTGTATCATTTCAAAAAATAGTCTTAGATACTATGTTGGGGAGATATACATCACTAGGGCTGTTATTTTGTAGTCTGATCTGACTGGAAACTTGGGGAAAAGGCAAACCACATATACAAAGACATATTTCTTCACACCAAAATGGCTAGCCAGTATCATAAAGCCTGTAAAAGCTTTATCACATCATAATACTTCTTCTGACAGCGACATCCTGCCACAGTTCCTGAAGTACTCAGAATGGAAGGTATAACAGACATATTCAGGGAAGGGAGTATACTGTATTGTAAACCAGTTGTACAGCCCAATCCTGGGCATATTTACTCAAACGTTAGTGCCACTGGATTCAATGAGTCTTACTCGCAAGTAAGTGTGCCTAGTATTGCAGCCTGGTAACTCACTTGGTGCAAGGAGCAGAGTCTTAATAGGTCTCTGCGTAGCTCTATTAGGCATTGAAAGGGACAAGCAAAATATCCCAACAAAATAGCAGTGCTTTTCTTATCAACATGCTACTGAAGCACTTTAATCATTGCAAAAAATACCTCTGACAGTTGTCTATTTAAACCATTTGGGGGTTGCTTAAAGCTGAAATCTGTTTTCTTACTGATTTGTTTTCTGCTAATGCATGTGCTGTTTTGTTACAAGAGAGCCCTTTCCCTGTGCTGGAAGGCATTGGAGCATTTGCTTTCACAAGAATAACAGCAATAATAATAAAAGAATTTATGGACTCTGCTAACGGATATTGAGAAGTCAGACAAGTAAATCTTTCACTGTCAAATATGCGGAAGCCTATCTCACTAGTTAAGAAGTGTGGATATGTTTTTGTTTCTACAAGCAAACATTAACTCCCCACCCCCACCACTTTAGAAGGGATTGTGCTGGAATGTCTATTAGATGAGACAGAAAGCTGCACACATAGAGAAGCTGATAGGAAGGTACAGCAGAAAGTTTATATGGCAGCAGCATCTATCTATCTATCTAATAATAATAATTTATTATTTATACCCCACCCGGCTGAGTTTCCCCAGCCACTCTGGGCGGCTTCCAATCGAGTGTTAAAAACAATACAGCATTAAATATTAAAAACTTCCCTAAACAGGGCTGCCTTCAGATGTCTTTTAAAGATAAGATAGCTGCTTATTTCCTTCACATCTGAAGGGAGGGTGTTCCCCAGGGCGGGCACCAATACTGAGAAGGCCCTCTGCCTGGTTCCCTGAAACCTCACTTCTCGCAATGAGGGAACCGCCAGAAAGCCCTCGGCGCTGGATCTCAGTGTCCGGGCTGAACGATGGGGGTGGAGATGCTCCTTCAGGTATACAGGACCGAGGCCGTTTAGGGCTTTAAAGGTCAGCACCAACACTTTGAATTGTGCTCGGAAAAATACTGGGAGCCAATGCAGATCTCTCAGGACCAGTGTTATGTGGTCCCGGCAGTCACTCCCAGATCTTTGTTTGATCACACAGCAGTCTGCTCTGGGCTTGCGGCAGGGAGAACCATAGATGGAGTCCTCTGCCTGACTTCGTGTCCCATCATTTGTTTCCTTTATAGGCCCTGAGTTTCTACAGTTAGTTCGTTTGTTCATGAGACAGTGGTCCATGGACCACATTTCGAGAACTCTAGATCTAAATCACATTATGCTATATACAGTGGTACCTCGGGTTACATACGCTTCAGGTTACATACGCTTTAGGCTACAGACTCCACTAACCCAGAAATAGTGCTTCAGGTTAAGAACTTTGCTTCAGGATGAGAACAGAAATTGTGCTCCGGCGGCATGGCAGCAGCAGGAGGCCCCATTAGCTAAAGTGGTGCTTCAGGTTAAGAACAGTTTCAGGTTAAGTACGGACCTCCAGAATGAATTAAGTACTTAACCCGAGGTACCACTGTACAAGATAAGCAAAAAGCAGTTCAGACAGCAGTATACAAATCACCATTTTGGACAGTATGGGCTCATACTGACAATTGGCAATTGGCCAGATTTTTAAAGTCTGCTGGACTACCTTGATCAGCTCCATATTTCTGAGACCTTCTCCATATACACCCTAGCCCCCAGAAACAGCCTATTTGCTTGGAATGTATTGTGTACATGTGCACAAGAATCCAAAATCTGTCACCCTCTAACAGGCACCCCTCTCTTCTTTCCCCCTCTTTCCCCTTGTTTATCTTGTTAAGTAATGCTAATTTAGCTTGGAGTGCTTGACAGGAACTGCCTTCTTCCTGTGAGACCAGGTGTAAAGATTACCTGATTGCTCAATGATTAAAGGATACTTAATTTCAGTCTGCAGTGGCATCATAATTTCTTTTTTGACATCATTGACTGCTACAAGTCTACCCTCCCAGGGAGAGGACTAGACCACATCCAAAAATGGGTTTGGCCCTTTATAGAGTTGCCCCAGCAACTGGTGCACACATCTGGTGAGAATCCTAGAGCACTGGAGACACCTTCTTTGGTAGGGATAGCATTCTTCAGAGTACAAGCTGAGGCCTTAGGAGGAAAGGTAACTTATATACAGGGCTGTCTTAAGCATATGCGGCGCTGGGGTGCAAAGATCCACCCGGCACACATACACCCCAGGTTGCCCAGTCCCAGGCACACAGGAGGGCGGAGCTGGCTTGGTTGCCTCTGAACTCGTGGCGCAAAGCCGCCTGCAGCAGAAGAGCCCACCACGGTGCTCTGACTGATGGGCGGGCTCTTCCCCGGACTCAACTCTCAGGCCCTGGACTCTCGGCCTGGCATCCCTGAGAATCTGGCATCCGGGTGCCCCACACACCTAGCACCTATGGGTAAGACGGCCCTGCTTATATATATGTAAGGTTAAGAATGTATGGAATTTCATGACAACTGCTAGAAAGGTTGTGCAGGATATTTCATTGCTGTTGTTGAATTAAGAACCTGACTAGTTCGCAAAGCCTGAAATGTGGAGGAAGCATTGCTGTCAAGAAGCCAACTGTCCTGAATTTCAGAATTGTGTGTTATCGCATCATCCAAGTCAAAGGCATGTAACATACACGGCATGTAACATACACTTAATTAAAAGTGTATGACACCCCTCTTTGTAAACAACAAATTTGCTCTTGACTCTTGCTGGTGAACTTCGGGGTTCTAAGAAGACCCCACAAGCTAGAAGTCTGCTCACCCCTGCCCCAGTGAACACTTTTGCTATTTAATTCACAACTTAGGTTTTCTTTATAAGCTTCACTTTTCCAAACATAGAAACCTGGGGGATCCCCCCCCCCATCAACACTTATAGGAGAATCGGCTTACTGCTTCTGAGACTCCAGCCAATAATGGAACATTTGTACCAGCCCTCTTTAATTCTCATTGCCTGGTCAAATATTACTGCTTCTTCATTATCTCTTCTTCTGGGGGAAACCTAAGCACGCTCTCACAGGAATTAATTATGAAGCAGTTAAGCCTGGTTAAAGCCTCTATTTGCTGCATTTACAAAATTCATAATACTGTGGATCTCTCCCTCACAATGAAAAGCAAGTAAGTTGTAGGGCATCGTTCTATTCATTGTCAAAATGTTCATGCACCACCAGCTGACTCATTCTCCTCTTTATAGATTTACCACCTAGGTTTCTTTCTTCATGGAGGGCATTATTTTCAAAGCTGAGCTCAAATAGGGTTGCACTTTTCTGTAAAATTAAACATATGCACAGCTGGCCATGAGATTAGAGCCTAAACTTTGCTCACTGCTTAGTTATGCAGTAGACAGAACAGTATTCTATCTTCATTCAAAGATATTTATGGACCCTTTCTAGATGTAGTAGGATAAAAGATGGTGACAGCAAGATGTATCACATCCAGTTCTGGGTGCCACTTATACAGGAATGATAATGATGAAAAACCTCAGAAGGGGTTCAGAAGGGAGTGGCTAATACAAGTCCTTTAAATGGATCATATGAATGCTGAATGAGCTGGGCCTATTTAGGTCAAATAAAAGAAGGTTGAGAGGGCATACAGAACATTTTTCAAATATTTCAAAGGATTTTCAAATGCCCCTATTTCTATTTGAAAAAGGAAGGACAAGGGAACAAGGAAGAAATAAGGATTGTTCAACATTTGAAGGACATGACAAAATGATTTTGTTCTTCATGAAGGTAGTTAGAGGTAAGCATTAGGGGAGAAATGTCTAAATCGTTTGTAAGTACTGTCTAAGGAAATTGTAGATGTTTTGTTCTTGGACATATGCAAACCAAGGTTTCATAGGCAGCTGTTGAAATGCTACTTTGAATATATTTGCCTTAGGGGTAAGATGTCCAATTCAATTACTTCCAACACTTGTGACTGTAAGGGTCGGTTCAAATTACAATTATATTCATGGGATGATGGGATAAATAGAAAAGCAGAGGAGGGACAAAAAAAAATGGCAACCAATACAATTTGGAGTGTAGATAATGTAGCTTAAAGATGTGAGAAACCCCTCTTAAACTAACAAAAAATCTCTTTCAGTTCCCCTAGAAAATTGGCAGGCATTTTCCTCAAGATGGACCTTTCCAATTTGTCTCAAAGTGCACTTTACAAAAAATATAGTGAAGACTCAAGGTATTACCATCTTGAATTGCTACTGGACATCTGATTCGGGCATCTGGGCATCTGATTCTTGAATTGCTGGGCATTTGATTCTTGAATTGCTACTGGGCATCTGATTCGGAGATTGTTAGCTTCTTTGAGACTCCTTAAGGGGAGTGAAAGGCGGGATATCAAGTCCAAACTCCTCCTCCTTCTCCTCCTTCTCCTCCTCTTCTTCTTCTTCCTTATGATATACTTTGCATTTCCACCTGATCCCTAGGGAAAGATGGAGAGGGTTAAATGCATTCTGAGAGGGGGTATAAATGCCTCTCTAGGCACCCAGACACTCTCTTTGTCCACCCACCTCTTCCAATAGGTGGAACTAGGCTGGAATGTAAGGAGTCACCAAACATGTGCTGTGGGTGCAACACACCTCTCTCTTCTTGCTCCCATGCTGTGTCGTTGTCAGGGCAGGATGCTGTTCTACTGCTACCTCTTGCCTCCCCTGCTCAATCGACACCTATCTGGAAGCAAAGGACTGTAGAGCTCTATTCACATGTTAATCAGGTGTGGGGAATTCCCATGTTGGGGTAGACCATAATTCATGGCTGTGATAATGTCAATTCACTTTGGATGGGCATCAGCATCAAAATATTCAACTTACTCTCCAATTGTGTTGATCTGAGGCAGGTTTATTTAACATTCAGCCCCATTTTTTGAAATGGGAAGAGTCAGATACAAAACTAGATGCAAAGAATGTGGTAGGAAGGACATCATTCAAGTCATTTTGTACCTGGCCATGGTTTTGCACATTTTTATTATTTCCTTTTTTCATTTCCCTTAATGAATGGTCAAACTGTGAGACTTTACTTTTCAATCCACTGCCAAGGACTTCCGAATAGAAGAGGACACCATGATTTATAGATATTTTATCCAATTTCTGAACAAAACTGCATTCTGTGAGGAACTTAAAATGGTATGGGAAGTTGTCTTAGCACTTTTGATGCTTGCAGAGTTCAGTTGTGAGCCAGTTTCAATATATTTCTTTTTTTGGAGAGAAGGTTAGATAGAGCATGCAAGTTTCCATTAATATATTTCTCCTGTAGCACTCGTGTTATAATTTGAAGTAGTATTTTCCTATCCTTCTGCTCACAAACTATAAAAACAGGAGTCCTAGCGATGTAGCTCATAGAAAGAAGGTAGAAGTCAGAGTCACACAGGTGACCTCCTGACACTGTCTGCTACAGCTTCCCTGGGTAGGGCTGGGGTGGAGTAGCAGTGAGGTCAGGGCTGAGTGTATACACTGGTGGGAGACCTGATTGGTTCTGCCAGCGACTCCACCCATCTTCAACATCTCTACCTTATTGCTCCACCCTAGCACTATCCAGATAAGCTGTAGTGATGCCCATATTGGAAAGGAGGCTCTGCCACACCATCCTGGTCAACTGACTTCTGTTGCTTATTAACAATATGGGAGGCTGTGTGGTTTTTCGGTTTTGTATATAGTTCTTAGTCTGCTTTTGTAGCTGCCCTGCAAATAAAGTTTTCCTAAAAGAAGGGATGTGAATCCCTTAAATAAATGAAGGAATCTTTGTGCACTCATATGCATGAAACAGAAGAGGGATAGGCAGGAAAGGGAGATCTGTACTCTCCTACAAGTGTGGCTATACTCATAGTAGGATGGACTGTGTCTTTATAGTTTCTATTAAATATAATACGGTTTATTATTAAAATACGATTGCAATCATTTAGTGCATTATAAAGATGATGAAATTAGGTTTTTTTAAGCACTTGAATACATGGAATATATTTATATTAAGTATGCTTCATGTAGATGAACCTGGGATATCACAACAGGCATTACAAATCATAAGAAATGTAGAGGAAACACATTATATGGAGCCACAATTTAATTAAGAGAGCTAAAGAAATTACCCTTCCACTCTGATATATGTAACGTGTTTCTCACTTGCAATATTTAGCAATAAAATAACAAGGCAGCACAGATAAACTAAAGCAGAATGAAAGGGAGAGGAAAAAAGGCAGCCACATACATAGGTATTTTTCAAAAACCAATTAATGTCCAAAAAAAAATTCAAGCCAATAAAAAGCAAATAAGTCAACAAATTCAGTGCTCAATACCTGTTTCATAATATGAATGCTGTGAGGTAAGGACTTTGGGTTTGGTTTGGTTTTATAAATGATGATTTCAGGCTGATTAGCATGAAACTGATTTATGGTTATGAAAATGAAGGATAAATAAAACAGATTGCTTCCACCATGAAAATAAGGAAGGCCTGAAAGGTTGTAATCTGATGAAAACAATTCAGATAAGGTGGGGGGGGGATCCTTGAGTGCTTGTATTTCATTGTAAACTGTGAAGCTTGGCTGTCAGTTGAAATGGGAGAGAAAAGAAAATAACCAACTAGAAATATTTATTTTCCCTTAAACTGAGAATCAATGGAGCTTCATCAACACTCTTTTCTTCCACGCACACTTGGTTTTATAAACTACCACTGTAATATCTTTAAAAACTCTCTGCGTAAAAACCCCATTTTTAGACATGAAATATTTAGATGTGATGGTTAAAAACATGGTTGCACTTGCTATGCTGACTAAATCCTCAGTTATAATTGGGATTCAACTATCTCGGCGGTGTTCCGTAGAACCTAAGTTCTGAAGGGCACCAGCACTCTATTAGTATCAAGGGTCAAAAAGTCGCAGTTTTTTCAGGATGTGCATATAATGCTTACTCCTGCTGGCAGTGCTACATATCCTGGGGCAGGGATGGAGCAGGGCCAGGCAATGTGGCTGGTGGTCTCCAGTCTGCAAGTCCCCTGAACTCATCACTACCTCATGCCAGTGAACAGAGGGCCACCACTAGGAGTGTGCCACTATCACTTCACCCTCCCACATGCTGCTGCTGACACCCATGTTAGAGACATTGTGCCGGCCGCAGTCTGAGATACGTTCAGTGCTCTTGGTACTCCCTCCTTAACACACTTACTGACAAAGCTTTACAATTCCTATTATGTGCTAGGAATATTCAAGCTATATTTTTTGAGGCTGTCTATTGCCAGCTGGCTGTTAATATGTTTGCATCAGAGGTGTTCAGCAGTTGTTTTCACTGGAATGTTTAAAAAGAAAAATAAATTTCCCCACTGCCTAGAAAGCAGCAGATCTCAAGAAGAACAGGATTTCAGAGAAGAAGCCTCTTTCCCCTTTCATTTTCTCATCCCTTTCTGGACATTTTTACAAGTTTGGAGGTGGCATCAAAGAGTAAAAAGGTAAAAGGCAAAGAACCCCTGGACGGTTAAGTTCAGTCAAAGGTGACTCTGGGGTTGCGGCGCTCAACTCACTTTCAGGCCAAGGGAGCAGGCGTTTGTCCACAGACAGCTTTCCAGGTCATGTGGCCAGCATGACTAAACCGCTTCTGGTGCAATGGGACACCGTGACAGAAAGTGTAGAGATGTAAGGAGACAAAAACAATTTAAAAATTTCCCAGTTTTGGTTTCCTTTGGAGAGTTGAACAGAATGTCTGGCCAGCTTCTCTGCTTATTCAAACCAGCTCAGTCAGGATGCTTACAAACTGCCATCTGTGTTGATCCTCCTTGTATTCAGCATACAGTTGCTGAATTGAACTGAATTGAATTTATTGAATTTATATCCCACATTTTTCTCCAAGGAGCTGGGGTTCCCAACCATATGTTTCTCTTGTAATATTGTTGTACTCCCTGAGGACCATTTGTATACAGAAGAATCAAGAGAGACTTACTGCACCCCACCCCATGTTCTGGTTCTCTCCTAAAATATCATCAATAGTTGTTTTTTCAGCAAAGGATTTTGTTTTCCCAGCAAGACTCTGAAACTGGAAGTGAGCCTGATGTGTGAAAAATTCCCTACAGAGGTATTTTCAGGAAAGCATTGGTGGTTGTTAAGCATCCTTGCTTCCCACCCATGCTTGAAACTACCTCTTTGCACCCATCTTCCCTGTTGCCTTGGCAAAGGTTGCATCTAGTTCTGACTTGGGAAAGAGGGATTTTGCCCACTAAGAAAACCACAGGTATAGGTGGAGAGGCCAGATGCAGTACAGAACAAGGTACATGTACAGCTTAATAGAGAGTTTAGGCAGGTCCCCTCATTCCTGCAACATTAACAACTTGCACTCTCCAAAAGTCCTCTTTTTACACAGGTGTTAATTCTGGTCATCCAAGGCGCAAAGTCCCTCTATTTATTATTTTCAATGTCACCTTCAAGGACTTCACCAAATTGCCTGTGGTGTATTTTGCACTCATGTAAGGTGATACTTGAGTACAAAATGTAAAATGTGACTAAGGAGATTGAGTTTGTAGAGGAATACAAGGGACTTGGAGTGAAAACGGGGGCTATAAACAGCTTGCACTTGACAGTTGTGTCTATGAATTCTTTCTCAGCTGGAATTGGAGAAGGAGAACAACATCCTTCCTCATGTAACGGCTTTGTGCTTGTCACTAAACAAATATTGGCCAAAGGATGTGGTATAAGATGCATCACCCAAAACTCCATGGATAGCATTTTATATGTGGGATTGCCTTAATGAGAATTTGAAAGGGGATTCCATCTAGCTATGTCAGATATTGCAGCATCCATGATCCTTGCTCATGCCAGCAATTGCTGACTTCAGGAAATGACAAGCTGTTTGGTGATGTTTCTGCACACTTGTGATAACTGAAGCTCTTTTGCAATTCTACTATGGTAAAGAATCACATCCTATAAACTTCAGTTTTGAGTAGCTGAGTGCAATTCAAGTGCAACAGCATTTGTTTCCCATTGTAATTGTTCAGACAATGTCATATAGTATTTGCTCACACCTTAGCAACCGCCACACTATTATTTTTAAAATGCAGATTTAATTCATGTGAGCATTTATTGCAATATAACTTCAATGAAATGTCTAGATGTCTTGAAAAAATGTACAGAAGCATTATATAGTGGAAAAAGAAAAAGAAAAAAAACTTGCCAACATTATGGGCAATTTATTTGCAATGATACAGGAAAATTCAGGCATGCCTAAAATATTCTGAACTCCTAGTTATCCAAGGTCAATTTGCATCCCTTGTTTAGTTTCCTGACATTACAGGGCTGACACAAGACATTTTTCAGCTTCAACTTTTCAGAAGCGGAAATCCATATGGCACCCACCCCCCTCATTACTGACAATTTGTTGCTCTTTAGTGACACCCAAATTTATTTTGCTTTAAGGTCTGGTGAGATCTGGAACACTAATCAAATGAAAGACAGAATACTGCTGCCGATGCTACATATGGGAATTTATCTTCTGCTCCAGTGGAAATCCCAAGAGGGGATACCATCTCTTTTTTGTGAGGCCTGCTGGTTTTATCCCATCCTCCGCAGATTTGGGCATCTCAGTTTACAAGGAAAAATCCATTTTAAAATGCTTTAGTCCTCTAGCCAGAGCTCCAGGCCCTGCACTAGTAAGGTAGGGGCAATAATCTAATTTCTCGAATGCCAACCTTTATTTCAACAGCTCCCAAGAAGCAGCTCGATGAACCTGATCCTGAAAAATAATCCACAAAGTCTGCTCTGCTACACAAAAAGGGTAAAAGGCCAAAGTCTTGTTTGTCTGGATAATGCAAGTAGTGGCATTACATGATAGTTAGCCGTTACACATTGCTACCCCCAAATTCTTATAATGTAGACAGCATACTTCTGCCAGAGATTGGTAATGGTATTAGTCTAGAGGACTTGAAGTTGGGTTTGTAGAACATCTGCTATTCCTTTGGTATGGTGACAGCCATGGACGAGCCATTGAACTTCCTGCCTCCATGAGATTTGGTGGGCTTAATAAGTTCTGGCTTGTTGATTCATGCAGCTCTTTGTGTTTGCTTCGTATTTGTCTCCTACTTCCACTACAGGCGCAAAGTCCATCTCCTTCCCAGTCATCTACACATAGGCCATTGGCAAGTGTTGCCCCCATCACCTACCCCTGGAATCCGGGATTCTACCCCGAAGGCTCCTGTATTCCATTGTCCGTTGATCATTGCATTCATATTTTAATATAGCTAGTGTTTGTTACATCTTGCAATTTAAATGTCAGGAACATAGTTTAGCATAGTTCCAGTAGGTGGAGTAATGCTAAAGCAAATACTAATTCAAATGCTTAATTTCTTTTTCTTTTTCTCTACTGTTAATATTTTATGATAAAAAACTTCTTGAATTCACTAGTCTTAATAAGTAAAGTTCAAAGAGAAGATGTCATAGCTTACCATTAGGGTGCAGCCTCAGAAAATAAATTCTCATTGACAAACCTATGTACACTTACTTGAGAGTAAGCTTCACTGAACTATTTATTTCTAAGTAAACATCATTCAGACTGCACTGTTAAGCACACACGCACACACATGCACGCACACACACACTTTAAATTTGTTACATTTGCTTTTTTTAACCTCAGCACTAATCTGGTGAAAAAGTAATCAAGGTTCACCTTTTATCAAAGTAACCCATTTAAGTTTAGATTTTGGATAAAAAAAATTTAATCTTTACTATGTCAAAATTCAGTGCTTTTTTCTGGGTTAGGGGCACGGGGGTACGCATACTCCTAAACATTTTGTGAATCTAAGTTTGGCCTCATTGAGGGGCAGTATTTCAATATGAGCAGGAAAATGAGAGTACCCCTAAAAAAAGCACTGTCAAAATCTCACTAATTTCCTCCACACCCAGTGAATTCTTACTGTGTTGAAGATCGGGGGGGGGGGGGTATGTATATTAGTAAAATATGCATAATATGAATATTACACAACAACAAACTACTGAAACAGTACAGTGCTACCTCGGGTTAAGTACTTAATTCGTTCCGGAGGTCTGTTCTTAACCTGGAACTGTTCTTAACCTGAAGCACCACTTTAGCTAATGGGGCCTCCTGCTGCTGCCACGTCGCTGGAGCACAATTTCTGAAGCAAAGTTCTTAACCCGAGGTATTATTTCTGGGTTAGCGGAGTCTGTAACCCGAAGCGTATGTAACCTGAAGCGTATGTAACCCGAGGTACCACTGTATTACTATTACTATTACTACTTCTACTACTACTACTACTACAGTGGTACCTCAGGTTACAAACACTTCGGTTACAGACTCCGCTAACCCGGAAGTAGTACCTCGGGTTAAGAACTTTACCTCAGGATGAGAACAGAAATTGTGGGCCGATGGCGCGGCGGCAGCAGGAGGCCCCTTTAGCTAAAGTGGTACCTCAGATTAAGAACATTTGCAGGGTAAGAACGGACCTCCGGAACGAATTAAGTACGTAATCAGAAGTACCACTGTACTACTACTACTACACCTTTAATCAGAAGATCACAGGGTGGTTTATAATACAAAAACACAAAAATGCATCCATAGTAACGAACAGAAACAATACCCCAGTTTAACAGGTCGCAGATTGTTTAATTAGCCAAGGCCTGGGTAAAGAGGAACGTTTTTGTATGCTGCCTAAAGATATGTAATAAAAAGGCACCAAGCGAGCCTCCCTGGGGAGAGCATTCCACAAATGGGACACATATTACTCTTCACACTTGTTTTAGAAACCCAGACTGCATATTATTAACAAATATTATTTATTCCCTTCCTTGCAATCATGACCTCAATCCACATGCAGAAACAGGATTTTCTGTGTGACAAAGAATGCTGCAAAAGGGAAAAGCTTATATCCAGCCCATAGTGCTCCACCCATTCAAGACCACCAACAAACAGATGGTTAGTACCTGCAAGGAGAGGAAGTAGCAGCAATATGTGGCAGCCACTAGCACTACTGAGTATCTGCTATGGGGTGGTGATGCCAGCTTTAACAGCAGGTTTGGTTACCCCAAGACAACTCTTTCTGGTCATTTGGCAACTACATGCATGTGCTGTGTAGCCTTAGCCTCCTCTTCTATGAAGTGATACCCATTTGCCTGCGTAGATACAGGCATGGCCAAACTGGACCCTCCAGCTGTTTTGGGACTACAGTTCCCATCATCCCTGACCACTGGTCCTGTTAGCTAGGGATAATGGGAGTTGTAGTCCCAAAACAGCTGGAGGGCCAAGTTTGGCCATACCTGGAACTGGAATCAGTCACATTTTTCAGTGACCCCCCACCCCTCTATACCATCACTGTGATCAGCACAGGGGATGTTTTCATAGCATGTCATGTAGCCCAGAGATGAACACAAACTGCAAAATTATTTTCACATCATTATTTATCCATAGCAGAAAATTGGAAGATGGCTATGGTCACGGGTAAATAAGAGGCAAGAAAGATAATACTTGAAAGTGTTGTTTTTAACGTACATTTTCTCTGTTTCCCAAACCACATAAACTGATCTATAGAAGTTTTTCATTATGGCACCTGTAGTGTGATTCTCTATAGGTTTACTCAGAAGTAAATCCCATTTAGCTTTGCTGGACTTACTGTCATATAAGCACGTATAAGATTGTGGCCTAGTTGTATAAATATTTAAAATTT
Organism: Podarcis pityusensis; assembly: GCF_964106645.2. NCBI lineage: Eukaryota > Metazoa > Chordata > Lepidosauria > Squamata > Lacertidae > Podarcis > Podarcis pityusensis. The sequence goes on from NC_138027.1 coordinate 42,745,901, forward strand.
TGTTTTAAAACAGAAGTGATTACTTATACCTTCGGGATTTTATTTTGGCTTTAATCCTCTTTACATGTTTCATTGAAAATTATGATATGCAAAGACCCATGTGCACTTCCTTTCCAATAAATTTACATATTGCTGGATGATGATTATTACTGGCGTGCTGAATGCTCTATCTTCTGTAGAGAAAATGGTACATAGAGACCAAAGTATATTTAAGAAACCATAAATGACCATCAAACCTGCGATCGGAGAAAGTCCAGACCAATTTTTACTTCACTGAAAAATCCAAAGCAAATCTAAGCCTATGAGGAAAAATAAAGGAATGAAAGTGAATTTGAAATGTACCACAATCATTCTATAAAAGAGAAGATGTAAGATTAATGGAGTCAAGGATTGGAATGATCTCCAGAGACCAAGCTCATAATCTTTGACATGTTTTGACACATGTATAGCAGAGGAAAATGAATTTTAAGGATGAGTAAGAAAGGAACACTTTTCAGAGCTGGTGCTTAATTAGTGCCTCATCCTGGAAGTTGCTCAACACCTCTTGATATATACATAGTAATCTGAAATTGAATGAATTTCAGTGGGAGTTTGATGGTGTATTCATTATCATGGAAGAAGCACTCAGCACCCAACAGAATTCAACCATTTGGTAATTAAAGTAATGGTACAGCCAGAGTTAGAGAAAGGCTGCATGGGATGCTATAAAATAGATTGCAGTTCCCAACAGATATGAGACGTACTCTCTGTCCTTCTTCGCAGCATCCCATTAACTTCCAAAGGACATTCAGTCCAATGAGGACGGAGGGACGGTTAAAGACATCACAATTGTGACGATGACTTGTTTGTGACAAGCAGAAAAAAGAACAGGCTGAGGGGTGGCTGCAAGAGGCTGCCAGTAAGGAATGAGAGTCGACTATCATCTTGTCAGGCTAAGCAGCCTGAGGCTTTCTGGGAGCTAGGCTGTCACCTGGTCCTTGTGACACACGATCCCTGTCGAAAATAGTGGGCCTCCTTGTTTTCAAGTAGAATTACCAGCAATTTTCCCTTGCTTCAATCCACTCCACTGTGACTGGTCACTGTTCTTTCCTCTTTCTGGTTACTGAATGGACTTCTCCTTCCAGTTAACAAATCTGCGTACACCACTCCTTGAGCTTACCCATTGGGGATGTTCATATGTTACACTCAAAGAGAGTACAATCTATGCTCCTGTGTATACAAAAGTTTGAGCTGCACACTCATAAAGTTATTTCCATGTAACGTTCTATGAGTCAATATCTGAGTACAGTGGTACCTTGGGTTACATGCGCTTCAGGTTACAGACTCCATTAACCCAGAAATAGTACCTCGGGTTAAGAACTTTGCTTCAGGATGAGAACAGAAATTGTGCTCTGGTGGCATGGCAGCAGCAGGAGGCCCCATTAGCTAAAGTGGTGCTTCGGGTTAAGAACAGTTTCAGGTTAAGAACGGACCTCCGGAACGAATTAAGTACTTAACCCAAGGTACCACTGTACACAATAGTTGAGCTGTAGGCATTAAGTGTACCCTCTTTCGCACAAACATTGTACATGTACAGAGACAGCTAATGCCTGTGTTTAGTATAATGTGTGAACAAGCCCGCTGTGTTCCTCCTTCACTCACTGGCTGCACAAAACTTCCCCACTCATTTCCCTGAGCTCTGCTAAACCCCCTAGCCATTTCTCTCTGCTCACTTGCCAAGTCTGTCTGAAGCAGCTGGCTTCTCCAATGTATCCCTCTGTCAGCATCTTCCTCATGCCCTAATAAAACATCCTCAAGTTTTTAAAATGTCTTTTGAATAATCCTCTCTGCAGCGGTACAGGGAGTCATTTAATCTGATCTCCAGCCTCGTCCCAATCATATCCAAATGTTAGGATGCCACCTACAGCATGCTTTTACATTAAGTGCCATGCACAGAACATCTAGCTTAACAAAACGTTCAGTGCTAAACCACCATGACATGTAAAAAATTATGTGCTTCCTGACTTGCACATATTTTGCTGTTGCCAGCTTTTTCAGAGACACCTGCTGTCACTTGGTGGTTTTGGGGAGTGGGGGGAGTTCAGTACAGATGGTTGATTGTTTATAACAATAACTTTCAAGATTTCTAAATTGTGCTGCCAAGATTTTTACCATGGCTCAGCTGCTTCTATAGCTGTGGTGCCAAACATGTTTTTTTTTAGTCTCAGAAGAAGCAAGAACACCAGTTCCTAGCTACAGCCCAGCAAACAAAGTGGTAGGTAGCTTCTGAGACTCCCAGAGGAAGTCAAGAAAACTCCTTTCAATGTTTCTTTGAAGTTATTTAAAGGAGCTGGTCATGTTTGATGGCCACCTAACACAGAGAGGGGGAACCTGTGGCCCTTCAGATGTTGTTGAACAACAGCTCCCATCATCCCCAACCATGGCTATGGTGTCTGGCACTGATGGGACACAAACAACACCTTGAGGACTACAGGTTCCTCCATCCTTGCCATGGTGGGGGAAGTTTGTCCTTTGAGTCTATGTTGGCACAGTCTTCTTCAACAAATGCTTTTTTTCTTCTTGCTCATTTTGCACTTTAATTTCATTTATTCAGCAAGATTTACTGTATATACCTCTTACTAAGTGGTTGACATAAAGTACAATAAAAATATTCCTAAGGAATTATCAATAGGATAATTATCAATAGGATAATTATCAATAGGATAATTATCAATAGGATCAGCTGACTTTAAAAATAAGTAGAGATAACAAAATTATCAAAATACAGGTGAGATTAACAGTTTCAAAAACATATATATGTAATAGTCACATTTCTACGTAGGGGTCCTGAAACAAAGGGTTGTAGCCAATATAGTGCTAAGTTAAAGGCATTTTGTGGTACAGGCGACTCCCCACATGTGGGGGTTATGTTCTGGGCCCTGCATGCATAAGTGAAATGTGCCTAAGTGGGAACTTGCTTTCCATTTCTCCCATCCTCCACTTTCACTTGTAAGGGTAGGAGCAGAACAAGGGCGATCTAAGGGGCGGTGGAGACTGCCTTCCTCTTCCCTTGCCCTCAAACTTGCCAGGAAGGGCAAAGAAGCTGAGCCCACTGCAAGGAACGGATTCCCACCCACCAGCTGTTGAGTGTGGTAGCTTTTTTTCAAGCCAGCGTCGGGCCCTGCAAGGCTTTTAAAACTTCTCTTCACTTCTTCAGCCTCAAAAGCAAGAGGAGTGTTTTTTTCTCCCGTCACCTCTGCTACCCCAGAAAGGGAGGCCATCATCCTTGGCATGACCCTGTCAAAATTTTCAGCTCTCCGGCAGGAAACTAGAACAGATATAAACCCAATACCTGAGCCAAAATTCACCTACATGCGGCCATGTCTAAGGCAGATCAGTGTCTGCCTGAGTTTGTTCATTACACCTTAGATATAATCACTGCATAGGGAGGTGGCTCTGCGACTGGGACTGCAAGGCATAAGCGGGCTGCCGTCAACCTTTTTTTTTTTTTTTCAGCAGTGAGCTTCTGCTAGCACAACTGTTACATTGGATTCCTGTGTTTCACAACATTAGAACTGCCCTATGTTCTTGCACAAGAGCCCTTGCCCTAATGCACAGAGAATGTTAGATGCAGCCCAAAGTCCCCCCTAAACACAGCCCCAATAAGCACCTTTACACCATGCAGAAGCAGTCAAAGCCCAATATTAGGATATAGATTAATTTAATGTGCAGCACTTAAAATATATAGCTGACAAAACAAGATGTTCCTACGTTATCTGCTTTGTGATAAAAATAGAGTTGAAAGCCATATTCACTGAAAAGGATCAGCCTACAGAATTCTAGCGCCCGTGTTCATGCTATTCATATCCGAAAGCAACGCTCTTATCACCAGGTCTGTGACTAAACAAAAGACTGGAGGTCAACTTTCTAGAATACCGGCACTTGAATAGCAAAAATCTTTCAGGCGCATTAGCTATTCTTTAAAATATCACTTCTAAGTGCAAATCATATGACTGCTAATAATCTGCATTGTTTCAGATCCATTTTTATCATCACAGAGTGGATCATAGACTAATGCTAAGTACTATTTAGCACACAGCAGAGGAGCCACATTAAAGCTTTCAGCAGTGTGAAGATCAAAAAGAAAATCTAAAGAAAGGAGTGGGAGGAAAAAGCAAACTCTTCCCAAACCTGTCTGTAAAAGTACATAGCAAGGTATACCAAGAAATAAAAATAGGATCCCTACAGAGTTATGTAAATTGCTGTTCTATAAATATGTTCTTGGTATCAAAGGATTTGCTCATTATTAAACTTGTCTTATGTTTACTTGCCTATTGCTAGACTGAGGAGCTGTTAATTGCAGTATGTGTCCTTATCCTTGACCTTCCTGTTAACCACATTTTTAATAGAATGGATTAAGGGGATTGTGCTTTCTATTTTTCCATGAATTAGATTATTGTTAATTCATAATGGGTTTGCATCATCTACAGATTCTACAGGGTGCCTTCATCCACCTCCCTCAGTGTGGGTTAAAACTAAGCTCAAGTAGCTCCTGCAAAACCATCAGGATTTTTTATTTATTTTTTACATAGTCATCAAATGACTGCAAGGAATTGTGAGATATTTGGAATGCAGTGAAATAATCCTCTGCATAATCCATTTTATCTGCTTTTGTTCTCGTCTAGCGATTGATTAAAGTCTTGATCCAATACTCATGTCCAAAAAAGACCCACAGGTATTCAGGGTTTGTTCCCCCCTCCCATCTGTTGAAGGCCAATTCATAGGTTCTCTAGTAGCACATTCCTATGCATGTTCCCCGTCAGACAGAGCTTTCTGTAAAGCTTTCTTTGAAACAATAAAGCTCCCCAACATTTTCAGGAGAAGGCATACTACTGTAAATCACTGCTTTGTGTGGACGAGGGAGGTATGCACAAAGAATGCCCCACGGTCAATCCATGGTACTTTCATGTAGGATTGGGATTGTTAACTGTCTGGAATCTGAATTCTTGAGAAGCCACTGCCAGTAAGTTTAGATAAAATTGGCCAAAATCAGGGGTGTAGAACCTCTGATCTACAAGCTCAGTCAGGTCCAGCAAGGGCCACAATGTATCTCATGAGGCAATTTCCCCCAAACCACACCCATCTGGCCCAGTCATGTGTGATGTCTGGTGTGGGGCAGAGAGAGACATCGTTGGATTGACTGTGTGACTAAGTTCCCCATAGCGAATTTGATTGCCTAGCTGATCACTGCAGAAAGCAGGCTTGGAAATCACTGCCTATCAATGGGCTATAATTTCTAAACTCATCTGACCAGCAGTGTTTCAAAGCACCACTCAGGGCTCTTTGCAAGCCCTCTGTCAGGGATGCAGGTGGTTGCTCACGAGTAAGCAGCTAGGACTCCTACCTGCCTTTTACAGGTTTTATTAAGTGCACAACTATGTACAGTGCAGGAACCCAAAGTTCATGTTTGTCTCAGTCACTTGCAGATTCTGGGAGTGGGTTCTTCTGGTTCCTCCCCCACAGCATAAGAACTTAGACTCCCCAAGTCTCCGCCTCCTATCTTTACGTTTGACCCCCTTGCGAAAACTAGGCGACGGAAGCTGCATGTCAGTTTCCCTATCAGTCTGGCTGGGAGCAGTGCTAGGGCTCACCATAACCACTGTGAGCTTTTGCCTCACTTCACCGCTCCTTTCCCCCTCCGTTTCGCCGGAAGCGTCACTCTCACCAGTCCCTGACGAAGTGTTACTGCTGAGCAACATTGGAGGCTCCCTGTATGCTTCTGCCCCCCTCCCCCCCCCTTTCGATGGCAGTACCCTGACACCCTGCATGGTGTTTTGAAGTCCTGACCATCATCGCCTGACGTCTTTGTTACACCTGTCAAATTTGATCTGTGAGGGCTAGGGAAGAATAAAGATCTGGGCCGCTAGTCAGATCAGGCTCCACTCCTCAGGCCTATGGGGATCAATTCTCATGCAAAGGCAGCTTTGTAATCCTTCCAAGAACATCTAATTTGATCGTAACTAAATCCACCCAATACGTAGAAATCTGGAACGGAGTAATACGAGTTCTTCCTTTTTCCTATAATGTGCAAGTATTTCTTATAGTATCCTTCTACAGTCCCATGAATGCCACAGAACAATGTATCCTTTTAATTGATTATATTTATGACAAGGTAACGCTCTCTCAATGGTAAGTCTTCGTCTGATGTCTCATCCATCGTGTGATTTTTTTTGCAATGTATTACACCTAATATTCCTTCTGAGGGGGTAAATATTCAGACCCTATTATCCCAGAATCATTTAAAATCCTTTGCACACTCCATTGCATGGATAACAACGCAAGAACATAAGGAAAGCCCTGATGGATTGGGCAGTGGCCCACCTAGTCTAGCATCCTGTTCTCACAGTGGCCAACCATATGTTCATGAGAAGCCCAGAAGCAAGACCTGAAGGCAGCAGCAGCCCCTTCAGTCTCCAGCAACCGTTGTTCAGAAGCATTTTGCTTCCAGTTGTGGAGGCCATGTATAGCCATCCTAGCTAGCAGTCCTTGATAGCTTTGTTCTCTATTAATTTGTCTAATCCTTTTTAAAAAGCCATTTGAGTTGATGGTCATCTCAGCTTCTTGTAGGAGTGAAATCCATACTTTAACTATGTGTTGTGTGAATATATACTTTTTAATCTGTCCTCAATCTTCCAACATTCAGCTTCACGAGTTCAGCCCACGAGTTCGTGTTCTGAGAGGAGAAAAGCTTTACTTGTGGGTGACCTTTGGCCAGTAACTGCCTCTCAGCCTAACCTGCCTCACAGGATAGTTGTGATAATAAAACAGGGAGGCAGAGAACCATGTAAGCCATTGTGCGCTCCTTGGGGAAAGGTGGGGTATAAAAGTTTCTAATAAACAAAACATAATCTCTGTGCATTTGGCAAGGTGTAGAAAGCCTATGCACATAGAAGTTGTCCACACATAGGCTATATTCAACCTGTGGAACCTGAGGGGCAGAATATCCATTCCACCTCGATATTTTTAAGGCTATGTGATTTTTGAAGGTGAAAGCAAGTTTAAACCATTGTGACCTAGTCCTTCCCCTAGGTCTGCACATCTCATTTCCAGACATTTTAAGGGATCATCAAATTGACAGCTGCAGGCCTTATTAATGGGTTAAGAAACACATAATAAAAATGAAATTACATCTTCCCTCTGCACTGCTACTTATCTCATACAATTTTAAGCTCAAACAGGGTCTCTCAAGATTCAAAACAAAACAAATGTTCTTTTAAAACCAGATAAGCTAAATTATTATATATGATGTGGTTCAGCTCTAAATCACTAATAACTCTCAGAGTAGGAGATTAAAGGACAAAAATATAACCTAATTATGAAGGATTTGCAGTGGGGAGCTGAATTATTCCTGTGCTGAAGGCCAGAGAGCCTTGAATAGTTCCTTACACTCAGATGTATTGACCAGCATAATGACCAGAAATGTTAATTAGGACTTACATGTAATCATGTCCCATTTTGGCTGCTGACTGGAAATAAATTGAGTAACACAGACTTTTTAATTGCATGTATTTTGTATGCGAGTAACAGAGAATGGATAATTATGAGTAGGGAAACTTGCGGTTCAAGTCAAAACCTAAATTCTGCAAGGGGAAAAGGCCAAATTCACTGTAAGCAAATTGAATTGTGCAATTATAGCTCTGTTGAGACAATGAACCATGCTCAATAAAAACATGGAGGGGAGGGAACAGGTTCACACTTATTGGCCCACCCCTGACCACCTCATGTTCAGCCAAACTGCTGAACAAAAACTCTGTATACACAACTTGTAGAACTCTGCTCAGAGATTTGGGTGCCATGTGGTGGCTACGGGCAGGGCCACTAAGTACAATTCTGCCACAATCCTCCTGAACATAGTTGATTATCTGAATGTGGGGGCCACAATAATGACCCCCACATGATTTCTGATGTAATAATGTTGGTTGAATTATTCTGGCTGATAAATAGCTAACTGGCATGTAGAGAACTCAACATTTAGTCCTCTCCCAAGAAGAAGTAGAATATACCCAACCTAAAATGCAACACAGAAACTTAGAGCAGCAGTAGGGAACCTCTGTGAGCCAAAATTGGGCCCCTCAGACTACCCCATTTGGTCCATGGTAGTTTTACATTGAATGTACTAAAAGCATTTACTCAACAAAAAGGATGTAAGTAATAATGAAGCATAAAAACAAATAATCAGAGATAAAGCTCACATGTAAAGTACCTAGGAAAATGAAAAGGGCCTCACCTGTTGCCAAAATGCTACCACTTTTGGTGCTAGGCAAACCTACCTGGAAATATAATTATATAAACTGGGCAGCACCACCAATAAGGGCCCTTTGCCCAATTGCAACCTACTACAGAAAATGATTTGTCCAACAGACATAGTCATGGACAATTTAAAGAAGCCTTCCTGGGATAGCTATTCCATGCATATTGGTCCTAAATTAATTCTGACTTGGTATTGTGGTTTGACAAGAAGCTGTCTTGCATCAGATGGGGATATGCATCCATTTAGCCCAGTATTTGCTATAGCAGAAGCATCTCTCCAAGGTCTCAGGCAACAAAGGTTTTTTTTGCATCAACTGCTACCTTGCAATGGACATGCATTGTATAGAAACTGGGGTATTCTGTCTGCTCTACCGTTAGCTTATGTTGCCTCTCCTAACAGGGATTATTGGGATGTTGGTTGTATGTGACACAGAAGCTCAGCCAAGCTGTTAAGCTCACCACAGAAAACGGCAATTTAGCAGAGTTGTTTTACTAGGCCCACACCAACATACACCACTATGCATACACACACTATTTACAGATGTTACACATCATCTCCTCTCTCTGAACCCAGAGAGGGTTTTTTGCTTCAAAGTCCTTGTGTTAAAGTCCACAGCCAAGTGCTAAGCAGGGCCGTTTTAAGCATATCCGGTGCCGTGGTGCAAAGCTCCCTCCGGTCCCCCCACCCCCGTTTCCCAGAGCTGTCGACCTTTTTTTTAGGGAGGACGGCGTTGCTGGCCGGGCTGGAGGAGGCGGGCAGCAGATGGAGGGTGGTGAGCTGATGCTGGGAGGCGCCGTGTCCAGCCTCTGCCTCTGCCTCTTCCCTGGCACCCTCTAGAACTTGGCGCCCTGGCGCCCCGCGCCACTATGGGTAAGACGCCCCTGTGCTAAGTTCAGTTGCTTCAAAGTCATGCAACTGATAGAGTTCTCTGAGTTCTGAAGTCTGGTAATTTTCCAACTACTTCCTCCAATGATCTCTTCAAAATGTCTTCACTCGAATCCACAGTTCCAACAGACTGAAGGAATTGTTGAATGTTATCTCCTACCACAACCCACATAGTATGCTGTAACCTGAGCCCTTTTATACACAGTTGCTGCTCAGTAACATAGATAAGAGAGTCACAATATGCCTGCAGGTGCCTTGTGGGGAGTAAGTCATCAATGCTGACTCAAGGAGAATTACCTATTAACAGCATCCCTTAATATGGTAGACAGGTATTGATTGTCTTCACAATTTTTTTACAGAATCTATTACAAAAGCAAGTGACAAAACCTTTTTCTAATGCACATGGAATGCAAATGTGCACATTTATTCTGCATCCCCTACAAAGAGAATTTTGGATATCATAGGATATCCAAATTATCAAAGGAGCTGATATCATAGGAGCTGAAAATGCAAAGAAAAATGTACAAATACAGGTATGTGCAGATTAATTTATGCCTACTACCTGACCACCAGAAGCCATGACAAATCCCCTAATTCGTTCGTAGCCAAAAGACATTCAGTCCAAGAAAATAAAATGCACTTAAGTCCCATTTGAACCTAAGTCTCATCACCACTAACTTTAAACCAATGTAAACTTTGCCTTTTTATTATAATTTTTTATTTACAACTTTGTCAGTCACAAATATGCTTCTGCAGTGGGGGCAAGAAAACAGTCTTGATCTTGGAAATGTTAAAACCCATGGAAGAATCCTTGTCGGCAACTTTTGCTCCACCCTTTCCCACACACCAGTTGCTGTCTCTGCAATGTGCATAGCTGCTGCACTTGCAATCATGCCGATATCAAGCTTGCCTGACTTTGAGGTTTCACATAAGGTTTTTCGTACATCCACAGTATGCAAAAATAAAAAATAAAAAAATTGAGAGAATTTCAATTGCTTTTATGAACTGCAACATGTATATTTATAAGCAGGCTTTAAGTTACACTTGTGAAAGGAATACTGAAATAAACTAAGTATGCTACTTGAGTTTGCTGATTTCTTAGCCATCAGCAGGGAAGCTGTAAAATGTATCTAGTTGAACTAAGTCCTCAAGGGCAAATTGCACTTTCAAGCTACAGAGATGTAATACCATTGATTTGCACCAGCATAAGAGAGGGTGACATTTGTCCCCAAGAAGCGTTCACCCCCAAGAAGCTGTTAGTGCTGTAACCTTGCAAAGTGGCTTGTTTTCTCCATAATAAGCATGCCTTTGGAAAGTAAAAATGGAACTCAGGTGAGTAAACAGAGTAAGCTGACTTTGCTCAGCTTCATCAATGAAATGTAAACCAGAAGTGACTTCATTACATCTACAGAGAAGCTGTCACAAAGCAAATGGGCCCATAATTAACTCCTGATTGGCAAGATGCAAAGACCAATGCCTTGCTTAACATGGTGGCAGGTAGCTGTGCTATTTCAGATTCTATGAGTAGGGCCACTAACCGCTGGCTCTTAGATATGTCCACAGTTCAAATTTGAAAACTATGTTACAAACATTTGCAGAGCAATTCTATGTATGTCTGCTAAGGAAATAGCCCCACTGATGTCGCTGGGGCTTACTTCCAGGTAAGTGTGTATAGCAAGAATGGGGGGCCTTTTTCAGCCCAAAGGTGACATTCCCTTCTGTAAAATCTTCTGAGGGCCACATGTCTGTGATGGGCAGGGGCACAGGCAAAAGGGGACAGAGCAATGAATGTGAGATTGACCTTTGTATGGTAGACTAGTTTCTACAGACTCTCAGTCAGCCCTCTGTATCCTCCATCTGTGCAATGAAACATTCTCAGAGTTCAAAGACCCATTCTATCCAGGCAAAAATACTCAAGGAAGGTGAAAAGCAGGGCCTGTGAGCTATATGGCCTGAGGAAAGGAGGTGTGGCTGGGGAGGGGGCAGCCTGGGGAAAGTCCTGAGGGCTCAGATACAGAGGCCTGGGGGCACATTTGGCCCACAATTAGGTTTCCAATTCCTGGTTGATAAGTTTGTAGTGTTATTTCTTATTTTGTTTTACACTTCAAAATTGCATCACCCTGCTGCTGACTGAGCCATTCTATACATTCCCATTTTCAGTGGAAGAAGAATAGATACCAAAAGATAGAATAACAGTCTCCTTGCCTCAGGCAAAGAACTGTTTCTACATTTTTGACTCACCAGAGCTCTTTTTCTTCCTTGGAGGTCAGGAAAAGGCAAGGAATGAACCAGAACATTAAGACACTCCAGATTTACCAGTCTCTTGCGACAGTTGTGTGAGGGAGACCTGTTGGATTCTCAGTTGTAGATGCTGCTTCTTTTTCATGGGGGTAACTATAGCCAAGATCTCATTTTTGGCTAGGATCAAGTCTATAAGTGCCTTGTAAATACCTTAGCACCAAATCCAGACGCAAATTAGAGGTTAGGATACAGATTACTTGAAATAACGGTGGGAGCTGTTTGGAAATTGATGTACAGTGATCTTTAGGAACCCACAACTGCTAAATAAAGTAGCTTCAGGTCAGTTTTGGCTTTTCCTTTTGAACGTCCTAAGAATCATTGAGTTTAGGGCTGACGTCATAGACACGGAGTGTGCTTTTTAAACAAAAACAAAAGCAAGAGAACACAAAAACACATATGCTTAAAATTTGGAACTTGTTGGTAAAGGCTTAGGGATTTTATAAGGTCATGTTCTCATTCTAGATCTCCTCCACATGTCAAGGACAGTTTTTGTTTCAGACTTGTGGTAAAAGCAAAATGTATTTTAATGGATTCAAAACAAATCTCTAGTGCCCAAAGAGAATTGAAGAAACATCAATTTGTCTTTTCAGTCTCTTCACAATATTCCCATTTAGGAGACGTGTCATCTGTGAAGAGACCATCTTAGTCCCCAGTTAGTCACTTCAGAAACATTAAAGTGTCTTTCCATTTTCACTCATTACATTTCCTATTGTGTTTTCCAGAGCCTGTGCAATGGATAGCCATTATGAAAATATTGTTTTAGCAGTATCACATCCATTAGGTAACTGCCTCATGTTCTCACAATGGCAAAAGATGAACAGGTCTCTTCTATATGTGAAACAAATATTCAGAGTAGATTGGGGATTTCTGATATATATATTTAAAGTCTTGACATATTTGCCTTGGGATACCAGCTTGGGCTTTTGCTAAGAAATACTTGCTCAATGTTTTCCATAGAATGGAACAGAAGTTAGAAATTACCTTGGAATACAGGTGGATACCATTCTGCAGTGAACACTTTGAATACTTGACAGATGGAGAATCGGAAGTCCTCTTTATTTCTCTCTACTCTTTTTATTTTTTATGATCTTTATTTCTTGTGTTTTCTTTTTCTTCTTCTATCCACTTAATTTTGCTAATGTTTGGCTTTGTTTTTGAGGTCCTCTGCCCTGGGTTAATGAGGGTATGCACAGGAAGGTGATGCATGGAAGGTGAAAGACAAGGTGTGAGAGGCAGGAAAGGGAAGATCTCCCACGGTGGGAGGCTGGGAGAGGAAAGGAAAGCTCCCAGGTGAGAGCTGGGAAGGTCAACCCACTTTTATATGAGACAATGGTAAAGACCTACCTTTGATAGAGGACTTTGTGTCTTCTTCTTATTCTCCTCCTCCTCTTCCTTATCCTCATCCTCTTCCTTCTCATCCTCTTCCTCCTTCCTCTTTTCTTTTTTTGTTAATTTCTTTTTTATTTTTATTTTACTAGCATCTTAGTTTGAGAACAGCCCATCTGGCCATGACTCAGGAATCCCAATTTGTGCAAGAATGAGAACTCCATACCTATTTTGACAGGTGATAGTAAAATTGACAAGGCTACTCCTAGCGTGGAGCTAAGGGTTTCAAAAGTATTTCTTGTCAAAATTCTGATTGAATATGGTTGACGATTGGGTTCCAGTATTACAACCACTATGAATTGCCCTAAAATAATTCTTGGGCACCTTATGTTATGAACCTCCCTTCCGTTTTGAACCACCTTGAGATCTATGGGTTTAGGGCAGTTTATATAATTAATAATAAAATAACTTAAAGAGTCGTTAAATACAGGGCCATTAAAAAAAAACACCTTGGCTCCAGCTCAGCAATATATTATGGCAAATGGCAGATTACCAGAGTCACTGCCACATAAAGAATCTTAGGGTGCATGGGACACTGGAGGATAAGGATAAAGCTGATATAACTGAATACTCATTAGATGTGAATGAATTTATTTGTTGTTACAACCATCATGGTCATTTTGACCATCTACCGTATTTTTTGTCCCATAGGGCGCACCGGCCCATAGGACGCACCTAGTTTTTTGGGGGGGAAATAAAGGAAATATTTTTCCCCCTTTATTTCCCCCCCCCCCCCAAACCAGGTGGGGGAATCCAAACCAGGTCGGGGAACAGCGGGGTGGCAGCGCTGCGCCTCCCCGCTGTCCCCCGAGCTTGTGGGGCTGGCGTTGGGCAGAAGCGCGCTTCTCCCCAGCGCCAGCCTCCAAACCAGGTCGGGGAACAGTGGGATGGCGGCGCTGCACCTCCCTGCTGTCCCCCGAGCATGTGGGGCTGCCCGATGTCTGCCCGAAGCGCAGGTCCCGCAGGGCTCCCTAGGTTCCCTAGGAACTCCCGCAGGGCTCCCTAGGCTGCGGATGTCTGCCCGAAGCACGGGGCGCTCTGCTTCAGTGCGCCCCGCGCTCCAGGCAGCAGGCTGCTACCCGCAGCCTAGGGAGCCCTGCGGGAACTCATGCGGGCTCCCCAGGCTTGCTGATAGCTTCCTGAAGCCTGGAGAGCAAGAGGGGTCGGTGCGCACCGACCCCTCTTGCTCTCCAAGCTTCAGCGAAAGCCTGCATTCGCCCCATAGGACGCACACAGATTTCCCCTTCATTTTTGGAGGGGAAAAAGTGCGTCCTATAGGGCGAAAAATACGGTATTTTAAAGGGCTTCATTGGGTATATTAGACCAGAAATCATATGAATTGATAAAGCGTAGAAACTTTTTGCATGATTGGGCAAGGTGGTGATGTTGGCAGCAGGCAAGTTACTTGCTTCCTTGGGCAGACTTTGGGGCTTCCTAAATTTCTCACCCAAAAGTCACAGTCTGATTTATTTATTTATTTATTTATTTATTTAACATACTCACATCCTTTCTTTCTTCTACCACAGAACTCAAGGCAGTGTGCATGGAATTTCCAGATAGTCTCCATCTAGGTACTGACCAGACCCAGAATTGTATAGTTCTAGGAAAGTGACCTGGTACTGTTGAAACCACTTGGAAAGTAATTTGCTCCAGAGTGGGAACACACAGTCATATGCTAAGCATAAGAGAGTTCTGCAAGTGTCATTTGCTTGACCAGAAATTGCAGGTGTGAGTTTAATGCACATAAAAATGCAGGTGGATGCTTTGGAAGGGAGAACAGGACACACATTTAATAACTAAATAAATCTACATTTGCAGATTGCTTTCACTGGGATACACATTTGAATGTATATTCAAATATTCAACCCCATCTCCACTCTTTCAGAAATAGTTCTGTGTAAATAGCCAAAAAACATGACTAGAGTTGAATCATGGCATTCACCTGAAGCTTCATGGAGATAACTGATGACAACACTAGCTTTCCATCCCCTTATGTATCCAGCACAAACTGCTGCTTCTCCTTAAAGGTCTCCATAGCCTCATCTCTCAGCTATCCTATTCCAATATATATTTTGTCTGTAACCTCAGTTCCTCTGGCTGCAGCTGCTCAAAGGCCTTCTGGTGTCTTAAATTACCGTACTCTGCCTGCCCTCCATTGCTACCACTTATGCCTGCAACTCCTTCCCAAAAGACTGTTGTGATACCACTTCTCTCTTCTCTATACAATCTTCCTCCGGCTTTAATGGCTTCATTCCCTCCTCCAACTGAAATGGTGCCTAATCACGCCTAATTTCACCTTTTTATCTGCTACTCTTGCTTTTCTTCCCTTCTGTTGCCTACGACCACATCCCTTGTTTCTAGGGATGCATCCTATATGCTGTCCCACTGTAATGAGTGGGATTTAATTCTAAGTGAAAAAATTGTTAGGCATCATTAGCCACGGCAGCAAAAGGCAGTTGTGATACAAGTGCTTTCATGACTACTCCACCCACAATGCATTGTTCTGGGGATCCCATTGGTCCTTCCTAGTGCAAAGCAAAAGGGGGTGAAGGACCACACTCGTGGTTACACCACTACAGAGTTTGTTGTTGTTTTATTTTTATTATTTTTTTTTAAAAAAACAAAGCCAGGAGGGGAAGGGGTGCTGATACCATCATCATCATTGACTATGCTACCACTCAGTGGATTTGTAACTGGCTGACTGACCGAAGCCAAAGGGTGCTCATCAATGGTTCCTCTTCATCCTGGAGAAGAGTGACTAGTGGGGTGCCACAGGGTTCTGTCTTGGGCCCGGTCTTATTCAACATCTTTATCAACGACTTGGATGATGGACTCAATGGCATCCTGATCAAATTTGCAGATGACACCAAACTGGGAGGGGTGGCTAACACCCCAGAGGACAGGATCACACTTCAAAACGACCTTGACACATTAGAGAACTGGGCCAAAACAAACAAGATGAATTTTAACAGGGAGAAATGTAAAGTATTGCACTTGGGCAAAAAAAATGAGAGGCACAAATACAAGATGGGTGACACCTGGCTTGAGAGCAGTACATGTGAAAAGGATCTAGGAGTCTTGGTTGACCACAAACTTGACATAAGCCAACAGTGTGACGCGGCAGCTAAAAAAGCCAATGCAATTCTGGGCCTCATCAATAGGAGTATAGCATCTAGATCAAGGGAAGTAATAGTGCCACTGTATTCTGCTCTGGTCAGACCTCACCTGGAGTATTGTGTCCAGTTCTGGGCACCACAGTTCAAGAAGGACACTGACAAACTGGAACATGTCCAGAGGAGGGCAACCAAAATGGTCAAAGGCCTAGAAACGCTGCCTTATGAGGAACGGCTAAGGGAGCTGGGCATGTTTAGCCTGGAGAAGAGGAGGTTAAGGGGTGATATGATAGCCATGTTCAAATATATAAAAGGATGTCACATAGAGGAGGGAGAAAGGTTGTTTTCTGCTGCTCCAGAGAAGCGGACACGGAGCAATGGATCCAAACTACAAGAAAGAAGATTCCACCTAAACATTAGGAAGAACTTCCTGACAGTAAGAGCTGTTTGACAGTGGAATTTGCTGCCAAGGAGTGTGGTGGAGTCTCCTTCTTTGGAGATCTTTAAGCAGAGGCTTGACAACCATATGTCAGGAGTGCTCTGATGGTGTTTCCTGCTTGGCAGGGGGTTGGACTCGATGGCCCTTGTGGTCTCTTCCAACTCTATGATTCTATGATCATGAAGAGAAGGAGGGGTGGCAGAAGGGAGAGATGAAGAGGAGTCTTGAGAGCCAGTGTGGTGTAGTGGTTAAGAGCGGTAGACTCGTAATCTGGGGAACTGGGTTTGCTTCCCTGCTCCTCCACATGCAGCTGCTGGGCGACCTTGGGCTAGTCACACTTCTTTGAAATCTCTCAGCCCCACTCACCTCACAGAGTGTTTGTTGTGGGGGAGGAAGGGAAAGGAGAATGTTAGCCGCTTTGAGACTCCTTCGGGGAGTGATAAAGCGGGATATCAAATCCAAACTCCTCCTCCTCCTCTTCTTCTTCTTCTTCTTGCTTGGATGGTGGCAGGGGGGGCTCAGTCTCTTCCACCAGCCCTGGAAGAAAATAAAAAGAATGCAATTACAGGTCTTCTGGATTAGACCCCAAAGGTCCATCTAGCATTGCATTCTAGTTCCCACAATGGCCAAACAGATGCCTCTGGGAATCTCACATGCAGACATAAAGACAATAGTCTTTTCCCACGGTTGCTCCCCAGCAACCAGTAACCTGAGGTATGTTGTCTATTATCCTTCAGACAGAACACATTCATCATAGCTTGTAGTCATTCAAAGAAGTCTAACTCCTTTTAAATTTATCAGAACCTATGGACATCACCTCATCTTATGATTGCAAATATATTTTTTTTTAAAAAAGAGATGTGGCAGTGGATGTTCTACACCAGTGTCTCGCTTCAGTAATAGACTGGGTGAAAGCCAATAAACTGAAGCTCAATCCTGATAAGACTGGTGCACTGTAAGTGGGTGGATGGAAGGTGGTCTGCTATTGATGGGGTTGCAATCCCTCTGACGCAGCAGGTACGCAGCTTGCAGATACTTCTGGATCCATTGCTGCTACTTGAGGTGTAGGTGGCCTCAGTGGCAGAGAGTGCCTTCCATCAGCTTCAGCTAGTGGCCAAGCTGCACCCTTATTTGGACAGGGATAGCCTACTTTCTGTCATCTATGCTCTGGGAACCTCTAGGTTAGATTACTGCAATGCGTTGTGTGTGGGACTGCCTCTGAAGATGGTTCAGAAACTTCAGCTGGTGTAGAATTCAGTAGCTAGGTTGCACACCAGGGAAAGACGGTTTGAGCATATAAGTAGCTGCTGATCAGTTTAGTTTGCTACTATGGTATGTATTTTTGTGGTTTTTATTTTGCAAACTGCCCTTGGATGAATGGTAGGATAGTAAGTAAGTAAGTATTTCCTTTTGCCTGTCTAGAATTTCCTGCCACTTGATGATTCAGCGTTTTGGTATTATTGGAGCGCGGGGGGAGAAAACCCTCTTTTTATCCGCTGTCTCAACACCATACATAGATCTCCATCACAGGTATAGTCAATGTGGTGCT
This sequence comes from Podarcis pityusensis, assembly GCF_964106645.2. Lineage (NCBI taxonomy): Eukaryota > Metazoa > Chordata > Lepidosauria > Squamata > Lacertidae > Podarcis > Podarcis pityusensis. The sequence continues at coordinate 42,763,864 of NC_138027.1, forward strand.
CTCCAGGTGTTCCTGGATTACAATTTCCATCGTCCCTGACCATTTGCCATATTGGCTGGGACTGATGCGTGTTCCACATTGACTGGAGGACACCATGTTCAACAATATTTGGAGAGCACAACCTCGATCTTTGATACACCTTTAAAAAATGAAGACACCTCAAACATTTCCTCAATGACTTGATCCTCGGAAATGTGGATTTTATAAATTCCACCTGAATAACCTTCAAGGTAAAATAAAAGGGAGATTTATCACAGGAAACAGGTATAAAATTAAAACTTAAAATAGCCATAAGGCACATCAGAGAGGAAAGGCACTGATACTAAATGCAAAGCAGAAAGATGGGGTACAAGGTTACGCATCCTTCTTCTTTTCCCCCCTGTGAGGTTTCAGGAAAGTTAGGTTGATAACCTTAAATTGTTTCTCTTTGAAAATGTCAAATTTGAATTGGCTTCCCTGGGATTTGGAGATTTTTCCTGAGATTGTTATTTTTATACTTCAAACATAAATCAGTAATTACATATTCTATGGTAATCAAGCATAAGACATATCACTTCGGCAACTCTGCAATGACAGCTGACATATGTAAGGTGAAATGACATCATTTCGAGACAGTTTCACCTTAAAAAATTGTTATAATATTTAAAGGAATCCATATATTATATTTGTGCCTCTAAGGTTTTGATCTAGCTCCAAGCAAAAAGCTAAAACAAAGCCATGTATCATATCAGTTCAATGATTATTTATTATCTGTCTTATTAAGTATTGTTACTATTCTTATTCTTATTGCTCTTCTTATTATAACATTTAATCCCTCCAAGCAGTTTAAGGTGCATACATGGTTCTCCCCTCCTAGCATTATATCCTCACAACAATCTTTTGAGAAATGCTGAAAGACAGTGGAAGACCCTTGATCACATGGTGAGTTTTATGACTCTGTGTGCATTAGTCTCCCAAGTTCAACATTCTAACCACTACACCACATTGTCTCATGAAATGCTTATTGTACACACACACAAATATTTGTAGGCAATATACTTTCATCTTCAGTCCCTCATCACCATAGGTCAATGAAAATAATATTCTTTTCTTCAAGAAAAAGCCTGAAGTGAAAACTAAGTTGAAGATATGTTCCCAAGTTTCCTTCCATTGTGTTAATTTCTCAGGTTTGCTTCACTTGTAGTAGAAAGAATACAGTACAGTGCACTCATTTCATATGGCACTCTGCATAGTCAATTCTGATGGGGGAAATGAGTACAAAATATTTGGAAACTAGTTTAAAAGCATGTGGGCATATAGCGATTTATTAGATGCGGATGATCTTTCCCAAGCTAGATTGGAAACTGCTTCAGCTCACATTAAAAAAGGTAAAGGACTCCTGACAGTTAAGTCCAGTCGCGGACAACTCTGGGGTTGCGGAGCTCATCTCGCTTTATTGGCCAAGGGAGCCAGCGTTTGTCTGCAAACAGTTTTTCTGGGTCATGTGGCCAGCATGACTAAGCCGCTTCTGGTGAAACCAGAGCAGCGCACGGAAACACTGTTTACCTTCCTGCCACAGTGGTACCTATTTACTTGCACTTTTTTTGTTGCTTTCAAACTGCAAGGTTGGCAGGAGCTGGGACTGAGCAACAGGAGCTCACCCCATTGCGGAGATTACCTCTCACATTCTCTTTGTTCAAAATAAATAAAGTATAAAATTGTCTTGTCCTGGGCTCATTTTGAAGTTAGGGTCTTTGCAGTAATGTTGGCTCACTGTGAAGGTCTTTATTAGGTCCTAGATCAGGGTTGGCTAAACTAGTTTGATTCATGCACCTCACTGATGCTCAGCTACCAAGTGTCACATAACAGAGGTGGGTGTGGCCAAAGCATATCCCGCACACCACTTTTGCACATTACAAATTCAGGTCACACAGACAAGCATGAATACAGCATTCTCCTCCCCTCTCCCACATATATTCGCTGAAAACTTATGCAAAAGCATGCGCGCACATGGCATTTCCAGGTCTGTCCAGTGTGGATGGAAGCACACTGCACTGGTCATTCTGGGCAAAGAAAAAGGCAGCATGTCTCACTCTCCAGCAGCAGCCTACAGGGCAGTGTTTCATGGTTGCTTCTCAGTGTTGCCACTTGCTGAGAGGGGGAGAGATAGTCAGGGAGCTTAGTCAGGGCTGATCCAATACATTATGGCACTTGAGGCAAACCACAGTTTTGCCAGGGAAGAAGGGGGAAGTGAAGATTGACGTCGGGAACAAAGGAGGAATAAAGGTCTACATCGGGATCTGCTGCCCATGTGGGGGTCCCAGGTCCTTAGGAACCACAATATGTTCAGGATCCTACACATTACAATATAAGACTGCATTATAATGAACATTACAGTATAAGTTTGCCGCTACAGAATTAGAAGAAGGTCATGAGGGATCTTTGGCCAATCAAAACTGACAGGCAGGTGTCTGAGGTGTTCCTCATTGAGAAATGTGAAATTGTTTCCTAGGAAATACAGATTTAAATTGATCCAGTCATTGAAATAAGATAGTTGCTGGCGGGAAGACTTTTTGTTTTCTTCTCAGAGTTAATTAGGAAATGAATAGAGATCCAGGGGTATATGTTTTCATTTGACAGAAGAAAGTTTCTGGGGACTAATTAGTCTTGCATTTATGTTGTGGTCCAAAAAAAGATTGCTTCTATGTGCAGCAACTACTAGGGGGGAGACCCTGTAATTCAAAGGTGCTTTTTCTTATTCCTTTGCAACAGCACCATGCTTATTGCTTAGAGTAAAGTCAAAGTAATAATAAAAAAGTTCTTGAATAGGTGCAGAGTTCTAATCAAAATGAGCTTTTCAGCAAGAATTGGTTATCTCTTGATTATTATGAGCACAGCAAAGAAGGGATCAGCCCGTTCCTCCACCATCAGAGCAGAATTTTAAGATTATGAACTGAGCCAAAATATTAAGTAATAAAGTGATAATTATTGAGTGATGCACATACATGTGTGAACCAGTCTTCAAATTTCAAATTCTACTTATGTAAATTTTAGCATTTCTAAGGACATGTTCTAATTTTCAATGGAAGCTTTGGGATCAACAAACTAGCAGTGTTTCTGTGTATATAGGTGATTACTTTTGAGTAATCATATTTATTTCACTGGGGTTATTATAAAATGAATACTTTGAGCATTGCAGCATTCAGCATTTGATATACTAAAGCCATTGGGGCCATTTCCTTTGTGATGTTTAAAGAATATTTTATTTCACCAGGACATCCAATGTTGCTTAGCTTTGGTTGAGAATGCTGGCTGTAAGTAGAATCTTTTTAAGAAATTTCATATAAATAATAGAAGAGCTACCACCATTCCTAGGCGGAGACAAGGGTGCCAAATCTCATTTATATAATATAAGAAATTTGCACAGATATATGTAAATGTAAATGTTAAGTCTGCAATTGCTGAGCGTTGAAAAAAAACACACACAATCTGATAAAAAGGAAAGTGCATCACTACCAAAGATTTCTTTTAGATGTGATGGGGATGGGAGGATGATAGCGGCAAAGGGATCTAATGGGAAAACTGTCAATTTTGTAATAAATACAATTTAACAATGCCTGCCCCCCCACGTGCACACCCCATATTTGTCTTTAATAATAGTGTTGGCCCAGCAATACCGGCAAACCAGGCAGCCGGCTGAGATGACAACATTTCAGAGGTGCCTTCCTCAATTTGCAGAGAGCAGTCCTGCCTACTCTTCTGGAAAAGATGCACAGAGGAAGCTTAGCAGCTGTTTGGCTGGACTGGTATCTATATCCCAGGGAACACTGGAGAAAATTTTGAGCATTTAGCCACCCGGGGCCATAGATAGTGTAAAGGAGAAAAGGTAAAAGGAACGACAGTTATTAAAAATAATAATATAGTATCCCTGCTTACTCTTGATCTTTGCCCACTCTGGCTAGTGGGGGCAGCCATCTCCCTGCCCCCCACCCCCCAATTTACCTGGGGATTTTGGTGGTATTGCATCATGATGTAGCATTCTTCTCACTGAACAGTTTCGAAAGAGAAATGTTTCCAGGCTGCGGGGCTGCAACTCTGCTATGCCCTGAAGTAACTGCAAACAGTTATAGTTAATGAAAAATTAGGACAGAAACTGTAACAAATCTTCTGCCCCCTCCTGTCCTGGCAGTAAGTCCTTCAGCCAACCAGCCCCCAATGATTAGATTATATGCTTCCACCAAAAGAAATGCCATTTTCAGTTTTCATTTTTATTCCCACCACCCTGCCAATATTGCTGAAAATGTGATGGCCAAATACTTTGATCCAATGCTAGCTTCCTTTCTTCTTATTTCCACGCCAGCTGGAGACTTTGTAATTCCATCAAATCCTGCATGGATTGTATAGTACTCTTGAAAATAACCATTTGGCAGTGACAAGAGTGAGTTGAGAAAGGTAGTCTCTTTTGCATGCAGAAGGTCCTCGGTATGATCTCCAGCATCTCTAGATAGGCCAAGCTTCTGGAGGGCAATTTCAGCACCATTTTCATCACCAGATGTGAGCCAGTTCATATGGGTACCCAATTACCTGCACATTTTACAAGTCTGTCTATATTCATACAGAGTGTAGAATGTACATATTGTGGTGCACAGTAGCTAAGCTGCATTTCTTATAGTGAAACATATGCTTGAAACCATGGCAAACAGGGTTGCTTCAAAAAAACAATGTTCACTTTTAAGAATAATGCAGACACTTGTCTAAAAATATTTGTTTGCCCACCAGCTCCAGAAAATATTGGTTAATAGATTCTTCTGCAAGCCCTTTTTTGCTAGTTCTTACTCAGTTTACATGCTTGAATTACAGTTGTGAAAAATTATCGACATCCATAAAAGGTAAATGGCAACTTGCTTTCGTAAAACAGAGAAGGTTGATATGTAAATAAGCTTGTGAAATATTTAAACTATTTTAGAACACCATATTTCTACCACTTATTAATAAGAAATATTCCAAAAATGCATTGCAGAGTGGAACTGAACGTCTCCATGGTAACCACCAATGAAGATTATGGACACTGACATCATGTAATTCAAAGGGAATTGGTAAAAAACACAAGCAACCAGAATTCTAAAAGGATAATAAGTAAAAATAATATGTCGAAACAACATGTATAACCCTGTGAATGTTGGTAATCAGGAAAGAGATGCAGAGATGCAGCCAAAATAATTCTGGATCCAACCAAAGATAAACCCATATGAGTCTCGCTGATTCTGATGGGAAAGGGTTAAATCACTGTTTAAATCAACGGTATTTAAAACATGGCTGAATCATGAGAACCTTAGAATAGCCTGTTGCATCAGGCTAGTGGCCCATCTAGTAGAGCATCCATATGCCAACCAGATGCCTGTGGGAAACTAGCAAGCAGAACATGAGCACAAGAACACTTTTCCCTCCTGTGGTTTCCAGCAACTGGTACACAGAAGCATTGCTGCCTCCAGCTGTGGATGTAGAACAACAGCCATAGTGGCTAGTAATAATAATAAATAATAATAATTTTATTACGTATATCCCACCGATCTAGCTGGGTTTCCCAGCCACTCTGGGTGGCTTACAACATATATAAAAACATCAAACATTAAAAAAAACCAGAATATCTTATAGAGACTACAGTGGTACCTCGGGTTACATACGCTTCAGGTTACATACGCTTCAGGTTACAGACTCCGCTAACCCAGAAATACTGCTTCAGGTTAAGAACTTTGCTTCAGGATGAGAACAGAAATCGTGCTCCGGCGGCGCGGCAGCAGCAGGAGGCCCCATTAGCTAAAGTGGTGCTTCAGGTTAAGAACAGTTTCAGGTTAAGTACAGACCTCCGGAATGAATTAAGTACTTAACCCGAGGTACCACTGTATAAATAAACCAATAAATCAATGGAAAATGAATGAATGAATGAATGAATGAATACATACATACATACATACATACATAATGTTTAGTTATACCCAAATTAAAATAACCAACAACCCCAACTAAACATTTAACCAACCCCAACCCAACGAAAACAAAACAGAAGAACCAAAATTAAAAGCCTTTAAAATATTTTAGCCAGTTGCTCCAACTCAAGAGTTGTCCCAGCATTGACAGCCCTCTCCCCGTGAATTTGCCCAGTCCTCTTTTAAAGCCATCCAAGTTGGTCGCCATCACTGTCTCCTGGGGGAGTGAGTTCCATTGTTTGACTTTGCACTGCGGATAATGTAGCATCTGTACATGCAGTGCTTTTTTTAAAAGAAAAAAATGTGCCGGCGCTCATCATGAAGTCGTTTAAAGTAGAACTGCAATGATTATGCACTGATACATCATCCATATCTGGAATGCTCTTTTGCATGATTCTAGCCATTCAATTCACTTCCCTGTTCCGCCCCCCATTCCTTTTCCCCAAACAGGTAGCATTCCATGGGCCACTGAGAAAACTCAGTTCTCACTTGGCTGTTTGGGGGAATTCCTAAAGTTTTTATACTTATGTTAACCTTGAGGATCACGCAAGCCTGCTGATACCTTCCTCTTGTTGTAGATGGTATCATTTTGTCTACTTAATCAATAGCACCCAGAGCCTGAACACTGTAAATATGTGGAATGTTAAATCAATATGTTTACTTGGCCCACAGATTACCTACCATGAATATGGACTTTTTGCTTTCTCTATTTTTAATTCAAATACAAATTTTCCAAGCTATAGGACTTTGGGCAAAAAAATGATCACAATATATTCTTATATGATTAGATAATGAAAAATGGCTCCTTGCCATTTAAAAGTCTGAATAAAGCACTTAATATTGTAAGACATTTAAACCTTAGGATTACAATAATACAGTAAATAGTTTGTTTTGATATTTTGCATGTTATTATCTTTTTTGGTAAGCTGCCTTGTGATGTGCCCTGAAAGGTGGGTTAGGAATGATTTAAACAAACAAATGGACAATAATAATTCATATTCAAGATGGGAGCATCCAACAGGGGTGATCTAAAAAGAATAGGGAACTGATATTTTCAGGATCTACCTGGTAGAACCCAGCCCTAGGAACAGAGTAGATCAGATTATCTAAAAACAGCAAAAAGTTACATTAAAGTCAATTTATGGTTTCAATATCAATGGAATCATCTGTCTGCAACTTTAAGATCATTGGCTGGAAGAATGTTTTAAACTGTTTTTAATTGCTTTTAGAATGGTTGTTTTTTTAAACACACACACACAGAGAGAGAGAGAGAGAGAGAAAGAGAGAGAGAGAGAAATTGATATTTGTTGTTGTTTAATCGTTTAGTCGTGTCCGACTCTTCATGACCCCATGGACCAGAGCCAGGCACTCCTGTCTTCCACTGCCTCCCACAGTTTGGTCAAACTCATGTTAGTAGCTTTGAGAATGCTGTCCAACCATCTCGTCCTCTGTTGTCCCCTTCTCCTTGTGTCCTCAATTTTTCACAACATCAGGGTCTTTTCCAGGCTCACAGATTACCTACCATGAATATGGACTTTCTGCTTTCTCTATTTTTAATTCAAATACAAATTTCCCAACCTATAGGACTTTGGGCAAAAAAATGATCACAATATGTTCTCCTTCATGGATCACTGCCTTGTCGTGGCGAAGGAGCTTGAATAACTCAGAGCAGCTATGAGCTATGCCATGCAGGGCCACCCAAGATGGACAGGACATAGTGGAGAGTTTTGACTAAACATGATCCACCTGGAGCAGGAACCGGCAAGCCACTCCAGTATCCCTGCCAAGAAAACTCCATGGACAAAAACAATAGGTAATTGATGTTGTTGTTGTTTAGTTGTGTCCAACTCTTCGTGACCCCATGGACCAGAGCACGCCAGGCACTCCTGTCTTCCACTGCCTCCCACAGTTTGGTCAAACTCATGTTCGTAGCTTCGAGAACACTGCCCAACCATCTTGTCCTCTGTCGGTAATTGAGGTTACATGTTTTTAATCGTAATTGTTTTTAGAATCTTTTAATTTGTTGTAAAATGTTCGTCACCTGGGCTCCTTGGGACATAAACTCAATAACATACAAACAAATAACAATAGTACAGACAACATATTCCATGAGGATTTGTTCCTAAAACCTGCAGCACTGTATAGGTCACTACCCTGTACCCTTCAGTTAGAAAACTAATTCTGTGGATCTTTGGCTACTTGAAACTAAATACATGCTGACACCAGAGGTATAAGGAGATTTGGCTTACAAATGAGAGAACAAACCTCTCTGCAACTTGAAAGCCACATAATAAAGTATTCATTAAAATCCAATTTTCCACATGTACACGGCTTTATTACAAATAAATCTAATAGCAATTAGAAGAGAATTGAGATAAATTCTAAGTATTGTGTATTGAGTGCTGGTGCTAAGGTGTGCGCCCCCCCTCCCCATGTTTAGCTACATTTAAAAATCTCTGAGTAAATGGCTACAGTGGATGCACATGCACTTTTTCAGAATTCAAGTTTGCAAATTCAGATTCAAGCCGCCGCCCCCCCCATCTTTCATCTAACTTTGTTTTGCTAATCTGTGAGTGTTTACTTAGGTAGAATGTTGTCTCCTCTACAGAATACAAAAGTACTTGTGGAAAACAAAAATGGCTGCTAATTGTTTCCTTCACTAACCAAACAAGAGACTGTCTCCTATAACTGATTATAAAACTAAACTCTCCAGATAGCTTCTTCCCTTTGCATCTTAAATGAAAATAAATATTTGGAGGGGGGAGAGGGAAGAGTAGAAAACCAACAATGGCAAACAAACTGTTCATACATTTTTCTTGCCTAGATAACATGTAGTGAAAAAGCAGCAGCAGAATAGATACAAAAACAGTAATATAAAATCTGCAAAGTGTTGAAGGGGGGTTGCTTTCAGGAGCTCCTATTTCCACTTGTGGTGGCAATGTCCACTTTTAGCTATGCTACTTGATGGTGTGACTGCTGAAATGTGTTTAATTACTTGCTGCCCAGTAACAAAGGAACTAAGATTATGCTGGCTGTCTAGATTTTTTTTTGCGTGAAAACACAAAAACACCCTCCAAGGCACTGATGAAGGTTATACTGTGGTGGCATAATTGATTATTGCTCAATAATAGAAAAATGCTACTGGACTGAACATCCCAAACTGATATGACAAAATATGAGTCTTGGCAATGATGGAAAAACTGACATGTCATCTTTGGTAGTGAGAGGCCCCCACCCAGGAGCAGAGGAAGGGGGGCGGGCCGCCCTGGGTGTCACCACTGAGGGGGGTGACAAAATGCCGGGTGGCACTCACTGCAGGGCCTGCAGTGTGCCCAAGCCACGTGACTCTCCTGGGAGAGACGCGGTGGCTTGGGCGTGCGCAGGCTCCAGGCTGCCCAAACGGTCAGCCCGCTGCCTCTCCCTCAGCTGTAAAGCAGAAAGGAAACCTGGAAATAGGAAAGAAATGTAAGACACAATTAGCAGTGGCAACCCTCTCCCCATCTATGCCTGCTGTCTTACTTAATTCTTCTCTGTGCATGGCTACAATGTTCAGAAAGTCGATGTTGTATGATTTCCTTTGGTTGTGATTTATATACCACCCTTCATCAAAAGATCTCAGGGTGTTTCACAAGATAAAAACATGAGATAAATGCACAAAAAGTTAGAAACAACAAAGTAATACTCCCTCCCAAAAACAAATTTAAAAGGCTGTAGAATATTAATTAGCCAAAGAACTGGTTGAAGAGGAACATTTTCGCCTGGTGCCTAAAGATAGATAAGGAAGGTGCCAGTAGATATTCTCTGCTTTTATATTCTCTGCTTCTCTTTTATAGATGAAAATTGAGGGGAAAGTACATTGGAGGAATGGACAAATGGGATGCAGGCATTGCCAGTTTAACTGACCACAATATAATGCCCCTGACAAACATTTATGAGCAATTAAAGTGTTGGTGCCTGAAAGTTCAACTGATATTGATATGTGTCCCCAAGTCATTGAAAGTCAGACTGGGCCACACAACACTGCTAGGGAGGCTCAATGAAGGCATCTTGTTTGGGGCTCCCTCAATACCCGGAGCTGGCCTTGAAAGGAACTTGAGGCATCACAACTGAAATGGCTTAGAGATCCATATGAACAAAGTGGTAGATTTTACAGTTGTTGCATTTGTGTATATCACTACCAGGAAGCGACACCTGTAGGCATGGCCGTGCTATCTCAAGATCCCTGCATTGTTGAGATCCCTGCATTGCAGGGGGCTGGACTAGATGGCCCCTGGGGCCAACTCTACAACTCTATGATTCTAAATATCATTCCCCCCGTGCCTTCATAGGCATGACTGTTCCAGAGGATTTTCTAGCATCTGAACCAGACCATGCCTCAGAATATATTCAGTTTTCTTAAAAAAAACCCTCTCCCATCCTCATCTGTCTCTCTCTCACACACATAAATCAATCACCCTTTCTCCTTGGAGAACCAGGAGGAAGAAACATACAGGTATCCTCACAGAATAACCTGCCTTTTATTAACAGCCATGACTCCTCTGAGACACAGCAAAGAAATACTAATTTTACAAGTCCTGTTCTCGCAGCATATGAGGGAATGCATTTCAATCAATCAAGATGTACTGCACAGTCACAGATCTGTTAAGGAAATGAATTTTCCCACCTCTGTCCACTCAAAGCTGTGAAGTGAACTACACATGTGCAAGTTTGGATGCCAACATTGTGTGGGTGCTGCATAAATGGCCTTTCTCTCTGATATCTTTAAAAACAAGATACACACACACAAACCTCCAAACCCAAATGCTATCTGCAAATGATGGTTCAGGCTTGCTCCAAACTATTTTACTCTTTGGCTGTCTTTTGCAAGGTCAGTGGTTTTGCTGCCTGTCATGGAAAACTGTTGCTTCCGAAGTACTCTTCTTGTGTGTCTGAAACTAAAAGAAACTTTACAAGTACATTGTAAGTATCTGGTGCTATCTGTCATCTTATGCCATTTTAGTGCTACCCCCAAATTTCCATCAATCTAAGAAGTGGAAGGATGCAGTACATACAGTATGAAATAGTATACCATTACTGTAAAATGCTATTTCATTATTACATTAAAATGTTCTTGCCAGCACTGCAGATCAGGATTATAGCTGAAAATTATGCATGTATGTTTTTAATCAGACATTATGAACTATAATTAAAGTGCTGGAGGCTGATCCACTGCCCCACCAACCTCAGTTTACCACTAGCTAATCCTCACCTGCCTGTCTTCATACTTAAAACCAATTCAAGGGGTGGCACTGCCTGATAGCTTCTTCCTCCTTGGTCACAGTGTTGCCCTTGTACAACTCAGCAAGGAGAAAACCAGAATATGATATGCTTTGGTTTACTTAGTACTTACCAGTATGATTCCATATCTCTGACATCCATAGCACTAAGCGGGCTTACACCTTTTACACCTTTCATGGATCTTATATATACCTTTTTCGTTTATGTTTGAGTTTTGCTGCTTTATTATTAGGTATCCCACTCCTTTCAGTATGATAGATGCTATTATTGCCTTTTCCGTTGTGCAGCAATACATTTTCATCTCTACTGAGGTGTTATAGCTTCAGATTCTATTTCCATACGTGTATCCTTAGTCCAAGTCACAACAACCCTGAAACAATTGGACACTCATCTTGAAAACTGAGAAAGAACTGTCATCACTGCGACTGGTGAAGACAGAAGAGGCCAACACATATCATTCCATTTCTTGAGAGAGAATTATTGGACTTTCCGGAATGATCCTCATTTTATTCTGATGTCCCCAAAGGTCTTCTTAGTTCCACTTTTAATATTAGATTTTTTGCAGTATTCTTGACCAATGTGCCCCATTACTTCATCAAAATCACAAAGGGAGTCAAGAGGGGGGAAAAAACATTTCTTAAAAAGATGTCTCTTCCATATAAGATAGAAAATTATTGCTCCTTTCCTTACAACCAACCCGACTTTACAGAGGATTACTGTACTAGACTGTGTAGGTATGACAGGAATAAATAAAAAAGAGGTGGGTGTAGAAAATAAATAAAGTGTCACACAAGCATTATTATGAGCATTCCGCAAATCTTATTGGAACTGGAGTAGTTCATCAGAAGCATTTTCATACATTACCCTGTCTATATACATATTGTTTTATGCCACTGTACAACTCATTTGTAAATGTTTGTTCATTTTATCAGTTTAATCACTTCAGCAATGAGGATTAGGAAATTAATGGGAATGAAGAGATGAAAGACACTCAGTGGCATGAGTGGGAAAGCCTGCTTCTTCAGAGAGGAGCCTTCTAAATCCCCACCCACTATGTAAAACTGTTGCCCATCATTGCTGTGATTAGCTCTGAGATTTGTCACATACTCATGAAAATAGATCTTAAGTTTCTTATAACAAGACAGTAGGTTTATTAACTGCTGAAAAGGCAAACAAACTGTATTTAAGTCATAGGAAGCAGCTGTATATTGAGAGATCATTTGCTATAAGGCACTTTGAATTGCTTTGGTAGAAAGCAGAAAATTGGTGAATTATTTAATTAATAAACCCATCTAGTTCAACAAATAGTCCCCAAGGTCTTAGGCGGAGATATCGCTCAGTTCTGCAACCTGAAAACCTGGATGCTTGGGACTGAAAAAGATCTTCCGCCTACAGTGAATGTGCTCAACTACTGAGCTATGTATCCTCAAAGGAAGTAAGACTGATAAGCGAGATTGATTGATTGATTGATTGATTGAGTTTATGTATATGCCATCTTAACACAGTGAGCTGTGCCCAAAACATCTGACAACGAACACCCGCTTCTTACCAAATGCAAAATGCAGGGGGTAGAGAAAACAGTTTGCACAACATATCAATAAATTTAAAGACAAAACTCAACAATTTAGCAAACATAGAATGCATTCAATATTTTTAAAAAAGAAAGAATCCAGAATTAAATGCAAAAGTGCAAAGTGGAAAAAAGTTACCAGATAGTTCCAACTGCTGGTGCAGGTCTTGTGCTCAAAGGAGTCTCAGCAGCCAGGCTCAGATACAGTTCAGAGGCGGAATGGTCTTCTCACCTGGTTAGATGAGTTATTGCTGGCTCTGTCACCTTTCATATATAGGGGACTAATAGCAGCAGAAGGAAAATGTTGGGGAGGGCAATGATGGTGAGTCCTCTTCTCCAGCCTCCTGGAAGTTCCAGCCGCTGGTGCACGTCTTATTACTCTTCAATCCTAATTGTGTTTATTCAGATGTGAATTCCACAGAATTCAGTGTGTCTTCTTACTATCTGCTTAGTACGATCAGGGTTGCAACACTAAGCATAATCTCCATTTTAAGAGCTGTAGCAGTTGCAAGGGACTTGTAGGAGCAGCAAAGAAAATACAAAGCGTGTTCTCCTTCATGGAGAGCACGTGTTGCGGTGGGGTCTGCTGAGCCACCCCTCTGTTACCAGGCAGGGTCTCTAAAGATGGCCTGGGGCAGTGATTGGTTCACTGGGTTGCTGGGGTAAAAGTTATGTTGCAATTTTGGTGGGAGGGGTAAAATGTTTAAATACTCTGCACGCAGCCTGGAGCTTTCTCTTTGCTGCGTGCAACGGATCACCCGCCCACCCGCCCTTGAGTAAGGGGTTGTTGCATTGCCCTTGCTATGCCTGTCATGGGGTCGTCTGCCGTTGGGGCAGGGGCCTGGTAGGAATTTTGTCCATCTGGCTGATTGGCTGGGCCATTTGGTTTTTGCCTACTGCGTAGCAAATCGTCACAACTTGTAAGGTTGCGGTTAGGCATTGGTTATAAATTGGTGGAGGAGGGGTTAGGATAGGCTGGGCCTGCCCCTCCATGGTTGCTGTGGAAAGGGAATTCCGTTAAAGGAATCCTGGGGCTTGCCATCTTTTCGTCCAATCCCTGGAATGGGACTAGGGCCGGCAAGCCTTCAGGGAGCATGCGGATGAGAATTGAGGGTCTGTGACTCAGCTCCATTTCTCCCCGACTTGCTTTCCCCAGGCGGGGGGACAGATAGTCTTAACCAATGCCTAAACAACCACTCACGGTTTTGTATTTAAATAAAGTTGTGGCCAAAATTATGCCAAAAACCTTAAGCAAAAATTAAGTGTGCGTTGTGAGTTATTTGGGGGGTGGCTTGGGGACCTCGACACGCAAACTGTAAATGCATTGCTGAGGTTAAAAATCACTATCTTTCTTCTCTGAAGAAATATGAAATTTATAAACTTCAAGGACAAGCAGTAATTACTTGAGCATGCCTACTGCAGTCTCATACTCAACAAACCTCTGAGATTCAGAGGTTATAGATTAAGATGCAATCTGAAATTCTGCAAAATGAATGAATTTCAACTAATCTTGCAGCAGCTAGCATTGCTTGTTCAAGAGCAACATTAATATGCTTGCTCATGAATGACTAAACAAAACATTCTGCATCTCACCATGTGCACTTGGGTGCCTTTACGTTTTGCACTTAAATATATATCCGTATATTCAAACTTTGCACTTTGTTTCCCAAAATGTGGTCACAGATGACGGGAAAGGGTCAAAAGTTCAATATTTGCCTTCTTAGAATAAAAATAACATGCTGAAGTTTGACAACCAACACTGAAATTGATGTTTTCGATCCCCACATAAATATGGAAAGCAGGATGCGCTAAGTGAGGAAGACCTACTTTTTCCTGTTCTTCTCCATTGGAGCTGAAGGCAGACCTGCTGGCTGTACTGTTCTGAACTAACTTTTTCTAATCAGTGACTTGCAAAAACACCCAAAGATACATTGCTCCTAGACACACTATAATTGGCTTTATAAAGCACACATATTTACAGGTACGGAGCACAAACTCTGCCAAATAAATATACTATTATACTAATGCACAATAATACAAAAATGTCAAGCTTAAAGGAACTTCCCAGAGGCCCAAATAAACAAGGAGGATGCAGTAATTTCCTCCTAGAGGTTGTCCTGCTGGCATTATTTCTGCATATTCTAACAGGCGGAAACTTCTGAACCTCCATGATAATAATTAAATTTAAAGGGGGTGGAGTTTGAAGGCTGGTTATAGAGCCTGTGGCACTGGTTTTTAAAAATCCTCAAAGTATTATCTTAACTGGTTAGCAATTTTCTAATTTTCAAGAGCCAGTTGCAAGATTTTCAAGAATGGTGCATGAACCATCTGGCAAAAAAAACAAAGCAAGCAAGTAACTGTCACATTGTGCTTCCAGTCAAACATCTTATTAAGTTGAAGCATTTGCATTTAATATAATACTTAGCCAGTACATAGAATCTGCTGGAACAAAACTATATTCTTCAGACACCTTTCTGCCTACAACAGTCATGTCTGCACGGGATCTCTTGTCCCCAATATGCCATTCCACTGATAAAATGACAGTGAAGGGGATTACCACAGTTCTGTCCCATAAATAACCTTACCTCATTTTATAGATGGTCATGGCTGCAGAAACAGTCCACTTCTCACAATCTTTACATCACTGTGGAAGAGTTAGTGCTGCTCTGCCAAAAGGTGTCCTCTAGTTCTCGAAACTTTTCTTCCCTTGCAAAAGAGGCTTTCTTTATAGCTTACTTTATAGCTGCAAGTTGGGTGATGTGCATTTCCCATTATATATCTCTCCATCATTCTCCAGCTTCCATGTCTGCCTATGCTTTCAGATATGAAAAAAACAACAACCTCATGGGAGATGTTATCTCATGATGCCTGACCCTGAACTTTAATTCAAGCATGGGAAGCTGGGGAGGTTAGGTATAGAGCACCTGAAATGGGTGCACTGATTTTTTAAAAGTAAAAATACTGCAATATGTTTTTTAAGAACAGCTGTCAGACACGTAGAAGACAGTGTCTCCACTTTTCTGTGCTTACAAGGAAGCCCAGCTGAGAATGTTCTGGGGTTTTCAAGACACTTAGTTCACAATAAAGGCTGCAGAGAGCAGACTACCAGAAAGATGATTTGTAGAATGAAATAAAGGGAACTCCCCAAAAACCCTTGGACATCTCGAAAGTAAGATAAGCACACACAAAACCCCTGCATCCCACTTATGATAATTTCATCTTAATTCTTCTATCCGCTTTAATAATTTTCAAATGCAGTTTCTTTTCCCATTAATCAATGAAGAATGGTCAGAATATTTAGCATAACACATACAAATGTTATTGAGATTGATAAGGGGGAGCTGGGGAAGAGGAATAACAATGGGATTTTGGAGATTAGCATATAATGCTAGGGTGTAAACTGAGGCATTGGGAACCTCCAGCCTCCAGGTCTAAATAGTCCCAAAACTGATCCTAACATGGCCCACAAGCCTGTTTTACCCAAACTACAGAAACATGACATGGCTGTCAATGCACAATTTGTGTGTTCCCGATTGTTGACTGGCAAGGGAGGCTTGCTGTTACCACTGATCAGCTGAGGAACTGGGAAGCACAGAGAACCCCTGGCAAAAGCAAGGCTTGAAGTCAGCAATAATCAGCTGACTGGAGGTAACTTTAACCTCCTTCTCTGGGCTTGGATTTTCATTTGTAGCGCAGCCTGTCACTTTACAAATGGAAAATGTCGCCCGATGTCCTAGTGATGCCAAGTGACTGACAGGTGGACAGGGCCCTACCCACCTGACAAACTGGCTGCACGGGTGTGGAGCAACTCAGGCTCCAGACCTCTGGCCAGATCCAATTCCCCTCCTCTGTAATCAATGCATACTGGTCAGGTGTGAATGGCCCACAGTGATACTCCCAATAAAAAAATTAGGTGCTGATATTTTATTGTTTAGGAGAGAATAGAATTAGTGATCACTCTTTTAAGAAATTTATCCGACTTACCTAAAGAAGCAATATTTTATTGTTCATTTATTACTAATATTAAATAGAATCTTTCATTGAAATATAGTAGTATATAGAATTATAGTGCTGAAATTAAGGATTTTCATGTATTTAAATTAAGCAAATTGATAAACACTGTTCTTTGCTATTAAGTACCATTTTCACATTTTGTTTTCTTGTTTTTTCACATTTTCTCTCACTGGCTTTACAAAATTTCACCAGCTCTCACTAGTCAATCTGCAATCTATCTGCGTCTAAAGAACAGATAGAATTAATAGTAGTGAGGAAAAGTCACATTTTAAGATTTTCATCTCTATAAAGTCAATATTTACTTGTTGGTCCAACTAAATATAAACTAAAATATGATTTCAGAATCTGAAAAAAATCAACATTAATTTATTTTCTGTTTTAGTTTTGGTGTGTATATGCAGCAGAGCTATGTTAGTACACTCTGGGGCAAAGTTTCATTTATAAAACATTCTTTAAAATTTACTGCTTCATATATTGCTTTTGAATGTTTAATGTCAGTCCTGTTTTTTGCAGTAAAAATATTGTGTCTGCATATCTTCTATGATAGCCTCAGTGTACATTATCTGTCATCTCAAGAGATTCAGATCCAGAATCAAATGACAATTTATGAGTCCATGGTCAAAAAACTACACTCTGCAAATATGTGATTCACCATCAGCATTGATTTCAGTGCCTCACGTATGCCTAACTCTGTGCTGAATTGTGGTCATAATGTAAAGTGACCAACAGTGCAACTCAGAAGGGGATTGATTCCAAAGGCTGAGCAGTACAACAAAAAAGGCACTGCCTCTGGTTGCTTTAAGATGGATTTTTGCAGGCTGCATAACAACCAGGTGGGCTTGATCAAAAAACCTCACTGAAAGGGCTGGTCTAAATAACTTGGTACTAAGGCATTTAGAGCTTTAAATCTTGAGGTTACCAAAGCATTTGCCATTGCAGCACAACATTTAACCAATAAACCCATATTTAAACTTCAACACACAGACACCCGCGCTCTGGAAAACAATAATGAGAAGGTATTTCATTTACTGTAAATAGATCACTAGCATAGCTTTCAAGCAGTCAAGCAGCTGTAATGTATTTAAAGTAAAGACTTCAGTGTTGTGTGTGTTCTTGGAGGACCCTGGGACTCCTCAGGAGCTGATCAAAAGTTCCTTAGTGAGAAGATCAATTATCCTGAAGGAGGACTTGCTCACTTCCAGTTTTCTCCTACAGTGCCCAACATCAGTGGAGAGTTTGATGTGTTCTTTTAGGGTGAGCTCTCAGCTCAGATTGGTTAGCACACTGCATAAGCAGAGTAAGGTTTAACCCACTACCCAGAATCCCCTGCAACAGGTGTGCAAGGGGGGTAAGCATACAGTTTGAGGCAGAAAAGCTTTCCTGAAACTAACACTTTTCACAGCCACAGTTGCAATTCATCTCATGGTGGTCTGGCAGAGCATCCAAATGCTCTGCTTAGTCTAAGGCACACCTCTCATTGGAATGGTAAACCTAGAATCATAGAATCATAGAGTTGGAAGAGACCACAAGGGCCATCGATCCCAACCCCCTGCCAAGCAGGAAACACCATCAAAGCACTCCTGACATATGGTTGTCAAGCCTCTGCTTAAAGACCTCCAAAGAAGGAGACTCCACCACACTCCACCACACCTGTATCACTTCAGGTGGTGGATTGAATGTTCTTCCATAACCGTCCCTCAAAATTGCCTGAGGGAATTCGTTGGGTAGGGAGAGAGATTCCAGCCTAAACTTCTGTATGATGTTCTACTCTTCTGGGTACGTGTTTTGTACGGAAAAGCATTCATTCATGAGAGCTCTCACCTGCAGTCTGAAGGGATACCACCCAACAACTTTAGACACCTCTGGTAAGAACTAGGATCAGAAAATCATGGAAATGAAGGGCCTTGCGCCTGAGAGAGAACGAGGCCTAAGAAACATAAACAAAAGGAAGGTTTCAAGCTCGAATTGTGCCAATGCTAAAGGAGATTTGCTTCATTAACCTCCAGATGACAGAAACCATGGGTGACAGCAGAAAAAGTAAGTTGAAACAGCTCAAGGAAAGATGACAACATGTCAGAAGCAAGATGAGATGTGACAGGAAAGAACTGAGGAAAATGGGGAGAGGGGGAGGAAACATGGAAGACAGAAGATGCAAATAAGAACTGACAGCAAAAAACTGCTTGGGATTGTAAATGAGCACAGTGGAAAGAGAAGAGGAACACTCATTGAGCTGGAACCACTGAATTATGGAATTAAGCCCCCAGAACTCTTAGCATAGCAATACTGTCTCCCAGTCAATAGATCAGGCCTCAATTTATTACACTGCATACATCTCTCTGCCTTTCTCAGCCTGTCCTTGTAGGATCCTTGTCGTTGACGCTGACTAGAAAATTAACCAACCCCTTTCTCTCCTTGTCTCTTCCTCTCTTTGTTAAATTAGTGAGAAAATGTAAATGTTATTTTCTCTCTCCCTGTCATCTCCTCACTGACTTGGTGAGACACTAGATGCTAATAGTGAGAAGATTTAATTCTTTCATTTTCTGCTCTTGCCTTGGAGGCTGGTGGCCCTTTGCAGGTGCTAATGGACTCTTTCATGCACACAAGTTATCAAGCACCAGTGCAATTACTTTCAGCAGTTTCCTGCCTAGCTTGTGCGAAGTATACGGAGAAATACCACAGTTGAAAGGTTGGTTCGATCTCACAGATAACTGTTGCTTGCTGTCTAAGTTCACTTAGGAAGCTATACTCAACTCATTCCCATTTTGAAGCACTGACAGAACTGAGAATATGTGAGAGAGTTCAGTCTCTGGGGTGCACTGTAGAAATTAAAAGATATGTGCATAAAGGCTTTCTTTAAACCATTATGTGAAAATGTCCCTTCCCTATTATGGACCACATGGACACATATTAACAGAACTTTTGCTAAGCCATTGTAGGTCTGAGTTGATTTCAAGTCACTGACCAATAAAGTAAAATAAATTATTTTATAGACTATAATTATTTCAAGATATAACCTTTTTTCCCTTTAAAAACAACAACCCAACAATTTATTGTACTGCTGACAATCACAGATGAGTCATTGTCCTAGAAAAATCACCAACTTTAACCTGCCAGCTGCCTTTAACGGCCCCTTCCTCCAAGGTCTTATGCTCTTTCTGTGCCATGTTAATGATAGTTAATTCTTCCTTACCCCAGTGTCATATGTGTCTCAGGTAGAGAATGAGGATGCTCTTCGATTTTTTTATTTGCCATGGGGGAGGGAATGCATAGGTTGCATCTGCCCAAACACTGAATACCATAAAACCATCCCACCTTCTTCATTTGCTAGTACAAAGAAAAAGTGTCTCCTGTTTCATAGTGTCATGAATAAGCTCTTTCTGTGACTTCCTCACCTGAGTAAAATCAAACCTTTCTGTTCCTTTTCTGAGGGAAAGGCGGAGGTATCAGTGTATTTTTCTTACTTTTATAGCTCTGCACAATTTTTTTAAAAAAACTGTTTACTCAGAACCTCAGACCCACTTAGTTCAATTGGACTTGCTCTGCGATGTGATCCCTCTTCACTCACTCTGTTGCCCAGCAAGAGTATCTGCTCAGTAACTCAGAAAAGGCTAAATTATATTTATACTATACAGTGGTACCTCTGGTTACGTACTTAATTCATTCCGGAGGTCCGTTCTTAACCTGAAACTGTTCTTAACCTGAAGCACCGCTTTAGAGCTGATGGGGCCTCCTGCTGCCGCTGCACGATTTCTGTTCTCATCCTGAACCAAAGTTCTTAACCCGAGGTACTATTTCTGGGTTAGCGGGGTCTGTAACCTGAAGCGTATGTAACCTGAGGTACCACTGTATTTCTTTCCCCTTCCAAGCGGCTGGCTGGAATTTCTTCATCAAATCATTTCTTCCCCAATTGTCTTGGTGATTATCTGCTGGTGAGTGAAACCAGGATTTCTTTTTTTGCTTATCAGGTAGGAAGAAGCTTTTATTCATTCGTTCGTTCATTTATTTATTACTATTATTTTGCATTGCTGGTTGCTGTTCCAGGTTATGGCAGTAATGAGTGAGTCAGCACAAATCAAGCAGTTTCTATCCCCTCTGCCATTTAAGCCTTTATTTTTAATCTTACTTATTTCAAACCAGCTGTAGTTAGTATTGAGGCTATATGGGCACTCTGCATATGCTCCCAAGTATTCTCTTTCATTCCTGTATGCTTTCAGTCTTAACTCTTTTTTCCCCCTCTAGCAGCTATTACCTTTCATTACCCCACATCATTTATTATTTACATGGTCACTATAAAAGCAGCATACAAAAATTAAAAGAGAAACAGATGCCCCTGCAGGCTTAACAAACAGGAAACAGAGGAAATTGGGAGAGGAGGAGGTAGAATCAGGCTGCAGTTCGCCAGCTGGATCTAATGGTGATCAGGGTGTAGAGATTTGAAGAAATGCAGCTGATGGGGCCCAGGTAGGAAAATGG
Source organism: Podarcis pityusensis (assembly GCF_964106645.2). NCBI lineage: Eukaryota > Metazoa > Chordata > Lepidosauria > Squamata > Lacertidae > Podarcis > Podarcis pityusensis. The sequence continues at coordinate 42,785,164 of NC_138027.1, forward strand.
GAAAAAGAGAAAATCCACTTTATTAGTTGAGAAAAATAATAAGGATAAGAACTATGGTCAAATGCCTTTCTTTCAAGCTCAAAACTTAGTAATAATTTGAAAAGTTTTGAGGGAAGGATGTTGTTCTAGAGAACTATCGTGCACATTTTGCTTCGTAGTTGTGTCAGGGCTAGTTGCTACTTTGGAAATAAGGAACAGACAGTGTAAAAGCAGAAACAGAATGGCCCCTTGGTAAATATAAACAATAACAAAAATTGAACTGTAGCTTGAAGTTGACGTTCCAGATGGGTTGTGGCTGTGAAGGAGTTCATGAAATACTAGAATGGTTTCAGTTCTAAAATACTGTTCTCAAGTGGCTGTAGCACAGTTCACTGTTCATGGCATTAAATTGTTAAAGGGACCCATCTGACACGTTCTGGATTTTGTACAGTCCCTAAGAGGGAAGATGCTTTTGCTGACATTAGACGCGATTCCCTATGATAGGTGATTTGGCTTACTGGACAGAACGATCTGGCCTGCTTAACGTATTATTTGATTTATCCCAAACCAACCTTGTATAAGGTGGTTTTTGGTTTGGTCATGTTTATGCTTTCATAGGTGAATGTTGGATAGTTTTGAAATGGTGCAATCATTGATTGCAGCTTGTGGTTAGCCTAGAGAAAGCTTAACCATGACTTGCTAAGCCAAGGCTTGGCTTTGCCAAGTGTGAGCTCACGCTTGAGCTAAGCCAAAGTTTGGTTTAGTGTGACCTGTGGATCAGGCCCTTAATGTCAAAAACAGGTGGAGGAAAGGTCATATTTCTGTCACATTTTAAATAACGTCTCCACTCATCCTGCTTTACAGTAAACCAGCTTGTAAAATAGTAATGTATGGTTTGGTTCTGTTCTCTTTATCTTACATTCTATTTGATATAAAAAAGGACATAAGGACAACAGTGCTGTCTTTGGCTTAGGATGGTGTTCTAACCTTCTGTCTCAGACTACTGAATTATTTTCTTTTGTGTATTGTAATTGCTTCTTTACTAATACCCCTTTCCCCATTTTCTTAATGAGCATCTGGAGATACTAGTTTTTAAAGTGATGATAAGATTCCATGCTAGAAATGCTTTTTTGGGGGGTTTCTTTTTTTTAAAAAAAGGTAACTTTGGTAGGTTAAATAAAAGCAACAGCCTGGATATTTTAGAGAAATAATAGGCTAAGATAATGAGGTTTCAGAGGCAGCTCATGTGTGTATGATAATGACTTTTTCATGAGGATTTTTTTTTAGTATGCAGTGTCATATTGCGCTACTGCTGCCTGGTATTTTTTAACTATGAAAGCCTTCATTGAGATGACAGATAGTAGGATTCTTTCATGAGACTTGCCCTTGGATTAGAGGTCTCTTATTTGTTCACATTGATGTGATAAATGATAATGGTTCTTGAGGAACTGATACTGTTTATTGTGTTCACTGAGAGTCTTTCCTTTGCAATCACTTTTAAAAGAAAGGCAAACACAAACAGGTATTAAATCACTGCTGTGAAAGTTTCACTTAAAATTTTAAAAGCAGAATGATCTAAAACTCTTCCTTGGTTCTGGGTTCTTGCTTCCCTGCCCCCCCCCCATACCTGCTCGCTCCCTCTCTTTTTAATCTTTTTTCTTAACAACCTCGCTTCTTTACTAAAACAGGTGGATGCCCACAGCCCAAAACTCAACGCATCAAGCATTCCCATCCTTCTATACGCAGATGATAGGATCTTGCTTTCACGGACAAGAATTGGCCTAAAACGTTTGTTAAATTCCTGTATTGACTATCTGTCCAGAATGAAATTGTGCATGAACTTTGATAAAAGCAAAATAATGATTTTGGGGGATTCACGCAAAAGCTATATTTGGGCATTTGGTGGAAAACACATCCAGCAGGTATTCGAATTCAACTACCTGGGAATCACATTCCATCATAGGCTTCTATGGTCCTCGCACCGTGCAATGGTGGTGAATGCCAGTGAGATGTCTATGCAGGCCATGATGCGTTTCTTTATAACAAGAGGTAATTCACATATCCCTCTGCCCTCAAGGTTTTCAGCGCCAAAGTTATAGCTCAATTGCTCTACGGAATTCCAGTCTGGCTGCCAGGGTTTACCCAGCTGGTAGAACGAGTGCAGGCAGCTTTCCTTTTTAAGATTTTTGCTGTCCCACACTGTGTCCCCTATGCAGCCTTGTGTCTAGAGGGAGGTCAACACATGGTAGAGACCGTAGCCTGGGCGAGATTTCTTACATGCTGGTTAAACATCTGCCTCACAACAGATAAAGATCCTCTCCTTAGTGAAGTTTTGCTAGATCCCTTTCCTTCCCCAGGGCTACAATAGTTTAACATAAGGTACAGCAACTTGGGCTGTCAGTGGAATCTTTGCGATCGGTGTCCCCACCATCTGCCAAGGCTATAATAAAAACTAGGTTGTGGGACATTGAACGCCAGGAACTAACAAGCAGCAGCAGAGAAAACATGCTCCCCTCTTAACTTTCAGCTTTCTTGGGCACATGAAATTAACCACAATTATCTTGAATTTTTGCTTAATCCTCAAGAAAGGAGGGCAGTTTCGCTGGCCAGGTTTAATTCAAATCCTTCAAACCTCCTATGGGGAAGGTTCTCGGGAATGGGGGAGGAGAACGTATTTGCCCATGTGAAGACCATCAGGTGGAAACTCTTACACATATGGTTCTTAGATATAAACTATATGTTGATCTCTGCCAGCAGTTCCTAGATCAGCTCTGCATCCCCAAATGGAAACCAGAGTTAGAGGTCATACATTTTCTGGTATTGGGGAATAATCAGGAGCTCACCAAGTTAGTGGCTAAATATCTTTATCTGGTTTTTTGTCGTCGAAACACATTGCAGACGTCTGATCTCCCTGGAGACCTAGAGATGTAATGTTAGACTGCTTTGCCTCTTTCATTTGACAAATGTTTTGTGTCACTGGGAAAGTGGTAATTCTGTATTGATTTGCTATGGATGTTTGTATGTGATGCCAATAAAAGGCTTGATGATACCACCTAGTTTTTGCCTCCTTGGTGACCTCAGAGCCTGCCTGAGGAGCTGACTCTAGATCTGTGATGATACCATTAAAACTGTTGATTATCATGTGTTGTACCTAGTTTGAATCTAATACCTGTGTCCTATCCTTTAGTCTTTATCTTCATTCATGAGATACACACTTTTAGAACAGCAACACAATGGTCATGCACAAATTCAAAATAATCCAATGGAATACATGACTCACATCCAGTACCCTTCTAATAATATGAGCTTTGAGGTTGAGACCATTGTTAAGAATGTTAAGAGTCATTGTTAATGTTGAGAATGAAAGAGAACTGTTTTTTGTTGGCATATAGTAACTGTCTTTGTATCATGGCATTGCAATTTAGCAAATAATATGTAATTTGGGAAGGTTTTCTCCTGGTTCTTCTCACCCTGTAGGTGTTACAATTAATTACCGCAGTGTTTTCTGCTTTGCAAGTACTATTATCGTTAATGATGATTGGTGTAGATAATTTTGCTAAGACTCCCAGATCCTAGCTTAGGGCTATCACTTTGATTTTAAAGTGTTGATTATTTCTTATCTAACTTTGAAAATGAGATTAGATACATTTAAACCGATGTTTCTTCTATTGTCTAAGTATGTAGATTTATATGGTAATTTAAAATCTGATAAGCTAGGAGTGGCATAATAAAGCAATCACAGTAGCTGACACATTCCAGAGAATCCAATTCAGTCTTGATTCAAATTGGGTGGGGGGTGGGGAATTACTACTGAATGCTAAAGAACCATGTATCATAGAAAACACTTTAAACTGATGTTATCCCTTGCAAGATACCAAGTAGTCAGTTTTGGGTTTTCTGAAAGGTGCCGCTATGCATTTCATATGGCAATGGGCTCATAGCAACTAATAACACATTATAAACGAGGGTTGGCCTTCTAGAACTCCCATCAACCCTCCCTGTTGGCCATGCTGGCTAGGACTGATGCGAGCTATAGGCCCAACAACATCTTAAGGGCCACAGGTTCCCAATCCTTATTATAAACCAAATATTATTGTTAGGATTTATTATCCCCATTAAATAGAGAGTTCTTAAATAAGAAGAAACCAATGTATACTCATTGAGATAAATAAGCCTCTTCTTTTCAGTTTACCACATTGCAGTTACTGCAAAAATGAACAGCATGCAAGGCACTGGGCAGAGTGTAGAAATGATACCATCCCCGTCTGTAGCACTTAAAGTTGCTATCAAATAGTGCAGGTAGCCATATTGATCCAAAATATGAGAAATCCAAGAGGATAATGCCTTTCGGCTCCTACAGACATGTTTGTTGAGCATTCATTCATAGTTTGCCCAAAGCTTTCAAAGAAGTTACCGGTACATGGTGTCCATTTGTTCTGATTTGATTATAGGGAAGTTATAAATTTTCCTGTCAATCAGTTGTTATCCTATACTTTTTTAAAGTACATTTCCTATAACTTTGCAGATCGTAAAAAAGTATTTCTTTTTTAAAGTTAGTTTGTTGTACCAAACTGCTTTAAACCACCAAGCTAAATTTCTGGTATGCCAATGAAACCCTCTCACAAAATAGTGACAGTTATTAGGAGGTGACCTTTATTAGGATCAACCAAAACGTCAGAAAATAGAGATTCCACTTTTGAGTTCTCAATTACTCTTTCGGGCTGCATGTTTAGCAAAATGGTGTGGGGTGAATTGGGCGTGATGTTAAATCCCCAAGTCTGCAATTTGCAGCAAGAAAAGGTATAGGAAGTGTTCAACAGACAATTAGGTGCAAACAGATCTCAAGCTTGCTGGGATAAAGAAACAATGTATTTAGCCTATTATTTAAAAATATAAACTTTAGCAGTTAGTAAGTGGCATTGTTGCTAAATGGCACAAAAGCAGCCAATTATCATACTAACATTACATAAAACGGTGCCTATGACTGGAGGGTGACTCCAAGTAGGTATAGTAAGAATCGTTTTCCCATTTGCACTGCACTGCTCTTCATGCTTAATATTTAAAGACTGCTCATTATTGCAAAGAGTGCATGGGCCAAGTTGTTTGTAACCTTTGGCTTGCCATTCTACAGCACCAAGCTAGTGCTGACTTGGGTTGGGAACTCCAGTTCCAGTAGATTGTGAAGCTTGCACATTGTGAGTTGCACCATGAACTACCTTTCTTGAGTTTGTCCATGCAAAAAACTACCGTATTTTTCGCCCTATAGGACGCACTTTTCCCCCTCCAAAAATGAAGGGGAAATGTGTGTGCGTCCTATGGGGTAAATGCAGGCTTTCGCTGAAGCCTGGAGAGCGAGAGGGGTCGGTGTGCACCGACCCCTCTCGCTCTCCAGGCTTCAGGAAGCTATCTGCTAGCCGTGGGAGACGCAGCTCTCCCACGGCTAGCGGAGAGCTTGCCAGCACCCAGAAGCTTGGGGCGCGCTGAGCTCAGCACGCCCCAAGCTTCGGGCTTCGCGCAGTCCTCCGCTAGCCGTGGAGGCTTGCGGATAGCAGCCTGTTCTGGGGGCTGGGGTCGGGGGAAGCTCGGGCTTCCCCCGCCCCGGCCCCGCATCTGGGCGGGAAATAATTTTTTTTCTTTATTTCCCCCCAAAAAAACTAGGTGCGTCCTATGGGCCGGTGCGTCCTATGGGGTGAAAAATACGGTATTTGTCCCTCTCCCTTCTTCCTATGTCATTTCCTTGGTCCCCCCCTTGTCTCCCCCCTTTTTCCCATGAGAAGCAATGGTGGTTGATGCATAATGGCTTTTGCTACATATTGCCACAACATAATATTACTAAAATTGAAAAAAAAAAACAAAAACAAGAATTGGTTTTCTATGTTCTTCTATCTACCAGCATGCCTAGTTTTGCCCGAAAGGAGTGAAGACAAACATGAATAGAGCGTGCACATGGCAAACCTTATGCCTTTCAACAGCCTCCTCTCTTTTCTCCCGCATCTCAGAGATCTCTGTGATTCACTTAGTTATGTAATCCATATTTTATAACTGAATTGTGATCAAACAATATTGTAACCATTGTTCTTGCTGCTTTTACATCTTCACAGCAGACCCTGCAATAACTTTAGACAGCTGAGTTAGATTGTTTTTCTTAAATCTCTTTTCAGGCTGTACATACTGATTAGTTAAGATAAAGATAAAGAGGTTACAGTCTTGGAAGAAAGCCCCATTTCTCTGTTTGGGCGGAGAGCATGAATTAATAAGACTTCATTCCTCTTAGTTAAAGCCTGGTAACTGCTGTAGGAAGGGGAAATTTGGCATGAAGAAAGTTTTTAAAAAATATGTGTGTGTGGCTTCCTGAAAACTGTTTTAATTGCTTCAGAAGCAGATCATCCAAAGGCATTCACTCCCCCACCACAATATATATATATATATATATATACACACACACACACACACACACACACACACAAGCCCTCCTCCTTGCAGTTTTGAAGCATTTCACAGACACAGAAAAACAGTCTTTTAAAGATGGACATAAGATTTGAAATGTCAGTCGGAACATATCCAAGGCTGTCAGCTCCAAACCTGAAAGATAAGTTCTCTTGTTGAAGATAAGAACTAAGGATTGTTGTTTTTTATTCTTCCAAAAAGAACATTTTGAATTGGGACAAAAATACAGGATACTTACATGGGTGTTCTGGGACAAAGTTCCAGGCTGGAGCCATTAGTAATTTTATTTTAGTGGATGCTGTTAGAATTAGTCACATGATTCAAATGTGTTGCCAAATAATACTACGTAGAAAAGCTGCAGGTGCTCTTAAGTCCAGGACTAAATATTCTGAAGCAGATTTGCCAACTGCAGGGGTGAATATTCCTCGTTGAATAAGTGCCTGTTAGAGATGGTAAAGCTCAGATGTTGTGTTAAAAGAGAACTAGGTTGTACATTAAGGCTGTGCTGAATTCTTGGGGTGGGCTTTTTTCTTTTTTCAAATGTTTGGCCTCCCACGATACAAGCATTCTCCCCCCCCCCACCTTTTTTGTGGGGCGCAAGAGACCTTTGCAGAAACATTTGTAAGACCTGGTAGAGTGGATGAAGCTACCTTTTTTACATTAACAAACTCTTCGCAGCCAGCTTCTAGCCAGACGATTCTTCGTCCTGGAATCATCATGTGACCATGCAGTGTCATGTGGCCCACATAATCATTCCAGGAAGAGCTCAACGGCTGGAAGCTGATTGCAAATTAAGTCTGAGGCTTCCTGTACTGTAAAGAGTAGTTTCTTGCTGCATCCAATTAAGCTACTCCAGTTCTTTTGGCCAGAAGATTGAGAAGACCTATAGCTGAGCCTGTCCTTGATGCCACTGTTGGTAATATATTTTTCATAATTATGAGTATGGGCTAACCATGCTTTTAGAGTTGAATAATTCGTTTCTTCTTTATACTTTGTGAAAAGCATAGGGTGTACCCTCTACTCTGGAGCTATTAGTGCCACCCTTATCACATTGTTAGCAAAAACCCATTTCGAATTTGACAGCATTCCTCGTATATCTTCAGCAGAAAGATGTTCCCTCAGTATACATTAGCATTTTTTGTACATCTTCATAAACAAAACACTCATTCAGTGTTCCTCTGCTTTCTCCATATGGCCTGAGCAGAGAAAGTTTTGCTTGGCAATTATCTTGTTTTCCGAGTATTTTTCATAAGCGTTTGCCTTGGCATCCATCAGTTTTATGTTTATCTTCTTAGAAAGTAAGATGTCTGCTCAGCATTCATTGACATACAGAACACAGTCTCATTACAGGACAAAGGATGAGCTATGCATAAAGTCAAATATCAAATTAGCATTACAGGAAGCTTTTGCTGTGCTCTGAATATATCATTAGTATAAGTAGTTAACAAAAAGTTCCTCACACAACCAGCAATTGTGATAGGTAATTAAGACTCTTACATTTTGCAGTCCCGCACTGAGCTCCATTAATGCACTGTATCCTAGATATGCCCTATTCCAGCATATGAGATATGAAGCTGCCTTATACCGAGTCACTCCATTGGTCATCTCACTAAGTATTATTTGATCTCATTGGTGGCAACTCTACAGGGGCTCATGAAATGAAAGGGGTTTTGCAGTTTTGAAATTGATAATTAATCACTGAAATTTTAAGTGGTTGAATCCATCTTGATTCAAAATGGTGTCCAGTTGTTTCCAAACATATATGGAAACCTGCTTAGGAACACTAAGGCAAATTTTGGTTAGAATATCTTAAAAGGTGTCCAAATGCATAGTGAACAAACAATTTTCCAAAATACATTATAGATTATACTGTATCTGGCTTATTTGTAATGAGTAAATACAATCAAACCTCAGGTGTCAAACATAATCCATTCTGGAAGTCCGTTTGGCTTCTGAAACGTTCAAAAACCAAGACAAGGCTTCTGATTGGTGGCAAGAGCTTCCTGCACTCAAGCGGAAGCCTCATCGGATGTTCAGCTTCCTAAAAACATTTGAAAACCAGAGCATTTACTTCTGGGTTTTTGGAGTTCAGGAGCTAAAACGTTTGAAAACAGAGCTGTTCGGGAGCTGTATATAGTTTTAGTGTTTATTATTTAGCAACTTTTTGATTAGTGTGGTTATCTTGGAAGACAATTGTTTTAAAAGGCAGCTTAGAAATATTTGAAATAAAACAAACAGAACAAGCACCTGCCAAGTTTCAAATGGCAGCATATTTACAGCAGCACTATAAATTATCTTCTGATCTATGGAATGGTGTTACTATCTTGGGGGCGAGGGACAAATTAGAATACACTGCAGTCAGTTCTAGCAGTATGGAATATCCTGTTATCTTTGGATTTAGGACAAGCCCTCCACAAATGACAATATGATCCAACTTTACCATAATGTTTCTTATAGAACTTTGGACTGTTTACAAATATAATGTAACCCTATTATGTGTCAAATACCAATGCCCGAAACCCTTAAAAGGTAATCCTTTGATGTTAACCTAGGACAATTGGAAGATGAAATTTCCAATTGATGAAAGCTACATTTCTGGGTCAAGATTAGAGCCAATATAGGCTGTCTTTTTAATATAAATTGGATCTTTGGCCCAGACATAGGAGCCCCATAACTTAGCGTAGAAATGGCACTTAAAAAAATATGGTACATCTGCTTGCAATAAGATTTTCCGAGTTATAGCTATAATCTCTATATCAATATATCTATAATCTAGTTTACCAGATTTAAATTATAGTTTCTGTTACAAAAAACAAACCAAAAATGGAATCTTGTCAAATTTTTGTGGCTGAGCTCTGTTTACAGATACATAATTTAGAGACATAATTTAGAGTTTACAAATTTAATCCGTTCCAGAAGTCCGTTCTTAAACCAAAACCATTCTTAAACCGAGGCTTGCATTCCCTAATGAGGCCTCCCACTGCTGGTGCCCTTCCACCATTTGGATTCTGTTCTTAGACTGAGATAAAGTTTGCAAACCGGGACACAACCTCCGGTTTTGCGGAGTCCATAAACTGAATCGTTTGTAAACAAGACTGTTCTTAAACCGAGGTACCGCTGTATAGTGTCTTGCTAAATCCCACATAATCTGGCAGTATTTAACCCAGATTCCAAATCTACAAATGCCAAAATATCAGTTGGTTTTCATTGATTATTTTAGGGGCTTTTCTTCTGTATTACACTTGACTCCCACACCTCTGGTGGTCGCATGGCTTTTCTGATGATGCTCTCATAATGTAGAAACACTGAGTGGAATCAGATGTGGGGTGATATCCAGTGGTAGTCATACTCAGAGTAGACCTACAAAATTAATAACTCATCTACTGATTTCAGTGGGTCTACTCTGAGAACGATTTAGTTACGGTATATATTAACCCATAGATACTTCCCACACTAGGACCACCATGAAACCTTGCAGTTGGTGACACTCATGTAGCTGCAAAACTGATTCCTCTCAAGTGACCTTGGAATTCTTATACTACCAGAACACCATGGGATGCAGACCTGCTACAGCATCTCTCACATTGCGGATTTAATGTACAAATGGGCTCTTCATTGTCTTACGTTTCTGCTCCATATAACAAGAACTATGGGATAAGTATCACTTTGTGGACTTTCAACTTTGGTACTGAGCTTAATATCCTTATTCTCAATTAGGCTTGTTCTAATTGAGAAAACAGAAATTTTCAGATCAAATTATAAATGCGGTACATTCATTAATACATACATACAGGACAAATGTTTGGCAAACTAAACATTTGTCCTGTATGTATGTATTAATGAATATAACACGTTTATAATTTGATCTGAACATTTTTGCTTGTTGAGCAGAGACTTTAACATATTGCTCTGGTTTATCTTATGCCAAATTTGATTACATCCCTTGAACATTAGTTTCAGAAGGCTCACTGGTCCAGGAGACGGCTAATTAAATATGTTTGACACTTGTTCAGATAAAATGTGAATTTCATGTTCCGTTTTTTTGTATTTTAGGAGCATCCTATGCCTCTTTGTTTATATTTTTGTATATAGCAGGAAGTTCATTTTGTAACATGAACTCAGCACAAGTTTGGGGGGAGAGGAAGGAAGACAACCTTTGCATTATTATTAAGCACCGTTTGGTTTTCTAAGATTAGCACCCTGATCCAAGCAATGCAGACAAAGCCTTATAACCATCATTCAGCTGCTTAGAAAGGGCCCTCTGCAATGACACTGTCTGTTATAGCCTCACAGCACAAACACATCTTGTTGGCCAATATTTCTCCCTCAGTTAATGTGAACAACTGCCTCTGAAAAGATCACAGTCATAATAGATGCTCACTAGTAAGTCGGAAGGCATGTTCAGCTATGAATATGCAAACAGAAAACAGCAGGGGACTGCACACAAATATAGCGACTCAGAGGAGAAACTGTGAAATTCAGGATCTGGCAGAGTAACTGATAAACAATGTGACATAAATTTACACTGTAAGAAAGTAGGAAAACTGGAATTTTAATGAATTGTACTTTCCCAATCCACTTACACGTACACATTGTCTAGTATTGTCCAATAATATTCATGGAATATTTTTTTACCATGCTGACTATCTAGGTGGCTTCAGATATGTTTTTCTTCTTGAAATTTACCTCTGGCCCATGTCATATTACTGTGTTACTGAAATAATTTTCTCCAGGACCTCAGGCAATTTGCACATATGTGTGGTTGTAGATGTGATATATAGATATGTATGTGTTCACCATTATTTATTCAATTAATATTGAAAATAAGTTGCAGTGGGCAATGAAAAGCTGTGTTAACTTTTAATTAGCATGTATATGGTGCTTTAGAAAGTCTCAGGAATTTATAGCCCTGTAAAGTAGGGCTACAGATATAAGGTTGAAGCTGACAGGTTGTGAAGAGCTATCCCTAGTAGGTTCATATCTGAAGCAGAATTTGAACTGGTAGCTTCCATGCTTACTTCTCAGTTATTTGAGGAAACTGAATGCAACAGTTGTTTTCTCATGTGGGCCCCAGGTATCTCAATGGTATTCTGGTAGGGCAGAGTCAAGACATGTAATTGGGTTTTGTTTCTGAATTATGAAGCATTTTTTGGGGGGGGGGGGACTGAAAGACCAAGGGAACGTATGAGTCAAATATAAGGGTGCAGAATATCGAATTGCTCACAACCTTTGGCAACCTTTTTTTTCTAGGTTAGAGATAGCTCTGCTCAAGTATATGGGCCATCTGTCCATCTAAGTATTAACGTAAGATGCAGATTTTTGTAAGCGACTGCTGTTCCAGGGATTCCATTTCCACAAATGGGAGGGAGTGTTTAGTGGTTCCACTCAACAAAGATGATAAAAATCAGTTTCAAACTGATTCCTAATTTTGATTTAATAATGTGTGCACATAATTTGCAACATTAATTCTGATTGTTCACTCCAGTGTTTTTTAAGTTTAGAAGGGCCATTAGACACTTCCCTTCATTTGTTTGAAATCTCTCATTAAAGCAAGGCATGGTGTCATTATTACTGCCTCTGCAGCCTGCAGTAAGTGTTACAAAGTGCCCTCCACATTTAAAATGTGATGAATTACACCTATCAGGTCAGGTAACATGCTATAACTGCTCTAATTCACTTTGCAGCCTACAAGTCCAATGCCAGTTCAGAATTTCTGCAGAACCCAGTAAATCAAGCAGAAATCTCTGCACAAGATAAAACACTCTAGGGATATAAATCTGGTGAAATGTGTGACTTTGTAAAAAAATAACCCCTTCATTCTCAATTTTTTAGATCAAATATGTTTTATTTTCAAGCAGAATTTATACATGTTTGGATTCGGGGCTGTAATATGCAATGCAGCTTAATACGCATAACTTTGTAACTAACTGGGCAATGCCTACTAGTTGCCATTTTGGGGAAGATGATAAGTTACTAGAGCTATGTGTTCTTACACTTGTAGTCATCAAAGGGAATGATGCTTCCTGGGTTTAATTCAGAAAATATAAGTTACTGTCTTATCTTTGCCAATAGATCTAGAAAGGGGCAGTCTGGAAAAGTGAAGCTTTGTGTGTTCCTGCCTTTAGGATTTGAAAGAATTTCAATTTGCCATATTAGTTTCAGTATTGACGACTGATCTGATGGTTCTAATGTTGACTTTAGAGCCATTCAGGGATGTGAGACCAGATAGGTTCGTAATTTTAACAGACACTTTCTAAGGACTGTTGGCTGCAGAATGGAATATGGTCCCTGTATGCTTAGTGGGCCTTTGGATCCAGTTTTGTTGGATTCCAGCCCATGAGGAAATTCAAGGTAATGAGATAGCAGACCAGGCCATCAAGGATACTTCGGGCCATAAATAAATTGATATTAAATTGCCTTGGTCTTCCCACTGTTGGGATAATCAGGGGCAAAGATGTTTGAAAATGGGTGTCAGCAGCAGGGGTGTGTATTCCTTTTGTCCAAATTTTGGAGAATTTTTGTTTTTTTAATCAGCCGATGGAGGTGAGATAAGTTGGCCTGTTGTGGTTTTGACCAGCGGCGTAGTGTGGGTTGTCAGCACCCGGGGCAAGGCAAGTAATTTGCGCCCCCTAACCCGGGAGAAGGCAAGTAATTTGTGCCCCCTAACCCGGGGCAAGGCAAGTAATTTGCGCCCCCTAACCTGCCGCCGCTGCCAGCTTCTTCTTGCTGCTGCCTGGTCTGGTCTGGTGTGGTTCTCTCCCGCGCTCAGCGCTGCGCTGGGCGGCCGCTGCACTGTCCCTCCCCCAGATAGTCCCTCGCTCTCTCTCCGCACCGCACGCCTGGGACCCACCCCCTCCACAGTGGGCGGCGACCCAGCAGCTCGGATCCGGATTCGCACAGCCAGCACTGCAGTGAGAGAGAGTGAGTGAGCCAGGTAGGGGCAGAGAGCTGCGAGTGCGAGCGCCCTCCCCCCAGATGTTGCGCCCGGTGCGGCCGGCCCCCACTGCACCCCCCACGCTACGCCACTGGTTTTGACAGTGCACTGTGCTCTTTGGAGTACCGTAATTTGTCTAACATATATTGGGAGAACTGATTCTGGCCTTAGTGAACTATGTTCAGTGGAGTAAACGGCTATGCATGTTTTCTAGGATTGTACAGGGATGAGGGAATTTCTCCTTTGCACAATGAATGAGTTGGGTGTTGTGATTTCATTGCAGATAATGCCTTTTAGGATTAAAAAAAAACCTTTGGGGTTCAGTGCTGGCAGTTCTGTGGACCTTCTTGCAGGTTAACAGAATTTATGACAGACTTTAACTGAGAAGCATAGAAACGGGGAGGAATGGCTGCTCTTACCTAAATGGCTGAACCAGTGAGTACATGCCCTAGACTCCTGTGAGGTGTCATGAGGCATCTCCAACTGGAAAACTAGTGCTGGTGTCTGCTTGTTCTAGTACCTTAGGAGCATAAGAGAAGCCCTGTTGGTTCAGGTGAAAGGCCAGTTTAGTCCATCATTGTGTTCACATAGTGACAACAAATATGCCTAAGTAGGAAACCCACAATTAGGGCATGAATGCAACAGTGCTCTCCCAGCTTGTGATTTCTAGCAACTGGCATTCAGAAGCAGAGGGCCTTCTCGATAGTGGCGCCTGCCCTGTGGAACGCCCTCCCATCAGATGTCAAAGAAATAAACAACTATCTGACTTTTAGAAGACATCTGAAGGCATCCCTGTTTAGGGAACTTTTTAATGTCTGATGTGCTACAATCTTTATATGTGCTGTAAGCTGCACAGAAGGGCTGGGGAAACCCAGCCAGACGGGTGGGGTATAAATAATAAAATTATTATTATTATTACTGCCTCAGACTGTGGCCAGTAGCATTTAATACCTTTGCAAATGAGAACACAGAAGCATCATAAGTTCTTTCACATACTTTCTGGAGTCAGGCCATGCCTATTGCAGTGGAAGAAAGTATTTGCATTAAGGCAGGGAATTCTTTTACATACAGAAATTTCTGTAAAAGTGGTGCAAGAATAAAGGTAACTAATTAGTCTAATCAATTTCCATCCTTTTAAGGCAGGCTTCCTCAACTTCGGCCCTCCAGATGTTTTTGGTCTACAACTCCCATGAACCCTAGCTAGCAGGACCAGGTCAGGGATGATGGGAATTGTAGTCTCAAAACATCTGGAGGGCCAAGGTTGAGGAAGCCTGTTTTAAGGCATATGTATGGGTAAAATTTCAGTGACAACATCAAAGAGCCTACATATTTTATGAGCTAACATTTTTATCTTAAAGTTCAGAAATTTCATAAAGATGCTATTTTTGGCCTGTGCTAACTATTAAAATATTCAAATTTTGTGCACAGTTTGCAACCTTGTACAGCTGAAGCTGTATGGGAGTAAATGAAGGGTGCAGATGCGCTTCATAACAGAGAGATGGTATGAATAATCAGCAGTACACAAAACGCATAGTAGATTTACAGGGGTGGGACGGGGGGGAGTGGGAGAAAGACATTGAATAAAAATGACAACTCCTAATTTTGATGTTTAATGCAATAAAAAGGTATTTCATTTCTCCCCCAAAAGATGCTTTCTTAAGGGGGAAAAGTTCCTTTGTTGCTAATTATAAATTTAAAGGAACTTTTTCCTGTCAAAAATTGAACCATAATTCTCTGCAGGAGTTCCTAACTATTTAGCATAAATGTCACTCCAGGCTCTTTCTGAATTATTGGTATACTTATTCCCTTGAAAGATTTTTGAAATGACATCTTTTTAAATTTCTTAAATGGTGCCTTTTTAAAAAAGAAAAGAAAAAGAACTTGCTATTTAAAAATATTTTAGTGGAATAAACGTTCCGATAGTTTGAATCTGTTTTCAATTGAAAACCACAAGTTTAAAAACTATAAATAAACAAAATATTCTATCCTGGCTCCTACCTGGCGACGAATGTGAACTCAGGTGATGATTTTTCCGGAAAGCTTTAATGCTGAGATTAGTGCAATACATATGCAAAAACACTAATTAAAAGCACAAAAGGCAATACATATATCTGCTCAAAAGCACACTTATGCTAAGGCGCAGCAAGTAATATGGCTATTCAAGCAACGGTGTTGATCTAAGATGTGCTCCTTGCATTTCTCTTATAAAGAAATTGGGTGGGCACAACTTAGCGCTGCAAGCAGTTTTGTTCCTTTGCAAGCCATCTAGCATTCTGCCTTGAAGGCTGGACCTTCTCTACCTCTTCATGTCTCTGCTGGTTTCTCCAGGACCTAGGTGAAGAGGAGGTATGGCCATCTGTCATGGATGCTTTAGTTGAGATTCCTGCAATGCAGGGAGCTGGACTAGATGACCCATGGTGTCCCTTTCAACCATGGGTGTAGTCAAGAGGGGGCAGCTGCCCCCCTAAATCAATAAAAATACATAGCTAACTGAGATTCTCCCCCCCCCCCCGCCACAAAAATCCTGGCTATGCCCATGCTTTCAACTCTATAATTTTATGGGTCTTTGATTCTAAGCTGTTACTAAAGTAATAGCCCCTTCTCTATACTTGCTCTGGTTTATTTTTCACATCTACAGTATGTCTCACTCTTTCTGTTAGAGATTCAGGTGACATAAATAGGGACTCTCCAGGTTAGCTTGAGGAGGTGTAAGTAGCTCAGGTGAGGTTCTTGGCAAGCACGGATTCAGACCCAAATCTCCAGTCTACAAGTCACAGGCTGTAACCACTGTATAAGGCTTTGCCAAGCTAGTGCTCTCTGGATGTTTGGGATGGCAAGTCCCATCAGACCTGAGTGATCCCAAACATTTGGAGGGCATCAGGTTGCTGTAGGAAGCTGTACGCTATTCTATTATCAGTTGATTTGTAGTTCCGTGAGTCAGATTTAAGTTTGACTTTGCTGATATGGCAAAGGCCTTATTTCCGTGCAGTTCCCTTAAACATAGCAATCAGGAGGAAGCCTTTCATGTAGGAGAAGCCAGTTTTACAAACCAAGCCAGGAACAGGTGTTTTGCAAAAAAATAAAATAAAACTAAACCCTACTTCAACTTTTTCAATATGTTTGAGAATCATGATCCTGTGAAACATTTTTAATGGAAATACTGTAGGGGAGAGAAACGGCATAGCAGAAAGGCACAAGTTAATCAAAACTCTCAGATGAAAAGTTACTGATCCTAAAAAAAAAAGAAGTCTAGTAACTTCTAGTTTTTCTCTGATCCGTGTGTGACTTTTCTATTTAATTTGCTTAAGCTTGGCAAAGGTGGACAAGGAAGAAAGGTTTTATGAGAGAGATTATTTTACAGCGACACAACCAGATTGAGTCATTTGGAAAGCTTTAGCTTTACACTGTGGAAGTATTTCTGCATTAGATTCAACTGCAGAGAAGGCAGCTATGTAACTTTTTTTGTCGTCTTTTAATAGAAACGGAACCATTTAGCACAATCTAGAAGACAAGGCACAAGCTGCGCCATCAGCTGTTCCTTGTTCTATGCAGTCCAAAATTCTGTTCTCGCAGTGGCCAGCCAGATACCTATAGGGAAGCCTGCATGCAGAAGAATGAGCTCAGTAGCACTCTCCCTCTTGTGGTCTCCAGCAACTAGTATTCAGAGACACAATGACTCTGATATGGCAGGCAGTACATAGCCATTGTGGCTAGTAGCCACTAATATCCAACATGAATTGGTCTAATCCCCTTTTAAAGCCGTCCAGGTTAGTAGCCATCACTACCATCTTGTGGCGGCAAATCCCATAGTTTAGTAATGCAGTATGTATTGGTCTGTTCTGATTTTTCCAACATTCAACGTCATTTGTAGGCCCAGGGTTCTAAGTGTTGTGTGTGAGTGAGCAAATTTTCTACCCACTTGTTTCACACCGTAATTGTATACACTTCTGTCATGCCCCCCGCCAAACCCACACACCAATAAATTGATAAACATTTCCTAATAGGAGAATTGCTTTAGCCACTTGATCATTAGGGGAATAATTAATATATTATACTTTTGGGAGTGGAATAAGGAGGCAAATTGTAGAGGTAACTAGCCAAGGGCCACTTTGTACAATTAAAACAGAAAAATAATTCCCAAGTGATGTTCCAGAGCATACTTGTAGTTCTTGTGAAAAAACCTACTACTAAGTCACATGAGAAATAAATCAGTTAACACTGAGTGCTTTTCTGCCATCCCACAGAGAAACCAGCCTACTGCAACCAACCCTTCCTGAGGTTTTTTTTTTTTTAAATAATTTTTATTAACCGACCAATCAAATCAAATCAAATCACATCACATAAATTCCAAATTACAAAGCCGAATTTTTTAATTTTTGTTGGGGGTACCCATATTTCAAGTTCCGAAGGGGATCCAATCGTCTTCTTGCTGCTGCATTAATGTCCACAAATCTGTCCAAATAATGTTCATAATTCTATCCAGTCCTATCTTGCTGTTTCCCACATCTCATCTTGTTATTTTCATATATTTTTCCTTTCTCTTTGTGACCTCTTCTGATAATCTCCTTAAGCAGGTAAAAACAAGTTGTACTCCTGTGTGAATTTTTCTTCTGGGTTATTTTTCAACTCAGCTTCTCTGTACGGATGCTCTTCATTCTTCGGTGCAGCTCAAATCAGGTGTACAGTGGTACCTCGGGTTACAGACGCTTCAGGTTACAGACACTTCAGGTTACAGACTCGGCTAACCCTGAAATAGTACTTTGGGTTAAAAACTTTGCTTCAGGGTGAGAACAGAAATCGCGTGGTGGTAGCTTGGCGGCAGCGGGAGGCCCCATTAGCTAAAGTGGTACCTCAGGTTAAGAACAGTTTCAGGTTAAAAACGGACCTCCGGAACGAATTAAGTTCTTAACCTGAGGTACCACTGTACTTGAATTGTTCAATCACTCATGCTGCAGAGGCATTACCTGCTTTCAAAGCAGAAGTGACATGTCTGGTGGGGAGGAGCCACTACATTACATTTCTGGCAGCCAGGTTGCTTACTGAAAGGGGGAGGGGATGTCTGTGGGAAGGAAGTGTGCTTTGGGGACCAATCTGCGGATGTGTTTTCACCACTCTGACCTCCCTGCCACCTCATCCCTTCCCTTCTCACCCCCAGTAAGCAACAGCAACCTATCTGCTGGGAAGCTAGGTTGAACTACTGTCTCATCCGGTGACCTACTTCTGCTTCAAAGGAATCACATCCTCCCTAGCAGTGTTGTTTGGTCATTTTGTTCTCTGGCATGAAGCCAGAATTGCACCCTCCTCTCCTGCTACAGCCAATATTTTTAAAAGTTTACTCCACCATTCAGATACCCACTCTTTCTCCATGTGTTTAGCTTATGTATCAGCATCAGCTGAATTAATTGGATCGAGTTGTAAAACATTTCTTGGACTGTAGTATGGCAGACTGTGTTGTATGTGTGCTGCACATTTAACTATTCTTCTCTTATTAAATACCGTATTTTTCGCCCTATAGGACGCACTTTTTCCCCTCCAAAAATGAAGGGGAAATCTGTGTGCGTCCTATGGGGCGAATACAGGCTTTCGCTGAAGCTTGGAGAGCGAGAGGGAAGTCTCCAGGCTTCAGGAAGCTATCAGCAAGCCTGGTGAGCCCGCTGGAGTTCCCGCAGGGCTCCCTAGGCTGCGGATAGCAGCCTGCTGCACGGCGCGCGGGCGCCCTGAAGCAGAGTGCCGCGCGTGCCGGGCAGATATCCGCAGCCTGGGGAGCCCTGCAGGAGTTCCAGCAGGGCTCCCTAGGCTGCAGATAGCAGCCTGGTGCACAGAGCGCGGGCGCCCTGAAGCAGAGCGCCCCGCGTGCCGGGCCGATATCCGCAGCCTGGGGAGCCCTGCAGGAACTCCCCACAGTCCTATGGGTGCGTCCTATGGGCCGGTGCGTCCTATGGGACAAAAAATACGGTATAATGCTTCTAGTACCTCTTCTTCTTCCTCCTCCTCCTTCTCCTCTGCCGTATTATTGTTATTTCTGTCCCTCCTTCCTCCTGAAGGAGCCCAGGGCAGCAATTTACAAAATAATGAAACAATTAAACATGAAAAAAACCAACAACAACAACTCCTGAATGTGGGTTTTTTTAACCAATGGAATGAATTAATTTTGTCCTCTTAAAGTTCAGATAACACTACTTTGTTACATCTGCAATTTTTCATATTTTATTCGTTGCCTGATAAAACTTAATTAGGTTTTATTACCTTGTGTAGTGATCAAATGCTTCTTTAGGCTTGCATGTTACTGATTAGAAATACAGTGTAAATGAGCCGTTAACTGACGCTAAAGAACTGCTGTGATGAATTTGACCAGAGCTGCACTTACTTTTATTTATTATTATTTATTGAATTTATATACCACCCTGTACCCGAAGGTCTCAGGGCGGTTCACAGAATAAAATCAAAATATAAAACTACAGAATTAATAATCAAAATAAAAACAACCCAATAACCCGCCCCCAAATAAAAAACAACCTCACATTTTAAAGGGCATAGGATATCAATCAAATCAACTAAAGGCCTGGTTAAAAAGGAACACATTTGCCTGGCGCCTAAAGGTGTATAATGAAGGCGCCAGGAGAACTTCCCTGGGGAGAGCATTCCACTTACTTGTTTCTATTTCTTGCCACCTTTTGCTGTTTGTTACTTTGTGCTGGCTTATTTTTCCAGTCTGAAGTAAACCAAGAGCAGGTAAAGCAGGCAGCTTTACCTGCAGCAATTGCATGTTGATTGCCCTCTTAGAAGACAAAGTCCAGCAACTGGAGGAACGTGTAGCTACGCTCCAAAGAATTAGAGAGCTGGAGCTCTTCTTGGAAGCAACAGAGCACACCGTCTCCACCAAGGAGGAGACAGGGGACTCCCCTGAGAAGGAGGCTAGTTCACCAACACAGGAGCCAGATATATGGAGAAATGTGACTCAAAGAAGTAGGAGGTCCAGGGTTCGCTCTGATTGTTTAGAAATACACAATCGCTTTGAGGTCCTCTCCCCTAGCATGGAAGACGAAGAGCAGACTCCATTTGAGGATCTCTCCCTCATTACAGTCGATCAGGTATATGAAGATGAGCAGCAAAGTCAGTCCTCAGGGAATGTGCAGGCGACCTTGGAACGGACAGCTCATGGAAGAACCCCGACCAAACCTAAGAGGAGGCGTGTAGTGGTGATTGGGGATTCCCTACTGAGGGGAACAGAAGCAGTGATCTGTGGGCCTGACAAGATGTCTCGGGAAGTGTGCTGTCTCCCTGGGGCTAAGATCCAAGATGTAACTGAATGACTGCAAGGAATCATAAAACCCACTGACAAATACCCCTTCCTCTTGGTTCATGTGGGAACCAATGACACTGCAAGCAATAGCCTCCAGAAGATCAAAAGAGACTACGAGGCTCTGGGCAGGAAATTGAAGCAATTAAATGCACAAATTGTCATCTCATCTGTCCTCCCAGTTGAACAACGTGGCCCAGGGAGAGAGGGAAAAATAGTGGAAGTGAACAGCTGGCTTCGCAAATGGTGTAAACAGGAACGGTTTGGATTCTTAGATCACGGACTGCAGTTTCTTGAAGATGGACTTCTGGCAAGCGATGGGCTGCACCTCACAACGGTTGGGAGGAATGTTTTTGCCAAAAATCTCAGAAACCTCATCAGGAGGGCTTTAAACTGACTAATGTGGGGGAGGGAGACAGTGCTCCTGAAGGTAGGAGTCTATCAATTGATGAAGTTGATCATCCAAATGTCATAGACCAAATGGAGCAAACAGCACCCAGACCTAGTGGTGGGAGGAAAAAATCCTTAAATAAGAGACACGGGGGAATGATTAATGGACTTCAATGTCTGTACACTAATGCGCAAAGCATGGGAAATAAACTCGGAAAATTAGAATATCGTGGAAAAGTTCATTTATTTCAGTATTTCAACTTAAAAGGTGAAACTAATATATGAGATAGACTCATGACATGCAAAGCGAGATATGTCAAGCCTTCATTTGTTATAATTGTGATGATCATGGCGTACAGCTGATGAAAACCCCAAATTAACCATCTCAGAAAATTAGAATATTAAATGAAATCAGCAAAACAAGGACTGCAAATAGAGCAATATTGGACCTCTGAGAAGTAGAAGCATGCATATGTACTCAGTACTTGGTTTGGGTACTTTTTGCATCAATTACTGCCTCAGTGCGGTGTGGCATGGATGCTATTAGCCTGTGGCACTGCTGAGGTGTTATGGAAGACCAGGATGCTTCAATAGCAGCCTTCAGCTCGTCTGCATTGCTCTGTTTCATGTCTCTCATCTTTCTCTTGGCAATGCCCCATAGATTCTCTATGGGGTTCAGGTCAGGCGAGTTTGCTGGCCAATCAAGCACAGTAATCCCATGGGCACTGAACCAGGTTTTGGTACTTTTGGCAGTGTGGGCAGGTGCCAAAGTCCTGCTGGAAAAGGAAGTCAGCATCCCCATAAAGCTCGTCTGCGGAAGGAAGCATGAAGTGCTCCAAAAATCTCCTGGTAGATGGCTGTGTTGACCCTGGACATGGCTGATGACATGGCTCCCCAAATCAACACAGACTGTGGAAACTTCACACTGGATGTCAAGTATCTGGCATTGTGTATCTCACCATTCTTCTTCCAGACTCTGGGTCCTTGGTTTCCAAATGAGATGCAAAAGCTGCTCTCATCAGAAAAGAGATTTGGGGAGCCATGTCCGACTTTGTTTATGGAAAAGCACATGCATCTGACCTCTGAAGAGTTTTGTAAGTAAAACATTTTATAACTTACTCTATGTGTGGTCTTATCTGTGTGCTAGGGAAGTAGGATACTTTGGGATTCACTGGAAAGGGCACATTTTTAATATTTTACAGCCCTTGCCAAAGAGTACTTGCTCCAAACTTGTCTTAGCTTCCAACAAGTAACAAGTTGGGGGGAAGGTTTCAGCCTAGTTTTCCCCCAACGATGCTACATTTCAACAGTGAAGGATTTGTATGAGAGAGCATTCAAAAACATATGTCTCCTCCCTGCCTCCATGTTATGTTGCACAAGTATCCCCTTAGCAAATTTCTGTCTTAGTTCACTGGTATTCTATATAGTGGTACCTCGCAAGAAGAATGCCTCGCAAGACAAAAAACTTGCTAGATGAAAGGGTTTTTTGTTTTTTGAGCTGCTTCGCAAGACGATTTTCCCTATGGGCTTGCTTCGCAAGATGGAAACGTCTTGCAAGTTTGTTTCCTTTTTCTTAACACCGTTAATACAGTTGCGACTTGACTTCGAGGAGCAACTCGTAGAACGCGGTGTGGTAGCCTTTTTTGAGGTTTTTAAAGACTTTGGTGATTTTTGAAGCTTTTCCAAAACTTTCCCGACACCGTGCTTCGCAAGACGAAAAAAATCGCAAGACGACAAAACTCGCGGAATGAATTAATTTCGTCTTGCGAGGCACCACTGTATGTCAGTTTATCTGCTGTTGCTTATCTGCTGAACTTGCGCAAGGATGGTCCTACCACTGAGTGAGACCTAAGGCAGCTAATGGTGATGTTGTTGTTGTTTAGCCGTTTAGTCGTGTCCGACTCTTCGTGACCCCATGGACCAGAGCACGCCAGGCACTTCTGTCTTCCACTGCCTCCTGCAATTTGGTCAAACTCATGCTGGTAGCTTCGAGAACACTGTCCAACCATCTCGTCCTCTGTCGTCCCCTTCTTCTTGTGCCCTCCATCTTTCCCAACATCAGGGTCTTTTCCAGGGAGTCTTCTCTTCTCATGAGGTGGCCAAAGTATTGGAGCCTCAGCTTCACGATCTGTCCTTCCAGTGAGCACTCAGGGCTGATTTCCTTCAGAATGGATAGGTTTGATCTTCTTGCAGTCCATGGGACTCTCAAGAGTCTCCTCCAGCACCATAATTCAAAAGCATCAATTCTTCGGCGATCAGCCTTGTTTATGGTCCAGCTCTCACTTCCATACATCACTACTGGGAAAACCATAGCTTTAACTATACGGACCTTTGTTGGCAAGGTGATGTCTCTGCTTTTTAAGATGCTGTCTAGGTTTGTCATTGCTTTTCTCCCAAGAAGCAGGCATCTTTTAATTTCGTGACTGCTGCCACCATCTGCAGTGATCATGGAGCCCAAGAAAGTAAAATCTCTCACTGCCTCCATTTCTTCCCCTTCTATTTGCCAGGAGGTGATGGGACCAGTGGCCATCACATCGCCATCACATCGCCACGGCAAGGCAGTGATCCATGAAGGGGGCCAGTGGTGATAGCTAGTGCCCATTGGCATTGGTGGGGCAGAAGTCAGGGCGAGCTACACTAGGTGGAACCAGAGGCAGTGACAAGCAGAGCAAACTAATGATAATTTAGTCCCTATCCTCCTCCCTTCTGAGTTCTACCTGGGCAACCCTGGGGCTAAGGATAAGGAAGTTGCCACAGTCATTAAGAAAACTGACTGGTTGTAAGTATGAAGGCAGACAGGGAGAAAAAGACTGAGCTTAGTTCCCACGGTGCCCATTGCTCTAATGAACCAACCTCCGCTTGTAGGCAGCTGGGTTGGCATGTCATGAAAGTACAGCAAATAGTTATTTGATAGATTATTGTTATTTTTACTTGGGGGCAGAGGTGCTTGTGGGATTTTCTACCTCAGGTGCCAAAATAACTTGTGTGCTGTGCCCTTTGACTGGCAAGAGAAGGATCTCAGTTTGCTGCTCTGCCTCAGGCAGTAAAATGGCTAGGGCTGGCCCTGGCAGAGTCAGCGGCCAGTTACTTTGGAAAGGATCAAACAGTTTTAAGCTGGCGGAGGCACACTTTAGAAATCTCTGTATTATAATCAAAGCATCTGTATGTTTCGAAAGCCCGACCACAGCCATACTCTACTGTCCCCTTAGGTAACCGGCTAGCAGTTGAACAGCCATGTGCTGCTACAGTCGACTTACTTTCCCAGTGACCCATGATATCAGCCTGCTCCTGCCTGCAGCCCTTACTTCTGCTTTGTTAGACAGCCTGATGAGACTGCCTATTGAAATTCTTCCTTTTCAACATCAAAGAGACGAGCTGTGCTCTCCAGCTTTTTAATAGATTCCGTTATAGTGGAGATCACTGATTCATTTTCACCAGAGATAGCCAGTCATTGTAAAGAGCAATTACATATAATGGGAACCTTGTGGTTCTTAGACACTCTTTTAACAAACACACTGTGCTTACCCAGACAAGGGAATGAGCTAATATATTGGTAGTAGAGCATGGTGCCTTTCTAGATGGCTTTGCTAACTATTTATTAAATTTATAGGAAGTTAATCAGCATGTTAGAAAAGGGTGTATATGAGACTCTACTGTGTGATGTTTAGAGAATGGCTTTGAATATTTTTTGTCTGTAGGCCCCAAACCTCCTGATGCAGTGTGTGTGAAGTCTCATTCTGATTTTGCTACACAAGCTCACTGTCTTACCCTTGTTAAACCCCTTGTCCTTTCTGCCTTTGTTTCTTTGGAATTAAGATGATAATAATAGTAAAATCTATACTACACATGTTAAGGGATATTTCTGAAATTTCCTCTCTCCAAATTGCCCCCTGGAACCTGGGTTTCTATATTACATTTTCCTGGTTGTCAAGCAGCAGCAGTGCATTTGTTTATCTGCCCTTCTTTTGGCACAGATTTTTGGATCTTGAAATCATTGCTGGCTGTGTAGATTTTGCAACTGCTGCAGCTTTCCATAACTTTCATTTTTTGCTTTGACCCCCCCTCCCCTGCACCTCCATAAAAATAATGCACACAAGCAATTGTGTGCATTGGAAGACTGGGCAATTTTTTTCTAGCATGTGAACATGGGCACAATTGCATCAACAACCTTTTAGCTAATGGAAAGCACTGGCGCACATGAGCTATAGGAAAGTGCCCTCATTTAACCCTGAACGGATTGCTGGTGCTCATCTGTTTTCCCATTTTAAAAAGCTTTCTCGGACTTGCTAGTGCTCATCTATCCTAGGGATCCCTATCCTTAGCCCTCTTTTGATACCTTTGACTCCTCCGACCCTCCATAGTCATATTTCATAACTTTTCAACCCATACAGCCAGAGGTGTAAATACTGAAAAAGTTGTCAAGGAGGAGCCAGCATTTCTATTATCCTAGGGGTTGCTTGTATGGCTGAAGGACTGTGAAAAACCTGGGGTTTATGAAGGCTTATTAATGCAACCATATAGCATCCACAGACCTTGAGGACTGCAATATAATGGACCACATTCCCATATGGTTTTTAAAGAGTAATAGGTATGGAATAATCTGATTGGGAACGCAATAGGGACAGAGGGTTAAGACCCCCTTACAAGCCCCAGGCTTGTTCTGGTCTGGATCCAGGTCTCCCCCATGCTTGCTATGGTGTGACACGTTAGAGCCACAGTTTGTTTTTCTCCTTGAACATGATGCTTTTCCTGCGCTAGGCTCCCATATCCAGTGGCAAGTCATGTAGAGATAAATCGCCATGTTGAGGCACTGAATGATGTGTCTAAAAGCCCTTTCAGCCTCAGAATGGATTAGGGTACTTTCAGCATAAGGAGTAGGAAAAATGGAGTCTGTCAGTGTAGTGTTCATCCCATCACTTTTCTGTACCAAGCACATAAGAGAAAGCTTAAACATTAGCTCACAGTCCAATCCAGAGAATGAGAATGAGATGCTGCTACACTCTGTGCTGGCAATTCTGCTCCGTTCCAAGCAAAACCCCTTGAGAGACTGAAGCTGCAATCCTAAGCGTCCTTGCTTGGATGCGCTGCTCTAGTTTGACTTAACTAGGGATGGATAAATCCTTCCATTTTGGTTTCTCTCAGTGACTCCATTTCCCAATCCTAAGTTTCATTTATCACATTTCTACATCACTTGGTGCGGTGGGGATTTTTTTTGGTTTTTTTAAAGAATCCTCATGAAAATCCATGTTAGTGTGTACTTCTCCTAATATGCACAATTTTGTCTAATACACATTTTTTTCCCAAGCAGTTTCTCCTAATATAATTTTTAAATGTTATTTTCACTAATATGTGCATTTTTATGCCCTTTTCCCCAATACACATATTTTTCCACATTTTCAGGCTGGAGAAGAAAATTCAGAAAATGTGAATTTCAAAGAATAACTAAGTTTCAATTCATGTATTGTTTCAGAAAGTTGGAATTAGGTAAGTATGCATTTAAAAGTAAAATGAACAAATTTTCTCCACCATCTCCACTTTACATTGTAAGGGGCATTTCTGAATAAGCATGTCAGGCTGTCATAAATCAGCTGTACGTAGTTTCCTCTGTGATGAGGGTTTCCTGAGCTGAAATAGCATTATAATACCCCATATCTGCACTGTCTGTTTGGCTCTTCTCAATCCTGTTTTATTTAAAGCTATTTGTCTACCACAGGATGAGGAATGAACAAGCACAGATGGTCATTGGATTACGATCTGGGTTTGCATGTTTTAAATCTTATCTTGTTTGCCTTGACAACTAATTCCAGGGTCCTCACAGATCAGGGCATAAGGACTTTGCACTTCTTTATGAACAGTGAGTTTTCAGATTAGTTGTGCTAAAAGTGCATCCTTTTGCCTCTTAATATTGTTGGCTAGTATTTTCTTGCCTAGTAGGTGACAGATGTATGGATTGTTGGTTTCAGTGTTCGTGATCCACCATTGAGCAGCAGACATTTCCCATCATTATTCTTGTTTGTGCAGCTTCTGAGACATATTTGGATATTGAAGTCCTTGATTTATCTACAGGCTGGAAACCAGATACATATCAAGGACAGCAGGAGGTTTAGAATTTTTCCCCTCAAAGGCTACTTCGTCCCTGTGAAACAAAGAATAACAGTGCCCACATCTAGCACTTTGGTTTCCATAGAAAAAACATCTTCTGCTCTCTTCTGTTGTGCTTAATATTCACTCACTACTTACTATAATTACAAGTGATTACTTGCACCAATACATTTGGATGGTTATTTTTTAATCACTAGTTCCAATCCAGGAAACAATGATTATAACAGAAGACTGGAAATCTATTGCCATTTTATAGGAATGCCCACCCAACACTCTCCAGCTAAGCAGATTGATTAGTGTTGATCACTACTTAGATAAAAGCATGTTTAGGAAAGGGCAAGGGGGCTGAATATGACACTTGCTTCACTTTCCCCTTGGTTTAAGGAATGTCTAGTGATGATTATTTCTTAACTGTGCCAAAGATAGCAGATTCAACTTTCTCTTGTTTTGCCTCCCTTTGCTGCACAACAGCAGAAGAGAAAGTTCACACGTGGAAACTTGCTTTTGCTCATTTATCACTCCTAGATCAAGTCAGATATGGAGCTTCCTGGCCTTTGCCTTTGCACCACTCATTCACCAACAGCCTCCCTATTCCTAAATACTGAGTGAGGCTTCACCCCTGTCCAACCAACCATCTCCTTCCCTTATTACAAGTCGGTTGATTCTAATCATTCTGTGACTCATCACTTTTCTTTCGTGGTTGCAATATTTGTGAATGCTCCATAATTCATAAGCCTCAGGGAAGTGCAGTCTTTCCTCAACAAAACTGCTTGAGCCAAGAGCTTTTCCTAGTTATGTCCCTTACATCTCTTCCGAGCTAGGTAAGATTGTGCTACTTCATAATTAAAAGCCTGACCCCAGGCCTTCCTGCAAAGAAACTGAGCATCTGATATGGCCACCCATTTAGCCATATACTTTACAAATTAATCCACATGGTCTTTAAAATGCAAGCTCCAACCACCATCTTAAGTACTGTCTTTATATTACTTGGCTACATGAATCTAGCATCTATTTGCTCTTGTCCCAAAATGTTATTTCAGGGTTGGAATTCATCTGGAGATTTTTTTAGGGCAAGAAGGATGGGCTTCATGGAGAAATAGCAGACTTAAAGCCATTTCAAATAGGTCATAACTTCTTGGCCTGGCCTACAAAAAGGATAACACCATCAAACACTTGAAGACCGTGTATTAGATAAATATAAGAATAGTGTCTTTGAGAAGGAAACAAGAAAGAAACATTTTCCTAATTCTTTTCTCAAGCGCTTTTCTGATTACATTAGCATAAAGGTTTTAGTTAACAGCTGATGGTGAAGCCAAAGAGAAGGAACATGGTTTACTGATGTGCAAATGCTGTTGTTGATGCTTCATTTATCACCTGCCAGGGAGCATAAAAAACCTTGGGGAGAATTCTTAAGGGACATCCGTGCCATCAGAAGTGACAGGGCCCTTTCAGTGGTGGCATTACATCTCTGGAATTCTTCCTAGAGATGGGAAGGCCGCTCCTATTGTTCTCTTTGTTTTCTTTTCAGTGATGGCTAAAGACTTTTTTTTTTTGACCAGGCCTTTTACATACTCCAATTTCATTGAAATTTTAACACTGGCTACATATGTATGTTTTGCCTTTCTTTGTTTAATTTTATTTTTTGGGTGGGTGTGTAAAATGTAAATCCCTCAGAACTTTTCCCCCTTTTTTTTCTTTTTGCTAAAGAGCAGTGATCTTAATTAAATTACGTTATTAGTTAGTGAGCCTTACAGATGATTCAGGCCCAGTTTTAAATCATACATTTTTCAGTCTATAGGGCAAAAATGTATGTTAACATTGATGCTGTTGTTGTTATTTGATCTTCCTTTTTAAGAACACATTGAGAATGAATTTTTCTCTCTTTGTATGTTTATACTGTTCACTATTTGAAATATTCATATATCTTTGATATAATAAAATGCTTTAAAAATCACACATTACATTTCTTTGCACACTCAAGAATTAAGTCATGGCACTACAAAATAGTGTGAAAATAAAGTCAGCTCCCTTGGATTTAAATGAACAAAGTACTTTATATGAGCTTTGCATCCTGTGACTTCAAGCCTTGCTGGAAATAGATATTGTGATTGACATGCTACCTTAACACTAATTTTTTAAAGTTAAAGTGTCTAATGAAATTAATCATTGTAGCCTGAAGGAGACAGTTCAGAACTTGCTAAGAATCACATTTGTCTGAGCGGATTTTAGAACTTGCTTGGACTAATTTGCAACTGGCAAATATATCACTGTCAGCCAGTTCTGTAAAGTTTGGATTTGTAATCTTTTGAACCATCAATACAACCCAAGCATCACAGTGAAAGACTTGGGGAATAATGGAAACATTGATGCAAAGCATCTAACACCTCAGCAGTGATTCCCTTAATAAGGATGTATTGCTGTGTCTCTCTTTTATCTAATTGTACTTATTTGGAGTCCACCTCAGGAAGTCGGGGAGAAGTAGAGAGTACTACATTAGACCAAAACAAGAATTCTCCAAGGTGAGAAATTGGCAAGAGCTCAAACACCATACATTATTTCTTTTAACAGTTTGAATGCATATTTTCCCCCACTTAACATCTTGAGGGGGTGTAACAAGCGCTTAGGGTCAACTGCTCAAGAAATCCCACCGACTTTAGGAGTCTCCGTCACAGCTTCCCTTTTTTGAAGCAAAGTAAATCTCTAGCCCTTGTTGTACGAGCTGCCCTTATTCAAGTCTCAAACCCAAAGGTTTCTGTGGGCTAGGAATAAGGCTTCTGTAGCCTGGCTGCAAATAACACAATCAGAAGCTGCTTGAAGAACCACGAGCACTTGAATAAGCCCCCAGCAACCTGCCTGTTAAAATTGTACCTTTAAGACTAGCATTTGTATGAAAACATTGTTTTGCAATTCTGCATGTTGCTTTGTTACTAGCTTCTTTCTTTAGTGTATTAATTTTGCTTTTATTAGATGCTGCATTGTCAGCTGCCTTGAGCAAAGTTTCTAATTTTAAATTAAATTAAATCAAATTATGCATTTTAAAATGCAGCACTGTCAGAATGCCTAAATTAACACAGGAGAGTGGAGAAGGGTGTTATTAAGGAAGATAAAACCTGTTTGATGATAATTGTCACCCCCTTTTTTCTGTATGTCAGTAAAGAGAGGTTTTTATTTACTCTCCTAACTTCTCAGACCACAATATGGAGGGGCAATGTTGTTTCCAAGTAATCCCTTTCACTGAAATGTAAGATATATACAATGTAAAATATACCTAGACTTTTCAGCTGTTGAAAGCCACGACTGGATGTTTGACTTGTTTGTATGTAATTGTGACATTTGGGAGATGTGTTGGGTTGCTGGATTTTCAGACAGCTCTCCACCATGTAGGAGAGGTGCACTACCTACACACTTTGAGGACAATACAATAATGTCCATGCATATAATATCACCCATGCAAATAACCCAACATTGTGAGCTGGAATAAAATTATTGGAAAGCAAGTGGTTTTTCCTCCCCAATGCTTGCTGAAACAGCTTGGAATAAACCCTGAACTAATCACTACACGGATAAATCTGTTCTGAGTATAATTGGACTGGAATTGAAGCTGGACTGGTAAGTAGGTCTTATATAAGCTCCCCTTATATATGGCTCACATGCCATATTCAGAGCCTTGCAACTTTCCCAATACTATTTACATGGAGCTCCCTGCTCAATATTTACTAGATAAACCCTACTTTGAATCACAGTGTTTTTGTATCTGCAGTCCCATCCCAAGATCTTGATCCTCCATGGTAATAATAGAGGTATCTATTTTTCTAAAGCTGGCATGCAGTTAAAGAACATGACACATATTTCCTCATGAGCCATTAAGTGTCATGAGCAGTTTGACCCTCATAAGTTACAGCAGAATATGCTTTCCGATGACCCAGAAATCTAGGCAAAAGACTTCTTTTTCCTTACCCTTCTGCAGCTTCTCCTCAGTCCCACCTGCTTTTTGACTCCAGGGCTTGAAACTTCAGGACCATTGCAAATGTTCTTAGAATACCTGTATGGCTTTTAGAAGAATAGTACAGGCCTAAGATCAGTCTGTTGCTAGCAATGGTACTGTCTGCTTTGGAGCATTTGGTCAACATACTAAAAATGAATGTGCATTTGCAGGCACATGACATATATATAAATTACAACTGCCATAGGTACCTTGATTGATTTTTGCATAGAAACTTACATGCACTGCTGCCTTGGATTCCTTGTACCCATGTGGTGGTCTTTAGCTATATAAAAGCTAGTTGCATACTTAAGCTGCTGGTTATGTTCAGTTATGACATAAATGTCACAGAGGCATATCTTCTGGGCTATCTGGATTTCTGGGCAGGAGATTTTCCTTGTTTGGGTACTTCAGCAATTCCTTTCTTCTTCCTCTGCCCAATCAGTCATTGTTGGCTAATGAGAACTGGCATTTGGTCTAATTAATCTAAACGACTGTTGTTTAGTGGTCATTGGGGATAACAAGTGTCAGGGCCTACGTTCTCCCTCATTCTTACAGGAATTAAAACATTGCACCATAACATTATTTTTAGGGGGAGGGAATTAACTGCTAAATCAATGAAAGAGTAGAACAAGCAGTAGGGGCTAACTATTCTTTGATAGATGGCACAGGCAAAATTGCACAAATAAATAAACTAACACACTGTATATACTTCTGAGAGAGAAGGAAACCTCTAATTTGATGGCTTTCTGCTTTCTTGTTTTTTGCTACTGAGCTTTGCTTAGGAACAATCCTTTTGGGCTACTCTGTTCCTTGTTGTTGCTTCTCATTTTCCTAATTGTCATTTCTACAGGCAGGGTCAGCCACTCCTGAGCATTTGGGGTAGTCACTAGTAATCTTTGAGCTCCCAACAAACTGATCGTCGCTTCTCCGTTTGGGCTGCTGCAATTGAAAGAAAGAAAGAAAAAGATGCTGTGTTGGGAATAGGTGGCTCTAAGAGTGCAGTCACCCTTGTCTGGAAACAGCAGCTGTGGTTGCATAGCTGGCAAAGGGACTAGTGGATCACTATCTCCCTGGGTTTCCCCATGCATGCTTGGTCATCGGACTGGGAAAGGTGGTGAATAGATAAGGTGTTCTATGGGTCAGGGCTCAATAGGTTCAGTCTGTTGTTATGCATGTGGAAGGCTTGACTGCCCCTCCCTGTGCCACTGTGTTTGCAATTGCAAGGCTGTGATAACCAGGCCAACTGATGAGCATGTGAGGCCCGTAGGTATGATCACATGCTTTTCTCATCCACTCTCCGTCGAAGGGTGTTTCCCACATCATGAACTCCATACCTGATGAAGAAGAAGGCAGGCTGTCTTCGAAAAGATTAACTCATAACTTTCATAGGAGGAGTAGAGAGGGACACTTCTGTTTCATCCAGCCATCCTCCAGCCCCTTCTTTCTGGGCTCATTCCTGACGCAGGGCAAGGAGGCAGAGGTGCTGCCATGCCCTTTCCCACACCTCCACCTTAAACACAAACACACACACCAAACCTGACAGTCCCTACTCACTATGAATTTTCCTAGATTGCCAACTCACTTTGGCATCCCAGATCAAAACTGGCATTACTCCTGACTGGAGAGAGGACAACTTTGGGCCTGATTCAGTCCATGAGGTGAAGATGATCAGAGTCAAACAGAAGAATGAGAACTTTCAGGAAGGATCCTTGCCCTCTCTCAGCATAAGTTATTTTGCCCCAAGGACTTAATGAGACCATGAAGACCCTGGAATGGACCCCCTATCTCGGTGGCAGCCACATCACAAGGCTCCACCAACTGGGGTGGGGGGAACCTCAAGGATCTTCCTATGTAACAGACCTCCTTATTTCATTGTGCCATACCCACAGTTTCTCACTGATATTCTCCACCTCTGGAAAGACCCAGGGAGACTAAGAGTCACTGTACGTGTTAGCTAATAAACTCATGGATTCTCTCAAAAAATCATTTTAGGTATTGTCATGAGGCCTCTTTCTTTTTTAATAGTCAGCACTCCAAACATTGTCATGATTCTTGCCTCTCTTCTGTGAACTCATGCCCCTTTACCAGAGGTGCATTCAGGATTTGAGAATCTCTCTGAGAGAAGCAGAAAACTGGACTGGGCAGTATAATTCAGGGTAGAATGCTGCCAGGGTAATGGCATCTGTGGAGTTGGGGTTGGTCTACAGAAACCTATGGCTAAAGCATAGGGATCCAAGACTGAGCTGTCTGCTGCTCCTTTTCAATGGGTAAAGTTCCAGAATAGCACCTCAGAAGGATGCAAATAAGTGGGTATTGCAGTCATTTTGTTCCAAGGGTCCCGCCCCCTGCAATTCCTCACCAGCCTGATTGACCATTATGAGGCCTCTTGTCCTCCAGCTAACACCTGTCATGCCTAAACTCATGCTGCCACAACTGGGGCTAGATTACCTCAGACAGATGAGTTCTGGACACTGTATATCATAGTTGCACCCTCAACTTCAAGTCTGTGTCCCAAAACAGATACTTTCCATTCCTGGTATCTTTAGAATGGAGACACAAAAATCAGCCATGGAGACCAAGGGAGTTTTGTGGCTTTCGTTTTGTTCATGGAAGCTTATCTCCAAGTCTTGATTTACCTGGGCCACAGAAGCTTCCTGACGTCTGAGGAGAGATGGTTTCAATACTGATTTGGGCTCTTGTAGTTTCTATGAGTATTCATCAAAATCACAATACACATCTCTGAACCCAAGGAATTCATCTACCCCCCCTTCCTTTGGATGGCCTTTTAGTGAGATCCCTGGTCAAAGGCAGAAGTGAATGTGAGCATCCCCCTACCTGCTTAGAGAACCATGGCTTTGTGATAGTTTACTGTACCTGACACAGAGAATACAGAGTTTAGGCATCATCCTGGATATGTTCAAAAATAGAATCTTCTGTTACAGGAAGTCCTTTGGAAGTCAGCGAGCACTTGCAGTGAAATCTCCAACAGTCTTGAGTCTTGTCCAACTACAAGTTTACATTCTAGGAGCCATCAGCATGGTATCTTGAACATGGTTCCTTGACAGGCCTTTGCAGCGGCTCCTTCAGCACCTGTAGCAGATTGTCTGCAGCACCCACATGCAGATCACCATTTCTCATGTTACACCATTCTCTCTTCAGTGGTGGCTGAAGCCCTTGTATCTTGGCAGAGGGATGTGGCGACCCTGTGGACCTGCTGGTTAGCTACCTGGGCTGATGCTACTACCTTTGTACAGCACTATAATATAGATAAGTTCATCTCAGCTAGATGAGAAGGTTCTTAAGCAGCTATGATAAGTTTCTAGAGCTACACTCATTGGACATCCTTTACTCCACTTGACTGTTACCTGAAAAAAGACAGTAGGAGTGAAGTGCTCTTTTGGTCATCAGGGAGAACAGACGGTCATGCCTGCTTGAAATTGTGATGTAGGTGCAGCATATCACATTTGTGTGTTAACCCTCCACACTTTAGTTAAGAACTCTTTTTGAACTCTACTTTCCTATTCCTCCATAGGCCTCTTCTCCTTTTATACTCTTGCACCCTTGAACACACATGCACACACACTCTTTATATATATAATAAATAATGTCCCACACTTAAATCAAGATCTGTGTCTGAGATAATCCATCCTCCCCTGGAAGGACATACCGGTAGTTTTGTTCTGAAAAATTGGGCCTGCTTTAACCATTTGCTTCCTGCTCCACTTCTTGCTCAATTTCATCATAAATCTAACTTTCCATTTACATAATTTTACTTTATTTATTTTTTAAAGAAAAAATATTTAAGTGCAGAATTATAAATGCATCAAAGAAAAATGATAACTTCTCTACTGCAGAATATGAGGACCTTGTTTTCCATGTGAAATTGCTCCTCCTCTTCATTATGCAATCATCACTGGAGATAGGATTATTATTATAGGATTATTATTGTTGTTGTTATTGTTACTATTATTATTGCAGCAAAGTGAGATTATACCTTAATGCCAGCATTGACAGCACAGAATACTTGCCAATATCAGTAATCATCCAGTAAGGTAAAGGTAAAGGGACCCCTGACTACTAGGTCCAGTTGTGGCCGACTCTGGGGTTGCGGCGCTCATCTCGCTTTATTGGCTGAGGGAGCCGGCGCCGCCCGAAGACACTTCCGGGTCACGTGGCCAGCGTGATGAAGCTGCAGCTGGCGAGCCAGCACCAGCGCAGCACACAGAAACGCTGTTTACCTTCCCGCTATAAAGCGGTCCCTATTTATCTACTTGCACTTAAGAGTGCTTTCGAACTGCTAGGTGGGCAGGATCTGGGACCTAACGACGGGAGCTCACCCTGCCGCGGGGATTCGAACCACCGACCATACGATCGGCAAGTCCTAGGCACTGAGGTTTTACCCACAGCGCCACCCGCGTCCCTAATCATCCAGTAATCATCCCTAAATCTTTATCTATATATCATGAAGATTTTTGTCAGAGCCATTGGGGCTAAAACCTGGAACCTGCAGATCTAACTGATGGTGAACCCCAGGCTGTAGACTGGTGTTCCATCCAGCCAGAGGAGCACATTTCAAGGAAGTATATTATTGTCCCTGAGCTGGTAGGGCCATAAAAGCTTCTGGCTAAATCTTGGATTTTGCCTGCGCAACGATCTGCTTGGATATGACTGCCTGATATTCTTGACTCTCCTTTGCATGCTTCCCTGTGCTGGATTGATCTCAGCCCCATTCCCATATACTTGTGCCTCCTTCTCCCCAATATATGCCCATGTCCCAATATTATGACCATGTAGCTTGATAATGACTTGGAAACTGTATAATGGTGTAAAGGTCGCTAGTCGTGTTCCCAAACAAAAACAACTCCACACACACCTAGGGATGCATTCATTTCATGCTTTGTCATGTCCATCTGATCCCCTCCAGCTGTTTTTGAGTACAATTCCCTTAAGCCCCAACCAGCATGGGATGATGGGAGTTGTAGTCCAAAACATCTGCAGGAGATCAGATTGGCAAGGGATGGTACAAGGCAGCAAGCCCTCTCAGCAGGGATTGTGTCATCTCCTTTATGTGCTATCTCAAGTCATAGGCTAGCAGTTGATTCGGAGTATGTAGAGATACTAAACTGCAAATTGGCCAAGAGAGGTCTGCAAGGGGGATCTTGACTTAGTTTAGAATGTAAATGCTCAATTCAGAGAGGTTCTGTATCTGTCCTGCTTACTATGCAAACCTGGTGCTCCTGTAATTGACCCTTAACATTGGAATGTCTAAATCCTAGTTTAAGGAATGAGAAGGCACATTTATAGCCTCCTAGCATTAGGACTACAAGCGAGGGAGGCAGCAGGGCTGAATATGCTAGCTCCATCCCCCAGCATGATTTCTGACACCTTCCAGCTCCTAGGGGTCTATTTTTGCTCATATTAGAATGGTGGAAAATGAGCTCTAAACCATGTGGATAGCTTCCATGAGTGCAGGAGGTTCCCCGCTTCACTAGATCACCCCTCCTGAATGGGAAGGTGATGGGAACAGGAGACCCGAGACAGAGCTAACATGTTTATTCCTCTTGCCTTCCTGACGAAGCTTTATGTTAGTTAACTTCATTTCTTCCAACAGGGGTGCTGTTGGAGCCTGCCCAAGGGTGAATAATAGATCATATGTGCAAGATTTCTTATCAGGGTATTGCCTCCTCTGTTACTTCTGACACCCAACCTGAAACTTGTAATTTAACTGCACATTCTAAAAGCAGCTGGAAGTTCAGCCAAGGAAGATCCTGAGAGGGAGTGACATGGATGATACCTGGTATGTACACATAAATCACCACCTTTGATTACATCAGCAACATGTTTGTTTGAGTGCTTTATATGGTATACAATAAATCCTTACTATATAAACAAAGATTTACAAAATTTTAGTAGTTACACAAAAGAAGGGGATCTTTATATGCCACATCATAAGGGCCGCATCAGTAGTGATGTATCACATGCAGGTTATCCAAAATAGTTCTTCAGTATGGAACGCACAGGGAAACACAGCAGTTTTCAGCTGGGAGCAGATCATCCATATATTTGCCAATACAACTTCATCACAAAATTCATGAATTGCTTTTTTAAAAATGTATTGAATGAATAGACACTTCAGTAATGTCCAACCGATAACTAAAATTGAAATTTTATTTTTTTTTCTTTAATAATACTCAGACATTTCTCTGACAAGACTTTAATGAAAGATGAAGTGCAAATGGGAACCCTGTAGAATGTTTATAAAAATTGTACATGACATTTTTTTAAGCGCCACCAAGTACACATTGAATACTCTGTAAGTATATAGGCATAGCAACATGCAAGTGTCATGTACCTAATGTTACAATATGCATTTTGTTCACTTAAAATTATGAAAAAGGAGTAAACAAAAAACAAAAGAAAACTGTGCTTCCATTGTCAGTGCAACATGCTTAGTTCTCCTGGGACTGGAGTAAGTGTTGAAGCATCAGAAACATTGCCATGATTTCAGGTGTTGGTGTCAATTACACCATAGATCTCAGCCCATTTTAGCCACCTTGCAGTTAAGCTAGTCACCTGGGGCTAGGCACAATTGTGGCTTTTAGTGAGTTTTTTACCTAGTCCTTTTATTCAGGTAGCCCTGGAAGACACAGAGACACAAAACACATTGTGGGCTCATAATTTTTGCGTTTGTATCCTTAAGTCTGTGTTAGAATGGTCAAGTCTGCAATCCTAAAATGATAAAATTTGGATCAACCAAATAGGAAATCTGTGAGACTACTTCAGTGGAACAGTTGGAAAATTGGAAGAATATAATATTTTCCTGAATGCACTCATATTTACGCAAGCAAATCCTTTCCTGTGTAAAAAATGAGTATAAAGAAGGAAGAAACAATTATAGGAGTCTTTGAACATCCTCGTTTTTGGTGAAATTATAAAGTGCATTTTGGATTTAAAAGGCTGGAAAGTAATATAGTGCATAGGTCGACTTCTTTGTTTAAAATGAATGTTGCTTTCTTACTGTCTTCCCTAGGGAATGTATAGCCACTAACAGAACGTGGGATCCCACTGAATTTGTACCTATACTGTTTCAAGATAAAGCAAACCTTTGGCATGACTATATATATATATATATATATATATATGCATGCATGAAAGTGTGCAATAGAAAATATAATTGTAATATGTATTTACACATTATTGCCAAAAGTTCAGGTACTGGTGGAAAATATATTTTCATATAATATGGTTGGAATATCAACGTTTCTAAGCAGGATCAGTATTTGTGTTTCATATTAATTGGTGCATTATTTTTACAAACACTTTTAATTTAAACCACACTTAATTTTTGGGGGGCAAAGCCTGCGTTAATGCAAAGTACAGACGTAAATATTGTGCTGAGGTAAAAGGACAAGACCTTATGTAAGAGAGATTTCTCTTAGTCCTGAATCCATGTGAAGATGCCTCTTAGTTGGTGTCTACTTTTTTCTGCACATGGAATCTTCATCAGAAAAGTTTGCTTCTTTGCTTTATGGCAACTTTAAAGGATCTTGAAAAAAATATTCTTTATTTGCCTTGGAACCAGAACAATGTGTAGCGTAGGGATTTTTATGCTTTCTGCATCTGCCATGTAAGAGAACTCTGAGTGAAAACTTGTTTCACTGTGTAGGTTACTTTACACTGCACTGGAATAGCAGTGTTTATTGTTTACTATACTTTCCCCTTCCTTTCTGTGTTCTGTGCATTTTGGTTTGGGAACAGGACTGACATTTGGAAAGAATAAGCAGGCGTTTAAATCTGTCTCAAGATTTAAAAAATAATTAATTATAATCTCTGTACTAGTGCTTTAGCATTTCAATTACTTATAAATGAACTTCACCAATTCTTGCTGTCTAAACAGCCTGCTTGGCAATCCTTGCTTCATGAGTAGATAATCACCTATGGTCTTGTAAAAATATTAAGATGAAAGAATATTAGTTGCATCGGCTAGAATCAAAATGTTTTCATCCACTCTGTTTGGCTCCTGCTGTAGCCTCTCACCTAGAAAGCCACTGTAGTTTTTACCTCTGAATAAGAGCTTACCTATGTTAACTTAAGT
This sequence comes from Podarcis pityusensis, assembly GCF_964106645.2. Classification (NCBI taxonomy): domain Eukaryota; kingdom Metazoa; phylum Chordata; class Lepidosauria; order Squamata; family Lacertidae; genus Podarcis; species Podarcis pityusensis. The sequence continues at coordinate 42,824,396 of NC_138027.1, forward strand.
GCTTAAAACATTATTAGATATTTGTTCATTTACATTTCTTCTATCTCCAGAAAAGCAAAGAAGGATTTTGAAAGGGGTTTAAGAGAAAGGAACTGAACTAAGCTACTAGCTCATGCTGTCAGATGGATATATAATGAAACTATTTTGGAGTTTTAGAACAATTATATTGGGGTAGGGGGCTCAAACTAAAATCAAATGTATTGCTGACATGTAAGTGATAAATGAATTATCTGAAGTCCAGTTTAAGAATAATTTCAAGTGACTGGAAAGGAATATTTCTAAACTTCAAATAAATTTATATAATCAGGGAAGAGACATGAAAATGAAGCAAATACTGATCTTTTAAGTCAATAAATGAAACTTAAATAACTCTACTGTTAAAAAGTGTTTGAGCCTCTTTTAAGTTAGATGTAACTAGCAAAGCTGATGAGTTTAAGGGTATAAATAAATCCAGCATAGATAAAATTTCAGGAAGCTCCTCACATCATCTTGGTTTATCCTCCTTCTTTTTTGACAAGAGCAAAGAGATCATTTGGACAAGACTTTTTAAATAAAAGCTAGTTCCTTAAAGACCCTGAGGAAATGTTTGTAATGTTTTTGCTTATTACAGCTATCAGTACTTGATTTTTTTCTGTTTTTGTTTTATATCTTTTGTTATGTAAATACAGTTATTATATTTTAAGGTGATACATATATATATATATATATGGAAAGACTTCATTCTCAAGTAATCTGATAATTTATTTCTATACCATACTTGTCAGGGCTCACATGAAGTACAGGTTATGTTCATTAGCAAGCAGAATGTGAAAACGTCTCTGGAAGATGCAACTAGCAGCAAAGGAACATAGTTTTGACAAGAAGTGACTCCCATAAATGTCAGTGTCAATGGTTGTGGTGTAGATTCACGCTAGAGGTGTGCGGATTGTCCCCCATGTTTTTATATATCCATTGGGAAATCCATTGAGTGTCATGGATTTTTTTAAAAAACTTTTCAAACAGATGCACATTATATCAGTACGTGTGCATTTATTAGCTGTGGGTGAAAGTATACATTTGAGCTCAAATAGAAATGCACATCCTACTGAGAGTAACTGATGTGATCTCCAATGAATATTTGCACAATCTGATGTACCTTCATCATCTCTGTTTTGTTCTCTGCCTAGTTTGCCCAAGAGTTTGAGCATCAAACTGCTGATTATATTTTTGTCTGATAGAAAATTTAATTTTAAAAAGAAAAAAATTCACCAATATCTGTACTGAAAATTGAATCTGGTGGTTTAACACAACATTGTCAATCTGTGCTAAGTATCAACATTAATAGGAAGCAAGTAATGTAATGAAGACTGTTGTGAAATCATTAGACTAGTCAAAAGCAATACCTATGTGTATATGCAACGATGTGTAAGACTTTACCTTGCTCATGTGTAGATGTGGAGTCAAGGTTTAAAAGGGCAAAAAACTCTGGATGATTAGAGCAGCTCAAGGACATGATAGAAGGGGCAGGTTTTTTAACCCCCAAAACAAAACAGGTTCATTAGCTGGAGGGCAGAATCTAAACAACAAAAGGGGTCCATGTAAGTACATTTATTATGGGAACTAGTTAAAATTGCACAACTGAAAGTGGAATGAATAGCTTGGCCAATAATGATAGTGCTTCGCAGAGAAGGAAAGCTATAGTTGGAGAGGCTCAGGAGCTTTGCAGTGTTCAATTTAACAATATTTCTTGTGTCTGTGATTGTTCTGTGTTATCTCACTACTTTCAATGCATTGCTTTTGGAAGGGTATGATGGAAAAAATGACGAGATGAAAAGGATCAATGATATAAAATTTCATGTTTGGAAAAAAGTTAACTTTATCATTAAAGGCATCCTCCGTGGTTTGATGGAAGCATTTTGTACTCACAATGTAAGATTACCTGACGTTATTGGGAAATGAATAGCAGAAATTCCAGGTGAGGTGCTTCAGTGAAATAGGGGTCAGGAGAATGCAGTTCTCTCTGTGGCTCTCTTTCCATTGCTCAAGCTAAAAATACCAGGGCAAATGGCAATACTTTTCAACATCTTAGCATGCAAGGCTCCCTCAAGGAAGATAAAAAGAGCAACCTTGTACTGTTGGGCTAGAAATAGATTACTGAGCAATGTTCCCAGACAGAGTGCTGGCAGCAGAGCTATTAGCAGAATTGAAGTCTTTGCCCCAAAGGTGTTTGGAAGGAGCCCCATGGGACCCATAGAAGAAGACGAGAGACAAAATAGAGTGGTAGTTGGGTTTCAAGGAAAATACGGCTTACAATAAATTAAATATTATTTGGAAGTGGCTGGGAATATACACATATTTAAAGACAAATGGTCACTATGCGTTTTCATAGACCATTCTTGAATCTGCAAACCCATCTCCTTCCTTGTAAAATAATCAAAATGCATATTATAAATACATGGTTTTCCAATATCCATACAGAGAAAGTACAAGATACTTACATGTGAGTACACTGTAGTCACCTATATTTTTGCATAGTTTTTAGTGTGTACTTTGTGCCACTTAACCCAAAGTATTACTCGGGTTACTTCTGTTTAAAACAGCTTGTTTACAGAACATTTGAGTAGCTGTTTGTTTTTTTTTGTATTTGGTATGTTCATTTAAAAAAAAAATACCAGTTGTAATGAATGAGAAGCGTAAGATCCTTGGAGGAATCAAGGAAAGTTTTGGAGAACATTGTAGTGCGCCCATGACAATTCTTTTTAACTCCATATTTTTAAGTTTATCAGAATTACCTTAGCTCAACAGAGAGGTAAAGTTAAGAGTTATGTTATCCTTTTGGTAACACTTTATAATAAGTGGCACTAAATTACACTATAACTGATGTTACATGGAAGCACATGTAACCACACGGTCAAGATCAAAATACCTAATGTACATTTGCGTACATGGTAATTCCAGTGCTTTTACAATCATAAATTAAATAACCTACTGTCCTTTCTTCTCACTGAGAGATGCTTATAGGTAGGTAGATAATCCTACATCATGAAGAACATATTCAAAAAGTCCACTTTGCTGGTTTATATAGGGAAAAAACCAACTGTTTTCCTCCTGTATCTTTTATAGGAGGAATCTCAGCACAAGATGATCTGCCTTCCATAAATGTGAACAAAATGGTAGGTGTTCCTGGTTCATTTCTGAGCCTCATATTATATATATTTCTTAAACCGCTTCTTGGATTTGCTAATAACATCTAAGAATGAAAGAAGATGCACCCATATTCTGGGAGATGCCACATTCTATTATTTAAAAATAATAATAATGATAATGATAACAAAATAAAATAAAATAACTAATATTAAAGAGAAAATTGGCAATAACTTGATAACCTTTGACTGATGATGAGAACTGTCATGTTCCACATTTTCCTTAGTTGTTCCCATGGGGCTTTCATCATTCATGCCTGTCAATTACTGTAAATTAAGCAATCATTTCTATTGACCTTTGGTGTCTTGCTCCCAGTGTATTCATCTAAACCAGGGGTTCTCAAACTAGGATCAAATGTATACGAACAGAAAAACCTTATCAGATAATATGACTAGAAATCGGGCCTATCTGTAAATCCAATGAATGTGTGTTGCTCTTGTGGCCTTATTCACCAATACTGGATGCCCGACTTATGGAAAAGGTAATCTTCTACCCCTTTATATAGCTGTCAACTTATGGTATATAGCAAGCTGGAGGTCAGCCAAGAAGAAAAAATGATACCATGAAACCAGTCACCTCCCAGCCATTTATAGCAAACTAAGACCAACTTGAGAGCAATGATGTGATTCTCCCCCCAGCTCTTTGCTCTGATTGGCTTCTCCTTGCTTTCCTCCAATCTCTATTGTCAAAAAGGCACTGAATAGGGAGCAGAATTAATTGGGATCTGCTCAGGTGCTAGTGCAAAATCCACACAGATCCATGGATACTGGTGCAAAGAATCTTTGTGGCAGCACTGCCATAATTATAGCTCAGTGTATAAGAGATTTTATATTGGATTGTTGAACCCCGTTGAATTACAAACTGTGTAATAAAATTATATTAAGAAAATGTATCAGTATCTGTATTATTACACTCTGGTACAATATTGCTAGTACTTGTGCTAAAGTCAAAGACAGGGCTAGGACTTTATATTAAAACTATGTTTAGCTTATGGGATGTTTATTTTGTTAGAGAATAGATGGTCACTATTCTGTTTCAAAAGTCCCCCTTTTCTCTCAAAGAAAAAGTTTGAGAACCTCTGATTTAACTGGATGAATGCAGATGATTGAAAGTGATGACAGGCCCGAATTATCCTCTTAACACTGCATGATGTACTTCCATGTTCCTTTTTGGCCTGTTGTAAAATACATCTCAAGGTGCAAGGTAGAATATATATTCTAAAAATTGACTGCAACAGAGTGCACAAGAAAAAGTTAACAGTCCAATTCCTATCTACTATTGCAAAGTTCCACTGCTTTCCTTTTGCTACACTGACAAGACACTTTGGGATGGTTACATCTAAAGATGCCCCAATGCTTGAAAAATTTCACTTCACAGTGATGAAGAGGTGGGTCATGTAAGCAGCATTTCTATATCATTTAAGCAAAATGGAATTTATAAAGAATGTAAAAATGTGCAAATACAGCACTAATTGACATGTGACTTTAGTAAACATAATCCTAATGCAGCAAGGCATTTAAGCACAGTTAAGTTCTTTGCTGGCCTTGCCATTAGTTCCATAAATCAGTTTCTGAAGGTACAGCTAACTGCTGTGACAAATACCTTTTCTTCCCAGTAGTAGCAAGCTTAATTCCTTTTGCCAGTATTGTTTTAAAAAATGTACTCTTTGAACAACTTGACTATGTTGTAAACCTATACTAGTATCAATGTGTCTAGTAGCTCCTACCTGAATCTCTCAAACTACCATACTAGATTAGCATATTATTGCATTTTCCCCCCACAGATGATCTGGAGTGAACGGTAAAAACAAGCATGCAATCACATCAATGCAGACGTATTTCTTTAAAATGTCATACTGTATATGATTTATTATGTTAACACTCAACCACATCATATTATTTATGTTCTGTATACTTTGAAAAAGTGCTGCTTGATTGATGGTCTCTCTTTTTCTCTCTCATAGAAATTAACAAGGTAAATGTTCTTTTTCCAACAAAAACAATTTAAAAACTACTATTGTCCTTAAAAGGTGTATACTCTTCTGATAAATAATCTGACACAACACCTTTGATTTCCATTTACTGTGACACATGATGTCATATTCAAATGCTACCCTCCCTCCTCCCCTCTCCCCCCACGCAAAAAATAAATCCCAGGAGATAATCCTTTACAATAGGCCATTATGCTTTTAGACTTCACCAGTAATAGCATCCATACAGAAATCTTATTTATTTTATTTTAAGGTGCAGCACTTAGGAGATGAACAGCAATCGCTACTGATTTGAATCTTCTGACATGGGACCAGTAAGCGCATCTGGTGATGTTTCACGTCTTTTCTGGAAGAGGAATCGAGCCAATCAGCTTATTTTATGGTAGATTTAGAATTTGTGACTATCTTTTAAAGATGTCATTTTGCCCCACATTTTGAGAACAATCTCAAAAAGAGGTCTTTACTGTGGAGCTAAAAGCATGGCAGATATTCTCTATCATTCACCGTGACATAAGTTTGTACCTCACAAAATGCATAGACAGGAATTTAATATAAAGAATTAGTCCATTTACCGTATACACAAAACATAGAGCTTTTTGTTGTAACACTTTGTTGTTTGTGTTTTGGCAAATCCAACATTGATAAGCAGCTCTGGAACTGCCAAATTATATATTGAAAATTTTAGCAACTTAATCATTAATCATTAATGTGGTTGGAATTTAAAACCTGAGGCTGTGCACTGGTTGTTAGCTTAAAACTACCTTTCCATATAACATTGTGCTTCCATTGTATAACAAAGAGAAAAAAAAAAACCTGGAACTAGAAAAGTTTGCTGCTGAACAGTGCTAGGACATACAGACAAAAGTACTAATACATGTTATCTACTCAGAATATTAATTTAAGTCATATCTAAAGGGATATAATGGACATTAGAAAATGCTTACTTGTGACTGACTTACCTACAGCCCCAAAAGTTAAATATGTATCAAATAATGTTTAATTGGATTTATTATATGCACTATATACAGATACTAAAATGCCTTGCAATTGTGCCCCATGAACATGTCCAATTTGAGAAGGCAGGTGAGCCCACATGAATCAAATAAATTAAATTAAAACCAGAAATTACAGAAATAGATAACGGAAGTCTTTATGATCCTAAATGCAGTAAAAGAGTGGGACAAACATTTTCAAAATGGAGCTACATCATCCATCTCTGTGGATTCTGTATAGACAAACGGCATGATGTGGTTACCACCCAGACTTGCTTTAGTACCAATGTGCCATTAAAATAAAAGGTCTGTTCATACCCCTTTGCTATCATTTGCAAACACACAAGAAATTATACTAGAATGCTTTCAGTTGGTGTTTCCTAGGGCATAATGTTTCAAAACTAGGCTGATTTTTGAATTATAGACATATATAAAACATTCTTTGTAAACCTCTAATCTTACTTGTAATGTTTTATGTAAGTACATTGAGGTCCTCACCTTCAGAACAATTGCTATGAAAATGGCCTGGTGCAATACCGGTAAGGACCATGATAAAATAAAACCAAAAAGAAATGCTATATAACATTTTGTTTTTAAAAAACGTAGAAAAACTGAACAGATGATGATTAAAGTTGTTAAGGCTGTATATTCAAGCACTGTATGTTAAGAGAGCAATGGATATGATGATTAGGCAATAAGAAATGTCCTGCATTATGAATGGTACCATAATTAAAGGAAAAGAAATGCTGTCCATGGCTGATTGTTGGTATAAACTGGCTACTGAAAGCATTTGTGTACATTAATAAAGGTAGCAAAAAATGATGGGGAAAAATTAATTCTGAAAGATGAGAGCCAATTTTCTCCAGCAGTCAGCCTGGTGAGTAATACTCAGAGAACCTAAGTCTGCATCTATATGAAATATTCCTTCTTCTCTTCTGCATTGACTTGGCTGCCTTCTGCATTGATAATGGCTGTATCCGCATCAGGTGCATCTTCAGCTCCTTTAGCTTCATTTGTTAAATATGTTCCTGCAGGAAACAATGTGATTAAAAGAAAAATGTTAGGGGCTTTGATACTTTTCCAATGTGGTTCTCTAATGGATCCTGGTGAGGATCAGGATGTATGTCATTGCACTACTGTAGAATGAACTTTTACAGCACACATGATATTCCATTTTGGGAAAGAAGCGATTGTGACCCATGGCCTTTCTTTGATGATAAGTACATACAAACAGTAAAAAGAGCATGTTGCACTAAGATCTGTCAAGGACACATTCACAATAAGCTTGGGGGGGGGGGAATGTCTCAAAATGATTATTTTGCTCCTTTGTTATATAGAAGTTATAATTCAGCCAAGTTGTATACGCTGTGATTTCAAAATTAGCACATCAAAATCTGATGTACTTTTAGTTGGACAATGTTAATTGTGCATAACTTTTTGATTGAAATAAAGAGTTTAAAGACAATCAACACAAAATGCACTGTGCCCTTCAATAGGTATGCTAGGTTTGCCCACTTACTTCATTGCCCACTTACACTGGGAATAGTAAACCTGAGACGCTATTCCTAATTTTCTGTGCCAATATAAAATGTCTGCATTGCTGCTCCTACCTCCTGCTTTGTTCCTTTAACACTGACACAATAGAGGGTATGCTATTGTAAGGATTTATTTGCTAGTACAGCAAATCTTGGATCTGTGCAGCAACATTCAGTGATGTCTGAAAAGCCAATTTTTACTGAATGGAAAAGCTTGGTTATTTCAGAGCTGGGATATGCGTGTGGCCCTCCTGCATTAGTTGAACACAGGTGTCATGTTTTCCAGTAGACTGATCAAATGACATACCTTATACATGGTATAAAAATTAAAAGGAAACATTCTTGATTAGCTTGTATGAATTAGCTAAGGAAATGGTCTTGGCCTAGATAGCAAGCAGCTTTATCTTACACAATATTCTGATTATCAGGTGAACAAGGGAACACACTTCAGTAGGTGCTTATTGCAAATTACATGAACAGTTCTAATAATGCAGGTTATGATTAAAAGACAGTGGGAAGATGTTGCAGAAAAATGAGAATATAGCAATGACCATATTGTATTTTTTTGCACTTTTTTTTTTAAAAAAAAACCCATAATCAAAAAACCAATGTGTGCTAGGACTGGATATATGTGGATAAGATAGGGCAGCCATATGTATATATGCCCAGCCTATTCATATATTTCTGCGTTACTTTTAAATACTTATTTACTGAAAAGCATTTCTAAACCATTTAATATTTAAAAATCTCTAAGCAGTAAAGAAATATAGATATAAAACCAACAGCAGTATCATAAAGAAAAACCTGATACCCAACTTAAAATCAACAGTGAAATGGCATTATATATATAAAAAAAACAGAACAAAGGAAGGAATTAAGTAATAGCAGTGTTCCATTTTATGGGTTAGGGGAAGCCTGGACAAAAGGTATGTCTTTATAGCATGTCTGAAGGAACTGATGCATAACACTTCACATATGGCAGAGGGAAGGACATTCTACAATTCAGGGACAAGGGTGGAAAATGCCCTTTTTCATGTTACCACTCTGTGATATTGTGTTGCGTGCAATGGCAGCTTGAGTAGAATGTCCCTAGATTATCTAAGGGATTTTGCAGGTATATACGGGGGCAATTGATCTTTAAGATGGCTTGGTCCCACATAGTTCAAAGCTTTATATATTAGTAACAAGACCCAGAATATGGCTTAGTAAGTGACTGACAAGCAGGGCAGTTTCCTCAGCACAGGTGTAATATCTGCTCACCCAGGGGCTCCACTAACAACCTGGCTGCATTGTTCTACACCAACTGTGGCTTCCATTCCAGTCTCAAGGGAAGTCCCATGTTGAGCTAATTTCAGTAGTCAATTAAGAGGTGGCCAACACATGAATCATGGTGGTCAGACTATCCAGTAAAAGGACATAGATGGCATACCAGCCTAAGTTGATAACTGGTGCTTGTTTCACACAGCGGCATACCTGATCCTTCAGAGGGAGTGCTACTCCCTTTAGAACTGAAAAAGTCCCCAACACCTGGGAACTGTTCACCCATAGAGTCTCTGTCTTACTGGGATTCAATTTCAGTTTGTTGGCCCTCATCCAAGCATTGATTCAAAACAGTCAGCCTTTCCCGATTCAGATGTTAACATGCCCCAACTCTCTTAATGGCGTGACATGAGGCAGAGGAAGACATGGGGGAAAGACGCGTAGCCTTTCTCCCTTGCCTTGCCATATCGTGCAGTGCTCAGTTCTTTGAAGCACTTTTGAAGAAAGAAAAAGGCAACAGATTCCATTAAGGAAAGAGGATAAAACATCCAGGGAGAAAAATCCCCAAAATGTACATGCCCATTTTGCACCACACTTCCCCCCCCCCAGGCTTAAAAATGACTGTTAGGACGTCAGAATTTAATGGTCAGTATCTTTCCTGTCTTGAGGGTTGAAAAAAAAAAAGCATTTTTGAGACCCAGCAGTTCACAACTGTCTATCTTATCTGCTTGTCTGCCTATTTATATAGAATTTTTATCTTACAAACTCGTTAAATTAAGGGACAGTGGGGGTCTATTGCATGACACAGAATCCCAACTGCCTGATTCCGAGTCAGACAGACACCCTGTGTGACCTTGGGCAGATTGCTAGATGTTATTTTGCCACAGTTAATCCAGCTGTAAAATTGGGTAAAAATCAGGACCTCACTAAAAAAACAACAAAAAACCCCCAAAAACTTGATGCTGTAACATCAGAGCTGAGTTTTCCTGGGGTCTAGAAGAGTTTCTTAAATAAAAAAAAGTGTTGCAGGGTAAAACTAATCACTAGGAAATATTGCTACAAAAGGTGACTGCACTGTGATTAAATCTAGCCTACCTTTATGTCTTGCCAGATATCGACCAAGCAGAATTATAGAACATAGTGTGACAAAAACAACTACAGCAACTATCCCTCCTATAACAGCGTGGTCCGTTGCGTCCTTTTCAGCCATAGCATTGGGGTCTAAGGGAAAAAAATGACAGTATAACATATTATTCTGATATGCTGAAAAATGAAAATATCCAGATGATAAGGTATAAAACAATTGTCTCCCTCCCCCACAAAAAAGTCATTTTAGAAATATTTACAAGAGTTATTTCAGTCCATTCCCTACTAGCTTATCAGTGATATAGCACTGCTTGTATTCCCAGAGACTTAAAGCCCTGAGGACGTCACAGTATGAAAGGGAGAGGGAATCTTAAGCAGACAGTACTAATAGGAAAGATTTCTGGTTTTGTCCTCATCACTTTTCAACTGAAAATCTGGCCATAGCTATTTATAGACAGAAAAACAAGGAATCGAGAATTGGGGAACAGATAGAATCAGCAGAATGGTGTCTGCATAATACATAATTTATAGAGCTGAATCTCAGTGGGAATCCCTTATATATTCTCCTTTTGTCATCTGTATCCTTTTGCAGTAGAAAAAGAGAGGGGGGGGAGAAAGTGTAGCTGAGCAAGTTCTGCAGGCGAAGCTGAGTCTGCTTGAATTTGGTCAGATAAACGTAAATGCATCTTTGAGTAACTTCGTTCATTCTCAAGTGTTAGTTCGTGAATTCAAAGCAGCTATTTGATTAATGCTGAAGTGGGTAAATTCAAATCGTTTTTAACTTTATATATATATTAGCCCCTATTGTGTTAAGGTTCCGTGTTTCAAACATTAGGAACACCAAAGGATTTAAACTTGTCATTTAGTACACTGCTCATTTATTTTTAGGGGCCTCATCAGAAAGGCAGCCAGGGAAAATAGCATCACCTAGGGGAGTAATTCCTCAGAAGTTCTGATCGATTAAGTGGTACAGTAACCTCCCGGGTATCGGTTAAAATAAGTGAAAGAAGGAGATCTAGAAAATGATTTGGTCTTAAAGATAAGGCTAGAATAATTTAATTTTACATTAAGAATGCCTCAACTACCAATGAACAGCAGCTCTGCCAAGATCACTATTAGTATGCTCACAATGTATTAACAGGTTCACATGCAGTGATATATGGACAGTTCCCTTTCAGGAGGTATCTTTTGCACTTCGTTTGAAAATGTACAGTGAAAAAAGGGGGAGGGAGCAGCTTTTGAAAAATAACTCTTGTGATTTTGGGGGGAGTGGGGGTGGAGGGTAGAAAGCCCAAACTAAAGGTGGGGAAAATACCATCTCTGAAATGGTGCTCTCCTAAAGTTGTGCATCACAAACAGGCATGTCCATTGCAGATAAGGTGTCAGACCTTCAATCCTAATAGCAGTAGTTGCACAGCTGCTTACCAAGTAAGAAATTTATCAAGTAATAATTTGGCAATCTCTGTAATGCATACATTCATCTTTCCTATTTTATCTTTCCACTTGCATCACGTTGCCACCATGCCTTCAAACCATCTAGAACTATCCGTTTTACAAAAAGGATCTATGAAATATTGACCCATTTAACTGCAATCCCAAGCATGCTTCAAAAAGGGCCCACTGTGTTCAGTGGGATATGCTCCCATGTAAAGTATGCATAGATTTGTAATGAGAGTACAGTTGCAGATATATATATATATATATAAATATATATAAATATATATATATATATATATGCACACTGCAAATGAACACTGAAATGCTTCATACGACAAGGCTGTGAAACATATTTAATTGTTAAGTATCCCATGAATTGATTTGAGCTTGTGAGCAGGCACGCTTATAATCATAGCCTTAATAAATTAAATCTTTTGAACTTTGCTTTCTTTGAAAATCTAGGGCACAGTATTAAAGTCTTTGGGAGGATTTCTCAGGGTCCACGGGATTTTGCAGGCAGAGAGGGAGGCCCAAGGCCTGAGAAGGAGGTCGGTCGATGCACCAACTGTTGTAGCCTCATGGTAGCTAATGTCAGACAGGGCTAAAAAGATTCCACGGTAGATCAGGAAAGGCACTGGATCCATTGGAACCAAAAGCCTCCCATATTCCTGGAACTGAGAAGCAATGGGAATAAGAAATGTTTTTAAAAGATGAATAAGGGTCTTTCTCTCCAGCTCTCTTAGGATTGTTCTATAAAGGATTGTTTTTACTGTTATTGTTAAGTTGTGGGCGAACATATCAGACGACACAGCGATTCTTCGAAAGCAGCTCTTTATTTGTAAGCTGGAACAGAACTGAACTGAGGAGTTCAGTCAGCCTGCTTATATAGAGCTCCACTAGAATGCAACAGTAACCATTTTCTGTAACTAGCCAATCACTGAACGTCAGATATCAGATCCTTATAAGAGATTCTTTATATAAGAAGTTAGATATAATAGTAAACTATATCCTATAATTATAATAATAATAATAATAATAATAATAATAATAATAATAATTTATTACTTATCCCCCACCCATCTGGCTGGGCAGAATATCCCAGCAGAATATTAAAAACATGATAAAACATCAAACATTAAAAACTTCCCTAAAAAGGGCTGCCTTCAGAAGCAATTATGCCAGTTTCTTGATTTGGGTACCATGAGAAACAGGACGTTAACAGCTTAAAAGCACAGAAATACAAGACTGTAGAGGTGGAAGGGACTCCAAGTGTCCTCTAGCATAACTCCCTGCAACACAGGAACCACGGCTAAAGAATCCTTGACAGATGGCTATCCAAGCTCTGTTTAAAAACCTCCAGTGGAGGAAAGTCCACCACCTCCTGAGGAAATCCATTCCACAGTCAAACAGCTCTTACCATCAGAAAGTTCTTAATCTAAGTCATTTATAAATATGATGAACAACACCAGGCCAACACCAGGACAGAATCCTACAACATCCCACTTGTCGCTTCTTTCTAGGATAACGAGTAACCATTGGTAAGAATTCTTTGGCTTTGGTCAGTCAACCAGATCTACCTAACAGTAACATCATCTTGCCAGCTCCTCCACAAGAAAATCTTGGGGGACTTTGTTGAAAGTCTTACTGAAGTCAGTTCCACGAGGAAAGGAGGCAAAGGAAAGGAAAAAAGGGAGTGTGGCCACACAGCTTGTTCAGAGTCTTGTTTATCAGACCATTTTTAAAATCTGAATCAGAGCAACAAATGTATCAGATTCAGTCCCCCTAATCCACTTGAGTTATAGGTAGAAATTTACCTGGAATCACTTTGAATATTAGTTAAAAAGTTGACACAATACTGCTCAAAAGATGACCATAGATATGTAAAGAAGGGAAGGAAGAGGTGGACACCTGACCTTTGCAGTTCTTCTTTCAACAACAGATCTTTCACAACTTTCTGTCAGATCTCACACTAGGGTATTGAGGGAGTGGAAGGAGCCTTCTCTATAGCACACAGACCCAATTCCCTCATTTCCATCACATGTTGCTTTGAATTCCAGGTGTTAAAAACAATTACCGTATTTTTCGCTCTATAAGACGCACCAGACCATAAACCGCACCTAGTTTTTGGAGGAGGAAAACAAGAAAAAAAATATTCTGAATCTCAGAAGCCAGAACAACAAGAGGGATAGCTGCGCAGCGAAAGCAGCGATCCCTCTTGCTGTTCTGGCTTCTGGGATAGCTGTGCAGCCTGCATTCGCTCCATAAGACGCACACACATTTCCCCTTACTTTTTAGGAAGGAAAAAGTGAGTCGTATAGAGCAAAAAATATGTATCTTTATTCCCTTCAAAATACCTATTAGCTGAGGCTTAAGCCACAGTAAAGTAAAAGAGGGAGATAATAATAATAATAAAAATAAAATAAATAATTTTTTTTATTTATACCCTGCCCTCCCCAGCCAGAACCGGACTCAGGGCAGCTAACACCAATAAAATTACAATAAAATGTAATAAAAAAAGAAAGAACAGTTAATTAAAATACGTGTCAGGGAACTGCCATTGGAGCTAGAGGCGGAGGGAAGGCTCCAAAGGGATGCAGGAGAGGGTCCCAGTAGGGAGAGAGGCAGCCCATCTGCTGGGGAAGGAAATCAGCGTAACACCAGTGGAGAAGGGGGGCAGATGGGGGAATCGGAGAGGAGGCTCCAAGACTCTTCACCAGAGACCAGCGGAGAGAGTACGGGTACTCCGCTGCCCACACCCTCCCTGCGCAGAAGACTTCCGCGCAGGGAGAGTAGGAGGAGACTTGGCGTCAAACAACTTTTATGCTGGAAAAGGTTTAAGAAACGCCCACTGACGGATTCTGCCAGCGACTGAGACAGTCACGATGCTGGAGGCTGTTCAGTCAGAAAGGGTTAACCAGGTAACCTAGCCAGGAGTGGCGGCAACTTACGCACGAGCAACCCCTAAACCCATTACAATACGGGTTAAAATACAATTTAAAATGCAGCCTCATTTTAGTAGTAGCCCATAAATCAAAACCATAAGGGGAGGGAAACATAAGGGTCAGACTGAATCCAAACCAAAGGCCAGGTGGAACCGCTCCGTCTTGCAGGCCCTGCGGAAAGATGTCAAATCCCGCAGGGCCCTGGTCTCTTGTGACAGAGCGTTCCACCAAATCGGGGCCAGTAGTGAAAAGGCCCTGGCCCTAGTTGAGACCAATCTAACCTCCTTGCGGCTCGGGACCTACAAAGTGTTGTTATTTGTGGACCTCAAGGTCCTCTGTGGGGCATACCAGGGGAGGCGGTCCCGTAGGTACGAGGGTCCTAGGCTGCATAGGGCTTTTAAAGGTCAAAACCAGCACCTTAAACCTGACCCTGTCCTCCACCGGAAGCCAGTGCCGCTGCTAAAGCACTGGATGAATGTGGTCACGTGGCAAGGACCCTGTAAGGAGTCTCGCCGCGGCATTCTGCACCTGCTGGAGTTTCTGGGTCAGCTTCAAGGGCAACTCCGTGTAGAGTGAGTTACAATAATCAAGCCTGGAGGTGACCATCACATGGATCACTGTGGCCAGATCAGGGAGAGAAAGTTAGCATTGACTGTTAACATATAACAGATAGCACTGACTTTCATGCATTCTGAAGAGTCTCCATTTGTTTGTTTTGGCTTGACTGGTGCCTTTCTTACTCTTCTGTTCTCCTTTACCCAGTCCCCAATCCACATCAACAGGTATTAGGCATTTTCATCAGCAAGAGTAGCAGAAGCGAGATTCTGTTTTCCCACACAAAGATACCTAAGTGAGGTATCACCATATCTGAACCATGTGCCTGAGAACCAAGCACAGAGCTCCAGGAAACAATTGCAAGTGCTACCAACTGCTCCCCCGTCCATCCTGGCCAATAGGGAGCAGGCAATGGAGAGTAATTTCCTGTTTACTTCTCAGCAGCATCATGGTTCCTGCTTCTCCTTGCACACCAGGGAAAGAATTAGCAGATAGGCTTTCCTGTTGAAAAGTAACCCAGCAAAGCTGTCTCTCTCACTGTCTATCTCTCCAGACACAAACCTGCCCCTTAGGCAGTTTGTTCTTTTCACCCCTGACAAACATTAGATGTTCAAGGGTAGGGATACCAGAAATTCAACATGACCAAAATACACAAGTACACGTTTGTATTTTGGATACATGATAAAACAAAATGCAGAGTTTAAAAAATTCGAGATTCCAACTGTACAGCTATTTAGGATGTTTTCATTAAGACAAATAACCTATCAGAAATGTGAACCAGTGATCGGGTTTATTAAGGTTTCGCCATCTCAAGGTGAAAACCATATTTACATAAAATACGACAAAACAGGAAGTTATCCCTAATGTGAAAATATTAACAGAAAAGAAAGCTCTATATGTAGAGCTATGCACTATCTTGCAGCACTTACCAACACACAAAATCCCTTCAGTGAACTACAGTGCTGAATTTACTTCCTCTATTATCTTACATAATTACCATTTCTGGCTAAATGGTTCAGGGAAAGTTGCTAAAAATGAAGAGTTTCTCCTCTCAAAACTAGATTACTACCTGGTGGGGGGAAATGGGTGCACATAGCAAGAAAGAATTATATTGAGCTAAAAACAAAAATAAAGACTAGCATTTGGGGAGAACTCAAAAGGGAGTAGAAATGTTTGCACACTTAAAGGAGGCATGGACAGAAAAAAGACTGCATCCCCATTGCCAAGGCACTGAGGACATGATCCCACTCCACCTCAGACTGGTCACAATCAGCACTGCATTCCAAGGGACTCTTTTTCGAACTGTTTGTTCTGTGCATTCATGTGCATGTGCACAACAGCAAATCGTTTTTAAAAATAATGTCCTTTCTAATGCAGCATTCATTTCTTTCACACTAAATTGTGGGGCTGAAATGGCAGTGTCTTCATTGCCTTGGCAACAGGAATATGTTCCCTATTTTCTCCCATTCCCATTCAAAGTGAGGGCAACAGGAGGCCTTTACTTATCCTTAGTGCTGTCAGCCCAGTTTGTTTGGACAAAGTCATGTTCTTATGAAAAAGAATCCCTCTACTGCTTATTTATTGGTTATGGATGGATGTCTCACACATTAGGTTCTTCCTATACGCAGATATTACTTATTGTTTATTTTTCCTAACCTTTTGTTATTGAGGCCACCACACGTCTCAATACAATTTGTATTCTACCTTAGTTTATCCACCAGAAGCTCTGGAGAAGCACCGGACAAAACAGCATGGAGACTAAAATATTAAGTAATAATGGCCCATCTAGTTCAGCATCCTGTTTTCACAGCAGCCAACCAATTGCCTATGGGAAGTCCATAAGCAGAGCAAGTGCAAGAGCCCTCTCCCCTCCTGTGGTCTCCAGCAACTGGCATTCAGAAGCATTGCTGCCTCTAGCCATGGAAGTAGAGCATACTCAACATGTCTATGAGCCATTGACAATGAGAAAGGTAAAAGTAAAAAATAAGAGTAAATTATAATTTATTTAAAATAGTTACTAATCAGACAATGATGTTTGTATGTATAGTAACTTAATAAACCAGATGGTTAACTTCATTTTGTTATAATTGCTTTATATAAGAATTATCTCACTGTATCATTGAATAGAGGGACGCGGGTGGCGCTGTGGGTTAAACCACAGAGCCTAGGACTTGCCGATCAGAAGGTCGGCAGTTCGAATCCCCGTGACGGGCTGAGCTTCTGTTGCTCGGTCCCTGCTCCTGCCAACCTAGCAGTTCAAAAGCACAAAGTGCAAGTAAATAAATAGGTACCGCTCCTGCGGGAAGGTAAACGGCGTTTCCGTGCGCTGCTCTGGTTCGCCAGAAGCGGCTTAGTCATGCTGGCCACATGACCCAGAAGCTGTATGCCGGCTCCCTCGGCCAGTAAAGTGAGATGAGCGCCACAACCCCAGAGTCAGCCATGACTGGACCTAAGGGTCAGGGGTCCCTTTACCTTTACCTATCATTGAATTATTTAGCAAATACAGTGTAGGGTTTCTGTCACCTTAAGGGGAGAGTTACACAAGCTTCAGTTCTGTTCATAATCAGACCTAAAGCTGATTCCCTATTCCACTCTTCCCTCGTTAACACTCATCAACTAGGCACTGAGGACTGTACAGTGGTACTTCAGTTTAAGAACAGTACTGTTTACGAACAATTCAGTTTACGAACTCTGCAAAACTGGAAGTAGTGTCCCGGTTTGTGAACTTTACCTCAGTCTAAGAACGGAATCTGAATGGTGGAAGGGCAGTGGGAGGCCTCATTAGGGAAAGCGTGCCTTGGTTTAAGAACGGTTTTGGTTTAAGAACGGACTTCCGGAACGGATTAAGTTCGTAAACCGAGGTACCACTGTACTTGTCGTCTTCAACCAAGTCCACACTTAATGAAGTGTTCCTGCTACAGTCTTCACCCTGATCCAGCAACCTCTGTTCTTAGCATTCCCACAGCCTCTTAAGACACAAATTCTTCTCTGCAAACCTTCCCAGTTGTATCCAGTGATTTTAGCTCTTTGGTTTTCTCGGGCGTCTGAAGTTTCTCTAAAAGCCCCTTCCTGAGTCCTTTGATGTCCTTTATATGACACCAGCTCTTACACCAACAATCTCTTTCAGCAGTTTTCTTTTCTGTCCTCCTTGGCCAGAGCTCAACCTTCTGTTTTCTATAGCAAGGGCTCCCTTAGCTAATCATTTCAATTTGGGTGCAGTTTTGCTGCCCCACTGGCCTATAACAGCAATCCAGTAGGATAATGCAGACGTGCCTGACCAATTAGAACTCATCAGTTTTTGATCCATTTTGTATGTATATGCAGAAGAAACTACTTTCTCAGATTAAGGATAAATCTGATTTGATACATGGTATACTACAGCCAAACTGTCACTCAGGTCCCCTGCTGCCCCCTTCCTGAAACACGACCTCCACAGCTCCCAGTCACAATGGCTTGCAGACAGTTAATTCAGCTATATTCAAATCCCAGTATACATTTTTTTTAAAAAACAGACAAAAAACTGCAGGGCTGAGGGGAAAATATTCATTGCCTTGGCAACAGGGATATTTTTCTCTCTCTCTTACCTCCCTTTCAGAGTGAGGGCAATAAGAGGCCTCCACTTGCCCTTATTGATGTTGCCCAGTAAATTCTGATTGGAAAAAAGGAATGGATGTGGCACCAGAATATATATGATGCACTACTGGGAGGGAGAACTCTTAGGGTGGGCAAAGAGATGTTCCTTCTAATACCATAAAACTGAATGCTAAATCATGGTCCATGGCTGTTATGTGAAATGGTTCAAAACAGCAACATGATGCAGGTAGTCTAAAGAAAGAGACATGGCTTGTGTTCGTGTGTGTGTGTATACACACACACTTGTGTGCATGTACCTTATGACCTAGACACACCATTAACAGGACTCAAAAAAGTATGGGGGGAAAGTGTGAAAAGTGAATCTGATTAGAATGATCTCAGATTGTTTAAAACATGTACTGGAATCATCTGAATGCCACCAGAACAGTGAATTCCCTTTGATTTCAAAATATGTTATCTTCGTCTTAGTCCCCTTGAAATGTTAATGGTTTGGATTCTAGTAAGTTAAAATGGAAGGCTGTGTAATGGAAAAATCCAGCTTCTCTCTTGAAAATGCTTTAAGGCTTTTCCTAGGAAAGCAGTAATGTAAAGGACTTTGGGAAGGGCCCTGAAAGACTAGACTGTATTCTTAATTAAGCTTTTGACTTTCCCTGATTTTTATATACTTTAAAGAATATACCAATGGGGATGGGTGAGTAAAGCAACTTAGAGGCTAATCCTTCCTGTGTAATAGAAACAAGATCAGAATGCTAAAGGTCATTCTCAAGCACATTTAAATATATATTCTCTTCTGCCTGCCTTATCTTTTGCTGAATAATTTGTCTTATTAAAAAGGTTGTTGATACACAGTGCCATTGTTCTTTGATTCATGCATAGAAGAAAACGGAAAATTCTCCATGTTAATTTAAATATCAGAACACAGTCTTCATCACCTTTCAATCAAGCTATGGATAAATGCTGTATATTGACTGCCAGTTTATGTTTTGAGCATTGTGAGGGGTTTTGTGTGTGACCTCTGTTGCTTATAGTTCAACGGTCAGCAGTTCAAGGCTTTGTGCTATAACTATTTTGCTGGCTGATATCCATAGCTTTAAGAGAGAAAACGAGAGACCTGGTGGAGGAAGTTATACAAATTACTATTCTCCCTCCTACTTATTCCTTTCCCTCACTTCCAGTGTCACAGAAATACATTTTGAAAGAGTCTCTATAACTTCAACTATCTCATGATCCTCCCCCCTCCCAATTACCTCCAAATCTGAGCACAGACTAGAGCATTTCTATGTTATGATACAAGCTGTCATTATCAAGATACAATTTCAGATACTAACAAATCTATTTTAATATTTTAATGTGGTCAACTAATTGCCAGAGATTATTTAAATGAAAAAAAGTTTCTGTAAACTATAAAAAATATTTTATTCTATTGATTAAGTGCAATATTACATTCTGTGTTATTTTTTGTAATCCTCAGTGCACTTGTGCACTCACAAATCATAATGATGACCTTCTGATTCATATTGTGAGCTGCAATACCAATTAATCATGAAAGTTATGATGCCCTTCTGATATGGGGAGGTACATAAACAAGGGTATCATGATACCTATAGCAGAGTGATGACATAAGCTGAAGCAAATAGAGAAAAAGCAAACTGATCCTGGAGGTGTGAACTATGCAGTAAAATTTCGTTTCCTCTGGTGACAGAGAGAACCTGAGAGGCCATAAAACACTGGACCTCACTGTGGGCAGAGAGAGAGGTCTACGTTTGGAGGCCTATATGTGTGACAGCAGAAAGTGCCACTGTAGACCCACTGGTGGCTCTCTGTGGTAGGATCATGAATGAGCATTCAGGGGGTGTTGTTGTTGGAAGCCATTGGTCCACAGGATCTGAAGATGGCTCATTCCCATTCATACTTATCAATGTGCTGAAAAATTATACCAGCCCTGGGGCTGGCATACCTCCCCTCCCTTCAGATTGAAGTCAATGGGAAGGAAAAAATAAAAATAAAACTGGTGTGGGCGGGGTGCAATTAACATGTGCTAATAGGGTTGTAGGGACGTGGGTGGCGCTGTGGGTTAAAACCACAGAGCCTAGGACTTGCTGATCAGAAGGGGTGAGCTCCCGTTGCTCGGTCCCTGCTCCTGCCAACCTAGCAGTTCAAAAGCACGTCAAAGTGCAAACAGATAAATAGGTACCGCTCCGGTGGGAAGGTAAACGGCATTTCAGTGTGCTGCTCTGGTTCGCCAGAAGCGGCTTAGTCATGATGGCCACATGACCCGGAAGCTGTATGCCGGCTCCCTCGGCCAGTAAAGCGAGATGAGCGCCGCAACCCCAGAGTCGGCCACGACTGGACCTAATGGTCAGGGGTCCCTTTACCTTAATAGGGTTGTGGATGGCGTGGTGCTTACAACTGCAGATTTCCCCTGCCCAGGAAGGTAAAATTAATCTGCTGGCTTCAATCCTTTACTCATTTGCCTGGGATTAAACTCCATTTAACTCCAAAAACAGTATGGGAAAAAAAATGGAAATTACAGTTGCCATTCTTCATGCCTATCAGAATTTATAGGTATAGATATTTCAAGCTAGTATAGGCCACCTGTAACTTTCAGTGGGGCAAAAAATCCCAAATGGAGAGGAAACGATAAATTATTTGACACAGCACTTACTTTATATAGTGGTACCTCGGGTTACAGACGCTTCAGGTTACAGACGCTTCAGGTTTCAGACTCTGCTAACCCAGAAATAGTGCCTCAGGTTAAGAACTTTGCTTTAGGATGAGAACAGAAATCGTGCTCCGGCGGCGCGGCAGCAGCAGGAGGCCCCATTAGCTAAAGTGGTGCTTCAGGTTAAGAACAGTTTCAGGTTAAGAACGGACCTTCGGAATGAATTAAGTTCTTAACCTGAGGTACCACTGTATATCTAAAGTGAAAACAACCAGTAGTGTCATCATTTAATTAAAGCATATTTGAAAGTATTTTATGTTTTTAACGAAATTCCCTTCTGGGAACCATAAAGCCTTGTTTTCTTCTTTCTCATTCTTTCTAATTGCCTAAAAGTAAAATACTACTCAATATGCACTCTTAATCGTTTTTCTTGGGGTTATATGAGCCTGCCAAGTTTGAGGCTATTCTTTGGTTTTCTAAAAGCTGTTAATATGTCTAATAAAAAGCTGGACAGTTGTTGGTTCATGGCTTTTCGTATCCCTTACTGCTTTTCTTTCCAGCAGGATTGATAATCCCTGTGTCAACACACTACTGGGGAACGATACGCACATCAGAATTCTGCCTTACCAGGTTGCATCTATACCACAATGACAGACTCATTCCCCCGTTTCTCTGGAGACAGCAATGAGGGCTCAAATCAAAAGGTCCACTGTAATTACTATGTATATTTCAGATTAAATAAATGTGATAAAAGCTTCCATCTGGCCGTTGATCAAACGTGCAAAGGGAAGCTGATTTCCAATGACATATTACAATATGTCGCTTGTAGCAGCTTCTAATGTCGTCCTGTAAATTACTTACATTTGGGATTACTTGACAAAGGCAGACAGACCTATTACTCACTTCTTAAATGCTGCCCACTGGGGGAAAGTGAGATGTGGTCTAATCTTAGAGCTGTTAAGCGAGCATTACCAAACAATGGCAGTATTTCATTTTACTAAATGACAATTGTTCTGAAATATGTTTACTCAGTTGTGTACCACGCTGTACTCTGAATGATAAAATGTTGCTGTTCATGTTAAAACTAAGACTGACCACTCCCCTAAATCTCATTATTTAGAAACACATTTCTACAAGGTATGAAATGGATAAGTGATGTATGCAAAAATATTCCCAATAATATTAAAGTGTAATAAAATACTATTTAACAAGAAAGGTGCTTTGAATGCAGGTCTTAAATCATGAAACCAGGTGTTCACTGGAGAAGCATCCACTGGAAACATCTGAAGGGTGTTCTCAGGAGGCCAAGGACCACCCAGAGTTGCAAGGCATATTTGGTTGATGGGTGGATTAGAAGTAGGAGGTCAGAGAGTGTTGTGTGGTCAGTATGTGCAATATTTGTTTTGTTGTTTGTCTCACTGAATGTTTCATTTACAGTCATACCTTGGAAGTCGAACAGCTTAGTTCTCGAACGTTTTGGCTCCCGATCACCGCAAACCCAGAAGTGACTGTCCTGGTTTGCGAACTATTTTTGGAAGCTGAACGTCCGACGGGGCTTCTGTGGCTTCCAATTGGTTGCAGGAGCCTCCTGCAGCCAATCAGAAGCCGCGCTTTGGTTTCTGAACATTTTGGAAGTCAAATGGACTTCCGGAACGGATTCCGTTCGACTTCCAAGGTACGACTGTACTTGCAAGCTTGGTGAACTATCACTCCAGTGGAGGAGTCGATCAGATATTCTGTTGAGGCATTTCCTGCCTCAAGCAACAGGAGGAACACCTCAACATACTTTCAGCACATCCTAAATACATTTCTATTTCCCCAGGCATTTGCTGGTTATTAATACCAAGCCCTTTAGTAGAATTGGCTGGTTTTACTGTGATTGTTGTATATGTTGCAATGTGTTGTTTTTATGAACAATGTGTTTATATTATAGTGCACTGCCCTGATACTACCAAGGAAGGGCGGCAAAGAAATGTTCAAAATAAATCTGATTCAATGCAGCATTTAAAATCCTATTCTGTATCTGTGGCAGATCCAGCATTGCCTCTGTGAAGTCTCAGTGGACCCTTTTTCAGTTCTACGGAAGGAAATGCAGTATAGAAATGAAACGAAAAATCAATCAGTAACAACTCCAGCACTTCAGAAAAGCTTACAGATTACCAACTGTGGACAAAAATATTTGGAATATGGTTACTCTTGACTGACACACTAGTTCAAAAAGCCAAGGGAAGTGAGAAGGGTGCAAATGCCTTGCATTCTCCAGTGGACTTTTATATTTAAACCTATGACTTGCCTTTGGTACCACAGAGGCCATGGTATTTTTAACTGGTTTAATACCTTTCATGGCTTTGCTTGTACACTTGGGCTGCCCAGGTTGTCAGCTATCTAATGTGTGTTTGAGTTATTTTGTGATGCAGCATAACAATCTCACATGCATCTTTCCCGTGTCACACTGAAAAGATGCTACTCGTCCTATTCCTACTAAGGTCCATTGAGTTGTATGAGACATACTTCTGAGCAGACAGGCATACGATTTAACTGTTTCACTTGGCGAGATGAGACTAAGCTAATGCTGCCTCCTGCTCTGATCTGTAACAATGGATTCAAGTTACAAGAAAGGAGATTCTGACTAAACATCAGAAAGAATTTCCTGACAGTAAGGTGGTGGACTCTCCTTCACTGGAGATTTTTAAGCAGAGGTTGGATGGCCATCTGTCATGTATGATCTAGTTGAGTTTCCTGCATTGTAGGGGTTGGACTAGATGACCCCAGGGGTCCCTTCCAATTCTATGATTTTATGCCCCTGCATTGGAAGCCTGTAGGTTATAATGGACTTCATTCAAAAATAGGGGGCCTTTTTGGATATGAGAGAGTCTAGATCCCCCCAAATTCCAATCTTTCTTACAATCGCATTTATATCTTCACCTTGGTAGCATGCTGTGCACTTTTTTTGTAAATAACGTGACCTTTACTCAGAAAATGGAAATGCAGTAGCCAGTGAAGGACAGTTCAGTAGAAACATAAGAAACCTTAACTGCAAGTGGAATTCCTGTGCAAACTGAGAAACACAATTTCCTACCAGGAGCATGGGATTTGCAGTTTCCGCTATCTCCCAGACTGATTTTTCAAGCACAGAAAACGGTGCAACCTCTGCTTCCTGCTTGTCAGCTCAGTAGCATCTTTTCCAGGTAAGGAGAACCTGGCAGTGCCTCTCCAGTGAACATACTTCACCACTGCTTATGATCTCATTAAAAAGAAAAGAGAAGCTTTCTTTAAGAAATGCTAAAATATTTTTCATCAGAGAATGGATTCCAAGGCAAGCCAGGGCAAGAGGAAAGCTCACAAGCGACTATTTAGGACTATTACTAGAAATAATTTGAGATCTATGACTGGTGGACAATACGGCTGTTCAGCCTCCGAGGGATCCAATATGAGACGTAGCTCAGGCAGTTCAAAAAACTGGTCCCAACTGCCAGTAGAGGAAGAAATGGTGACTGGGAGTTAGGCTTGCTGACAGCCTGCTTTGGAGAGAATAGAAGATAGGCCAGTGCTCATTACTAAACTCCCTCAAAGTTTTTTTTATAGAACTAGGTGTTGACCAGTGCTCAGAATGGAAACCTGGTATAATGAACTGTATTTTATTTTTGTACTATAGCTACTTATTTTCAGCTGCTTTATAAACTATAAAAAACCATAAAGCGGTTTATACTGGCACCATTTTGGTTCTTTAATTATCATATGCATGCATCAAGAAGTCTTTGTATATTGAGCTCAGTTTGGAAATGAAAGTATTAAACACAAAAACTAAGCTACCTAATCAAAATTTAACACTGCAGTTGTTAGTAATCAGCAAAGATAATAGCATACAAAATGATCACTTAAAAATAAATATATCTTTATATAGTATTAACTATATAATTGAGCCTGTAAAAAGTACTTTGTTAAATGTCCTTTATGACCTTCCTAATAACACTACATTAATATAAAACATGGTGAACAAGATTTTTTCCCCCATATCTGTACAGCCAACAGAGCACATCTTTCTTTACTGGGGGAGAAGTAACATCAGTGTGAAATAACCAGCTGTGCATGCAAAACAGAATATCCTTCCAGACACCTCCAATAAAGTCTGAAGATGTAAAAGAGCTGATAATTATAATAGTGTGAAAAGTAATGAGCTCTGAGTGTGTGTTTGTGTGATGATGAGCAGAACTGTTGCTGTAAATCAAAAAATCAAACACCATTTTCAACAGAGAGCGCTATTTAGCGTAACATTTTTATAGCAGCATCTACACCTAAATAGTACAGAACCCCCTTCATCCTCATGACACCCTCCAAACAAGCTGCCTCATTTCAGTACTTTTACACCTATGAAAATACTTGAAATCAATTATGGTGAAGTTGATGCTGAGTTGATAGTGGTACTGTTAAATAAAGCCAACCATTCCCCTTGCTGATATTCACGATTTGAAAATGATTCTTGAGAATGTAAAGAAATAATTCAAAGTAATTGTGTCTACATTTATTGAAAGCATAAGTAAATACATAAAATTTCCCACTTTTCACGTAACTGACCTTTGAGTATAAACAGAAAAATAATGTCCATGTTCATAGAATTCTGACGTTTACTGCATTAAAGGCCCAGATTGTTTAGAATAAACTGTGTTAAGTATTTTGTTTTGTTTTGTTTTGTTTTGCTTTATTTAAAAAAAAATAGGTCACAGTCAGAGGAGGAGATTAAAGATATATAAAAGTACTTGCATACCTGGCCTCTGCCTTGAAGCACTTATAATTCAGGTAGGCCAAGAGGTTAGAAGTGGCATGTGAAAGGAGATGAGTGAAAATTGTTTAAGAGTTGGGGGAGGGGAGAGAGAGAATTTTTCTCAATTGCACAGTGGGTTTTCTGATGGATAGCTTGTGAAGGCACAGGAGAGCCTTCAGAAAAAAAGGTGGGGAAGGAGATTTACGGGGCTTGGGTATACTTCTTGGCTGCATTTCCTCTGTTATAACATCTAAGCCAATTGACCTCATTTCCTTATTTCTAACCTTACTTCACTTAACAAATTAGTCACTTTACAAGCATAAGAAAAGTTGCATGTAAATTCCTGCCCTTCTAAATGGTGTGTAATTTCTTATTAATGAGGATATATCTTCCTTCCTTCCTTCCTTCCTTCCTTCCTTCCTTCCTTCCTTCCTGTATTTGTAGCTTGCTCTCCAACATAGAAAGACTTCCAGAATGGTTAGTATACACTCGGTTAAAATGAGACAGTCCCTGCCTTCAGGCTTACCTAAAAGCACAACACAGCAAGGAGAAATGGAGAAGGGAAGAAGGGGGGCGGAAAGCAAAATAAGACAAGAATTCTTAATGCTAAATAGTTGTTCTTACAATATTGCAGAATTAGTTCGTGTCGTTGGATTCTTAGTTAAAAATATTGCCTTTTAAGTACTTAAGTAAAGAGATGTATGTAAAAGGACTGTGGACAATTACACATACTTTATATAAGAAGTGTTTCTCTTTCTAAACTCTCATTGTCATCCTGATCTCCAGCCTGACATCACTGCCGGTGGGGAACTAAAACCCCTTGGAAGGGGCTATATTGCTTGGAGAGGAACAAACGGTATGACAAGGAAGGAGAAACGAAACAGCAATGTCATTGTGTAGGCAGATGAGTTTTCGTGGGTCATCTTGATTCATACTCATGAGGTTTCATGCCATAGGGCTAAAGCAAAGTCACAAGTGTATCTCTGCCAGTCAACTCTTATTTTAATAAGGTGATCTTGTCCTTGAAGGGATGAGCTTGAATCTTTCGGGAAATGCCAAAAGGGTACTTATTTTATTTGAGGCAGCATATGCTTACTGGATGGAAGCTGTTCACTTGCAAGGGATGGTTGGTGGCAGATTAAAGGTGCCTATACAGTGGTACATCACCTTGCCAACAAAGGTCCGTATAGTTAAAGCCGTGGTTTTCCCAGTAGTGATGTATGGAAGTGAGAGCTGGACCATAAAGAAGGCTGATTGCCGAAGAATTGATGCTTTTCAATTATGGTGCTGGAGGAGACTCTTGAGAGTCCCATGGACTGCAAGAAGATCAAACGTATCCATTCTGAAGGAAATCAGCCCTGAGTGCTCACTGGAAGAACAGATCGTGAAGCTGAGGCTCCAATACTTTGGCCACCTCATGAGAAGAGAAGACTCCCTGGAAAAGACCCTGATGTTGGGAAAGATTGAGGGCACAAGGAGAAGGGGACGACAGAGGACGAGATGGTTGGACGGTGTTCTCGAAGCTACAAACATGAGTCTGACCAAACTGCGGGAGGCAGTGGAAGACAGGAGTGCCTGGCATGCTCTGGTCCATGGGGTCACGAAGAGTCGGACACGACTAAACGACTAAACAACAACAACAAAATACAGTGGTACCTCTAGTTGTGGACATGATCCGTTCCAGGGTGCCATTCGCTCCCCGGAAAGTCCACAACTAGAGTGGTGCTTCTGCGCATATGCGAAGCGCGCAGAACGCTTCTGCGCACATGGTGAAACCTGGATTTGCCGCGTTCGCAAGCCGAAAAGATGCAACATGGACCTAACGCAACATGAGGTATGACTGTATTAGATATGGCACAGAGCTCTATGGGAGGCAGTTAGCTATCTATATGCAACCTGTTCCCACTTGGCTGGCACACAGTAGGGTCAATGCTGGCTGCAGAAAAAATGGGTCTCTTTCTTGGTTTACCACAATGACTCACTTGTTGCTCCTTGCTGTCTTTGGCCACATGCAGACTTTCTACTCAGTGATATGTGTAGAGATATGTGTACTCAGTGATATGTGTAGAGAGTCCCTTTCATACATTTAACTCAATATGATGACAGGGAGCACACCAGAATGGCACACAATGACACGGGCAGCATGACTGCCCAGTGTGGTCTCATTGCTCCCACACACTTAACACATAAGGAATGTTCTTTGAAAAGGGCTGCCACAGCCTGAAAACATGCACCTTAAGACAAATACATGTATAGATTTCTTTACTGCACCTTTTACTGGAACGATTTGACATTTTGTGACACTGACAGTCTCAGAGTGTTTTTTCTCATCTTTTATTTCTATTCAGTTCATCAGAATGAACAGCTAGTCAGGCCTGTAATAAAAGCTGCTCGTGCTGATACTTCCAGGAATGTCCAGAAGCTGTGTGTTTGTAGCCATTTCTAGAACAAGACTCATTCATTGGGGGGAAGTAAACTTGCAGTGTAACATTCCAGCAGTTCCAAAGTCCAAGGGCTGTTTCAAATTGTCATTGTTCTTGAACCTTCCCTTCACACCTTGCAGGGCTTACACTGCACACACTGATGATTAAAGGGCATAAAATGTGAATCAACCCTTAATGCAAGGAAGTAACTGGGAACTAGTAGAACCTAGATCCAGTGGATCTAAGACATCACATGGGTCCCCATCCTCATCCCTTGTGAGTAGTTTTGTTGTTATGCTAAGTCAGCCACTGGAGCTTGTTTCCCTGCTCCATGAAGGGAGGGGCCCAATGCAACTTGCTCTCATTTAAGTGGACAGAGGTTTGCAGGCAGCATGCATCGTTCACCAAAATAAAAACATAGCAATTGCCCTAGCGTCATATAGTGAGTTTCATGGCAGAGTAAAGATTTGAATTCAGGTAACGTAAAAGGTAAAAGGTAGAGGACCCCTGGACAGTTAAGTCCAGTCAAAGGCGACTATGGGGTGCAGCACGCATCTCGCTTTTCAGGCCTGCCATTTATCCCCCCCTCCCTTATCAATACATACGTACTCTGGCATAAATGGGTGGTATTAAATGCTAGTTCTATTCAGAGTAAGCCCTTGAAGTTAATAGGCATGATTCACTTAGGTTTATTACTTTCAATGGGTTTTCTCTTAGAAGGCTTAGCCTAGGCAGGGCCAAACTTGGCCCTCCAGATGTTGTGGGACTACAATTCCCATCATCCCCAACCACTGGTCCTGTTAGCTAGGGATGATGGGAGTTGTAGTCCCAAAACATCTGGAGGGCCAAGTTTGGCCATGCCTGGCTTAGTTGAACAGGAAGTTAAAACACATAAACAAAAATCTTTGGGGGAAATGCAAAGGAAGTGCTATAGGATAGCTTGTAATTTCAACAGAAGCCCTCAACAATATTCCATCTTCCCCATCAGAAAAACAGGTTCCCAATGCAAGCAAAGGCCCATCATTTGCATAGCAAGGCCCCAGGCCCTGTAGTTCCCTTATATAATAAACACACAGAGACACGGATAATTTAGGTTAATGGGCAAAAATAGGCCACAACTTTATTGGTTACAGATGTGAGCGGTTTGGCTTAGGCATTGGGTGAAACCAGACTATATCCTGACCCCTCCCATCACAAAGGCGTACCCAATGCCTAACCGCCACACAAGCCCAATGGCTCGTCGCCAACACCCTCACACCTGCAACCAATCTCAAATGCCCTCCATGATATCAAATGGCCAAATATCATTTCCTATATCGAAAAGGTGAACACCACCATTGCGATACAAGGCCTCCTGGTCAAAAGTAATGAGGGCAAAGGAAGCCACCCCCCAGCCGCACTGCAGTTTAAACATCCTGCAGCCAGGCCTACCCCCCCCCAGCCACCCAGAGTGGTCGGCCAGGGGTGTGATGCAGCTGGAGTCTTGGTGATGTGGGCAGCATCCCTCAGCCCCAATCTGGGTCATTGGTGGTCCCGGATGCCAGTCTGCAACCCCACTCCTCAGGGAATGGGAGTGGATTTCTCACAAGCATTTTTGGCAAAGCAGGACAAGTAAACAGCTTGGGGCTATGCAAGAACAGCCCAGCTCAATTCCACACTCAGGGCTTTAGGGAGACAAAGTATTGTTTAAATCTGCCCCCAGGCGTGGCTTCTGACAGAGAGAGAGAGAGAGAGAGAGAGAGAGAGAGAGAGAGAGAAGCCAGGAGAAGAGATAGGAATCGTCCTGCCCTGACTCCCTCACTCTTTCTATGCTTGGGTGGGTGTTTTTTTAACTGTTTCCTCTCCTTAGAGATACAGAAGTGACCTACTGTTAGTGATTTTTATGACTTTGGAGGGTTTTTTGGGGGGGGGATCTTGGAAGGGCTACACCCCACTTGGCCCATGAGGAGCCTCCCCTGAAGGAAGTATAATGCATACTGGGATGCTATAAGCAATGGTGCGGGACCAATCAAAATCAAAACCCAAGTATTGTGTCGTAATATATCTTTCTTACTAGAAAATCCAGTATTGATAAAAACAAACAAATAGACACGGTCAGAAGATGCCGTTTTAGGGCTTCACTTAATCAATATTCAAGCTTACCAATGAACTATCCAGCTCATTTCCACTCATTATGAATCATTACTTGAGAAACGGAAAAAAATATAAAAACTACTAATGATGAAGATTGCTATTATGCAGATTTGTATAGGCAACAGCTCCTTTTCAACTTGCTGGAATAAAGCCAGCCTTCCAATCTCTGCCTGAAGCAAGCAGGAGCTGCTGTTGAAAGGGGATGGAGCATAATATTGCTACTGAAAATTAAATGTGCCTTGTGCTACTATTTCCCTTCTCCCACTTGCTGAAAATGTATTTACCACTCTCACATTCATTACCTAACAGAAGGGTCTTCCAGCAACCTTACATTGAGTATTGGCTGCCCATTCCTCAAGAAACTCTATTTATTAAAAATTGATTTAAATAAAGCTAGTAAATAATAGGTTGTATCTCATGGTTGTATGAATGGGAGGCAAATCTCTCTATTTCCCTCTGCTGCCCAGCACTCCCAAAAACGCTTCTCCAAAGAATGAATTGTGTTGCAAGGTTCCCTACATGATTTCAGGTATTCCCCCCCCCCCCCGACCCTGCAGTCTTGTACAATATAACAAGGCTCCCACTCACCTGCCATGAGCCTCAAATAAACTCTGCATAGACCTGGGAGTTAAGATAACCATGACTAACTTAAATTCCAATAATTTCAGTGGGATTAACCACTCAATTCTAAATTTATCTACTCAGAAGGAAGTCCTTTTAAATTCAAGGAGGCTTAGTTCTAGGTAAGTGGGTTTAGGATTGCAGCCTAAATCTCAGTCCTCCCAATATATTTGTCAAATCTTATAAATTAAGAAAACTTTGTTAAGAGAACAACTGAGTATATCGACCTTGATCTTTCAAAGTGATGAACAAATTATTGTTTTGAACTATAGGAGAGAGGCAGAGCTTTAATCCATAGAGATGGGTGAATGGGCATTTGCAGGACAGAGCATATATCTTCCCAGGCTGCTGCTTTTTCTCCCAGTTACTATCATAAGAAGTTTTGTTTTAAATATGATCAAGCTTAATTGATACAGAAAAATCTGTCAGAAATACCATCCCCAAATACAGAAGAAATAGCTTTGAGAAATGTGACATTATATATTTGTGTGATGGAGACCCACGAAAGTTCACTGAAATGGTGAAATTAATTTGCATAGCTTATTTACAATGTAGCCAAGCTATTAAGAACAAGATGGGTGATGTAGGGAAAGCTCAGCGCAGAAAGCTTCAAGCAATATTTGCAACCAGCAAATTCTGAACTGCTCTGGCAAGGATCCCACATGCGATTTATAGAAGTCTTAAGAGCTTTAAGATGTCTGCAGCCTCTGGGGTCCATTAAAGCAGCTAGAGAACATTCAGGGTGTGGAAATTCCTTGGGCACATCACTTATCTGTCACTGTAAGAGCCTGTACTGGAATTATGACAGTTATGTGCCAGAAGGTAGAGAAATTCTGAGGTACCAACTGTAATGATTTAAATGGCCAGAAGTATTGACAAATAAACTAGATACAACTTCTCAGTGATGGCATCTGAAATATTTTTTTTTTCAATTTGCAAACAAATTTTACAGATAGTTTAACTGTTATAGTATTGGGTGCATTTTCAATGGCTTGCTAATTCAAATACTTCTCTCTGTCAAGATAATCAATAGTGAGAAGACGTTTCCTAGACTGGATCACAAACAGTGTCCGTTCTAGACCATTTCTCTCCTCTAAGAGTGCTGGAGAGCTGTAACACACACTATCCAAAGAAAATTGGTTTTGTGTCTGTGTCTGTTTTTAATAAAAGTTATTATTGAAAAGGCAATGCACTGCTGTGGAGGAGTATCTCACATGAGAAGCCACTCATAAACCACTTGGAGCTACTTCAAGAGAAGTTTCACTTCCTTGAGAGGAAGGAAGCTCTTTGAAGCTATTGGTCAGCTCCACAAACATTTACGAGAATTGATATAGTTTAGACACCCTGGAAAATGAAGGCTTTTGTGATCTTCATCTATGTAGGCACTATTTCCAGTGTCACAGAGCTTGTCTACTGCTAGTTATACACCATTTTGCTCTCAATTGTTGAAAGAATGGGAAAATACACACAAGTACTGGCCTGCATCAGCGAGTGCCTGACAGGTAATCCATCAGCAGATTGCTTTGCACCTATATCCATGTTTATTTTTAAAACAAAAGATCCTGCTGCTGTAGGTCAGCAATATTACAAAACAAACTAACTAACTAAAAATGACAAAATAGTTTCTATTTGCAACTATTTGACAAAATAGTTTCTGTTTGTATTGCCTATTTGACTATTTGGTAATACAGTGGGATCAGCATTGCCCACTATCTTCTTTCAAAAGAGATGGATTATAACTGTTCCAGTTGATAAAAGAACATTGTATTTTGATCACATAGCGCACACAGCAGTAAACAGAATTTCCCTGCTTATTTCTGTTTCTCTCTTTCATGTTGACAATATGCTGAAAGCTAAAGTCCAATTTTCACAATAGTTTCAAAGAACTTAGCATCAGAAACCATTGGGCCATTCTGAAAGGTCAGTGCCCTAATGTGCCCGGAAGTAAAGAAGTACATGCCTCAGTCACACTCAAACAATTAGCAAATTGGTTCCCTAAGACTTTGCTGCCAGCAACCCCAACAATCACGCTGTGCTTCAAGGGATGTATTATACAACCAAAAGTCCCAAAGGCATTGCGAGTCTATAACAACTCTTGGAAAGTATTTGGCAGAGTGTCAGGCAATGGAGAATAGCCAAAGCCAATGGCTATGAAAGACTCATTTCTTTTCATCACTCCAAGCCCGGAAATATTGGGAACAGATGCTTTAAAGCAAAATCAGGAGCTACAGGATCCAAAAATTTCATAGACTTTGGTAACTTGGAGGTCTGTGAAATGGATTGGCAATGCACGAGCATGCTGCTGCACTCTGAGAAACAAACTACTGGTTTTCAATTGCCCAGAAGGCAGTCACACATAGAGAGTTCAGATACACTGTCCACTCTTTGGTTGCTTATTCTATAAAGCGCTGGAATATAGATCGAGAAACCAGATCAGGCTCGTAAGACCAATGCAGCCTTCCCAAAGATGTTAAAACTATTGCAAATTGTGGTTACAAAATGTATGTCTGATGCAAGGAAAGGTAGTTGGCATGGTAAGATTAATAAAGGAACTGAATTAACCTAGTTTTCTTTTATATTATTATTAACTTGCTTCTCATTTTGGTGCGCTAACTTATTGGTTTAAAAGGCACCACTCAAACTGTGCCTTGAATTAAAGTTGAACAATTCAATATGAATAACACATTTAAACTTAATTCCCCAGAATAAAAAAGGAGAGAGCTAAATAACTGAAAACAATCAAATAACTTCTATGTTATTTGAAATAACCCAATAACTTCTTTTTTATTTGAAACACAGAATGCAATGAAACAAATTAATTAATGAGAGTTTTATCTAGGTTAAGTCTGGCAGGTTGTGGGAAGAGCAGACATTCAGGAAGCATTGGCAGAAACCATAAAAGAGTTTCAACACAAAAGAGTAGTAGTGAAGTGGTACAGATGCAGATTATCCTCTTAAAACAAAAGGTCTTTATAACAAAATCCAGTTACAAAAATAATAAATGAATGATAGTGTAGTTAACCCCCTTGTTGAGGTTGGTCAGGCTGAGAAACATTGACCTAAGGTCACCCACTAAGCTTTAAACCCAGGTTGTTCTAGTCTTAATCCAACTCTCAAGCTTCTACAGCTCATTAACAGTTCTATCTTGTACAGGTTTACTCCCATGGGACTCACTCCCTACAAAGTCTTTTTCCGATTGTAGCCTGCAGTTAAAGAGTTTAACAAGTCTGCAGTTTAGCCTACGAAAGACTACAAGTTAAGTTAGGAAGGCCCACGTCAGTAAAACACAAAGAATAAGAACCAGACTGGAAAAGACTAAAACAAGAATTAATTAAAATAAATTAATAGACCCAAAGAACAATGTTTCTAAGAAATTATAATTATATATGGGAAGGGGAGACACAAGGTGGTAATTATTTAGGGAAGATAGTCAGAGAGGCTTTAAAAAAATGCAGAAACTTTGACAGAAGTATGAAAAAGACTTAAAACATGTCTAGGGAAGGGAGGGAAGAAAGAGAATTTTTTACAGGGATGTAAATGAGGGGAGGTTCCTTGATTAAAAGAACAATTAATTCTACACACACCTCCAGATTGATGCTATCCAATTCACAGCAGGGTTAGATTACTTGTAATCAAATTTGCAAAAGTTTCATAAATTCCACAAGCTTTTTTTAAGGTGGTAAATTCCATACATGGTGGCTTTGCCTACCACATAGGGGGATCTGCTTGTGTTACATGCAAACAGTAAAAAACACAACCTCATGAGAAACAGGGAGGAGTGGCTCTCAGTTGGAATACTCAGAATCAATTATTTGAATAGGAAAATAGCCCAATGACAGAACACATGCTTTATATCAGGGGTCACCAACATGTTTGGACCAGCTAGTACCAGTCACCAAATGTCTGCCATGGTGAGGGGAGGACATGTCATGGCACAGGTCAACGTGGCTGCTGAGTATATAGTCAGGCTTACCATGGGAAGTTAGTTAGGTCTAGATTGTGGAGAACATACAATCTCTCTCTCTCTTTCACTCACTCACACACACACACACAGAGAGAGAGAGAGAGAGAGAGATACTGTTGCTGTGAAAGAGAAGGGAGCCTTCAACAGCACAGTGCCAGGAAAAATACACAAAGTAACCACACCAAATGCACACACTATGACCAAAACAGAATCGGTAGTTATTCTTAACTATGGTTGGTTAAATTGAGCCAGTTTCACATCACAAGCTGCGCTGATCACTACCCAGTGACTGGGCAACCCAGTTAGATGGATAGCATATAAATAATAAAATTATTAATTTCAATTAGTCTAAAATGGAAACAAAAACTTCACAACTCCTCCTGGCTGCATCAGAAGGTGAGGGAGAGGTTGAGTATGTGAACCCAAGGCTTGCTATGACTTGTGCTCATAGTGCAAACTTGTGGTTTGCTATTATTTGTGAACGAAGCCAGATTTTTTTCCAACTCTGTTAACTTCAGGAAACTCATTTAAGGTGTGGACTAGATTTTTAAAAACAGACTTTTAGCTGTAATTTAGTTTTACAATCACATACAGTGCGACTCAGTCTACCATTGTAGACACACTTACTGGCAAGTAAGTCTCGCTGAACGTAGTTGCTCATTTAGCCCAGGGCTGTCATCTGTGAACTGGTGACACTTACTTGGGAGTAAGGATGCATAGGATAGGTCTTCAAGTTAGGCATTTTTAGCCTGTGCGAATGTAATATGTAGATGTGGCTGTTATGATATACTACATTAAAATCAACCAACTATGTCCTGGTCTTAGTTCAGTACTGTACTAAGGTTGGTTAACTCTTTTTGTTTTAACTGGGACCTTGTGGATAAGAAATCTAAGTAAATTATAACATTTAAAAAGGGGAAATACGTGAAGGCAAAACTATTCTCCTTTTAAACTTTAAGTATATGTTCTGGTTGCCAAATTTAGTGAGAATACTGATGTATCACTCTACATTTGGTCTGTTTTGGCAAGTCTGCTGCAAAACTTCCCCTTTTAAAAAGCTGAAATGAAAAAGCATATTTCTGAAGCAGTTTATTATTAAGATGAGCATGAGGCTGTTTCATGTGAAGATTATTGTAGGAAGGATGGGCTACTAGAAATCAGCACCAAATACCGTGGAATTGAATAAAGCTGCTAAATCAACAAACACAGAAATACATTGTTTGCTATAATTGACTTTTCTTGTAAACAAGATATTCAAGGTCATACTGTGTCAATGCTGCCACTATCTTTTTGTTCTAAGGGATATTGCAACCAAGATTGTATCAAGGTCATATTTCACCCAAAAACATAGTGTAATTAGTATTAATGCAGTATTTCATCAAGCTCACACTGGAAGTTATCAACAGTGTTTCAAGTGGAGTGTCAGCACAAAAAGGGGCAGACCCTGTAATCTTTGTAGCTTCAAATGCATAACTGATAACTCAAGCTATATTTATGTCATACATACACACACACACACACACACACACAAACACACACAAACACGAATACAAATATCTAAAGCATAGACTTCCTCTTTTTAACTAACTTCTTTCCTCACGAAATAACTGGAAACATATAAGGAAAATACAGTGGTGCCTCGCAAGACGAAATTAATCCGTTCCGCGAGTGTCTTCGTCTAGCAGTTTTTTCGTCTTGCGAAGCAACCCTACTAGCGGTTTAACGGATTAGCGCTATTAGCGGTTTAGCGGCTATTAAAGGCTTATCAGCTTAGCGGCTTAGCTGCTAAAAGGCTATTAAAGGTTTAGCGGCTTAGATAAAGGGGGGGAAAAGTGAAAAAAAAATCTCAAGACTCGCAAGACATTTTTGTCTTGCGAAGCAAGCCCATAGGGAAATTCGTCCTGCGAAGCAACTAAAAAACGGAAAACCCTTTCGTCTAGTGGGTTTTCCGTCTTGCGAGGCATTCGTCTTGCGGGGCACCACTGTATAACAAAATTTGTCATATCCTATAACTGTGACAAAAACGAATTCCAATTTGGCTTTCCCCCCATGAGCACCCTATTTCACCTGCCACAAATGTGAGCCCACAAATGTGAAAAACAAGGGCTGTGTAAACATCACCATTTACTGTGGCTCCAGTGCACTCCCACTACTGATTTTTGAATCTGTGTACACACAACATTATCCAGGATGCAGAGTTACATGTGAAATACTGTATTCTGATCCATTTTCCCCAAAGCCAGCTTTGATTGGACTTGAAAACTGTAGTAGGAAACCAACCAGGCAATTTGCAAGGGGCAAGATATCCCTACTTCTTCTGTGCCCACTAGAGTGGACTGACATCATGCAATGTGGAAACACATCAAAGTGTACTGATGTTTACAGCAAGATGCAACTGCAACCTGAAGCACAGCTTACAAAACAACTTCACAGTGTTTTGATCCATAAATGTGTGCATAGCCAAAACACAATAGAAATAAATGTTAAAATACTAGGGGCCTGCCCTAATAGTGTTCCATGCACCAGAGGGAAGGAGGAGAAAAGAGAAAGAAGAAGAAAAAAATACCTCCCCCCAATCCAGAACAGCAGAAAAGTGAGGAGGAAGAAGTTCTTTTCTATCTAGCTGAAGGCTGAACTTCAAGGACCCATCTAACTCTTTTATTCTGTTCTATAGGTAGAATTAAAACCCAAGCTAGAGTGATAATATTCAAGGAATATTACTCATATGGAAGGTAAGCAATCTGAACTACCATAATCAATATTCTGAGCCTGAAATTAACGTTTTGTAACATTTCTCATTTTCTGGGAGTAAATCCTGCAGAACTCTATGGGACTTCCTTCTGAGTAATTGTGCACAGAACCTGGGAAACATGGGCTAGACCTAGAAGAATGAATTGATCCAGCCTTTATTTCTTTTATTTTGTGCGAAGTAAAGGTTCACCTAAACCAGAGAAGTTAAGGAAATGCTATTTATCGCCTACATTCATTGCTCCTTTTCTTCCAGGCTCCACTGAAGCACCTCTCACACCTTTCATCGGCATGTAATGTGTGGAACGGGAACCAGCACTGCACCTATCTGTGCTCATTGGAAAGTTTGACAGGGGCCTCTACTTTTGTAGGCTCTTCCATGCAATCAGGGTGAAGAGTCTGACTAAACATCTGGAAGAACTTTCTGACAATAAGAGCTGTTGACAGTGGGATGGACTCCCTTGGGATGTGGTGGGAGGTTTTAAGCAGATGGCCATCTGTCATGGATGCTTTCGCTGAGATTCCTGCATTGCAAGGGGTTGGATTAGGAAGATACCACATGCAGGGAGCCTGTACCAGCTGTTTGGGGGCTTGATGATTAGAGAGTGGGATGTCAAAAATAATGGAGAATATCTGCTTGGAGAAGAATTGGGAACTAGTAAAATTCATATCTGCTGATGCAAGCATTTCCGGCCTCTGAACAGGGGCGAACAAAGGCTAACCGACACCCGGGGCGGGGCAAACCGCCGGCTGCGCATGTGTTGCGCTGCTACGTACGACGCATGTGTAACGTCGCTACGTACGACACATGCGTGGCATCACTACATAGGGCGCATGTGTGCAACACCGTGCATGTATTGTACGTAGTAGTTTGTCGCCAGTGCTGCACGAGTGTCGTACGGACGGTGGCGGGATCCTCTCCTCGCAGCTGCAGCGGCAGCAGAGGGATCCTCCGCTTGCAGCTGTAGTGGCGATGGAGGGATCCCATTACTGTCCGTACGGCGCTTGGGCAGCACCGGTGGCAAACCACTATGTACAGCGCATGTGTGCCGTTGCTACGTACAGTGGATGTGTGCAACACCGCGAATGCGTTGTACATAGCGGTTTGCCACTGGCACCGCTCAAACGCCATACGGACGGTGGCAGAATCCTCTGCTTGCGGCTGCAGCTCTGAATGGAGGATCCTCCACATGCAGCTGCGGTGGTGCGATGGCTGCTCGCCCCGCTACGCCCGGGGGCAGCGGGGCGAGTACCCCGCAGAGTGCCTTCTTGTCACCCCCCCCCAACATAGCACCCGGGGCACACCGCCCTGTTGAATTGATTTATTGGTTTGGCGTGACCCCTGCTAATTGATTTACGATCCACAATTAGCTCTTTATGCCCGGCGCGCTTCCTCCGAGCTGCGCCACTCAGCTCCGTCTCCAGTAGCTCTCCAGTCACGCCTCAGCAGAGTTGAACACAGCAGCGAAAACTGTCACGTAGCTTCACTTAGCTTCAGACAAACACACACAGAGACCAGGTTTGTCCATTTCAGTTTCTTTATTCCGACATTCCCCAGGAATCTCCTGGGCTCACCGCAGCCATGACTAAAAACTGCGACCTCTTCCCTCAGAGAACCAGAGAGGAACAGAAACGAAACTCCTCCCAGCTCCTCCCAGCTTCGAAAGCTGACGTCAGAATGCTGAGGCATCATGGGAACAACTTAACCAGTTAAGTTCCAAACCCAACACCCCCTCTTGCCGAACCATTCTGACAAGACCCTTTTTGAGTTCAACACCTTTCCCTTTGCCTTATGCCACTTCCCGGCATCTTTCCCAGGCACCTGTTGAACCCCTTCAACACTCCCAGAATCACACTGTGCGACACTTTTCCACGCACTTGTGACCTGATACCCTACTGACCCATTTGGGCCAGCAGTTGTGTCTTCTCCGTCAGATCCTTCCCCCTCTGACTTGACACCCTGTTTGTGAGCTTTCTCCATTACGCTAACCGGAGATGAAGCCTCACACCTGGACACTCCTTTCACAACCTTTGGAGATGCCCAGACCTGCCCTGAACCCTGATCTTGGACCTGGTCCCCATCACCGGGTTCTGAACCCTGATCTTGGACCTGGTCCCCATCACCGGGATCAGCCTCTGGCTCCCTTTCCTCCTCAGAATCAGACAGACATTCTGAGAGAAAATCAGGACTATCCCTGAGTCTTGAACATCCATCCTGTTCACAGAACTCAGCCTGCTTACAGACCAGCAGCTTGGTTTGATCACCCTCTGGGTATGCAAACTTCCACCCATTGGTTGCAGGATCATATCCACAGAAGATCATTTCCTGAACCTTTGGACCACCTGCCTCAAAGAGCTCAAAGGGCTCTTTGGCTACCCTCCCAAACCCGGGAAAACCATGTACCTGTGCACCCTTGCATGCCCTGCACCCTAGGGACCTCCCACATTTCCGGAGTTTGTACCCTTTTGTGCACCTGTGCAGCTTTTGCACATGACTGGGAACCTTAGCACACTGCGCCTGTGCTTTTCCAGCATTCCCACCACCCTCCAGAGGTGACTCCAGAACAAAGAGATTGTTCTGCCCCCTTTTCACGTTGGCCACTTGTTTCCCCCCTCTGAAAATGGAACAGGTGTCATTTTCAAAGCAAATTTTTGTATCCCTGCTTCATTAGAGCTGATACAGATAACAAACAACAATTCAGTCCCGGCACAACGTAGACCTCTAGCTCCTCCTGTAAAGGAAAAAAAAACATGTTAGCCACAGCAGAAACCGACTTTCTCATTCCGTCTGCTAACATCACAGTTGTGTCCTGTTGAAACAGCCCTGCAGTTCTGCATTTCGCCAGCAGGCTTGCTTAGGTGATGACCAACAGCAGTATTCAAAACTCAGCGTGTCACCGTGTCCTGGCTGGAGTTGTTCTTCACAGTTGCCATAGAAGCAGTGATAAGAAAACAACCCTCCCCAGCGTCTGAACCACGTCCTTCCCTTGCGTTCCCACGCTGGCCTCCTCTCCGAGACTGATTCCCATGAGAACTCAGCTGGTTGACCTTGGGACCTTCCTGCCCAGCTGTCTCCACTCTCCATGGGCAACACGTAGCAAGCGTCGCGTCAAATTGCACACGTAGCAACCACGAACTCCAGTGGAAAAACACTGCCCGGGGCTCCTCCCAGCTGGCCTCCTTCCTTCTTCCGGAAAAGCACTCCTTGCCAGCTCCGCCCCCTCTGTCCTGGCTCCCACTGCGGCTTTCTGGGAACCTGCTTTGTTGACATTCCACTCCAGCACGCACAGTGGACAAGCCTTTACACTTGCCTTTGGAATCCTTCGCCCCCC
Source organism: Podarcis pityusensis (assembly GCF_964106645.2). Taxonomy (NCBI): domain Eukaryota; kingdom Metazoa; phylum Chordata; class Lepidosauria; order Squamata; family Lacertidae; genus Podarcis; species Podarcis pityusensis. Next base: position 42,865,615 of record NC_138027.1, read on the forward strand.
CGATCTGCTCACCAGCACTCCTTGAGGCTAAAGCATCAGGAACAGGGGCACCAGCCATCTCTAGGCTTTTCTCAATACTTCTCCAGGGCTCTGGCCTCCTGCATTTCAAACGCAATGTCCTCCAAGACCTGGCTGTCTGCCATCGTCTTCCGTTCTCCCAAGGGGCCCCAAGCTGTACTCACAGATTACAAGCTCCTCCGGCACCCATCCGTCGGGAAACGATTTTCCAGCTGCTCTTCAGCTCCCAGCACTCAGCTCTCAGCACAGGCAAACACTTTGCGTCTTTCAGCTGCTCTGAGCTCCGCAGCTCTCCTTTGCCTCTTAACACCAGGCAAAAACTCCTGCCAGCGTCTTTGCTTCAGACCGCAGACTTCAAACGCATTCCGGCACTTCAAAGCGTTCCTGTGACAGTTTTTACGATCGGTGATTAAGGGTCCATAACCTGTTGAATTGATTTATTGGTTTGGCGTGACCCCTGCTAATTGATTTACGATCCACAATTAGCTCTTTATGCCCGGCGCGCTTCCTCCGAGCTGCGCCACTCAGCTCCGTCTCCAGTAGCTCTCCAGTCACGCCTCAGCAGAGTTGAACACAGCAGCGAAAACTGTCACGTAGCTTCACTTAGCTTCAGACAAACACACACAGAGACCAGGTTTGTCCATTTCAGTTTCTTTATTCCGACATTCCCCAGGAATCTCCTGGGCTCACCGCAGCCATGACTAAAAACTGCGACCTCTTCCCTCAGAGAACCAGAGAGGAACAGAAACGAAACTCCTCCCAGCTCCTCCCAGCTTCGAAAGCTGACGTCAGAATGCTGAGGCATCATGGGAACAACTTAACCAGTTAAGTTCCAAACCCAACAGCCCCTCTGCCCTTCTTGCGATGCCACTGCCTCTGAAGATTCTTTCCTTCACCCAGTCTGATGAACTTTACTACTACAATGGGTTTCTAATTTCCTTTTCTTTCCATTTTCTTTTTCTTGTGTGGGCAGGTTGAGGGGGGCACTCTATACCTAAATATTTTGATTTCACATTTTCTTGAAAGAAGCCAGGTTTGCAAGTGGAACCTCAAAAATCTGCTGGGGTAGATGGGGTGGCCTTGGTAGTTGCTCCTTCCAGCTTCTGCTTAGTTCTTGGTTTGTTTGGACCCTGTTAAGACTCTGATAGAGATAGCAAATCCTTCTATCACTGATTCTCTGTTCTATTAGTGGGGAGACAAGGGGAAAACACTTTTAAAAAGATGGACCTAGATGAATGAGGAGAAAGTCAAAGAGCAAAGCTTTAAACAAGCTTAGAAAAATATTAATGCCGCAGGAAATGAGAAATGCAGTATCTCCCATGGAGGTCAAAGCAAGACACCATATCAGTTTAATTAATTAGCTAACAATGATACAGTTATGAAGTATGCTATAAAATAGCTAGCTGTTTAACATGCTGCTGAACACAACAGATTTAAAGGTTAGACACTGATCACTCTCTTTATTATCAGTTGTACATGTGAGGAACCCTATAACAGCTATCTTAAAGATAACTCCTTCCTTATCTCAGACACCATTCAACAGAACTGGCCTCTCTTCTTTGTGTATGACTTTATACTGTTGCTTTGTGCTCTCTTTCTCTCAGTATCTGAGAAGTACTAAGGTACTTTAATGAGATCAGGAAGAATAAAAATTGGAGTCACAAGCAAGATCTGGTGTTGTGGAAAACATTTTAATATCAAAGGGGCCCAGGTAATTCTTTCGATTTAACTTCCTCTAATGAAAGGTACACCCTAGTTAGCTTTTACATATAGTTAAAAACAGATTAAAGGATCAGATTCAACTAAACAGTTGCGGGAGTCAGTACAAGTCCTCCCTGCTTCTTCCCCCTGTCCCCCAATAGCTCAGTGGGTGAGTGTGTATAATGAACCCCTGTAGCAGTGTGAAAGGGGATGAAAAGGAGAACATACTGTCTTATGGAAATACTTGCACTTAACTATAATTCTTCCCTAAAGCTGTAATCTTATAGCCACCTACCTGAATATAAGCCCCCTTGAACTCAATGGTGCTTACTTCTGAGTAGACATGTATAAGATAGTAGTGCAAAAGGGAAAAATAGATTTACACAACTTCATATTATGGATTGTTGGGATTCTGTATGACAAATAAAAATATTAACTTCATGTAAACTAAGCTATATTGATAAGATGTTAAATACATCTGCTAATTTACTCTAAATAAAGTTTATATTGAGCTCTTCAAATTATGGTTTACAATTTAAAATATTTTTACAAAAGCCCGGTGCCTGCCCCCCCCTCCAAGCAGTGGCCAGAGTGCATGGGATCAGAGGCAGCCAAGGTGGTTTTTCCCTGGCAAGAGCCCACCTGCTCAGGGCCTGGTAACGCAGATTGGAACATCTACTGGGTAAGCTTTCCCAGAAGATGTTTAGCATATAGCTTACCTACTCTGTACTCATTCTGGACTCCAGAATGATAGAGTTGCAGGGGACTTTGTAGGCCATGTAGTTAAATCCCATCCTAAATGAGGGAAATCCAGAACTAAAGCATTTCCTATAGATGGGTATCTAGCCTCTGCCTGAAGGCCTCGATTACCCCTCTAGGTAACTGGTTCTGTTGTCAAAGTGTTCTTAACTGTCAAGAAGCTTCTACTAATGATCAAACAAAATCAACAAAATCAACTCTGCTGTAACTTAAGTCCATTATATCCATTATATCCTGCAGTATCCAGGTTTGTTAGAGGTTTCCCAGGAAAAGGTAAGAAAAGGCAAAGGACCCTGGATGGTTAAGTCCAGTCAAAGGTGACTATGGGTGCGGCACTCATCTCGCTTTTCAGGCCAAGGAAGCTGGCGTTTGTCCACAGACAGCTTTCCGGGTCATGTGGCCAGCATGACTAAACCACTTCTGGCGCAACGGAACACTGTGACAGAAACCAGAGCACACGGAAACGCCGTTTACCTTCCCGCCATAGCGGTACCTATTTATCTACTTGCACTGGTATGCTTTCAAACTGCTAGGTTGGCAGGAGCTGGGACTGAGCAACGGGAGCTCACCCCATCATGCGGATTCAAACTACCAACCTTCCGATCAGCAAGCCCAAGAGGCTCAGTGGTTTAGACCACAGTGCCACCTGCTCCCTGTAGTTTCCCAGGGTTTGGTTGTCTACACTAAAAATGGAAGGAGGCTGTACGAACAGCCCATTGTAGCCTGCCACTTGTTATGTCAGATGTATGTAATTTAAAGAACTGGTATATGTTTAAGGCTCATAGTTGAAGGCACTGGAAATTTGAAAAAGTGCCTCTGTAGCATTCCATTACAATAAAGGTCCATTACTGCGAGCCATTATCAACTCCCATATGAAAACTAGAAAGGAAATCCACAGCAAAAGCCTCTGGAGGCACTCATGTTTCCCTGTCTTTTGGTTCTTCAGTTTTCTTCTGTCTACGCATTTTGGTCCCCGAAATACTTTTGCTGATATGTTTGTTGATCCCTACCCCCACCCCAGGCATAGAAGACAAAATCTTTTAAAAGTATATTTGAAGTTAATGGGTAATATAGAAGCACAAAAGGATATCACTTACAAGGACTGAACATAAGAGCAAATGCACATCTGACCAAGTGAGTAAAAAGCTAGTCTAAGGAAGTATTTCATGAAATACCATTGTTAATGACCCAAGTAGATTTAGTAACTTTTCAAGGTTGCTTTCTGATCGTTATGCAAATGAAAGCATGCCTGGATTGCAAATCTTTAGAGTCAGCTGTAAATTTTACTTTCCTGTGGAATATAGCATGGGCTGTAAGGAACCACTTCAGTGTGAAATGAGTTAATAGTTAAAATGGGAGCTCTAAAGCACAGTAGCTGTCTATTGTGCAAAATATTCATATTGAAATAGTACCTTTTGTGACTATATATGGAATTCTAGAAAGACAAATTTCATGGCTCTTGAAATACAGGGATTGTGATTAATGATAAATTATGACTTAATGCAAATTTAGAGACCTTATATGAAAATGAAAAGAATTCATGGATTTGTATCTTGCTAGAAGTGGTCACACATCTTACACAGCTTTTGGGGTGAGGAGAGTTAGATGATGTATTTCCAACAGTGCTATTCAGTGCTATTAGTTCTACACTGTGACATTCTTTAAGAATTTTTTTGGGAAAGAAGCCAAACTGGAAATAAAAATTATAGTAGAAAATGCTATGTTTCAAAGGGGGGGGGGGGAAACAGCTCCGTGTGTAGATACCATATTGGATCATAAGCATAAAGAGTAAAAACGGTAGTATAACCATAAAGTCCCAGGAAATGTAGGCATAATGTATCACATACTGGCCATATTTATCATTCCAAGCAATCAGATTTGAAATTATGCAACCCTGTACTGTGATACTTCCTTTAGTTGCGTGAGGTGTGATAAGCCATAAATTGATGATTAGGTACAGATTGCAACCCAACTGTTTTAACTAATGTTTGGAACATGTTTTAATAATGAGTTTCACACACAAAAAGGCATTGCATGCAGTCTGTTGAGACAGCTGAATTAACTGCCTTTCATTTTCTTTGGGAATTGTTATTTCTTACAGTAGCACGATCACCACCAGATGGTAAGGAATGCATATGGAAAATTGGCCATAGATACAATGTCAATGTTGTCAAGTAAGAAACAATCATTCGCCCGAACTAAAATCAATTGCATCCACTGGTCTTTATATAGGATTTCTTCTAATAAAAGGCAACAAACCTTAAGCTGATAGGCTTAATTCAGATGAATCTCATAGGCAATGGTGGCTGGATGGTACATAGTACAAGCCACAATATTGCCCTGCCAAGGGGAATGACAAGAAAAAAATGTAGATGTTCACAAAAACCAGAAAGTCACAATCCTTCCAGTCTCATATACTCGTTAGCCTTCCATTTTACATCATCATCATTGCTCAGCCAAGTCCAATCAAATTCCTGTCCATCCCAACTGTCTCCAGTTAGAAGAACCATTTTTTTTTATTATTAAAAAAGCATTTTATTTGTGTTTGCACAAGCAGTTTCCCACCCACCCTGTTGTCACGAGAGCAGGACACAGGAGCTAACATACAGCTACAGCACACAGATAGTCCTTGTATGACATTAGCAGGACTGCCTCAGGATATGTGATCTCAGGATGCTTAGAGCTGTTTCCTGGAAGGCCACACCTCACCAGGAGAAGCAGCAAAGAGTGATTTCTACTTTGCAGTACTTGTTTTGCAGCACTGGTAGAGAAAGAGCACACACTCAAGCAAGGAATGCTGAACACAGCAGGAGTCCTTTTCTATAATAAATGTTTTAATAGGTACCTATATTTATAATATAACAAATATTAAGGAAATATATTTTCCTGAATGAGGGGACAGGGAAAATAAATGATGGTTGGCTTGTGCATGTTTTGCAACCAACTCTGTATTAAAAGCTACAGCAGCTGATAGGTGAGACAGGGCATGCTGATCTGAGCCATATGGAATTCCAGAGTAATTTTCAAAATACTTTCAAAAGAAGGGGTGGGTGTGCATGGTGGTTTGTCCTCAGCATACAATGAAAACTATATAATGAAGGTAATTAGATTCACCACTGAGAGGAGGGGAATTCCACAGCTCAGAAGCTGCCACAGTGAGTGTGCAGCCACTGAGGGCTGTACAAAGGGGCCCCATCCAAGATAGTCTGTAGGGAAGAAGGCAGTTTTTCAGGAATTTCATGTCTGGGTTGTTTAGGGTGTAAACACTGTATTAGATTGTCTTAGGAAAGACAGAAGAAACCCAGGAACTAAAGGAACTACAAAAATATCGTTATAGATAGGGGGCGGAGGTTAAACCCTAGAAATTAACAAATGGTAGGATTTTGATTATTTGGGGCGTGAAGGAAGAAATACAAGCTGCAGAGGAATTCCTGAGCTAGTCTATGCAAAATGGCCTGGCCAAGCTAGGGCTATTAAGAAACAATACAGGGCCATTGAGAGCCATTGGCAATGCAAGAGAACTATCCTCCCCCTTGCCCTGAGGTGTGAAGAGAGATGGGTTTGGAAGCTTGCCATGGTAACTGGGTGTGAGGTGACAGGAAAAGAGTGTGTTCTGGGAAGAAGGAAGAGAAAAAGACTAGGATACATCTTGGGAAGGATGGCTGAAGGCTGGCAGGAAGAGATGCTTTGAACTCCATGGCTGCATTGCTGTGGGGGATAAGCCCCTTTTGAAATGACCATGCTGTAAGTTCTGGCTTCCCTCCATGCAGTCAGAAGGTGTAAATAGGTACCATATTTCTTAAAGTTATTACAGTTACCACGGTGTCTCAATTCTCCAAAGGAACACAGACTCTGAGTGACGGCCTGGAACCCCCCTGGGATCTTGCAATTGCTCGACAGTGAGTGAGGGTGGAACCCAACTTTTGTAACAATATATAGAAAGGATTTCCAAAGATATTGAAATAAAAACAGTGTGCTTACGTTTGTGCATTAAAGCAGCACAATGTCTAATCCAACACTAGTTAAACACTGTATTTTGTCTCCACAGATTGGCTCAGCCATCTGGTATACAAGTGGGAGAATTATCCACTGGGTCTCCCTGGGTGATCTTGCATACTATTTTTTATGTTCCTCAAATACTTCGAGTAACTGCTCAGTGCTAAAATTATGAGTATATCTACTTGCTAGAAGCAAAGATGGTACTTTCCCATCCATCTGATGAAAACAAACTGTTCCGCCTAGTAACTGATAGTCTTTCCTTTTATAGTTCTAGGTACTTAGTTGTCTCAGCATAGGAATAGATAAACTAAGAAAAGAAGAGGCAGCACATGTAGGAAACAATCCTATGCCTGCGTAAAGTTGCCCTCCATTCAACAGCAGGCCTGCTGTTCTGCCTAAGCCTTGAAGACGGAAAACAAGCCTTTAAAAAAGTGAGCCAGGTTGCTAGGTCATGTGGCTGAGTTGAATAGGCTTGGGACACAGCCTCTATGGTCCAGCCCCCAGCACACCCTGGAATACACATTTTTGAGGATGCATACTAGCCTCAGTTAAGTCAGTTTCTGCTCAGCTACCTGAGCTGGGATAAGCAAGTTATGCTGGTGCATCTTTGGCTGAGCTGGGGCTGGGATTTAACTGTTGGTTTCTGCTTTCCTTCACTGTGCAGCGAAAGGGCTTGTCACGAGACAGGTGTTTACATTCCACAGTCTGTACTGTTGGAGTTTCTCACGGGAAAGGGAGACTGGATGTGACGTACACTGGTTTCCTGTTTTTCACTGTACTTTGCAGTTTCACTTTGTGATTCTCTCCGAGCTGTCGAGGAGAGAGGATGCATTTTCTGCTCCGGCAGAGGCAAGATGTCTTTCTGTAATATACCAGCTTTGAACTGTAAATAAAGCAATATAGAGTATGCAGCACGTACTCCTCATCCTTCCGCTGGGCACGAGACTCTGCTTTAAATCAACACGTGGTTATGGGCTCCAGAAGTCGAATCGGAGTGCCGGCAAAGGATCGGAATGCAGAGGGACAGGTCGGATCGGAATCTGCTCTGCGCGTAAAAGTGATTGATGAGGTATGTGCTACTGCTCCGGGCAGCCTGCCAGCTTCTAGTTAATGGCTTTATGGCTGGACTTTGAACTTTTAAAGCCGTTTTGCCGGGAATAGGCAAAAGGCTCCCAGGCACAAGTTACTATGCTGGGGAAATCGAAAGTAACTTTTAAGTGCGCTTTTGGAATAAGGCAGCTGCAGCAGTGACGCAGCAAGATTTAAAGCAGCATATATGACGCTGAAGGCTAATGCCAGAGTCATGATGGCCCTTCAGGATGCTTGTGGGATTCCTAAGCTCAACAAGAAAAATTATGCAGACTGGGTTCTGTATGCAGAGGCAATTCTGCGGAAAGAGGGTTTGTTTGAGGTGATTACAGAAACCCCCCCAGTTCCAGTTACAGATGCATGGGAAGCTAAGGATTCCAAAGCAAGGGGAACTCTTACATTGATAGTATCCCCAGAAGAGCTCTGTCTATTGCGTGATAAGACCTCAGCCAGAGAAATTTGGGACGCTTTGAGAGAGGCTCACTTAAGGACAGAAGCTGGATCCACTATGTTTTACTTTAACAAGCTGCATAATATGGCTCTTGCTGAAGGTGGAGATGTGCGTTTACATCTGATGGAGATGCAAAATCTGAGACATGAGCTGCAACAGAGAGGACTCAACTTTCCAGAGGCTGTGTATTCTTTCATGATACTACAATCTTTGGGTTCAGGTTGGGAGTCTGTTGCAACCCAGATTGCTGTGCAGCCAACCGCTCAGCTAACAGTGGACTATGTAACTGCCGTGATTTTAAATGAAGCAGATCGCCGGGGTGCTAGCTGCATGGGCAAGGGGGAGTCTTCACAGACGTCGTCCCATAGTGCAGTGGAACCACCAGATGGCGCCAAAGCTTTGAAGGCAGTGAAATGCTACTCGTGTGGACGTCTAGGCCATATGAAGAGGGAATGCAGATATCCCAGGGCCAAGACAGAACAGCGCAGCGATAGCTCATCGCGCGGAAAAGGCCGAGGCAAAGGCAAAGGTCCGGTGTCTAAGACAACGCAGCACAAGGCTATGGTTTCACGCTTCACTCCAAAGGTTGCAGAGGTCCAGAAGACGTCTAGATCTTTCTTCGTTGTTGATTCAGCGGCGACCCACCACATGTGCAACGATAAGAGACTGTTTGTGTCTTTTACACCGCAGGAAGGTGCGATTCACCAGGCGGATGACCACACTATTCCCAGTAAAGGCTACGGAACTGTTGTTCTTCACAGTTTGGACTTATCGATACAGAATGTGCTTTACGTGCCAGACGCCAAACATAATCTGCTCAGCGTTGGACAGCTGAATGAGCGGAACATTGACGTTTCCTTCAAGAACAAGAAGTGCATCATCACAAAGAAAAATGATTATGTATTGCATGCAGAATATGTTGATCGTTTGTTTGTTTTGTATTATGATGATGTTGAAAAGGATGACACTTGTTGCATTGCAGGTTCTAACAAAAGTTTGCATGCAGAATGTATTCATGATTTTCACCGAAAATTTGGTCATTTGCATTTTGAGGCAGTATCTAAAATGCCTGCCTTGGTTGAAGGTATGACTATTAAACCCTGCAGGTACCACATGAAGTGCAAAGCATGCGCAGCAAACAAGGTGAAAATGGCTGCGAAAGGTAAGGTGTCTAGTAGGCAAGCTACAGAACCATACCAGGTTGTTCATGCTGATTTGGTTGGACCACTAGCGCCCTCTTTGGGTGGAAATAGGTACTTCATGGTTCTCATTGATGCATTTTCCAGGTATATTTATGTGTATAATCTCAAGCAGAAATCAGAGGCTTTTCCTAGGTTCAAGGAATTCTGTGCTTGGTTGGAAAATGTGCATGGTAAGAAGATAAAGACTCTTTTCAGTGATCGCGGGGGAGAATTCACTTCTCAGCAGTTTGAAGCTTTTCTGACTGAGAAAGGAATTCAACACGATTTGTCTAGTCCTCGCTCGCCATGGCAGAATGGACTTGCGGAACGGGCAAATCAGACATTGCTTCAAGGGTTAAAAACCTTGCTGCATGATGCCAATCTTCCAGAGAGTTATTGGGCCGAATCTCTCTCGTGTTTTGTTTACAGTTACAATCGCAGGTTATCTTCAGCGATTGGTTGTACCCCCTATGAGAAGATGTTTGGCAAGAAGCCATACATCAAACACATGAAGATTTTTGGTTCTGACATGTGGATTCACTCACCACAAAATTCCAAGTTAGACAAGCGTGGATTGCATGGTATCTTTCTAGGTTATCAGAAAGGGTCTTACAGAATAATGATGACTGACTCTAAGACAATTAAGCTCACGAGAAGTGTTGAGTACAATGCAAAGTGGGGGGAGAATGTGGGAATTTTCCAATGTTATCCTGATGACGGTGATGAGACTGAGGATAGTCAAGAGCAACCACAACAACCCACACCCACTAATGAAAGTTCTGAGTCTGAATCTGAAACTGAATCGGGTGATTCAGAGGATTTCAAGAGTGCGAAAGCCTCTATGCGACCCTCTGAAAGCTCTGATCAAGAATTGGAGGAACCATTGTTCACAGTAGGTCGTTTTTCTCCTAAGAAGGAAGAGGAGAGTGTTGAAGACTTAAGGCTAATTCGCAGGTCACAAAGAGCCACAAAAGGCAGACCTCCAAAGAGATTTGCTGATGAGTTTGCTACGATAGCAGTAACAGCTGTTAAAAGCTCCAAGAAGGTATTTGAACCTTCAAATTTCCAAGAAATCCAGGGTTTGGATTCAAAGGAAGCTGAGCCATGGTTAAATGCCATGAAGGCTGAGCTTGATTCCTTAGAAAGGAACAAAACATGGGAGCTAGTTCCAGTAGTTCCAGGAATGAAACTGCTTGGAAGCAAATGGGTCTTCAAAGCGAAGACAGATCAAAATGGCAAGATAGTCAGACACAAAGCCAGATTGGTAGCCAGAGGTTTTGCACAGGTACCAGGTGAAGACTATCACGAGACCTATTCACCCACAGTGAGATATGAAAGCATTAGGCTTATGCTCAAGCTAGCTGCAGAGGAAAATCTACACATTAGTCACCATGATATTAACACAGCTTTTCTGTACGGATCTCTGGATGAATCACTTTATATGCTTCCACCTGATGGCGTACAGGTAAAACAGGGATTTGTTTGTGCTCTGAAGAAATCCCTTTATGGTCTCAAACAAAGTGCACGGTGTTGGCACACAAAACTCACTGAAGTATTGTTTTCTCTAGGTTTTCAGCAAGGGAAAGCTGATCCATGTGTATTTGTCAAAGAGGAGGGGCAAAAGAAACTGTACTGTTTGTTTTATGTTGATGATTTATTATTCTTTTGGAAAGATGTCGCAATGTACAATAACGCCCTAGTTCAACTGAAAGAGCACTTTGACATGAAAGATCTTGGTGAGGTAAACAACTACCTATCTCTGGAAATAGAGAGAGATCAAGATGGTAACATTCTAGTACACCAGTCACGGAAAATTGCTGATGTGTTAAGCAAACTAAATCTGATGGATGCTAACCCTGTAGACACACCGATGACAACAGGTTATCAGGTAGATGACACTGAAGAAGCATTTTCTGACACTACACTGTACAGAAGTGTGCTAGGCAAGCTAAACTTCATTGCCAGATGTTCAAGACCAGACATTGCTGTTAGCTGTAATTTGCTAAGCAGACAAGTCAACAATCCTAGTGTCAAGGATTGGAAAGCTCTGAAACGCATAGCGCGGTATTTGAAAGGCACTATGCATTACAGACTGAGATTTAACAATCAGAAGTCTGGTGGTCTTGAGATATTTGCAGATGCAAGTTTTGGAAGTGACACTACAGACAGGAAAAGTACGTCTGGAGTTTGCTACATGTACAATCAGAGTCTGTTTGATTGGTCATGCAAGAAGCAAACAACAGTTAGTTTAAGTACTTGTGAAGCCGAACTGAATGCACTATCGTATTCACTTAAGGATTGTGAATGGTTAGTACAATTGTGCAAAGATATGAAAATTCCTGTCAAATGTCCAATCCAGGTTTACCAGGACAACAAAGCATGTTTGGCTTTGCTGAAGTCTGAAGGTTGTAAGCAAAGCACGAAGCACTTGCAATTAAAGTTGCAGCATGCTAGGGAATGTATTCAGAAGGGACTCGTAACGGTGTCCTATATGCCAGGTAATGAAATTCCTGCTGATGTATTGTCCAAGATTGTATCAAGGGATCAACACTGTACCTATGTGCAGAAGTTGGGTTTGTACTGATATTGTACAAACACGCTGCCCAGTGATGTTCACAGAAAGGGGGAGGATGTTGGTTTCTGCTTTCCTTCACTGTGCAGCGAAAGGGCTTGTCACGAGACAGGTGTTTACATTCCACAGTCTGTACTGTTGGAGTTTCTCACGGGAAAGGGAGACTGGATGTGACGTACACTGGTTTCCTGTTTTTCACTGTACTTTGCAGTTTCACTTTGTGATTCTCTCCGAGCTGTCGAGGAGAGAGGATGCATTTTCTGCTCCGGCAGAGGCAAGATGTCTTTCTGTAATATACCAGCTTTGAACTGTAAATAAAGCAATATAGAGTATGCAGCACGTACTCCTCATCCTTCCGCTGGGCACGAGACTCTGCTTTAAATCAACATTAACAACAGCTGAGCCTGGTTGAGCTAGAAAACAGCCAGCTGAGACAGAGATCCACTGCATCCTAAACTTCTAATCCCAGCAGATCTGGTCATAAAATTGCCCCTTATGTGTTAAATCTTTATTTCTCTGAATTTCCCTGAAGAAGGACCAGAAAGGCCCAAAATGTGTTGGAATAGTCAGTATCTCTTTTGTCTATCCATTGCGCATACTTGGTTTAATAAAATAACCTTTAAGGTTATTGTTTAATAAAAATTCTAGGTTTGTGATTTATATCCAGCTAATATTCCTAATTCAATGCAGCTTGACACATATAATAAACAATTATCTATGTACTGTGTACCATTTTCAATAAATAAAACTATCATATCCTGCCGAGATAGCTCAGTCAGTAGAGCATGTGTCTCTTAATCTCAAGGTTATGGGATTGAGCCCCATGATGGGCAAAAGATTCCTGCATTGCGAAAGCTTGGACCAGATGACCCTCGCAGTCTATGCCAGCTCTCTAGTTGTATGATTCTATGAAATGGCAAGAGTATCAGACTGTGACTGGAGAGACCCAGATTCAAGTCTGCCATCAGCCATACAGCTTAGGGGTCAGCCAGAGTTTCACAGGCCAAATGACAATGTGGCTGTGAGGAAAAAAGTGACAGGGGAGTGTATGCATGTATGTTGCCTTGAGTTCATTGGAAGAGGAATGGGAGATAAATATAAGTAATACAAAATATAAATATACACATACCTATACATGTGTGAGTGTATGTATGTTTGTAATATATGTTCCATTCTTACCTATGCAAGTAAATTTTCCCTGGTTGCTTATATTTTTATTAGATTTATATAACAACCTTCATCACAAGATCTCAGGGTGGTTCACAAGATAAAGGTATTAGGTAAAAGCACAAATAAATAGTTAAAACAAAAATTTAGTTGCAAATTAACGTATATTAGTGGTTATAGTGACCCATCAGTATGTACCATTACTTAGGAAATATGAAATGCAAATGGGAAACTTGCTTCAAGTTTATGAATTTAAAGTCAACCACTTTTCTTGTTTGTTTAACTGTGTAATGCTTTAAGGTCAGCTCAAAAGTAAGGACCACTGAGTTCAAGGAGGCTTACTCCCATTCAGCAGCCTTGTCAAGTACAACGTCCGCACAGCCAAAAAGGTAAGGGATTATTGTGTGGATGAGTTACTAATCTCCACTGGCATCCCTAGACCAGCCATATCATTTTGCACTTCCAATGGAAATGGATGTGCTGAGTGTGTGAGAAAGTGACTGCCATTTCACACCACCACCAGCAGTAGGAAACAGTAATTTCCTAATAAAAGAAACATTACTTTCAAAAGGTTATCTGGATTATCCATTGCAGAAACAGCTACAGATTTCTAGAGCAAGAAATCTATGGTCTGGGAAGGCCTTTTACACAGCTACAGAAGGGAACAGAATTATTGCAAAATTAAACTATAAACATGAATGAAATAGTTCTAAATAAATATAAGGTTAAATCCAAACCACTTACACATTCACAGCATATTAGCAACAGAAAGCAAACTTATTGTTTTAAGAGACAATGTTAATTCAAAATTAAGTATGTTTCCTTTCAACAAAAGTTTAATATGATAATCTTAAATGAAGCAATTACTTATAACAGCAGTTAAAACACCCATCAACATTCATAAATATCATTAGACAAAGATGCACAATGTGCTGTTAAATCATTCACAACTATGTTAATTGCTGACAATTAAACTGGATGTCCCCATGTATATTAAACTGAACATAAATTTGCAATATTCACAATCTCCCTTTATCATCTTTATCATACTTAGTGCGCATATACCTGTGGTTGCCTATTTATATTGTGATTTGCAGGCCAAAACAAAGAAGCATACTGTACCTCGTGTGTTGATGGCTGTTGCCGATGGGACTGTGCTTGTTAAGGCTACAGTGGTTGTGACTGTTGCAGTGGTAAGGGAGGGGATGACAGTGGTGGGAAGCAAAATGTTGGAAACATCTGGTGAGTGGAAAAAAATATAAAATAAAATCATATCATGCAAACAGAGAAGCAGCATAACAATGATTCAATTTGTAAATACACATGTGTAGAAAATGTTCAAATTAAAACATGCTTAGCACAGACCAACAAAGGTACGGTAGTGCACTTTGAAATTCTTGACATTAGATCACACTCTCTCTTATTCTATTCAAACAGCAACAGACAGAATTTTAAACAACCAAAAGGACTTGTTCAAATGATTCATGTTTCCACAAAGTGGGAGAGTGAATCTGTGACAAGAATCCTTCTCTTCACTAAGCCATTTTTAAATGCCTCATACAGTAACAAAGCAAATATAGATGCAACAACATGCTGTGTCAGCGTGGGAAGATGAAAACACAACACTGTCATGCTAAAATAAACACACATGTTAACAAGAGATGGCTGTATGTTAAAACACCTACTTTCAGACAGACTCAATGAAACAAAACGGGGGTGAATGGCTACTAACTCTAAAAGCTGCTTTATTTGATTTGCTTCTCTTCTTCCACATTTTGTTATGGGAAACAGTCTGCCAAGATCCAGAGCAAAGAACACATCAAAATCTTTACCAACAGCCACTGTGAATAAGGGTTACTCAACATAAAGCAATATTTTAGTCAACTTAATTGTATCATTTGAGGATCAACTGTAGAAACTATTCATAGTAATGTTACCATATGTATGATCCATAAAGGAACCTCACCAATAGAAAAACCGAACAAACATTATCAGTTCTTAGGTTATTTTCCAAATTGAGTAAGTGCACATCTACACACAAAGCTTAAAGGCCCTGTTGCTAAGTCACACCATAAATTCCCTGTAGCAAAACCTTTTGTGATTTTAATATATAGAGGACAATAAAGAGAGAAGTATGAGGGAGAGAGAAAAAACACCTCTAAAATCCGCACTGCCTAGAGCACTGAAGATCAATGTTCCTTTGTCTAGGAAGACACTGAAAATAAGAAAGAAAAGGCACAGTGGAAAACAACTTCAAATACTGTGAAGCTCAGTTAAACATCTAGGATGCTACATGACTGAAACCAAGCTTCAGAGGAATATGGTTGCACTCACACAGATACAAACACCATCGCTACAGAAGCAGCTAATGGTGGTATCTGTGCAACAAGGGTTTACAAAAAATGGTAATGCAAATCAGAACCACAGCTTTATTTTCAAGTTTCAAGTTCAGGAACAACTTGTATTAGGCAATAGTATTAATAAAATAATACAGAACATATATCCATAGTACAAAAATCCATAATATAAAAAAGACTTTCCCAAGGTCCTGATCATTAAAACACAGTTTCCCTTGTGCATCTCTGACAGCTCCAATTCGAATATTATTTTGATTTTCTTAAAATCCAATTTGCCAACATCAATGATGTAAGAGAAAGTTATCTGAGACACTAACTCAAATCCAGCTTAATTTCAGATTAAACCTCTGAATGATTACAACAATTTATAGCAATTTTATCTAACTCCTTTTTCCTGATTTTTTCTTTTTTGCAGTCAGTGCATACAGGGCCACTACGTACCGTATTTTTCGCCCTATAGGACGCACCGTCCCATAAGGCACACCTAGTTTTTTGGGGGGGAAATAAAGGGGGGGAAATTATTTTCCTCCCAGGCGCGGGGCTGGAGTGGGGGAAGCCCGAGCTTCCCCCGACCCTAGCCCCCAGAACAGGCAGCTCTCTGCAAGCCGTGGGAGCCCAGCGCCGGCTCCCGCTGCTTGCTGAGAGGTGCACGAAGCCTGGACGCGCTGAGCTCTGTGCGCGCAGGCTTCAGCATGCAGGCAACTCTCCGCAAGTGGCGGGAGCCCAGCGCCGGGCTCCCGCCGCTTGCGGAGAGGTGCACAAAGCCTGGAGAGCGAGAGGGGTTGGTGCGCACCGACCCCTCTCGCTCTCCAGGCTTCAGCGAAAGCCTGCATTCGCCCCATAGGACGCACACACATTTCCCCTTCATTTTTGGAGGGGAAAAAGTGTGTCCTATAGGGCAAAAAATACGGTATGTTATTAAGCTATTACTGCCACTCAAAGGAAACTGAACTATTGTTTCCTTATGCAAACAAAGGTTTCAGAAAGTGATCCCTTGGCTCTCTATATAAGGGGAAGGTTAATAGACAATGAGTGATGTATTCCATCTGAGGTTGACTACAAATAAAAATGCAATATGTCTGCATATTGCACCTTGTTGTAGCAGACATCCAAAAGCATAGAAGCATTTCTTAAGGAAACTGTTAAGACTTTGGTTAGATAACTAGCTCTAAAATGCTCTGTTCTCAAGAGTGGATACCATTGGGAGGGGAGCAGGATGGGAGTTTCTAATTAGTTGCCGATTCTATCCAGAAGAACCAATCCCTTAGTTGACACTTATTCAAGGTCATTGCAAAGCTCAGTTCTGGAAAATAATAGTAATCAAAAACATATTGACAAGCTGCTTTCCAGAGTCGGCTATCACCCAATTCCACATAGCACAGAGCAAGAAAACACTCAGTAGGCATAGTAGCAATGTTATAAAATATTATTTAACTCAGCGCAGTTAAGGCTCTTGCCTTAATTGTTGGCCACTCGGATTCTGTACAAAGAAGAGTAGCTGATATCTCTGATAGTAGGGAGTATAGCTCCCCCCCCAAAAAAAAATATTCTGCAGAGTTTTCAAAACTTTAATGGGGTTCAAATCAGAGTCCCAGATTTCAACGCCACAGAGCACTTGAGTAAGCACTTTGCTACCAAATATCTTTAGGGCAGGTTCAATCAGCTGCCATCCCTTATTGTTATAGAATTTCATAATAATAGAATTACATGTCTGGACAGGCTTGCTGAAATTTATTTTTTTTAGCAGCCATCGATAACAGTACAGCAAGGGGGGACTGCCTGATGTTATGTATACCTTTTAGTTTGCCAATCAACCAGTCTTACAATGAGAAATGGACCATGTACATTTGTCTTAACGACCTCATGTATGACCACATAAGGGGACATGTGCTGCTCTGCCCCTTCCCAACTACAACTTTACACCAATGTAACTTCTCTCCAACTACAGTCATGCTAGAAACAATGCTGAGTCTGGTTTCTTGGCCTGCAGTTGTTCAGTCACAGCCATATGTTACCTTGAAGTGGGGCTTAATATTACCAAGTTACACTACTTTAATAGGCCTATAAAAGAATGATGGATAATTTCCAGTACTCTCCTCCATTTCAATGTTTATTGGGCATGAACTAGGTGATATAGTAGTCCTTAGTGGTCCTTAGCAAATCAACCCAATTTTAATATGCTCAGAGTGTTAACAAGGTATTGTCGCAGTTTCTGTCTGGGGCATGTAAAACATAACAATGTCGTGCTTATTGATGAAGTCCACTGATATTACGAGTAAAAACAACTACTCCTGTTTTATAGATCCCAGAGTTGCAGGAATATTTCTGGTCTTTTGACACATACTGGTTTCTTATGAGAAGAAGTAATGACTCTAGCTAGGATTTCTAAATTAATGCCTGTTTCAAAATGTAAAGTATGTTAGCTATATAACCTATAAACTAGGCACCTGAGCACCATTTGTTAAGCTTCTTTGCTTCAAGCCTTCACCTAGTTACACTTATTTACATCCTACTGCATTTAATCAGTAGGATTACTGCATGATCCTAAACATGTTTACTTGAAGCAAATCCCACCGAGTTTAGCAATACTTGCTTGGTGGCAGGTAGGCTAAATATTGCAGCCTTGTGCATACATAGCTAAGGTATAGTGTTTCAGCCTTTGTCCCAAAGAGTATGATACAACTAGCATGACATTTTGAAAAGGTTCTCATTCAAAATGTAGCTTTTGCTATAATCATGTGGAAAATGGGAAGAGTTCATGAATAGTTACCATGAATTTCTGCAAACAGAGCCATCAGCAACTCCCTACAAATACAGGTCACTTCCCTAGTTTCAGGTGGGATTCAGTCATATTTCAGAAAATTCAGGTTGCACAATTAAAGTTGACTGGGAGGTCTTGAGCAACAAATGCACTTCCTCAAAACAACTGACTTTTTGGTATAAGGAAAGTGATGGCAAAATGCACTAGGAAGCGTGGAATAAAAATTGCTTGATGCAACATCATATAACCGGGCCACAATAAGATCAGAATGAATGTTAAATAAGAGGCATAGCCTGTAAGAAAGAGTGTTGCTCACCCACTATGCATTTTGTATATGATGGGTGGGTGGGTGCCATATAATCATATGAGAAACATATCTCATACTTTCCATGTATTGTCTCAGTGATAATAAACAGAACTCACAACATAAAATACATTTAACTGCTCATACACAATACCAAAAGGATAAGCAACCCGACCATTTAATCATAATCACTATTATGTTGATAGGTTGCTTTATGAAATATCAACCACAGAGAGGATGATTGTTTTAGTCTGATACATGATTTTCTTTAGAAGTATAATATTGCTACAAATATATTGATGTATGGTGATATTGATCATTAAGAGACTTGATCCTAAGATCAAGAGCAGAGCAGAGCTGTGGTCCCATTTCCTTCCCACTGCAGCCACCCCTTGCCTTCAGCTATTCTTGAAGGTTGGGGACCCTCTTCTTCAGAATATCATCCAGTACAGTGGAGGGGAGAAAGGGAGAATTGGCAGAACTCAAGAGTGTGCCCCTTGCATCAACTTAAGTCTCTTCCTCTTTAGCTAGAGCATTACTGCCGAGAACTCTATTTTATATATCTTGGTGGACTTCCAATACTAGGGTTCTTACTATCAAAAGATAAAATCCAATTATTCAAATTTATGGCTGTTCTTCTATTTGCTCACCTACCCTTCATTCAATTTCTCTGTATATAAAAATGTAAACAGAAGCTGCAGCTGCCTGCCAAAGCAATTCTGCACTTGTGGCATTTCTTTTTAAAAAATCTACCAGCAAAGGAGCGCATGAGTTGGACAATAGCAACTCTATGCAATATGCAGGGCCTGACCTCACTCAGAATTGAAATGAATCAATTTCCAGATGCTCTTCCCACACATTTTCGATACTGTGTAGCTCATTGACCCATAACACCCAAATATCCTTTGGTGAAAGGAGGCAGTGGTTCATCCAGAGGGCAGTAGCCTACCTGGCCACCATATAAAATACTTGAGGAATATCCCTCCCCTGGATATTCGCCCCCCCAACTTTACTGAACAAGTGAGGAAATGATTCCTGAACATTCAAAGCAAAAGAGGCACAGTGACAATATGTAGCTATATGCTTTCTAAAAATGTGAATAACATCAGTAAACTTAAAACAGTAATAGCTTTGTTTCAAATTACATAATCATTTGTCCCTGGATTTAATGTACACAATTAAATAAGGCATTTGTGGCTCCACTTTTAAAATGAATATAATACTAATCAGCTAAAGAAGTTATTGGAAATAAAACCAATTTTTCAAAAGGAGGATGGGACAGAGGGCATTCTTCTCCTTTTACCTCCCCTCCATCCTACTAGTTTCCTGGGTTGGTAGACCTGACTTTAGACAAAGCTCTGTTCAACCTTGGGAGATTTCAGGAAGAGTGAAGGGGCTGCAGGAGGCTTCTTGGACGTGACCCTGTCAGCTCTGTCATTACTTTTCTGTTAGAGCTCAGAAGAACGGGGTTCCACACCAGAGTTTAATGTGGATTTGAAACCTGAGACCCATTGTGGGCATGTGCACAAGTATTTGTTACCAGACCAGCAATAATTGAAGTACAAAGTGTGTGCGTGCGGGTTGATAGATGATAGAGATAGTGTTTCTCTCTCACTCCTCCACTTATTTTGTCACTAAGCCATTACTGAGGAACATGTCAGGCTCAGGAGATGAATAGATTCACTCCTTGAGCAAAAGGAACTCCAATTTCCTCAAGGACTTCTTGATCAAATGGGAAGGGCAAGCTCGATCCCATTTGTTTTGATCCCTATAGTTGAGTTTGGACTAAACTACTGGAGAGCAAGCAGCAGGACATGTGCTTAATACCCTCAATTTGTGGAGCTTGAGAAAGGATGCCTGCATGGTGCTCTCTGGTCCCAGATCAGCACCCAATGCATAAATTGTTCATCTGCAATGCATTAATTCCAATGGGATGCACATTTATATGAATGTGCATTCTGGTGTGATAAATTATTAGCCCACTTGTGCCAGCAACGGGGAACTTTCATTTCAGCCCCCTCACCACCTCAGACTACTAAACATGAATTTCTCAGCAAGGGGAGGTAAAGAAGGAGGAGAGGAGGAGGAGGAGGAGGAATGGGATTTTTTAAAATGAACATTGTAGTCCTCACCCCACCTCCAAATACCAAATTCACATTGAAAATCAGATCTCATATTAGTCATAACAGATTTCTGTGGGAGCTACTTTACAACCTGCTCTATATACACACAGCATACATAACTTGATATACGTAAGATTTAGTACTTATATGGAGCCAAAATAGATTATGCATTCTTAAAATAGATTATGAATTGTTTTTGGCAGAGTTCTGTTAAAGTATAAATGCATTTTTGTGGTAAAAACCCCCAAACCATTAAAGCAAGGAGCTGAACATCTGAATTTTCTGGTTTGCCCTTTGTGAGATTTTAACCTTTTTTTCACAAAGTTGTCAGCCAAAAAATGCAACAATGAATCAGTTTTCATGTGCAGTATAAAAATAAACTTGAACAACTTTTGCACATGTGGTTGCAAGAGAAATAAATTATATACTGTAATAAGTGAAAATATAAACCCAGTACTAATAAAATACAGGTTGTGAATGACTAAAACAGATGAGATTCTTAATACTTAGATGTTTTACCCTTTCCCCAAACTATTATCTCAAATATGTATATTGTCCAATATCAAGCAAATGAGCTAAGCCAGCTCCTACTCTCCTATTCAGTGCTATGAAGTGGACATCTCTGCACCCTCTACCTTCTCTAACTCTAAAAAAGACATGGATTCTGGCATTATTTATAGGATGAGAACTGATAATCCCTAGTAACATCTGGAAATGTGAAATCTATCAATATTAGAAAACTGAGGCAACAGTGCATGTCAAAGATGGAAATATTACACATTCAATGCTCCAGTGGCCCATACGATAGAGCTTCTTAAAAATGCAATAATCTCAATATTAATTTATGTTTTAGTTAGTTGAAAACAATTTGTGTCTGAAATGCAATGAAAATTCCACCATTCTGATTTAGCCAATTGTTAAGCAGATATTGGAGGCTTACTCAACAGGATGCAGGAATGTTGAAATTAAGGCCTCATTTTATTGCCTATCATTAAATTATTCTAATCCAGCAAAATTAGCTTTTTTAATTTGAGATTTAACTCAGTCACTAATTAAATCAATGGGAGAGCTAAAAAGCTGATTTCTCCACATACTGACAATATGTTTACAAGTATAATCAGTTGGATACCATAGGCCTGCACTGAGTACTAGTGTGCTTCTAAGCCCAACTCAAGGTGTTTCCCTGTAATACAAAGCCCTAAACAACTCCAGCCTCATATATTTGCAGGGGTTTTCATCCTATATAGACTGGTCAGGTGTTGGATCTGCAGAGGAGGCTCTGCTGGGATTTCCGTCGCCATGTGAAATTTGTCAGGCAGTGCTGTGTAAGAGAGCGGTTTCTTTTTAACATCAGGCCAAGGTGCACAAAGGGGTGCATCTTCCACCAAAAAAAGTGGGAATTGTTTAATTGTACTGAGCTATATGCAACCTCTCCTGGGACTGCATGGTGGAAGGTGAGCTGTAAATGCCTGTGAATGAACAAATAGGGAATGCATGATTCCTTGTGTTACGGCCAGGCAATGCGTGGCTCCTCACAAAAACACCACTTTTGGTGGGATTGCTCTAGCACACATACTGCTTTAGTTCATACATAATGATGCTGGTTCAGCAAGTCATGGTTTAGAAGCCTGGGCAATGGTCCTATTCTAAGCATGTGTGATGCACCTGCTTGGGAGTTGGTGCAGTAAATGGGCATTTTTCTTGTCTCGTCCCTTCTGCTCTGAGTGGCATGAGTGCTGTGGAGTGGCTGTGCCACTCCATCAAGACCTGCCACATACCAGGTCTTACATACACTTTAAAAAAGGGATAAAGGGAACCATCTGTTAACTAAAATTCACACAAGACCAAGTTTGTCTTCATATTAGCAGATATTTACTAATAAAGGAACCCTAACTCCCCAATTCACTAGCTTGGTGGGGCATTAAGATTGAGGTGATGTATATGTTGGCAGAGAAGAGCTTCACTGATGGAGGCGCACATCTACTACAGAGGTGTCGGCTACATCTGTGGTTGTTTCACTGGTTGTTGATAGAATTAGGCTCCGCGGGGGGGGGGGGGAGGCCCCAGCTGTGAGATATGGGTGGTCTGGGATGCAAAGTCCCTTCATTCATTGGGTAGGTTCCAGGACTGGACTCCCTTGCTTCACCAGCCAAGAACTGGTAGAACTAGGGCTGCCATGTTTCAAAAGGTGAAAATCCAGACACAAAAGTTGTTGAGGTTTTTTCCCAGTACTATACCTACGTACCTGGGAGAAAACACTATTGAATTCAGTTAGGTTGAATAGCGCTGTATTGGCTGCATGCTAAAAGATTTAGCTTGCTATTCATCTGCTGATATATGTATTGATTTGAGCTACTATAAGAGAATATAAGACAGAAATATTCCATAGTCAGATACTGTGGGAGAAAGTGATTTCCCTATAACTTTATTTTTAGACTGTCCCAATTAAAGCATCACAGTGTTCATGTTGTTTGTATAATTAATATGAATAAACACTATGCTTACTCTTAATCTCTAATTATGATAAACTACACATTTTCATTTAAGTCAAGCCTCTGCTTGCACTAAAGCTGTCTAAATCTCTCCTGAGTTTTGAAGATAACTTTGGAAATTGAGGGAATTAGCAGATAGGGTCCCACTGAGAGAACTGTTCACAGGAAAGGGAATAAAAGACGGATAGGTGACTCTAAAGTACTCGATAATGAAAGCTGGGAGGAAGAAAAACTGCTGTGATTGAAAATAAGTAAGATCATTTTGTGGAAATTGTGTGCAAACATTAAAGCACAAATTAAAGAACAAAATGTAGGACAGATCCTGTTCAACAACAGAGTGCTCTTGTTCCATATTCTGAGATTCACACTGGGGAAAAGTTGCAGAAACTACATTAATTTCACACACGTGTATGACGAATAAATACAATTTCCTCTTTAGTTCTAAAGGGTTTTACTTCTTCCACTCTACCTCAGAAAATACCAGCACATAAGACCAATGAAATCAAATCAAATCCGTTTATTGTGAGGACCATGCCTGTACACAAACATTAACACAACAATAGTTAAAAAATATTAAAATTCATTACATACTACGCCAACAAAACCTTCATCCCACAAAATAGAAAGAGAGGGAAAACAAGCAACGAGTTAACGAGTTTCAAACACTGCCAACTGCATATCTGACCGGTAGATTCACAAAAACCCCAGTAGAACATCGTTTATGCCCTTGCCTTATGAAAATTAAAGAGGATCTTACACATTACCTCCTCTATTGCCCCATCTACTCGGGCTTTAGAGACGCATTGCTGCAAATTATACCCAACTCTATAACCAATCCTGAAGATAGAGTAAAATTTTTGTTAGTTGATGCAAACCCACGTATTACCCATGTGGTAGCGGTTTTTGTGATGAAGGCCATGAAAGCCAGGGAAAGATTTATGGATAAGACCAATGAAACTTATGACAATCAACTGATTGTGACAACCACATTTAGATAAGCAACAGAGCCAATACAAAGAGGGATAGGCTTTCCTTTGGATGTGCCAGCTGCTTGTCTTTGACAAAGGATATATAACTGTTCACATTTTAAGCTATTCAGATATTATAATTTGGGTCCTAATAATCTCAATTATTATTAGTTCAAAATAAGTTCAAAATTGTTTAAAGTTTATTTTTGTTGAGGAAACTATACAATGCCATAGTATTTCTCAGTTTTATTACCTACAGCCAGTAGGGTTAACTGGAATACTCAAACTGAAGCACTCAAAGTTGAACAAATAATGTAGGGAACAGTTTAGCCAGAGGGCTGACACTTGCTAAAAATCTACAGCTGAAACTACCCTATATAGTTTCTGTGAAGAAGGGTCGGTAAGAAGAAGACTGTATAGTGGACCTAAATTCAGTAAACATATTTATCGATAGATTTTCATGTTTAGAGAATCCTCCCACAGTATTCCCTCCTTTTACTCTTGGCACCATCTTTACTCAGAGAAATTAAGCAGAAACTTTGTAGCTCCACTTCCCAATTCTCAAGCAAAATTGTGAGCCAAGGAAATAGTGCTTATCAAACTCTGATCAATTTCCCTACTACTTTCACCACTTAGGTTAAACTCTCTCCCACCCATTCACACTTTATAAGATTAGTCAGGCACAACTGATAATCTGTGCAAACTCTGCTTCCCAAATGCAATGTCACGTGACCAACTGGAAAATGATAAGATGTATAGCACCAATTCTACTTAACCCCAATAGAGGTTCTTGGCAATTTCTTTCCAAAATAGTTTCATTCTGTTGTGCTTGGTCCTCTTAAATTGAACTCACAAAGGGGAAAAGACCATCATAAATTCCCTTACCCAACCATGGCAGTTATTAACTCTGCACTGGAAGAATATATTAAATGCTAGAGACAATTTTTGTGCAAAATGAAGATAAGGAAATATATGCCCTCTATTAAATGGCATAACCCTTTCTTCAATTTTCAAACTTCAAAGTAAGAAAAAAGGGGGGAAGAGTTCTGTCCCACTTGGTGCACCCAATAAAGCTATGCATCTAATCTCAATGCTGAAAAAATAGGAACAGGAAATTGTCTAAGATTATCATTATAATCAAACTATACTGAAGAATCGTTTGATATCAAACACTACTAAACACTGAAACTTTTAAAACTTGGAACATTTGACATTATCTTATTTTAGAAGGCTTACAGTGCTAATAAACTCAAATATATACTTCTGCAATTACCCTCTGTAGTTCCAAATCTATATTTGCAGAAATTTAATTAGGAAGAAACTCCAGTATCCATTTTTACAATAATAAAAATGTCAGCAAGGCCAACTTTCAGCTAGATAATATGAAAGATGTGCAGGCACAGACTACTAAGTAATCAAACTTAACAACAGAATCCTGATAACGATTAATATGCCTGACTCACTTTGAACTGGATAATCAGATGAACAGGGTGCAAGCAACTGAGCAGTGACCAAATATGGGGGAGCTCATGTGCATTCAGACATCTATATTTCTAAAGCAACCACTAAATGAAAAACTACGTCTTGAAGTAGTTTCAGTTAGCAAAATGTGTGATTTCTGAAAATGCCAACAGCTTTATCATCAAAGGCTTATTCACAAGTTTCCTCATTGCTTTTTATTGTTTTAATTAACAAGAATGGTTGGGGACTGCAGGCAGGTTAAGACTTGTATGCTTCAAAGAAACATGGGGTGTAATACATACTGTATCTATGCTCTGTGCTCATAGACTGCATTCAAACATCATAGTAAACCTGGAGTAGCCAACCTGATGTCCTCCACATGTTGTTGGAGTATAATTAAGATCATCCTTGACCATTAGCTATACTGATTGAGGCTAATGGGAGTTAAGTCCAACAACACCTGGAGGGAATCAGCTTCGCTATCCCTGAAGTAAACTATAGCTTATGCAAACAAGTCACCAAAAATGCCAGCTTTGTACACATCCCAGTCCCTTCCACTACATTTTCAAATTGGCTTGTTTGTTTTGTTTTGTTCTTTTAAAAACATAGTTTACTTCAACCATAGTTTGTTGGTTTGGACAACATGACAAAGTGTGGTCAAGCAAAAAAAGGATCTTCTTGTGGCTGCATTGGAATAAGAGGAAAATGAGACTCTAACTTGTCAGACTGAACTGGGGTCTAGCAAGTCATATGAACTGGGCTGTTGCATCATCACATGGAATCCCTGTCAATATGTGTTGGACATCCTGTGTGGCTGATACAGGTCATGTCTTGGACTCAATATAAAAGCATCCCCAAGGGCACTGGCTTAATTTCCTTCTGAAGATGTTTTATATATAGTCACTATCTCTCTGGGCTGTCAGGGGCTACATATCAGTGGTGGATGGGGCCTGGAATAAACAATTCTTCTGCTTTTTCACCATTGTTATCTCAGTGTAAAATTCCCTACAGGATTTGAATGATTTTCTCTCAAATTAAGTATACAGAGGATTAATTAAAAACAAAAAGTCAGAAAAATAAGGAAGAAATGAACAGGAGGAAGAATTTCTAATGGGATGGAATAATAGAGAAGTTCAGTAACAGCTGGAGGACCCATAAAATTAGATCAGAGCCACATGCAGATCCTGGGTTGCAGGTTGCTCACCTATAACTTATATAGAAGAAAGTTAAAGGGAGGTTTAATTTGCTCCTTGATACTGGTCGCCCCAGTGTGGTGAAATGCAGGGAACTGGCAAATACATCTTGTATTCTTCTAACTCCTATGTTGATTGTTGCTGTTTTATGGGGTTTTTTAAACGCCGTTTTAATTATTCAGTGTATTTGTGGGGGCTTAATGTTGTGCACCACTTTGTGCATCTTTCTTTTTAATTGGAAATAATTATAGAAAATTTACAGTTAAATTAAAAAATGTTCTAAAGGCACAGATTAACATCTCACCCACATAAAGCCAAAATATGATAGCAGACTGCTTCCAAAGTATTCAGAGTTGGTAATGGGGGTGGGGTAGAGGTGAACTAATATTTGTGTTTTATTTATTGAAGTTTTTAAAATTTAAACCTGAGTAATAAGTTACTGAAATTTTAATGAGCCTGTCATTACCTATGGCACTAATCCTACGTAAACTAATGATAAATTTCAAAGCACTTATCTAGCAGCATGAGCAGCATTAATCCATGGGGTGATTTTGATAAAGTACAGTTCAACAACAGAGGAAAAAATGGCTAATTAAAAAGTTGTTTAGAGAAGTACTTATTGCAAATGTGAGCAAACTGCATAATAGTAACATGGATGCCTAGTGAACTCTGCTGCTAGCGGCCTTGAATCGCCAAATGAAAATCTCCAAATGAAATACAAGCATTATTAAATTAACTTAATATTTCAGAACTGTTTGGTTTTTACATGGAGCCACCTTCTTTTTAAATGCAACAATTATTATTTTTTTGGGTGGGGATGCATGATTCCAGATCAAGAAAATTAGGAAGTTGTTTCAATAGGTCTACTCTTAATATGCCTAACTGAGGCATGGTAACTGAATTTCAGGAATTTACATTTCTGCATTTGTGATTCCCAGTTGTGTGAAAGCATTGCCTCTTATCTCCTACACCGATGCTTTCTAAATGGAGGGGGGGGGGTCACGTGTTTCTGGATTCCACCTCATACCTGAAAGTTCATGAGATTTAGGATAAAGCCCCTATCTAATGAGAATTATAGATTTTCAGCTCTGAATCACCACAATAATTTTAAGAGGGCTGCTGTCTTGGCAAAGCTCACCCACCTGCCTTAGCAAGTATAGTCACAGTGATCCCTTCGATTAGAGGAAGTCTAAAGCACAATTTGCAGCCAGCATTGACCAATCTATAAAATACATTTTTGTCATATTTGGCATTTCCCATCTGAAATATTCCTTTCAATTTCTTTCATGGTAGGAGTGCAGTAACATGGAAAATACTTTCAACCTATTGTCAAAAAACAACTACTACATTTTCAGAACTTACAAATTAGAAATATTCCCTGTCACTCATTCACTAGAACGTAACTTCCATCAAGCACATATTTCTGGATATTTGGCCTCTGCCAGCTGCCTGACACTTAATGAAATACTGGCTGAGTTAACATTTTTGTGATGAGCCAGGGTCGCTGGTATATTGTGGTTTACCATGAACAAGCAACATGTTTACACATGCATCCTGATGACTTCTGCTTTGTTCTTCCCTTCACATGGACAGGAGAAACGTATCAGGAAACCACAACATATGACTTCTGAAACCAGGGTCCTAATTTGCTGCTCCAAAACGTCAGGATTTGTAAACCACAAAAACTCATAGTTTAGAGCTTGCTTAGGGGGAAACAAACCAGGCTTCTAGGGGTTTAGATATTCAAGCAAGCCATGCTTAATTGCAGCTTCATGATTTGTTTCTCCCACTTACTCCAGGGGAGAAGCAAAGCAGAAGCAACCTGAGCTGCCGTTCATCAAGGTAAGCCACGATTAGCCAGCCAACTTTGTTTTGGGGGAGAAAGGCAGGGTAAACTTAATGCTAAATAAAACCAAACAAATTAATCGAAGCATATGTCAATGCACGCGATCATTTAAATGACAGAGAAGGAAGTACTCACCATGTATAATCAGAACATACTCTGCGCTGTTTAGGCCAATAGAGTTTGCTGCTTCACATCGATATGTACCATTGTCCGTTCTATTTAGGGAATTAATGTTTAGCTCCCTACCATTGACAACCATCCTTTCTGGATCTGGTAAATCTCCACCATCCTTTGTCCATAATACTGGATCTGGCCTATTAAAAACAAAGAGATGAAACCATTATTTTCCAATTCATTTTAAAATAAATGTGCATCATATCAAACCAACCCAACGTGGGTTTCTCATGCAGCAAACTTTAAGGACCATAAAAATAATTAAGTAAGTAATACAGACAGAGCTGAATAACACCATTCACAATTAAATATTATCTTTAAATTAGATAAAATATTGGTTGGTGGTAAGGTCATTTATTTATAATTGGCTTTGCAAATGCCTTAGAACTATAGAAATATTCATGATTAAATTTTCCTACAAAATGTTGCCTCTTTTAAACTATATCTCAAGATACATTCCTATTGATAAATTCTGCCTAATGACATTTACTTGATTTGTTCCTGTCCATTATATGATCTACAGGCTATTCTTTCAGAATTAAGCTTACAGTATATATTCAGAGACCCACATCCAAGTGCCTCCTCTGGCAAAAGCTTTTTTAGTAGGGGCTCCCTTCTTATGGAACACGCAGACTCAGCAATGGCACCCCCATTGCCTCCTTCTCAGTACCAATATTTTGAATGTTCTTTAGCATTTTTATTGCTATTGCTCTTGGTATCTTGTTAGTCAGATTAATTTTAATGGTGATTGTGTTAATGGCACTATGGTTATTGCTTTTAATTGATTCAGCTGTTTGTGTTATGGTATTTTTTTTTTTTTTATATTTAACTGATTTTTATAGAAGTGTAAAGGTTGCTTTTATTGCCACCTTAAGGTTTTGGTGTAAGGCGATGAATAAGGAAGAAATAATAACAATGATCATATCTACTAACTTTGGGACTAATTGAAATCTTAATAGCAACTAGTCTCATATTAAGCATGCATACACAGCCACAATATCATGCATAAAATGTGGTATTGCACCAGTATGCAACAGTACCTAAACCAGTCAAGCCAGCATGATGGGAACAAAGTTACTTTAGGCTGAAAACAATAAGACTTTACAAGGCAACACTTCAAGGCTTTAATTCATTAGTGGAGTGTGTAGGAAGATTATCACAGGCTGCTAAAAGGCACAGATAAAGCAAAACTACAGAATAGGTTAGTACCAGGTTCTTATAATAGTCATTAAGGAAAATAAAAAATACGTGGGTATAGCAATGGATGTGCAATAAAATCAGAGGAACTGGGACAGACAGGTAGAATTGTGGAAGAGAATTAATCTATAAAGGCTTGGTAACAATAAAGGTATTCTGTAATGGGAACTATGGAGAAGCAAAAAGTCTGTAAAGAGGAATCTGAGAGGACTACGAGAAAATATTTTTCACACGTAGTTATAAATTATGTGGTAGCCTATAAATTATGAAAAATTATAGCGTTTCTATTTTATGTCACTCTGTTCAAAACCTCAGGGTAAAAGAAAATATAAATATAATATATATATTTCCTAATAAATAACAGAAAGTCTAGCAATAATATACAATATTGTAATGCTACCATTAAATTTAACGCAGCAAGCAGAAACCCAAATGTTAACCCACAAATCTGTATACATACATTCTGATTCTGGTTTTCCTATGTATGAAACTCTAACAATAGCATATATGTTTTAGTGGGGCAGGTTACAATACAAAAAAATGAAGAAAGCTTACATTTTAGCAAGGAAAAAACAGTGGCACCTCCAGCTATCCATTAGCATGGGACCTCTATACACCTGCCCCCACCACCCAGTTTTAGTCTAACCAGTTCTCACTGTAAACTTATGGCTTATTACTATATTTATTCGAGTTAAATGCGCCTTCAAATCTAATGCACACCTCAATTTTCAGAACTTTGAAACAAAAAACAACAAAAAAGGATTTGGCTGGCAAGTGCAAATGTGCCATCGAATCTAATGTGCACTTTAATTTTTGCAACGTAATTTGGCCAAAAAGGTGAGCATTAGATTCGAGTAAATATGGTAGATTTCTGAGGAGGAAAGAACTGGACACATAGTACTAAACACATTGTAAAATACCAAAGGAAAGCCAGCCACTTACTACCACCCGCTTTTGTGTGTTAATGAAGTGTCTTCAAGGACCAGCCCTTTGGTGTACATCTTCTAGCCTCTGACCACGCAAGTCTCTAACTGCCTTCACCTGCCAGCACTCTCCAAAGTTTGACACTTTGACAAAGGAATTCCCTTCTGGCATTTCTTATAGATATTTATAGCACAAACCTAACATGCCTTTTCAGAACTGATCACTGTTTGGTTCAGTGATACTTATTCATACATAAGGGTGTTTAGGATCACAGTCTTAAGAAAGAAATATGGACATAAAGTCAACA
The DNA here is from genome assembly GCF_964106645.2 of Podarcis pityusensis. Taxonomy (NCBI): domain Eukaryota; kingdom Metazoa; phylum Chordata; class Lepidosauria; order Squamata; family Lacertidae; genus Podarcis; species Podarcis pityusensis. The sequence goes on from NC_138027.1 coordinate 42,896,659, forward strand.
ATTTTCTGTTAGCCGTTCCAAAAATTTAACACCTCTCTTTTTTGCACGTTCATAATTCCTTCCTGCTATTTTAATGGTAGAGTTTTAATGTTTTCGTGATTTTTTTTATGTGCCCATCGTAAGCTTTGTGGGCTGTTTTGGGTTGAGAAATAGACCAGAATTCGTAAATAAATAATCTCTCACACTGAGCAGTACTTCCATATCATATTATATTATGCAATAATCTAACATGCTTAAAAGTTGCAATTTACAGAGTCAGCACCTTTAGTTTGTTGATAATATATCCGAATACTGACCCTAGTGACTGTTCCTAAAAATAGAAGCTATGTGGGAAAGGTATATTTAATATCACCTGACTGAGATAATCCGTGTTTAAATAATATATTTTTGATTCAAAAAATATTATGCAATTACTTTCACTTGGATTACACACAACAACAGAGACGGAAGATGAAATATTTGTTGAAAAATAAACATAGATTTGACATAGTAATAAATGCATTCCAGATACAACATAGTGTTTCTAGTTGCAAAAACAGTATTTCCTCGGTAAAAATAAATGTTTGTTATTTAACTTTATTAACTAACTATGTGCTGAGTCGGACTATACAGTACTCTGACTTACATCTGATACCAAAGCTAAAAGCTAAAGAAAATCTCTTATGCAGCAAACAGATGAGCTTGGAAGCCAGTTTTGCACATGTAATCTAGCAGAAAACATTTGTGTTCAATCAATCCATGTTTATGTTAAAATGCTGGCAGAGTTAATTTCTCTTTAAGGGGTAGAATGAGGCAGCTTGCTGAAAAGAGGTGTTCTTTTAAAACTAAGGTATTCTTAGATTTATAATTTCTCTCCCTCTTGTTCCTGACAAATGCATAAGGCATGCATCACTCAGTTGATCTACTCATGTTTCTCACAAGCTTTTAAGAATCAAATACTTCTGGAAAAAGATAGGCTAAGTTATTGAATACTGTATGTATTATATTACGTGTGTTGTAAGCAATGTTGGATATTGGAAAATCAGATTATCTTAGAGTATTGTTAGGCAATTTCTTGTAATATTTTAATCTCTCTGTTTCTATACCTGCAAAGGTGCAGGGAGCGGTGGCACCAGTGCAATGAAGCAGATTGTGGCAATTCAGGATAGTGCAGCTACACCAGAGCATCTCCTGCATGCAAGCCATGTACAAGGCAAATAATGGTGGAATGGGAATGCTGAGAAGACAGGACAGATACCTAGTGACCTGTAAGCATCATCCATCTTTGTTCGGGAGGCAGGAGGGTGAGCAGCAGAGAATGAGTGGGTGGTGTTAGGACAGAATTTGGGATGAAGTAAAGAATACAGTGGGACAAGATCAAGGCATAAATTGGTTGTAAGCACTGCAACTACCTCTTCACCCCAAACAACCAAGGTCAGACATGATTGGAATTGAACACGCTAATAATGGTCAGAATCCAATGAATCATGCAGCTAGTTCTGTGTGCTCACTGTGCTTTCAATACATTCTCTGAATAGTAGCTCTCCCCCATCTTCAACGAGTTGAATGGCAAACCCTTTTGAAACTAAGGTTGATCTCAACAGCCGTTTGTTTCATGGTATTGAGGGGTCTTTTGTTGAAAGAGCAGCTTGTTGGATAATGATAATAATAGTGATAATAAAATGAGACAGCATGAAAAAAAAAAAAAAAACAATTAAATACATGCTTAAATAAAATAAGACCATGCCTTCAGGATTCCCGGAGGAAAGAACACGAAATTAAAAGAGAGAGAAAAAGATCTAAAGCTGTATTTTACCACTGCAGTTTAAAGGGGAAGGCAAGATATCATTATAAAACCATCATTATAAAACCTTCCAAGAGATGTTATTGTCTGCCTTTGGGAGAATAGAAGGAAGAGAGAAGCAGAAAGCGTTCTGTTTCCTCTCCTATCTCCACTTACTATCTTCGAAAGAAAGACAAGCGGATTTCTCTTCTGTGACTCATAGAATAAATGTAGCTATAGATGCTGCACACTATGTTGTCAAGCATAAAGCTGAACATCGTCTTCACAAATATAGGAATATGTAGAACTATTCTGATTTGCAGTAACAATCTGGGTTTCATTATTATTACTATTTTAGAATGGTGTGTATATAATAAGGAGAATGTATGTTGAGAAGTTAATGTGCTTAACAAGCAGCCATTGTGCACATTCACCAGGCCTCATGGAGCAGCATGTGCACACAATCCTTCCAGGAAGAGGAAATTGTGCACATTTCCCAGTCCATGTATATAAACGGCTTTGGATAAATCCACATTCCCTAAAACTCCATAGTGCAACTGTAACAACAAAACTGGACACCTTTATCTGCCCCAGCTGCAATAAAACGTGTCGCTCCCATATTGGTTTTTACAGCCACAGCAGGCACTGTAACTCTCCAACGGTTTGACTTTACCCCAGATGCTGCACTTTTCCATTGTCTCTCAAGACAAATTGATGTCACTAATCAGGATCGTCTTATGTTTGCACTTGTGTTGCTGCTTCTAGAACAGATGGGTAAGGCTGCAGACCTATCCACTCTTAAATGGAAGTAACCCCTGTTGAACATAGCTAGACTTACTTCTGAGTAAGCATGCATACAATAACAATGCAGCTGCTGTTCTAAACTGCCATCAGTTGCTGAATATAATATAATATAAACTTTATGTCAGTACTTTAAAAATAGATGCTTTGATAAATTTGCATGCTAAGGTCAAATGGAACCTGGCATCAGGAACAAAACAATACTTTAAAAACTGAACTCTGCATAGCTTTGTTGCTACAGTATATGTGGTTGCAAAATTTAAATGATGCTGACATTGCAATAGCATGAAATTGTAAATCACATACACACACACACACACACACATTTTTCATTTGAGAAATAATGTAGTTGTAAATCCTTTAAACTAAGTTTTAAATCCCCTATAAAAGTTTAAATCCTATTTCACTCTAGGGAATGCATGTCATGCAAGAATGGGTTAAGTAGGGTTGCCATTATAAATTAGCTCAAGAAAAAAGCACTAAATATACAGTATAGGGGACAATTTTATCCAAGCGCAGAAGCTGAGGAAAGGTGGATAAGATTGCTATAGGCCAGGGCATTCTTTCCTATTCTTCAACGATTCTCTTTCACATGGCTTTGCTACTAACCATAAATGCTAACTAAGTGCCTATTAAGGGAGCAGATTGCTTTATCCATTTGGATGGCCATCTCACAGCCAGCTCCAAAGGATGTGGTGGCCATGAAACTGGTTTGCCTATTCCAAGGGTGGGCTGTGGGCCCACTGGCTCAAAAGAAGCAGCCTGCAGTTTGGCCAGGAGGGGAAAAAAAAGGCAATTTCATTTAAAAAGACTGAATGGATCAGACCATGGTCCATTTAGCCCAGCCTCTCATTCCCACAGTGGCCAACCAGATGACTTGTAAAGTTCATAAGCAGAGCTCAAATGCAATAGCCCTCCCCAAACTAGGGGAGGCAAAATACAATTCCATGTACAATCCCTAGCATTCCCCATTAAAATGGTGTCTGGTAAGAAGACTGGGACAGATCTCTGCTCAGGAATGTAAAGTGGGTAGTAGTGTTCTAAGCAGGACCGCTTGACTCAGCATAAGACACCTTTAGATGTCTAATATATATTCAGTATTTGCTGCTGCTTTCAGAGGGCAGGGGCCAAAGCTCAGTGCTTTAGTTCAATTCCTGGTATCTCCAGTTGTTGTTGTTGTTCTTGTTTAGTCCTTTAGTCGTGTCCGACTCTTCGTGACCCCATGGACCAGAGCACGCCAGGCACTCCTGTCTTCCACTGCCTCCCGCAGTTTGGTCAGGCTCATGTTTGTAGCTTCGAGAACACTGTCCAACCATCTCGTCCTCTGTCGTCCCCTTCTCCTTGTGCCCTCCATCTTTCCCAACATCAGGGTCTTCCAGGGAGTCTTCTCTTCTCATGAGGTGGCCAAAGTATTGGAGCCTCAGCTTCAGGATCTGTCCTTCCAGTGAGCACTCAGGGCTGATTTCCTTAAGAATGGATAGGTTTGATCTTCTTGCAGTCCATGGGACTCTCAAGAGTCTCCTCCAGCACCATAATTCAAAAGCATCAATTCTTTGGCAATCAGCCTTCTTGATGGTCCAGCTCTCACTTCCATACATTACTACTGGATCTCCAGTTAAGAGAGTTAAATAAGGGGTGAAGGCAAATACATCAGCTTGAGACCTTGGAGAGCAGACAATACTCAAGAAGGTGGGCATTCATCTGACCTTGAATAAGGTAGCTTCCTATGTACTTATGGGACGGATGTTCCTGTGAATCTGGTAGTGTGCTGTTTGCTTATTTCTGATCCCCTACCATATTTGCTCAACTGTCATACCTGCACAGCTCAGGTAGCGGGGGGGGGGGGGGAGGTGGGAACTGCAGGAGCAGCTGAAAGTGGCAGAATCATCTAATTGGTGGTGAAGCGAGAATCCAAGGATTTAATGAAAGAATGTATTTAGAACAAAAGTGTGCAAACTGTACAACTCCTCTCTTACATCCCCAACTGCATTTCATTAGCATTAACATGGCTCTCAATTAATCTCAGTAATTTGTAACAGCTATTCTGATGCACCCACTTGAGTACTGTATTATCTTGATACTGCTGACATTTGCATGTCTTGGGGGGGGGGGGAGGGAGAGATATTTATCGTCCTTCAAATCTGCTGAGCCTTTCCCATCCTTTGTTTTCCCTGTTTTAAGAAGGAACAATTTCTCACAGTTTTCTTACTACAGCTGTTTATGAATAAAGAAGGAAACAAAGGCCTTGATCCAGAAATGGGACTTATGAGCTTCTGTGTTCACAACAGGACTGCTGTCTTTCATCTGACCTATGCCTACCCCCTACTTTTCTTGACTACATTGCAAATGACTTTTGAAATGTGAGAATAATTAAAAGACACCCCTGTGCTATTTTGAATGAGGGGTGGCTACAGTTCAGATAAGGCAAGAAGCCATGACACGGTGGCAAACAACCTCTTATCACCAGCTGCACCCCAAAACACTCTACATGCTTTAAATTGAATTATTTCCTCACTCTTACTTCTTCATGTTTAAAACCCATATTTTTAAAGCCTGTATTTTCCTTACATAGGAATGATTTATTTATCAATATTCATTAACAAAAAGCTTCACTAATCCTCAAAGATAAATGCTAAAAACCTAAGAATAGCAGAAAAACAGCACACCAGTTGAGTCAGGAATAAGATCAAGCTGGGCTGAGTGTCAGATCAAAAGGATAAATCAGTAACATGCTGAGTTCAGGCAAGGTGGTCAACTGCTAGGAGATCTGAAAATTAGCCAGCAGTCAAGGAACCAGAGGAGCAGTACAGCCAGGAACAGCGTCCAAAGTTTAAAAAGCAAAATGAAAGCCAGAACAGAGCAAGATGAGAGAAAAACAAGTAGCCAGAAGCTTGCGAAGTCTGGGGCAGCAACAGTCAAGGAAGATACTTTGCTACTTTGCATCTCTGTTGATTACTAGGTGTCTGCTTACTCAAGGCCAAAAAAGATTTGCATCCCCTAAAAGAGGAAAGAATACACTGTTTTGCTTACTTTATATGTACAGATGCACATTTAAATAAGGATAATTTAAATATGACTACAAAGCTAAAGACAAAGGCTCTCATAACCAAAGAATTGAGGTAGGCCCACACATAAACAATTGCCACAAACTGGGTTTACAATACTTCCCCTCCCCCAGCCACCAGTGTTTGTTCACTTGAGTTCATTTCTTTCTCCCTACCTCCCATATAAACACATACACAACATTCATTCATCCCCTCTGTCCGTCTGTCTCTCTCTTCCTCCCCCCCCCCCCGGCTCTTCTTATAAAGCTGTTCCAGTGAATCATTAATCTTACAAAATGCAACCACTAAGGCTTCTTCTGTCAACATTCTTAACGATTCAAGGTCAATCCCAGATTCTCACAGTTTTATCTTGCAGGTGGAAAATTCCCCCGGCTCAGCTCTTGTAACAATTTCAAAGGCTTCCTCTAGGGGGAAACAATTTCTATTTGTATCAATCCTTTTAAGCACAGTTCAAACAATAAAGTTAGTTTCAATTTTCAATTACTTTTACTCCTTTTTAAACGCAGAAGGAGACAATGGAAACAATGTATTTCTCTTCTTTAACTTACTGTCAGCAGACGATCTATTCACAGTCAATGAGCATATCCAAAACTTCAATCTTTACTAGCAGCCCATTTCCAGGTTCAGAGCGGTGGTAATTTGACTTTCTTCACTCTCTCCTGCAGGCTTACGTGATCTTAAATTTCCCCCCTCTTCTCCTGCTTCCAAGGGGGGTTTGATGGTTTAACCGATGGAAGTTTAATCCTTTATGTGAGACTTTCCAAGGCTTAGGTTGCAGCCTCTTTGCTTCAATCTATTTACAAAAGGGGGAGGCGAACTTCCTGTTTGAAACCTCCCCGTTTCGGTGCCAAATTAAGACGTTTAAAAATCCAATTTTCCGTTCTATTCACGGGTAGTTGTTTTAAGATCAAATTGTCTACAGGAAAAAGTCAGCGCTCTCCTGCAACAGCAATGCGGCTTCACTCTGTGAAAGAAGCAGTCGATTCGAAGCACCGCACCACTCACCCCACGTTGCTCCGGATCCCCGAAACCGGGTTTCCCCGCGAGTAGGGGAGGCGCAGAAGGTGCCAGCCGAATCCCACGTCCACAAGCTTCTCCTGCCTGTGGTTTTTAGTGGGTCTCCGCCTTCGCCGTGGCGGCCAGACCCTGATTTCCACGGAGCAGATTCCTCCTGATCAGAGGAATTCCTCCATTGCCGGAGGCGCTAACCCGGAAGTCCCGCTGAAATTTATTGGGGGGCCCACATCATTGTCTACAACAGCTAGGATTTTTTTTTTTTTTAATGAAATCTGGGGATTATGGCTCATTGGGGGAAGCAACTGTTCCTCTTGCTTCTCCCCTATGCTGTCAGTCAAAAGTACTGCAACTTCATGTATACCACCCTGAGCTCCTTGGAGCAGTGGTTCTCAACCTGTGGGTCCCCAGATGTTGTGGGACTACAACTCCCATCATCCCTGGCCTTGCTAGCTAGGGGTGATGGGAGTTGTAGTTCAACAACATCTGGGGACCCACAGGTTGGGAAAGGCTGCCTTGGAGGAAGGGCATGACATAGAAACAAAAGATACATAAAAGTGGCACAATCTCTAACAATCAGCTGAGTAATACCTCCTTACTACATGAATAGCTGTTGCTTGTTCGATGCCAATGATAGCATTTTGAAGGGAGGGTATGATAATACCAAATGCAAGCCGTGGGAAAAGGATATTACAAATGTGCTCATTTTGTTTCCTTCTTCTGAAAGGTTGAATGCTTAAAAGATATTTGATTATATTTTCATGGTTTCTAAGTTCTAGGGTTAAATGGTGTACAGATGACATTGCCTTATAGTCTTTGTTAGTTCTAAGATACAGACTTTTAAAACCATATTTTTGTCTTCCATAATTTCAAGGGAAAGAAAAAAAAATGCATTTCAATGATGTATCACATGGTAGTACTTAAGAGGTTGCATTTAGATTTTTCTTCCTTCACACTGTATTTTTTTCTGCAGCATTTTTGGAGCAAACATTGCAGGAAAAGCAGTTGAGTCTTAAGAAAGCTCTTTACTGAACAGAGCCCATTAAGCCATCTGATCACTTTACAGACAACTCGAAGAGAAGTTCTTAGGTACTATAGTGAGAGTTTTACTGTGAAGTGTAATTTATAAATGGGCTCTAATGCTTCTCCCTGTTTCTTTCCATGACACTTTTTATGACACCAATTTTGCTGCTTTGTAGGGAAAAAGGGATTCCCAAACGGAAAATGAAAATCTAGTTGCATGACAGCAAATCTATTAACTGCAACTTGAAATTGAATATATTATTATAGTATATGTTTACACCTTAGCAGAAATGATGCATTTTTATAAGTATAACTCTCTGTATAATGCTACATTACCAATTCCAAGCCTTTAATGTATTGTAATATTTGTGAATAGGGATACTAAACTAACATTTATACTGTCCTTCAAAATAATTGGCTTTTTGTTACAAGGCAGCTATCTGAGAAGGTTTTCCAAGTATATTCCCTCAATGGAGTCATATTCATTCTCAGGTGTGACTTCTGTAGGACTTCAGAATGTGTAATTGAATATACACCATATTGCTGATGCACAATTAGTAAAGTCAGCATTGACTACAATGGGACAACTAGTCTCTTCAAAGCTATCTAGCTTCAAAGGAAATTTCACACAGTAGGCAGCTGGAGAGATTTAAAAAAATTATGGTAGCAGTCAACAAAAAAATCAGATGTTAAAACTATCTAAAATGAAAATGGAGTACAATAATATATAGAAAACTTGTCATATTTTATTTTGTCAAATCTCTGGGCATATATCCCAGTCTACTTCAGTTATTTGCATACTGCAGTACTTAAATTGATCCATGTCAGCTTTGATAGAAATCTTAGCCCAAATAGCAATTATAGTCTTTGTTTTGCATGTAATTAGGACAGCTATGGAGAATGAGTAAAAAAAAAAAAAAAGCTCTTTACATTATTCCTATTTACTCAGCTATGTTTCAGAAAGACATATAGAAAAATAAACTGAAAGTTCCATTTGTTAATACTTTGTTGATAGTCCAAGTAATTGAGTAGAGTCTTTAACACAAATGATTATTTGTAGCTTTTTAGTCTGTTTGTTCCAACCGATGTACAGTTTGTATGCATTATATGAATCTGATGTCATCAATACAAACAAATTTTACCCACAAGTTTTACCTCAAACCTTTGCCTGATAGTCTTGGGTATAGATGTTTGGCAAGTATTTTTGTTTTAATGTTTACTGGAATCTGTCAATCATCTGTCAATTATATCAAGAAATAAACTTCTTCTGTTTCTATTATGTCTACTAATATCTCCTACAGTTATATGAATATGGTAAATGTTTACCCTGATAAATAGTGTAATGGGAGCATGTGACCTACATATTAGCCTTTTATTCACATATTCATTCAAACCTCATGGAGAAACTGAAGTTTCACTCTGTTCCCAACTTTTGGAACCTTTGCCTCTGAGCACAATCCTGTGTTGTGTTTACTCCAAATCAAGTTGTATTGTGTCTAGTAGGCATACTTCCAGGTAAGTGTGCTTAGGGCTGTAGCCTTAAGAGTCCTGTATTCTTCTCTGAAATATAATCCAAATTCTTGAAGAGAGTGAGCTTACATATTCTTTAAACCCCAATTCTGACTCTATGTTTTTAAAATGAATATCAAAAGGCTTTATCTGAATTACTTTTCCAGATATTACTACCCATCCTTTCCAAGCAGAAGTTAGCAGTGACTTCCTGGAGTCTTTCAGGATAGCCATTAAGATCTTTAGATATCTGATCTTAAGTTTATGTGCCTCATTCATATTTCACACTGCTAGAGCAAGGAAACCAAGTGCCTTGCCTTGGCAAAGAGTACTAAGGCTCACAGCATCCAATTAATTTCTTTCTCCACAAAGAAACTGGAGTAGCTTACCTGTAACTGGTCTGGGAGATGGTCCACAGTGTCACACATATGGATGACTAGGAAGTGCTTCCTGCAAGGAGGGAGGGCAGGAGCACATGCTAAGTTGCCAGCCATGCAACCCAGGAAATACTTATCAGTCATCATAGGTTCTCACCTGACTCAACCTAATGTATCATAGAAACCATCCTAGTTAATCTCTAAAATCCTAACATTATACTAGTGGGTCTGTGTAATCATGACACAGATACACTGAGACAAATTTATGTCTTGCTTGCAACTGTATTTGTTCTACAAGTTTTCATTTTATGTTACAGAGTTGGTCACAGAACCACCTTGAGAAGGCACTTCAGTGACTAGAACACACAAAACAGGGAGCAGCTGATAGCCAAAGACAATAGGCCTTTTTGCTAGTAGTCATGTATTATGAAGAAAAGAGAAGGTCAAATGTTAACCACTCTCTCTTTATGCAGGCTGATTTCTCCTTCCACCACGACATCTACATTTGATAACATCTCAACCCACAGCAGATTCATTTCTTACACTTTATAATCTATTCCAGGGTTAGTTATTTGATCCTTAAAAATCACCTCACTAAAGGGAGCTTCTTAAGAGTTGTATTCAATGTTAGTTATACTCATCATAGACCCACTGAAGTTAATGGACATGATTAACATAGGGCCATAAATTTCACTAGGTCTACTCTGTGTAGAACTTTACTGGATTCAAACATACACATTGTGGTTAGTTGTGAAGGGTACATAATTTTATTCGACTTCTATATTTTGCTTTAATTTTAAAAGGGTATAAACCACTCCATGTCAAAAATGAATTTCTGGGTAGTATCCAGATAAATTTAAAATTACAAAACAAACCAACAATATGTTTTAACCAGCAAAAAATACCATAATCTAAAATACCCTGACAAAACAAAAGGTTTTAATTTAGTGCTAAAAATAAGTAGTGCCAGTGCCAGGCATGCCTCCCTCAAGTTCACAATAGGTGAACCAGCAAAGTGAAGGCTGTCTCTACTGTACATACATAGTTTGCTTTTCCTAAAGATGGAGCATAGAGAAATTGACTTTTCTGATTGCCATAGCAGAATTTATACAGGAGAAATATAGGCAAATAGTATAAAAATCAGAGGAGGCCTCCCTTGCTTTGAAATGGAGAAATTAGGATTTACACAATGGCAAGGCCTTCACACATAAAGTATATATTTGTACTTAAGCACAAAATTTAGCATGAAAAATGGTCCAAGTTCTTCAGATGCTTTGTTTTAATGATGCCCTATAAACATAGAAGGAATGTGTTGTGAAAAGGGTTGTTGACTTTTTGAAGTCAGTTGTCTGAAGTGTCTATTCAAATAGATAGACACTGTCAGGGAACTGCCATCGGAGCTAGAGGTGGAGGGAAGGCTCCAGAGGGATGCCGGAGAGGATCCCAGTAGGGAGAGAGGCAGCCCGTCCGCTGGGGAAGGAAATCAGCGTAACACCAGTAGAGAAGGGGGGCAGATGGGGGAATCGGAGAGGAGGCTCCAAGACTCCTCGCCGGAGACCAGCGGAGAGTGTACGGGTCCTCCGCTGCCCACACCCTCCCTGCGCAGAAGGCTTCCGCGCAGGGAGACTAGGCGGAGACTAGGCATCAAAGAACTTTTGTGCTGGAAGAAGTTTAAGAAACGCCCACTGACGGATTCTGCCAGCGACTGAGACAGTCACGATGCTAGAGGCTGTTCAGTCAGAAAGGGTTTAACCAGGTAACCTAGCCAGGAGTGGCAGCAACTTACGCACGAGCAACCCCTAAATCCATTACAGACACGTGAACGTTGTTCTCTAGTTCCAGTTTCTTCAAAATATGGGATTTTGCAAGATTACATTATACACCCAAGCCATATGGACATTCCATTTGAAGACAGTAGCTGAGAAGCTACTTTTCTCACGCTGAAATCCTTCAAGTCCGCAACTCTACTTGTCTCAAGACATTTAAAAGTAAGCTAAGATATTGTGAATGTGTCTATCTCAAAATAGATAAATTTCACCTTATATTTTGTTTGCATATTCCATAGAAGTTAACAAGAGCAAATATTATCTTTCCTTAAAGTAGCATATCTTCTATATTAACAGAATCAATGACAGAAAGATTTCCATACCTTGTATGCTGAGCACATTTTTTAAATAAATGATACGTTGTGTGAAAATAGCACATCCCTCTGAGATAGTCTTAAACACAACATGAGGTGGGAGCCTTGCTAAAAAAGCAGAATTTCCACACTTGGAGGATTGTTCAGCTTCCAGTATTTTTTTAGTATGCTGAATACTTTAGAATGCACTATTCAGTGTGGGTTGCAAAGTGTAGTACTGATCCAAAAAGTCCAGAAAGTTTTTGTAATGCATCCTTTTGTTTGCGTTGACATGTCTTTTGGATGAGGCACCATAAGGAAAAGCACCCACTACAGTGTCATGGCTGTTGTGCTCATGTAATGCTACACGTGAAATTTTTGTTTTACCTGTCATATTTTTTCCAGTTACTTTTATTGATACAACAACATCATTCACTATGTATTTTAGAGAGTGGTTTATCAGTCCGTTTGTCCATTTGTTCTCTATAAGTTCAGATGCCTCTTGAGATATCGTTGCCAAACTCAGCCACCATTTTGAATCAAAGTGCAGGACTGAATTGTCACCTTCCCCCCCCCCCTTTTTTTCTTTGCATAGGTTTGGCTGCCTCTCAAGATATTATTGCCAAGCTCAGCGCAAGCACTCCCAAGGTGCGGGTGGCAGATGCTGTTACAATTTAGATACCAGGCAACCTTTTGAATCAAGATGGTAGACCAAAATGTCAATTTCACATGACTTCACCTATTTTTTGGCATGCATTTGATGGCAAACTTGGCATGAGGGTTTCTGAGGTGAGGATGGCAGTCTTCGCTGATGTTTGGATGTGACTTTGGCATGACTTCACCTGATTTTTGGTGTGACGGGTCCAAACACAAATTGTACTATCCATTTAAAATCAAAATATATCTTTGGTTTCTAAAAATTCCTGGACAGGGTTGGACACTCCCTGCTAGTATAATATATAAAGCATAATTTGTTTAGAAATGTGTGTTGCCTCTGGGAAGGTTAATAAATATTGTGGTACATATATATTTGGCCCTGTAGCTACTATTCTTGTAAGATCTCATATTCTGTTCATCAAGCTGATTACATTTCTACATATGCGCTGAATCTGTTTCTGAGCATTAGCTAGGAAAGGTAGAGGGTTCTTTAAAAGTCACAAAGGGATTAGATTGAAACACATATTCCAAATCATTTGAATCAAGCAGAATCCAAGAAGACAAGTCTTTCTGAGTTACTTTGTATTGCTTGACACAAATAATAAAACTTGAGCTTTAAAAAGACAAAGAAGAGAAAAGCCACCTATCTGATGTCAAGTAACCATTAGTCAGCCCAAGTACTGCTTCTGAATAAGACACATAGACAAAGGAAAATCTTAACTCTTGTCTGACACCTGTCAAATATAAGGTCTGTCTGGCTCTGAGTTCTGTGCACAGTGGCAGGAAAATTATTTTTTTAAAGTGTGGCATCTGCTACAGAGGAAGAGGACTGAAAGAAGGAAGCAACAGACTTTTTCTCTTCCTGGCAGGGTATTTTTACAGGCTCCTTTACCATTTCTACAACATGTGCATCATTATTTTCCATTGAAATGTTACAGGTGTTAATTGATAAGGACTATGCATAGCGCATTTCAAGATCAAAATGTATTGCTTCAAACAGCCTGCTCTTGCATACTTTCAGTTACAGAACTACCATTTGCTTATCTGCCAAGCATCATTGCTTAGAAGCAGTGAAAAGAGGGAAAATATTTCACACTTAAAAGGGTGCAGAAATTCTAATATGCACAATATCATGACAAGCATCATAACCATAAAAAACATCATATCCATGTTTAATCTGCACATCAATTTATCCTAAGTCAGACATGCCCTGACCACAGACTTTGTAGGTCCTGACAGGGAAATTGGCATAAAAATGGGAGCCAGTGTGGGTTGCGCTTTCAAAATGACCCAAGGTGTGATGAGCATAATTTTATTCCAGGTAGCATTCTCTCAGCCTCCTAATTTTGTGCTAAATTCCCAAAGAATCAAAAAAGTCTATATATTCAAAGGGGGATTGTAAAGCCCACTGATTGTTGCAGCCTGCATATGTTTTTGCATTGCAGGGGGTTGGCTCTCAGGGTCCCTTCCTGCTCTACAAGTCTCTGATTCTCTGATGTTGCCGTCACATTCCACCAGTTCACAGAAGCATCCAGGAGTATAGGTTTCCACCAAGCTTATGTGGTGGTACTATTTGTGTGAAAAGATGCCTCTGCATGGGAACGGTACGGTGTGCCACATTTTCAATGTAAGTTGTGAAAATGTAGCTACAAATTTTGACTACACATAGATTGCACACAGGCTCTGCACAATAAGGCTTCCCTCCCCATCCTCTCCATTGCAACACTTGAAAAATCTTCCGGGCGAGTTGGGACCCTTGGAAAAGGCCTGGAATATGCCACAGAGGGGATGAAGTGGCAGGAAACACTGCGTGGGGACACGGAGACAGGAAGCATGAGAGACAGACAGAGAGACAAAGAAGCGGAAAGAGAGAGCTGTGTCTGCTGAATTTCAGATTCAATATCATTAATTTCACATTAGTTTCACATTGTGGTCCAGTTCACATTGTCAATTTTGCCATCGTGCCATGGTCCTGTATTTGTGTGAAGCAGATTCATGGTGACAGATTTGGGAGCAACTTACATAAGAATAGTTCCCAGAATCTGCAACTGCTCAAATTAACATGATAGGACACACCACACACCAACTGGTTGGAGATTGGGTATGCATTAACACTGGTGCTAGAAGTGGGATTCTGCTTCCTTAAAGGAGGACTGTGTGTCAAGGAGTGCCTGAGGTAAAATAGAAGGAAGAATGGTAAGATTCCTGGAGCAGATGAAGTTGATGTTCTAGCAGCAAACCTAAAAGCTAGCAGAATGTTACCAGCAGCAACACCAGTGGCTCTCTTAAGAACTGTGAAATTCACTGTGATGGTCTCCCACATGCAGCTGAAGAAGAGTTTGGAGTCTCTAAGGTCCCATCTGCACTATACATTTAAAGAAATATCATGCCATTTTAAGTAAGCATGGCTTCCCTCAAAGAATCCTGGGCACTAGAGTTTGTTAAGGGTACTGAAAGTTGTTAGGAAACCGATAGAGGGGCTGATTGTTAAACCACTCTGGGAATTGTAGCTCTTTAAGGAGAATATGAGTCTCCCAACAACTGCCAGCACCCCTAACAAATTGCAGTTCCAAAAGTTCTATGACTGCTTAAAGTGGATTGATACTGCTTTAAATGTACAGTGGTACCTCGGGTTAAAATCTTGAGGTTACAGACCCATAAATAGTACCTCGGGTTAAGAACTTTGATTCAGGATGAGAACAGAAATCGCGCGGCGGCGGCATGGCGGCAGCAGGAGGCCCCATTAGCTAAAGTGGTACCTCAGGTTAAGAACAGTTTCAGGTTAAGAACGGATCTCCAGAACGAATTAAGTTCTTAACCCAAGGTACCACTGTACAGTGCAAATGAGGCCTAAGTGAGTAGATGAGAGCCTTATCTCAACAGCCACTACCCAGTAGCCCAGCTACAAAGCACCCAGACCAGAGTGGCCAAGAAGATACAGGGAACAGATGGACAGCTGAAGTTCTTGGACCATGAAGAACTGTAGTGAGTAACAGAAAATTAAGACGCTTTGTCCAGAAGCCCAGGAAAGAAGCCTCAAGCTAGGAAAAACAATGGGTTGGAAGGAGGAAGGAAGGCAGTGTCAGATAAGAGAGCGCTATAGGCTTGAAGAAATGAGATACTGCTGATTTGCACACTGCTTATGCACTGGCTATGGGGAAAAAGAGCAGCAGGAGAAGAAGAAGCTGGACACACATGTGTCAGGAGCAGCCAGCTAGCACTTGAAGAATTGGTGTCACCTCTAACAGACAAATAACAGGCTAAACTCCAGTAGACTAGAAACAAAGCAACAGCAGAGACAGAGATTACATAGAAAAACAGCTAAATTTCCCTAATATCATTTGTGTTCTAGAAGGGCTTCCTCTCCTAAAAAGAGTGAAGGTTTTTTTTTGTTGGCATCTGTCTGTCTCGAGAGTCAATGGAGTGCAATCCTGGGGATGAAGTCAAACCGCTGGAGAATCACAGTGCCTGCTATTGCTCCAGAGACCAAGAGCTCATAACCATGTTGTTTTTGCTGCATTAGCAGCCCAGAAGAGACTTCTCTGGGGTGCTAGCTTGAGCAGTGTGTATGGAGGTCCTAGGCTGCCCAGACAACAAGAGCCCACACTCGGCCTCGCTGAAGTGGTCCAAAGAAAAGCAGAGCAGCATGTTTCGTACCAGCCCGACTGCAGGAATTGCCAGAAGGAGGCATACAAGACACCATCGAACCATCTTAGAGACTCCACTCTGGATTTGTGAGGAGTTTACCCCATAGTCTTTTCTTTTCTCAAAGATATCCTAAAAGGCAGTGGTTATGGTTTATTCCTTTGGGTTTACTCCTGAAGCCTTTCTTATGAATATGAGTCTGCTAGACCCAAGTCCCTTTCACAAATGGGAAAAAAGTTTTTCCATTTGTGAAATGGATTTAGCCTGTAATTTGTATTTTATTGTGATCTGCCCTGGGGGCCATTCAGCTGCAAGGCAGTATATAAATACACTAAATAAAAATAAATATGGAGGTTATGCCTGGGAAGCATGTAATGCAATAGTGGGGTTATTTTTATTTTCTCCTCAAGTGGCAGATGCTGTCTAGTAGTAGTAGTAATAAGAAGAATAATAAGAGTTTGGGAGTGGGTTTAAGGTTTTTGAAGAAAAAGGTAATTTCAGCTGAAACTCAAACATATACAGCTTCACTCTCTTAATGCTATTTTTAAAAGTGAGATAGTTGAAAAGACAATTTGCATATATCATTAAATTTCCAATTACCATGTAAATGACAACCAAAGCAGGCAAAGAGTTCAACACTTTGCTTGGATAAAAAAATGTGTTGATTTTAGAAGTTTTTTCATCAGATGTGAGGCTTTGAGAGTATGTACCTATCATCAGTCTGACGATGTGAACAGCAAATAAGCCTGCAATCCTTTCAGGTTGAAACAGCTTACTTTAAAAAAATGCACAGCAGGAATCCTTTCCCAAAACTAAAATAAATGACAAAGTAAAAGACCAGTCTTCCATAGGCACTTAATGAAGACATGCTTCAAGGGGTTTTCAGTACCAGAGATCACTTTACACCCCAGGACAAGAGAAAAACAGTAGAGTTTTGCAGTCAGAGGCTGCAATCAAAGGAGAATAAAGAATATAACAAAAATATATTGCTTGTTAAATCACTTACAGTGGTTTTCCTTTGGATTCACAAATCAAAGTTATAGATTGTCCTTCTTCTGGCCATAACGTGGAAGGGATTATTTTAACTGACGGAAGATCTGGAAAAAGATAATATTTGATGAATTACATTAAAACTGGACACCCATTGTATTATGCAAAGCATTTAAACAGTGTGAGATTTCACTTATATATCCATGGACTTTAAGATTCTAATATATATTGTCCTTTGCCAACTGTGAGACCAGGTGGTAGTATGAGATTGTGCCGTGGCTTGCTGGTGAACTGTAGCTTCTGCCACTGAGCACCACAGAATACGGATGGGGGCCTAATGCCCTTACAAGAGGGTGATGCACTGTAACAAAAAAAGCTGCCAGGGCAGTTTCTGGAGCAACTAGCCATGCTTGGTAGAGGTGATGCCATCAGTGGCCAGTGTCAGGAGTTGCTATTCACTCTGTAGCCATGTACCTTTACTCAGCTGAATTAGCAGCCTTGCTACCTTCACTGCCACACAGAAACACTCTCCAGAAAGGGTGCTGGACCTCTTCCCCACCCCAATTCTGTAGCCCTGAGTGCTGCATGCTGTAGTCTACCAATGAATCACTGAACAAGCAACAGCTGAGTTCTAGAGGAAAATAAAGACACCCCTACATCATTGCGGGCATTCCTTGGAGAGCATGGTTATAGACAGATTTGCAATTGAAATAGAAAATAGAAAAATGAATTTACTGAAAATGAATAACAAGCACTTCACACAATCTTTGCTTTGTAGATGGATGTGAATATTATTACAAAAAAAGGACTGCATTAAAAGTATATTCAAATGAACATATTTACTGGCATAGTAATCTGAATTCATAATAGAAAGTCTTCCATGAGCTCTTATAAATTTCTTTTTTAAAAAACCTTGCATTACTGAGGATATACTTTCAGGAATGCAACAGTATTTCCCTCCTTTGTGAATATCCCTTGTAGTCTGATTTTTTTAAAAAACCTCAAACCATTTTTATGGGGACGTCAGATAAGATTACCACACTGTTGTATTTAATCCATGCTAAACTTTAAAATATTATTTCTGTTTTATGCAATCAGCTTTCAACAGAAATGTCAGTCCTTGTCACTAGAGTGTGCAAAAAGAAAAGAATCACAGATGAAACTTGCAGATGAAATAACATTTGAATAAGGTCTGGCTAGGCCCACACTGGATCCAGCTGAAATATATCAAACAATAATAAATAATAATAATAATAATAAATTTTATTTATATCCCGCCCTCCCCAGCCAAAGCCGGGCTCAGGGCGGCTAACAACACTAAAATAGTGCAACATTATAAAAAACATTATAAAAATTAATTAAAATCAAAATTGATGGCAACCATAAACTAAAGTTTTGTAAAGATTGCCAAAGGAGGGAGTCAGGCTGCGCCCTGACCAAAGGCCTGGTGGAACAGCTCTGTCTTCCACGCCCTGCGGAAAGATGTCAAGTCCTGCAGGGCCCTTGTCTCTTGTGACAGAGCGTTCCACAAGGTTGGAGCCGCAGCCGAAAAAGCCCTGGCTCTAGTTGAGGCCAGCCTAACCTCTCTGTGGCCTGGGACCTTCAAGATGTTTTTATTTGAAGACCGTAAGTTCCTCTGTGGGGCATACCAGGAGAGGCGGTCCCGTAGGTACGAGGGTCCTAGGCCGTATAGGGCTTTGAAGGTTAAAACCAGCACCTTAAACCTGATCCTGTACTCCACCGGGAGCCAGTGCAGCTGGTATAGCACCGGATGAATGTGATCTCGCAGCGAAGACCCCGTAAGGAGTCTCACTGCAGCATTCTGCACCTGCTGGAGTTTCTGGGTCAGTCTCAAGGGCAGCCCCACGTAAAGCGAGTTACAATAATCCAGTCTGGAGGTGACTGTCGCGTGGATCACAGTGGCTAGGTCAGGGCGAGAGAGGTAAGGAGCCAACTGCTTAGCTTGGCGGAGATGAAAAAATGCCGCCTTTGTTATAGCTGCAATCTGCGCCTCCATGGAGAGGGAGGTATTGAAGATTACACCCAAACTCTTAACGGACGGTGCTGGCACTAATTGCACCCCCGCAAGAGATGGGAGTTGCCCCCTCAATCCCATATCGTCCCGTCCCAGCCAGAGGACCTCTGTCTTCAAAGGATTTAACTTCAACCGGCTCCCACGTAACCATCCAGCCACAGCTTCCAAGCATCTGATCTGTGTGTCTGGGGCCGAGTCAGGATGGCCATCCATCAACAGATAGAGTTGGGTGTCATCAGCATACTGAGGGCAGCCCAGCCCAAAACTCCGGACAAGCTGGGCGAGGGGGCGCATAAAGATGTTAAAAAGCATCGGGGAGAGTATTTCACCCTGGGGCACTCCACACACCAAGGAGTGGCGGGATGACAATTCCCCCCCAAGCGCCACCCTCTGTCCCCGACCAGAGAGAAACGAGCGCAGCCATTGAAAGACTGTGCCCTGGATCCCCACGTCGGCAAGGCGGTGGTCCAGGAGTTCATGATCTACCATGTCGAAGGCTGCTGACAGGTCTAGAAGAATCAGCAGCCCCAACCCGCTTCGATCCAGCTGCCTGCGGAGATCATCTGTTAGGGCGACCAGAGCCGTCTCGGTCCCATGACCAGCGCGGAAGCCGGACTGGAATGGATCCAGAGCCGATGTTTCATCCAGAAACCTACCAAGCTGTTCAGCAACTGCTCTCTCAATCACCTTACCCAGGAATGGAAGATTCGAAACCGGGCGGTAATTGGATAGATCTAAGGGATCTAATGATGTTTTCTTTAAAAGCGGGCGCACCACTGCCTCCTTCAGTTCCCCTGGGAATATCCCGGTGCCAAGGGACAAATTGATGATATCCCCCAGGGGGGCCCGCACCTCGTCTGGACACGCTCTAATCAGCCAGGACGGGCACGGGTTGAGAGGACAAGTGGTGGGCTTTCCAGCTCGGAGGAGTCTGTCCACATCAGCTGGGGATATCCGGTCAAAGTGGTCTAATACTGGACCCGAGGACAGTCGAGGAGCCTCCAGTTCCTTTATTGTATCCAATGTAAATTGGATCCAATGTAAACAATGTAAATTGGCAATAATCCAAAACACAGTTGCAAAGGAACCTGGTTCATGCTTAAAATACTGGTATATCCCCCACTTTATCTGTTGTCTCCAGTGCTTTTTTTCTCCCATATAATCTGGCATTCACTTCTATCAGGAAAAGTAAAAGAGACAGCATGGTGTAATGGTTACCATGCAGGACTAAGGCTGCATTCAGACATGGGTTTTATTGTATTAGATTTATCGATTATAATGCTAGTGCTGGGATAGACTTCCGGGGTGGCGCCACCGGCAATGGCGGACTCCCTCTGAACTGGAGGGACTAGCTCCGCGGAAAACGGGTCTACTCCGCTACGGCGAAGCGGGGACCCACTTAAAAATCACAGGCGGGTGAAGCCTGTGACCATGGGACTCGGCGGGCACCTTTAGCGCCCCCCCAACCCACTAAGGAACCCACTAACGGGCTCCGAAGTGAAGAGGGGGAAGTGGCGTGGTGCTGTGAGTCAACTGCTATTTCCGTGGAGCAAAGCCGCATAGCTGTTGCCGGAGAGCGCTGCCTTTTTCCTGGGACAATTTGGACTTTAAAATAAGCACCCGTGAGTACTTAGACTTTGAACAATTGGACATTAAATAAGGACTTGCGAGTAGGAAAGAATCGGACTTTAAAAATTTACTTGAATTTGGTACGGAACGGGAAGGTCTAAACAGGAAGTCATCCTTCCGTTCTTTTGTAAACAGAATAAAGCAAAGGCAACTTAAACTAGAGCTCAGAAAATCATTTTTAAAAGATTGGATTTCACCATTTAAAATTGTGGAACCCCCCTTCGACAGCAGGAGAAGGGGGGGATCTTTTTGGACTGTTTAAAGTGACTTTAAAGTAAAGTAACTTTCCTCCGTCCTGATCCTGGAGCGGGCTGTCAGGACTGACGTGTGAAGTTCATTAACCAAAGACAAGTGTTTTTGACAGATGGCTAAAAGAAGAGAAACCTAGTGATTCCACTGTTCCCTTTCGCATTTTAAAGGATTATATATGGACAAAGTATCTTAAAAAAGGAAACTTTGTTGCAAGAATAAATAGAAGTCTTCCCCCTAGGGGGAGCCTGCGAAATTGTAACTGTGAAACTGTAACTAACTCCAGGGAGTCGACAGCTGTTATAGATTACAACCGTGGGAACAAGTATCTGACCTTGTGGGACAATGTATTCAGAAGCCTTGTTGTATGCTCTCTATAAAACAAACGATCTACTGGAACAATTACACGAGGAGGTGAATGGGATGGCGACTTCGACTAGAAATTTTGAACAGGCAGTGGGAAACTTTGAACAGACAGTGGGAAAATATGTGGAGCCCACTCAGGATTTAAATCAGGAGTGTGTCTTGACAGAACAGGAGTTTTTGACATTAAATCAGGAGTGTGTTTTGACAGAACAGGCCCAACAGGAATATGATTTTTTTGGATTTGACAAATGAACTTGGAAAAAGCCATATCTGGAAAGGAAAAGTTCGGCTTGGTTTGGAAATGGGGGGCTGGATTTACCCCCCTATGCTGGGATGTTTGGAGTTTTCAAATATGGCAACGGGCCGTGAGATGTTTGGGACTGTGGGGGCTCTCAATTTTGGAGGGCCTTTGAAACATGCTTTTAAATACTACATGGAATTCACTGTTGAACATGGAAAAGGGGCTGATCTGTTGAGAAGGATTAAAAACATTGTCAAGCTGGAGTTACCACGAGCAAGAGACAAGGGAAAATACAGTTACAAATATGAAGAAGAGCCGCGGAAGGGTCATGGAAGAGACTTGAGGGCTTCGGACATAAGGTTGCCAGGTTAATGGGCTAAATTGACGGGAATAAGGACTGACAAAACCCGGAACCAGGAGGAAGGGACGCTGGATGAAGATTGGATCTGTTTATACCTTTCCCCCCCCTACTATTAGAATTGTCTTATAAAATTGATGAATGATAGGAAAATGCTGGAATGAAAATACTTGGCTTTAGTAAAGATGTTTAAAGAATTATGAAAGAATATTATGATTATAAGAAGTTGGTAAGGATAAGATTTAAGTTTTAAGTGTTAAGGTTTATTTTATTATAGAAAGATAAGGTCAAGGATTTGCTGGGATAATTAATAACTAGGATACAAAGACGGGAGGAGTAGGAGGTCTAAGAAAGAAGGTAATGACAGTTAAGGATTTGAAAATAATGAAATTGTTTTTAAATGTTTTTAAAGTTTTGTGATTTTTCCATTCTTCTTTTTTTTTTTCTTTCTTCCTGTCGTCTTTTTTCTCATTTGGAATTTTTTCTTATAACTATTTTTATTCTTTGTATTCTCTTCTGCTTCTATTTTATTTTATTTTTCTCTCTTCTTTTTTGTAACATTCTGAAAATCTTAATAAATATCATATATATATATATATATATATATATATATATATATATATATATATAAAATGCTAGTGCTGGGATACGGCCCCCAACTTTGTCACATGAAATTACAGTGCAAAACTCCTATAATTTCCCAAGATATCAGGGTTGCAAATGGTTGTTTTTTGTTTTTTTCTGGGAAAAATTAACATGAAATTGAGTGCTAAACTTCCACTAGTGGTTTTTATGCTGTGTGGAACATCACATCAACCACATAAATTAACAAAGAAGAAAATGTTGGAAAGATGGGGGAAGGTGTCATTTGAATGCAGCCTAAGAGTGGGGAAACCCAAGTTCAAATCCCTATTCAGCCACAGAGCCCACTGGATGACCTTGAAATAGTAGCTCTCTCAAAGCCTGACCTACCTTACACGGTTATTTTGAAGATAAACTATGTGATGAGAATTATGTATGCCACTTTGAGTTCATTGGAGGAAAGACGGAATATAAATGTAGTAAATAAAACAAAAACAAAACATTCTTTGAGGACAACTGCTGGCTCCTATTCTACTAGCACCATCCACTCAGTATGAGAAATACATATTGTTGTAAGTTTCTTTTGGGGGGGAGCCCCCCCTAAAACCCAAGAAATTAATGAATGACAGGATCTAGCTAATATTTGGAGTATTGAAGGGAAAATTCCAGACCAGTGGAAAAATACAAGCTAAGCTTCATTTCCAAGCCAGGGTCTCACCTGCTATAGAGGTGTTAAAGTAACAAAAGGTACTGATGGCCCATGTTAAGGAGGAATCTTTAGGCCTGGGCAGACAGCGGTTGCCAAGTCCGCTCTCCTTCCTGGGGGGGGGGGAGTGTTGCGGGAGGGCACCCGGGACCTCCCAGTGACCTGGCCGTGGGTGGAGGGATGCCGCCCGCATCATAGGGACTCCTGCTCACATCACTCCCCCTGGCTGGCCAATGAGGTTGGTGGGAGGGTTGGCTGCCTTGTACCCGGACTCCACTTTAATCTGGTTCCAGCTTTTGGAGAGGCATTGTTGGCATGATTGCCCCCACCCTGTGGCAATCAGCATAGCCAACAAAATTGTGAATTGTGTGGTGGCACAGAAGGTGCAACTATTGAATGGTCGGGTGACACAGTTCCCCACCATTACTTTTGACCAGGAGGCCTTGTTTCGCAATGATGGTGTTCACCTTTCTGATATGGAAAATATTTGGCTGGTTGATATTGAGGGTGTTGGCGGTGAGCCTTTGGGGCTCGAGTGGCAGTTAGGCATTGGGTAAGCCTTGTTTATGGGAGGGGAGGTTGTTGCCTCCACCTGCCCCTCCACATTAAGGGTATCCTGCTAAAGGGATCCGGGGGTATGGATCCTGACTGAAACCTGGGCATGGGCTAGGGCCATGCCATGACCCCATCGGGGACCCTGGGGGTGTTATTAATTGATGTATATCATAGGGTTCCCCCTACAGGTGGTTTACCCTTAGCAGACTCCCTGCAGACAGGCAGGAGTCAGGACATAGTCCGGTTTCACCCAATGCCAAACCAAACCACTCTACATCTGTAACGAATGAAGTTGTGGCCTATTTTATCTCATTAATCTAAAAATTCGTGTCCACGTGTTTATTAAGAATTCAGCCAGTTATAAAAACAATTAGAATTTGGTCAGAGGGTGTTTTCAGTCAGCTCCAGGAATCTTTTGAAAGTACTGATTGGATTTGAAAGTACTGATTGGAGCGTGTTTGAACATCAAGATCTGCACAGATACACACACGCTGTACTTTCTTATATTAAAGTGTGCACCGATAATGTAATAATGGAGAGGTGTATTAGAGTCTATGGGAACAGCAAACCGTGGATGACTGCTGAAGTAAGGTCACTCCTGAAAGCTTGGGATACTGCCTTCAAGGCAGGGAACATAGATATATACAGAGGGGCTAGAACAAAGCTCAGGAAAGGCATTAAGGTGGCAAAACAACAATATAAGCCTATGGTGGAGAATTGGCTAGCCGATAACAACACGAAACAAGTGTGGCAGGGACTGCAGCATCTAACCAATCATAGGCCTCCTGATATGTTTCTGTTGTGCCAAAAGGTTTTCTTGACCTCTCAAGGCCTTCAAAATGTGTCCCTCAATAAATAATAATAGAAAAAAATGATTATGCTCATGTTCCACTCACCAGTCACTCCCAGTTAGGCCCTTGAGGATTGATCAGGGGTCAATGTGGCTCTCAGCCTGAAGAAGGCTAGCCATCTCTGTTTTATTCTTATTCTTAGGTTGAAAGACTCTTAATTACTACACAGAACATGCACTTTCAAAATACCAAACAGTAAAGTGACCGAATTACTTATATGGATTTCAACTATCTAGCTTGGGTAGCATTTGCTTGCACATCTTTATTTTTTTTGCAAACAAATCTGGTGCCTGCAGTTCTTCTTCTCTTGGTATTTTGCATTTGATATTCATTTTTAATTAGAAGTACTTCTATTCTTTCACGGCTTGTTAACACTTTCATTTGGGAAGCTCAGCTTTCATTAGCCATGTGAATAATCACTATTCATTGCAGTAAAGTCCATTTCTTGCAATAACCTTGCTCTGACCTGATTACCCGTTAAACTACAAAAAACAGTGTCTAATTAGCCCATCAGTTCATGTTCAAATTCACATGACCTAGCTTCATTAGAAAAGGTCTGTAACATAAATGTCTACGGTCTCCCCTGACTACGTCTAAGGAAAACATTTCTTAGCCCTGATATGCCTGCTGGATCATACTAGGAAAAATTGTAGCACTGCAGCCATCCCTTCACTGCCCTATCAGATTCCACCTGGAAAAGTGTTTCCAATGGCTTTGTTTAGTTATAACTGCCACCACTGTGGATAAATATAAGAAACATATATAATGATGGGTTCTGAAGAAAAGAAATGGTTTCCTTCTTTCTTTTCTTTTTGGTTTCCTGGAGTGAACAAGTTGTTTCTTTCATTCTTTTCTTGTGGGCTTCCTGGAGGCAACTGGCTTTCCTTTGATTCAAAACTACCTGATTTACAATGAGGATGTGTAACCGAGTGATCACTTAAGAGACTCTCTAGCAGGCAATCCAAACCCTGAACACAATCACTTGGGGGTAGTTACCAGAAGTGTTGGGAGCTTGCCATATGACTGAGCCCCAACAGGAAAAAAGGCAGGGGTATAAGTAAATAAATATATAAGAAGATGTGATGGTGATGATTATCTTGATTTAAAGAGGATAAAAGGTCAGCAAGTGATACAGCGTACACACATATTACAGAAATAAAAACCATATTGAAAGATATGGGGGAGGGAACACAACATAAATTCTACATTTCAGAAATGCGCTTGTTTTCCTTCATTCCACTCTTTTCTACAAAAAAAAATCTCTTATTATTACACGGCATGAATACTTATTAGAAAAGCTTTATTTAGTTCTTAGAAATAATATGAATTGCTGAATTCAATTAGGTACTTTCAAGAAAGCTAATATCCTTAATCCCTTTGTGTTCAGCTCTTTAAATGGTTGATTGAAAGTTCTGAGAATGCTTAAATATACACCTGCTGTCTCTCCTTCTGAGACCTTGAGTGTCAAAGCTTGATTCTACAGACTGTTTTTTCATACTTCGCTTTAATACTTGAAACAGTTGGAGATGATAGGTCTTTTTCTCTCTCTCCAAACTTCCCAAACTTGGGGAAAATGTCTGCATTGAGTAAGCAAATCCAAGTTAAGCATTGCTAAGGAAACAGAGTAATGGGATTGGGAGCAGTAGTTGTGTGTTACACTTCAGGGAGGCTTTTCAATGAGGTCTTTTCTTAGCTCTTTGACAAATAATAAAGCCAATCCACTATGAGAATGTTCCTAGAAGGGACCATGTTGTACAACTCACAAGCTAAGGCTGCGTATATTTAAAGCAAATTTTAAGCATGCACTCACAGATCCTGGGAACTATCGTTTTAATAGGCTGCTGGGAATTGTAGCTCTCAGAGTGGTAGTTCCCAGGATTCTTAGGGGAAGAAAAGGTGCTTTAAATGTATGGTGTGCACACAGTCAGAATCCGTTTAAAGCACCTTTTATTCCCTCCAAAATCCTGGGAACTTATACTCCTGGGTAAAAGCAAAACTAAACCAATTAAACCAATGACCTAACAATAGGTTGTCTTATCGCCAGTATGTATGGAAGTGTGTAATGTTGCATTGCTCTTTTATATCTGAACTTTTGCTGTTCAGTTCTCTCTCCATTTTGGGAGTCAAGATGTTCAGGTGTCCACATGTCCTGTAAACATGAGACTTGGTGTAGACATATCATTTAACCCTGGTTTACATTTAAATATTCTGAATGTATTGGCAAACCATTGTGCAGTCTGATAAGAGAAGCATCCTCCTTTGACTTGTCTTCCTTCTTTATAATGTTACGAGTTAGTGGGGGAACAGGGATCCCTCAGTTCCCTCGGTGCCAGATTTCCACCTCTAGATTATTGGGTGCTGGGGTTTAATCAGAGCCATAGCTGTCAACTTTCAGATTTGAAAATAAGGGATCAGCAGCCTCAAAAATAAGGGATCAGCAGCCTCACCTGTCCCAGGGACAGTCTACAGGATATCTAACAATCCAGGATAGCAGCAGGAAACGACGGTGCTGGAATAAGGGAATTTCCGGCAAAAAAAGGGAAGGTGTACAGCTATGATCAGAGCTGACAGGCTGCAGCTTGTTTTAGTGCCAGACAGAGGGCAGAGGGAGATGATGGCCCTGACATTAAGCCATCTACAATACAAAAAACCGTACAGGTAACTGAGGAGGAAGTTGTCACGGTAACGTGGGTGTGGTGTAACAAAGGAAAATCATCACATTTTAAAACTAAGGTTAGAATAGCAGGGAGAAAGGGAGGAGTTGCTTGGCAAGGGGTTTTCTGGGAAGGAGAAGCAGGAAAGAGGTAGAACTTGTGGGGGCTGAAGTTAAGAACCA
Source organism: Podarcis pityusensis (assembly GCF_964106645.2). Classification (NCBI taxonomy): domain Eukaryota; kingdom Metazoa; phylum Chordata; class Lepidosauria; order Squamata; family Lacertidae; genus Podarcis; species Podarcis pityusensis. The sequence continues at coordinate 42,924,029 of NC_138027.1, forward strand.
CCTGAAAGTGGGTCAGAGTTATGGAAATTTATTGGATTCTGATGCTGCACTGCTGTGGGGAACAAGCCCCACTCGAGAGGTACTGCTGTGAACTCTTTTCCTCCATCAAGACCCAGGTGTATAAAATAAACCATATCTCTTAAAACACTGCAGTCTCTGCCATGCCTGAATTCTCAATAGGAAAAAATGGCCCTGAGTGAATGCCTGGAACTCCCTGTAATCTTGCTATGGCTTGGCAGAGATTGGGGGTGGCACGAAAACTCTGTAATGATATGAAGAGAAGAAGATCTGCTAGATAAGAGCATGGAACCATTTAGTACAGAGTCCCATTTCTAACAGCAGTCAGCCAGATGCTTCTGGGAAGGCAGCAAGCATGGCATGAAGACTCAGAAAGTGTCCAGAAAGTGGGAGAAGCAACAAGAGGAACAGCCATTTTAGATCTGGTCCTAACCAATGTTGATGACCTGGTTAGTGGGGTAGAAGTGGAAGGATCATTAGGCGCGAGTGATCATGCTCTTCTGAAGTTTACTATACAGCGGAAAGGAGCAGCCAAGCATACTAGGACTCAATTTCTTGACTTTAAGAAAGCCGACTTCATAAAACTTAGGGAAGTGCTGGGTGAGATCCCATGGACAGTAATACTAAAAGGAAAGGGAGTTCATGATGGCTGGCAGTTTGTTAAGAGGGAGATAGTAAGAGCACAACTTCAGGCAATACCAATGAGACGGAAACATGGAAGGTGCCTAAAGAAGCCAGGGTGGCTATCTAAGGAACTTTTAACTGAGTTAAGATTAAAAAAGGATGTGTACAAAAAATGGAAAAGGGGGGAAACCACCAAAGAGGAATTCAAACAAATAGCCAGCACGTGTAGACACAAAGTCAGAAAAGCTAAAGCACAGAATGAACTCAGGCTTGCTAGAGAGGTTAAAAGCAACAAAAAAGGCTTTTATGGGTATGTTCGTAGCAAAAGGAAGAACAAAGAAACAGTGGGGTCACTCTGAGGAGAAGATGGTGAAATGCAAACAGGGGACACAGAAAGGGCTGAACTCCTCAATGCCTTCTTTGCCTCAGTCTTCTCCGATAATGAAAACAATGCCCGACCTGAAGAATTTGGAGCAAATGATTCAGCAGAGGAAACACAGCCCAGAATAGCTAAGGAGATAGTACAAGAATACTTGGCTAGTCTAGATGTATTCAAGTCTCCAGGGCCAGATGAACTGCATCCAAGAGTATTAAAAGAACTGGCAGATGTGATCTCAGAACCACTGGCAGTCATCTTTGAGAATTCCTGGAGAACAGGCCAAGTCCCAGCAGACTGGAGGAGGGCAAATGTTGTCCCTATTTTCAAAAAGGGGGAAAGAGAGGACCCAAATAATTACCGCCCAGTCAGTCTGACATCAATACCAGGGAAGATTCTGGAGCAGATCATTAAGCAAACAGTCTGTGAGCACCTAGAAAGGAATGCTGTGATCACCAATAGTCAGCATGGATTTCTGAAAAATAAGTCATGTCAGACTAACCTGATCTCGTTTTTTGACAGAATTACAAGCCTGGTAGATGAAGGGAACGCAGTGGATGTAGCCTACCTTGATTTCAACAAGGCATTTGACAAGGTGCCCCATGATATTCTTGTAAAGAAGCTGGTAAAATGCGGTCTTGACTATGCTACCACTCAGTGGATTTGTAACTGGCTGACTGACCAAACCCAAAGGGTGCTCATCAATGGTTCCTCTTCATCCTGGAGAAGAGTGACTAGTGGGGTGCCACAGGGTTCTGTCTTGGGCCCGGTCTTATTCAACATCTTTATCAACGACTTGGATGATGGACTCAAGGGCATCCTGATCAAATTTGCAGATGACACCAAACTGGGTGGGGTGGCTAACACCCCAGAGAACAGGATCATACTTCAAAACGACCTTGACAGATTAGAGAACTGGGCCAAAACAAACAAGATGAATTTTAACAGGGAGAAATGTAAAGTATTGCACTTGGGCAAAAAAAATGAGAGGCACAAATACAAGATGGGTGACACCTGGCTTGAGAGCAGTACATGTGAAAAGGATCTAGGAGTCTTGGTTGACCACAAACTTGACATGAGCCAACAGTGTGACGCGGCAGCTAAAAAAGCCAATGCAATTCTGGGCTGCATCAATAGGAGTATAGCATCTAGATCAAGGGAAGTAATAGTGCCACTGTATTCTGCTCTGGTCAGACCTCACCTGGAGTACTGTGTCCAGTTCTGGGCACCACAGTTCAAGGAGGACACTGACAAACTGGAATATGTCCAGAGGAGGGCAACCAAAATGGTCAAAGGCCTGGAAACGATGCCTTATGAGGAACGGCTAAGGGAGCTGGGCATGTTTAGCCTGGAGAAGAGGAGGTTAAGGGGTGATATGATAGCCATGTTCAAATATATAAAAGGATGTCACATAGAGGAGGGAGAAAGGTTGTTTTCTGCTGCTCCAGAGAAGCGGACATGGAGCAATGGATCCAAACTACAAGAAAGAAGATTCCACCTAAACATTAGGAAGAACTTCCTGACAGTAAGAGCTGTTCGACAGTGGAATTTGCTGCCAAGGAGTGTGGTGGGGTCTCCTTCTTTGGAGGTCTTTAAGCAGAGGCTTGACAACCATATGTCAGGAGTGCTCTGATGGTGTTTCCTGCTTGGCAGGGGGTTGGACTCGATGGCCCTTGTGGTCTCTTCCAACTCTATGATTCTATGATTCTATGATTCTAAGACTCCCCCCCCCCAAAAAAAAATCCTCTGAGAGGATATCCCAATTTGTTTTTGAACAGCTGGTATTTCATTTCTTGTGGCAAAGAACTCCACATGCTAATCATACAGTGTATCAAGTAGTATGACCTTTCTGTTATCACTAAGCTTATTGCCAGTTAATTTCCACTAGTCCCCATTTATTTTCAGAGACTGGGATTTTTTCTGGAATATCGCTGGAATATCACTCTCACACAATGAAGTAGAAAGGGAAATTTGTTTCTACGTTATCTCAGGTAGCACTATTTCAGTGTCCCAACCTTTCAAAGAGGTTGAGCACTGCTGAGCTGGAATGGGCAACTTTACAACAACTCCTTAATAAGTTTACTCCATTCTGCTCAATGGTACTTATACCTGAGGAAGTGGAGTGAGAATTGTACCCTTTAAACCACATTGCTGCCTCAAGTAGCTCCCTATCTCTCTCTGTAACATTGCTAAAACTGCTCTTTAAGCAATTCCTTTAACACTTTTCTCCCACTGGACACCTCCCACACCTTGAATGATTCAGGTTCTCCCTAACTATACCAATTCCTCTGTCTTTTTATTTATTTGTGCCCTTTGGCCACCGTATATCAATCACTTGAAATAATTAGAGGTTAAGTACTGAGACGCGGGTGGTGCTGTGGGTTAAACCACAGAGCCTAGGGCATGCCGATCAGAAGGTCGGCGGTTCAAATCCCCATGACGGGGTGAGCTCCCGTTGCTCGGTCCCTGCTCCTGCCCACCAGCAGTTCAAAAGCACATCAAAGTGCAAGTAGATAAATAGGTACCGCTCTGGCGGGAAGGTAAACAGCGTTTCCGTGCACTGCTCTGGTTCGCCAGAAGCGGCTTAGTCATGCTGGCCACATGACCCGGAAGCTGTACGCCGGCTCCCTCGGCCAATAAAGCGAGATGAGCGTCGCAACCCCAGAGTCGGTCACGACTGGACCTAATGGTCAGACAGTGGCTCAACCACACACCTTCACACTGGATGAAAAGATAAGTGAACAAACCCTATTCTGGAACAGAGCCATAGACTGTTTGGAGATGTGCTGAGAACTTCAATAGAGCTCTGAGAAAGATAACTGATACGTGCACAAATATGTGATGGTGCATTCTTCCCACTTGAGTTTTGAGGAGCTTCATCTGATGGAGGGGAGATAAAAGCTGTGGCCATGTTAGAGTGTTTGGGAGAAGTTATTTAGGGAAACATCAGGGACAGCTACTTTTACCTGTCTATTCACAATGTCTATATCAATGGAGGAGGAGCCTTTTCCAGAGGCAATGAGATGGATGTAAATATGATTGTTGGTGTATAGGTACTCACTAACCAGAGTTAGTGTAAATTACAGTCTACTTCAATCCATGGGTGGTATCCAACAAAGTCATTCCATTAATTGAATGATTCTACTTCCGCAACAGAACTTCCCCTCCCTCTCCTCTCTCCCTGCACCCCTGTGCCCTCCCAAAATCTGTTCCAGAGGGTTGGGGGAACCACCAGAACAGATTGAGGTGCTACAGGGGGCAAACCCAGAGAGGACAGGGAGGACAAGTGCCTTTTTACAGCCAGAAGTCCCTGCACTCATGGAACTACTTCACTGGATACCTTCCCCGCGTTTTTAATTTTGCTTTGTGGCTGATCACACACTCTATTCTGGCTAATCAGATGTAACAACTAACTATCGTTGAAGTTCCTTAATAATATGAGAGTTCAGCTTTTATTTGAACTGAATGGTAAAAAGAAACAGTGAAAGGAAAAGGTGTGGACTTTCCAGCAATTGGAAATCATTTGGGTGTGGGTCTTTAAAAATATAACCATGCCACACTTAACAACATCTGCAGCCAGCCTTAGAGAACAAGTGCTCCAGACTCAAGCATACTAATGCAGTGATTGCATGTGGGTGAAGTTTTAAAGATCTTTTTAATAGCATTTCATATCCTAGAGTGCACCTGCTCTCTAATCTTGCCTTGTTGAACTCATTTTACACTATATTTATATTCCTATTTAATTTTTGTGCAGTCTATCAGCAGTTCCTTCTCTGTGTGTCACAGAGCAAATTAGTATGATTTAATCCACCATGTATCCAGTTTGGCTTCCACCACTTTATTTGAAATAGTGAACTAAAACTAATGTTATATCTCGATGACTTTATGACTTAATGACTCCTGAATATTTAAAGCTTTAATATATTTCTCTAGTGTTTTTATTATTGTTATGTCGCTGAACCACAACAATTCAATAAGTATTCTGAAAGATTATGGAAAAAAGACCACCTGGTAATAGCTAAACCCCTACTCAGTCAGAGCTTTTATGCCATTTCCTGCATAACTAATTCATTTATTATCTTTTGATTTAAAAAACGTAAAATGATATTTTAGTATTTTAGTATATTCATATTCTACGTGTTTATAGCACCTGTCTTCCAGATTTCTATTGATTTCTTTCCTAGCTTGGTGCCTCTACAAATCACAGCCACATTTCCAAAACATCTAAATATATAGCTGTGGAAAAGAGGTGATATAGTATTCCAGGAAGACACACTGCACTCATAATTACATGGGCAAATCCAACTTGCTGGTTTTGCTCCATAAAAAAGGACACATTTGTATAAATGTACCCAGCAATTTCAAACAAGTTACTTAAAAGCACTAACCACTGAAGTCTTTTTACTTGTACATAAATATTCTCAAATCGTTACATCTGCAAATATAAATATAAGGCAATCACATAGGAATTTTTTTTTTTTAATAACTCTGACATTGCTTTAATTATTCCAGGAAACATTTTTTTTCCATTTCTTTTAATTGCAAGCTGAACGAAGCATTTGGTATTTTATGCCTAATAAATTATAACAAATTTAAATTTTAGGCCTATATATGTTTTTAGGGAAACAACAACAAATGGATCTACTACACCATACAGATGATTTTCTGTAGATCATAAGGGGAAAAAGATTGTGGGCATGATTAAGCCAAAGTATACTAAAATCCTATTGATATCAAAATCAATAGAATTAGCTTCATTCTCCCAAATAATTTGTATATGCATAGATTTGAATGACAAATTAAGAATAAAACTTAAGAACAAGTTACTGTATTAAAATGAATAAAAAAAGGAAGTAGTGAGTTCACATACTGCAATACAATGCTCATGAGATAACAACAGTCAATACTAGAAAGTGCTTTCCTTAATTCCTTACTAATAAGTAACTGTTGAACATATAACAATGTGATTTATGTTAGAAACAACAACATGACTGCAATTAGGCCTAAGCATAGATAGATGAGGACCATCAGCATACAGCCTTATTTTCCTTCCACTTTAGCTTGCTACTAACAATGGATGAATAGGGAATTCTGTCAGCTTGAATGAGATATTAGTCAGCCATTGTGAGCAGCATAAAAGAACACTACGAAAAGGTAAATTTACCCACCTATCATCAAGCTGTAATTATTGTGCATCTACAACACATTTCCAGGAATGAATGCCCATTCTTGCAGTACCACTTTGGGAATTTTGTGCATGTGTGGGAGAAGGCAATGCTTTGCCTAGGCAAAGATTTTTATTTTTAAATAAAGCAGGTCACTAAATTTGCATTTTTATAAAATATAATTATTCTCCCATGAGTATTAGTTTTTTAAAAGATCTGATTGATTTGTCTGAATCTAGTTAAAACTAGTGCCTGGGGTTAATCTGGACTCTGCCAGACCTGCAGAACTATCATCTATAGCAAATTTCAAGCTCACAGTAGAGAAGCCATGAAGGATCAAAATGAATGAAACATAGAACTCTCTGTCATTGCGGCTTGGAACTTTCTGCTGAATTTAACTGAGTGCTATGTGAGACCTTGGCATCCTGGATAATAAGATTAGAAGGAAGCATCATGCTGTCAGCATAATGAGAAGCTACCAACATGTAGACAACTGTCATGGTACCAAAATAAATGTGAGACTATAACATGTTTTGGAAAGGCAGTGCTGGAGTGCGCCCAAGTGCTCTGTGCAAAGAACTGCTGATAAACAAGAGTCCAGATCGATTATGGTAATTCATAGTCTATGTTTTATGTGACTTAACCCACTTAAGTAATGCAAGCAAAAGGTGGAAGTCCTTTCTCCAGTCTAGTTTCTGATCAATGTAAAAAGTGAAAGGAGCATCATTTCTTCTCCCACCTCCACCAATGCCTGATGTTTATCCAACTCTTGTTTCAACTAGCTGAAAACAACAAGATCGGGCCTACTATGAACTTCATTCCAAAATGCTTAGGTGTTAGAGAACTTAGAACTTCTGTATTTCAACCAGCTGAGCTTCAGGAAGTTAGAAGAAGACTCCGTCAACCTATGTCGCTTCCTCTGATTTATCACTTTGTCAATACCATGATTAGTTTATGACATTATTAAAACAAACATATATTCTATTATGTTTCCAAAAGCATAGAAATTAATATGCTTTTAAAGTGGCTTTATTCTCTGCCAATTTCTGGTATCACAATCTTGCATGAATGAAGCATTGTGTCTTAAATGAAGCACTGCGCAGGGGAGTTCTGCCAGCCCTGCCAGTGGGTGCCCCAGGACACCCACCCAAAAAGCAGGTGGGTGGAAACTACTGCTGACGGTATCCCTGAAGACACCGTTGATATGTGGCAGTTGGGGTGTAGGGAATGAGCCTGCACTGGAACTGTTGACTCAGTCAGTGCTGATCCTGGGAGCAGGCATAGATCTTACATCACTTCAATATATAATATTTTCAACTGTGCACAATTATTTTCAATATACTCGACAAAAAAATTCCACTCCTCCTTAAATACCTGTTCTTCTACAGAGATAGTATTTTTAAAAAAATCTTATTTGTAAACCGCTTTGAGGTTTTTTCTATAATCAAGCGGTATGAAAATGGCATGTAAAACACTTATTGTTTTACTTGGCATTATTAGATACATATATGAAATATGCCCTGTACCCTACCATTATTTGTATGCAGCGGGCAGCCCATTTCTGAAACATTTATGGTGCTTTTGTAGGATACCAGGAGACAGACAGACAGACAGACAGATGATAGATAGACAGATAGATATATCATTACACATTTCATTATCAATATATATTATCATTATCAATATATATTTCATTATCAGCAAGCTGTATTTGAGGATAGCCCTTCAGATAATCAATTGTATGATTTCGCATTAACCCTTTGAACCCAAAAGCCTCTCAGAGGATAAAAGTTTAGTAGTAAATGAACCTGCATGGTTTTGAATTATTTTACATTTAAAATATGGAATTCTTATTTTCATCCATCATTAACCTAATTGAACTCATTTAAACATGCAGATTGTGGCACTGAACTTTCATGTTTGCAGACACTCTTTACTGCTTACTGTATCTTCTAAGTTTCTTTGTTTTGAGCATTCATTAGTTTGAAAGGTTGAAATAAGATAAATTTGATTATAGTGTTTACGTTATAATTCAGACAGATAATTATAATTATTTCTGAATTTGAATATTTAAAGGGAAAAATTCATTGTTCTTGGATACTTCTCATTTACTTTTGAAAAGACTGATTTCTTTGGTCTACCACATTAAAAAATTGTAACCAGAAAAGTAAACTTCATGGGGAGTCATAATACAAAGCTCAGTATTATTGATTTTGTTTCAGTTTTCCTATTGATGCCATCTTAAGCATTGGCCCCATAAGAGATATTTATACAATTTTGAATAATTGCATTGCTTAACTTTCCTATAGCACCATGAAATCAAAGTGCTACTAGAGCTTACATGGCTATAAATGTACACTGGTTGTGATTAGATTATTGACAGTTTTATAGCACAGATGCTCTTTAATCACAATTAAGAGTTCACTTTAAGGGGCCAGGGAGCATATAGAACTTGAATAATTCATTTTTATGTATGCTGATCTTTCAGCTTTGCAATGACCATTCCTCCACTCAAGGCAAACTGCTTTTCATAGATTAAGCTTGTGCTGTAGCCAGTCAATTGACATGGTTCCAGCTGTTGCTAACTGAGCTTATCCAGGCTTTCCTTGTAACCACCAAATGGTTTGTGAAATTATCACATCCTACTTTAAAATGTTCCTAGCTACTAAACTGTATGTTGTTTTTTCTACTTTGTGGGCTTTTCTACCTTTATTAGCTGAAACTAGAGCACTATATGAATAGGTACCAAACTGAGACAGCACATCTGCAAAATATTTTTCAAAAAAGATCAGAACTATTGATTTATGCTGAACACACTCCCTTGCATTTTGGAAGTTGCAGCTGCTAAGCAGCTCTGTCTTGCACCTAGGCTGTGCTCTGCAAATCACTGTGCCAACTGGCCAAGCAAGAGTTTGCAGAAGCACAATAAAGGAAGCAAATCAACACATACACTAGCTGTTTTTTGTAATAGGATTTAAATCTGCTCTCACTGTCTACTACAGGACTATGGAGATAAGTAAATGCCTTTCTTTCTACAAGACCCCTTTCCACACAACCACCCTAAGTATTTGAAGTTAGTCACTCCTTAGGTCTGTTGAGAACAAAAGTACTAAGTTAATCAACAGCTATTTGCACACAGTACTCCTTTTGTGCTCAGTACTTTTGCAATGGCAGTGGTGGCCAAGATCAACCTGAAAGCACCAACTTCCACTTTTCATTCTGCCCCAATGGCTGGGAAGCATGCGCTTCTCCATAAGAAGTGTTTGGTTTTCCTATTCACAAGATTGGAGGAATGTTATATTAAACTGTCTAATATATAGGACCATAGGAGCCATAGGTGCTTCGGTCCCCACAATAAAATCTTTAAAGGGGCTGGGCATTCCCATTCAAATGGTGTGTGTTATGTGTTGACATGGGTGGCACTGTGGTCTAAACAAGTCGGCGGAAGGTCGGTGGTTCAAATCCATGTAATGGGGTGAGCTCCCGTTGCTCTGTCCCAGCTTCTGTCAACATAGCATTTTGAAATAGGTACCGCTGCGACGGGAAGGTAAACGACATTTCCGTGCACTCTGGCTTCTGCCATGGTGTTCTGTTAACCATCCAGGGGTCCTTTACCCTTTCTCCCTCTTTTATGTGTTTGATTATGTGGGGCAGGGCTTACCTGGGCACCCACAATATTTTATTCAAGTTGGCACTCCTACATAGGATGGTCCAAGTAAAATGGTCCTCATTTGCCAAGTGGTAGGGTGAATCAAGTGTATTTGTATGTTAATGTGGTCTCCTGTATAGTGGCTTACCAAGTCATATATATATATATATATATATATGTGGCAGAAACAATAGGCATCAATTACAGCCATGGATATAAGCTGCATTTCAAAAAAGGCATTTGATACTGTGTGGATTTTTTAATTTTTATCTTAGGCACTTTTCAAAAAATTCCCAAGACATTAGCATTAATGTAAAAACAAATTTAGAGCAGGCTTCCAAACTTGCTGTGACAAGGCTTTCTTTCTTCTGCTAAATATCTCTGAACCAGTGAAAAGTTATTTGTGGAGCAAACAATGAGAATTCTGGCATTTGTTAATGCAAAGGAATTGGTGATGTTATAGATCAATATTATTCTTTGAGACATTGTTTTAAATATATTGACCATGTCTGGTGTCCTCTACTTCTGTATCCACGATATCCTTTACTTCTGCACCTACAATATCATGTCAAACTGCTTTGTGACTAAACTGAGGTGAAGAGAGGTCTACAAATGCTGGGAAAATGGGAAGTTGTCTTTTGTATTATACTAGTAGCTCCCAAAAGAACTATCTAATAGTGGTGCTATTTTGACAAAAGTAGCTCACTAAAGTTCTTCAGCGATTTTTATTTTAATGTGAAATAATACAATGACTACTAGTTCTGAGAAGAAATATCCCAATAGTTTAAACTGTGCTGGCCAATGTGGTGCCCTCCATATATTGTTGGATCCCAATTCCTCTCAGCCTCAACCAGTAGGTCAGTGGTCAGGGATGATGGCAGTTGTGGCCAAATAGGATTTACAAGATTTACAAGATTTACAAGAACATGAGCCAAACGTTTATACAAACTTTTGAGTGAACAGGGTGATTGCCGATATTTCCACAGTGCCTGGCAATCGGTCATGCTGGTTGGGACTGATGTGAGTCTCAGTCTAACAACATGTAGAGGGTCACAGGTTAACCAGCCTTGATTTACAGCATTAGGCAAGTATTACAGCTTGTAGGATTAATGTAATGTAATGTAATGTAATGTAATGTAATGTAATGTAATGTAATGATGTGCATCTCTCTGTGTGTACACATACACATTTATACAAACACACACCACAAGGTGCTTGAAATATGAGAAGAAAATACTAATAAAAATGACAAAGTTTTTTCTCTTAGGCATTGTTCTTTTCTGATCAATACTGTAGCAAGGTATTTTGGGCTATAGAATCTTGCAAACAAATCAGTATACCCCCAAAATATTATTTTTAAATTTCTAATAAATAGTAACAAATAAGCTGCTTTTCTAAACTATAGGCATGATGTTGAAAACCAATCATAATAACTAGCCATCCTATTCAGCTTGTTATGAAAGACCACCATTTCATAGCCCATACTAGGAAGTCTCCAGTAAACATTCTGAACAAGAACTATATTCAGTGTTCATATGGTAAAGATATCCATATTGAACCTGAATATGTATTGCAGACGTGGTCTCAGCATTGATGCCATCAAGAAACCCTATTTTGGCATAGATTATTGCCAAAATTCAAGTTAAGGATTAAGAATCCTGCTGGATACCAATCCAGGCCTACTAATCTGCAACAATGTTAGGTTTCTTTAAAATGGAAAGAATTTACTAATAGAAAATTGAAATAATTAATCAAACCTCCCTTTGGAACAGAAGCAATACTTATTTTATGCATACACTACAAACATCAAAGGCATAAATATTTTACTTACAATGTATTTCTAGAACTTGCATTGCTATCTGGGGTGTAGAGTTCAAAGATTCGTGATCTACTCTGCAACTTACGACTGCGCCATCATCACTGCGATCTGCTTTGAAATTCATTGTGCTGCTGACAGTAAACGTTTTCCGATTTGCATCCTCTTCTTTTAAATATTTAACATCTGCAAAAATAAAGTTTGCTCTAGTTTAGCACCATGGTTTGGTATAATAAAGGGGGAAAGAAGACTACAATACATGAAACCATTTTAAATAGCAAATGATAAATGCACCTTTCATCATGTTTGCTCACTCTGAAAGCAAACAAAGTTCTATTTCCAGACATTCCATTATTTGTCTTACAAAACTACCAATGCTGTCATTCCCAAATGTACACAGACACAGATGGGAAAAGCAATTTCAATATCAACCAAAAGGCAGAACTGTCAGAATAGGATTCTATTCCTCATTATCTCTGATATAACTAGATTACAATCCAAATAGTCTTCCCCTGAAGCCCATTAAAGAAACATAATATCTCTTCCCCCACCTTTAAATCACCTGATTAGGCTTTTTTATTCATTCTTTTCTGAAAGCTTAGTCCAAAAAACAATACTTTAAAGAGAAATCAAAGGTAAGTGTCTAAAATATGTTTCTAAAATATAAGTTTGCTAAACAAAATGCTGACAATTATTTGCTTCATCTTTGTTACTAAAAGGTTTTGCAAAACAGATGGTAAAGTGAGGAATAATTAATATTCATTTTTTCTCTTCGGTTCAGTTTTGTTTAGTGTTGACATAACCGCCCTCCATGCAAACTCCCCCCCCCCAAACCCTTGCATAACATGCTTTGCAGGCCATGAAAGAAGGGAGTAGGGGTGAATTTTGAGGGCAAGTGCATAAAACTCTGGCAGGCTGGGCAGATCACCAATTGAAGAATCAAAAATTGATAGGCCTCCACAGTATGAAAAAGAAGAGGTCTCCAATATCTACAGGCATCCTGTCTTCATGTTGATAAATCAAGAAAAAAATGTACTTAACATTTCTAAAGGGATCGATCACCTCACAGTTTAAACTAGCCCACCAAAATCAGAAGTGAGCTTTTAAGACTATGAACTTGGAGTATGAAGTAAGCCATATCCTTCCTGCTTCTTCAAGAGTGCAGGTGTAATAAGGTTGATTCTCATTTCCCTTCTTGCAATATGAAGCTGGAGGCCAGGGTGCCTTGAAACAGTCGTTCCACAGCTGGTCAGCACAAAACACTTTAATAATCAGTATTTCCCCACTTTATCAGGGAGTCAATCCAAAAGGAAAGAGCAAATCATGAGAAAGGTTATCTCTGGTAGAAACACTGTAGATATTAAGGCAGTTTGACTGAAATTGTTTTTATAGTTGTCAAAGAAAGTCATCAAGGTGTTCTGCAGTCACTGAAATGCCAACACATATCTGTATTCTTAACTTAATTTTGGATATAAGTTTATATCACCCCCACTCTGCCCAATTTGATCCTGGCACTCAATGACCTTTCAGCTATTTATAAAATTACTTGGTGCCTCTTGGATTTGGGTCATGCTCTTTATTCCAACAAAATGTCCAGCTGCAAAAAGCACAAAACATAGATGCAAAACAGACATACATCCTGAATGAGTGGCGTGTTGTAGCCACAGGAGCTTTGGAGCCTTGCTGCCCCAAGGTATTCTCCTTCACTTCAATGGATTCACCTCACCTCATATACTGAACAATATACCTGCTGGCTCAACTGAAATGAATGAGGCAGTGGCTGCGTACTAGCACATCGCTGCATTTGCAATGCAACACAAGGGTGATAATGTATTTTGCAAGATGCAAAGGGAATACTTTATTCTCTATACAACTGATTTTTTTCCTCTTCTGCTTAAGCAATGTTGGTTTATTCCATCAAATAGCATTGTTTTGTCACAATGAAGGTCTCTAAAATGAGCTTAAGGAAGTTCCTATTGAAATTGCATGTCCCCTCTGTGGTTTCATTTTTATAAATTTTGCTAGGTCCCATGAGAGGAAGATGGGTTCATTGAAAAGTCAGTGTTAACAATCTTGCAATGTACATGGCATACTGTACTCATGGTGGGGAATGGTCAACCTTGGAGGAGATGGCAGAAGAGAGAGCAGAGAGAGATGGTGGTTATAGACTAATCCTATGCGTGTGTACCTAGAACAGGGGTTAGCAAGGTTTATCTTGCCTGGGCCGGATCGGTCCTGTGGAGATCCCTCCAAGGGCCGGAACACGCCCACCCACGATTTTCGGCATCTGCGTCTGTGCCGATGTGATTTTGGGTGTCTGCGCATGCACAGATGCAATATTCAGCACTGCAGAAGCGAGTCCCTGCGCCACGCGGCGCCAGTTTAGCACTGCGCGCGAGCGGGCACCTCGGTTCAGGGGCGGGTTGTGGGCTGGTCAAATGACCTCCGCAGAACACTTCTGGCCCATGGGCCTTAGGTTGCTGACCCCTGACTTAGAATAAGTTCCATATAAGGCCAAACCAGATGTGATGCTAAATTTATGAATTCAGTTAGCATGCATATTTTTAAAAATGTAAATGGAAGCAACAGGGGAGCCAGAGTAGCAATAGGATTGCAGGGTATGGGTAGATAGAGTTTAACCCTTCCCCCTCTAATAAAACCTCTCCCATTCGCACCAATGGGCAGCCTATTCAGTATACGAATAGCAGCTGGCGGGGGGGGGGGTTCACTGAGACAACAGCAGATGGCTGCTGCTTGATCTCCTTTGTTCTTTTTTGTTTGTTTGTTTCCTAAGAAAAAGTGTGTTTTAAATTCATTCATGCAATTAATGTAGCATCATTCCCACAGGGCAATTCTCTGCGAATTTAGGAAGTAATATCACTATGCTTTTGGCTTCTTCTTTTTTTCTTAAAAAAAAAAAAAGACAAGAAGAAGAAAACACCTGTCATCATGTAAACCTTCCAGTTATTTAATTTCAACTAACTCAGCTTCTTAAAAGCAACTGAAAATGCCTATACACATTTTGGGCGACCAATAAAACATTAACTGTTATTCTGTACTACAGCTTCAGGCACACACTTAGGCACAAATATTTAGTACTGGATATTAGAAACTTGTTTTAAGTGTGGGACTTGGAACTCTTCCTCATGTATTTCACTGAAATTAAGTCAGAAGTGCATGAGATGTACCCCCTAACTCATGGGTAGGCAAACTAAGGCCTGGGGGCCTGGATCCGGCCCAATCACCTTCTAAATCCGGCCCGTGGATGGTCCGGGAATCAGCCTGTTTTTACACTAGTAGAATGTGTTATTTTATTTAAAATGCATCTCTGGGTTATTGGTGGGGCCTGCCTGGTGTTTTTACATGAGTAGAATGTGTCCTTTTATTTAAAATGCATTTCTGGGTTATTTGTGGGGCATAGGAATTTGTTCATTTCCCCCCCCCCCAAAAAAAAATAGTCCGGCACCCCACAAGGTCTGAGGGACAGTGGACCGGCCCCCTGCTGAAAAAGTTTGCTGACCCCTGCCCTAACCTCACACAATGTCTCTCTCTCTCCCTCTCTCTTCTCTCTCTTCTCTCTCTCACACACACGTGACCTATTTATGTGATGCTGACACAACCCCTGCACTTACACTAGGCAACAGAATGAAAGAACAACATCCCTCTCTTTCTTTCCTCTCTCTCCCCCCATTGTATTTTTATCCCCTTATTTGTCTTTGTAACACAAGAAAATCTTTAATAGAAACTAATTTAAAAAGTACAGTGGTACCTCTGGTTAAGTACTTAATTCGTTCCGGAGGTCCGTTCTTAACCTGAAACTGTTCTTAACCTGAAGCTCCACTTTGGTTAACGGGGCCTCCTGCTGCTGCCGCACCACCGGAGCACGATTTCTGTTCTCATCCTGAAGCAAAGTTATTAACCTGAAACACTATTTCTGGGTTAGCGGAGTCTGTAACCTGAAGCGTATTTAACCCGAGGTACCACTGTACATGAGATGTGAAGATGTATAAACGTTTTACATTTGAAGATATGTTGGACAAGTTTTCATCAATTAATTTACAATCTACAATATGCCTATACTGACCAAACAGAAGATCCAAGTGAAAAATGCTTTTATTCATTATTATTTTTTACCTCTCTCTTGCCCAAACGTATATTTGGCTCTATGGCAAAAACAATACAGATGGCAGAATGCTAATCTTTCCCTGCAGAGGCAGATACAGCAATGTCACTGGCATTAGCACACCAAAAGCCTGTAACAATATATTATGTAGAACTCTTGAGTGACAAGCATATCATAAACCAAGAGGGAGCCCCACTGCAAAAGGCAGCTGCAATGTACTCCACTTATCAAACAATATGCTGGGAAATTGGCTGTGACCTATCTGTACTGTACACTGACAAGTGTTGTGAACCTATCTTCTGCAAGGTATCTGCATAGGTGGAAAATGTGTAGTATTCTGAGAGGAAAGTGATCCCTGGGAAGCAGAAGGAATGACTTATTGAGTTAATGTTCTGTAAGATGACAACACCCTGGGAACAGAGCTGTAGTCTACAATATCTTATAAGTGACTAAATTAAATGTGAGCATTACTACAACACAGGTGGGAATGGCAAAGGAACAAAAAGCCATTTTCACATATTTAGCTCATTATAGCACATGTATCAGCGATGTAACTCCTGTGGCATAAGTCATATAACCTGTTAAAATGAATTAACAAGTACGGTCTGTGGTCAACAGCAGTGTGGGCTCAGTCTTTCCATTCTAAGCACCACTTACTAGCTTACTCTTTTCTTACAGCACATTATCTTTTTTTCTGCTTATAAGAAACGATGCAAGGAAATGAAATGAAAAGGTGGAAATTTTAACATAAGGTCATGACAAAAAAGTAAATTGTATTGTTATCATTTTATGATGTAAAGCAATCTCTACAGAATATCCATGAAAGAGGAAGTGACGGTGTTGTCTTCTAGAAGTTAAAGGGCAGAGTAGTTCAAACTATAGGAAGCCACTGTAAATTATGCTGGGATAAACTATGTTGGTGTAATTTACCCTTATCCCAAATTCTGTTCAGGAGCAGGGCTATGATTGGCTAGAGCCTGGCAGAGGGAAAACAAGCCTTTAAAATATAATTTAGCTTACACAACCCTTTTTGCCAGCATAACTTTTACTGGGTTGCTAGGTCAAGTGACTTAGCTGAAAGGGGTTTGGAATAAGGGCAAATTTTATTTATTAATCTCACCCTCCCTAGTCCCATCAGTTCTATGAGGATAGAAGAGTTGATGAACAAACAAAAAATCCCCATGATGTGATCTATGTCTTTCCAACGTACAATCTGTAACATGTCCCATGGTATAAACTGTAAGATTGGCAAACTATTGATTCTGGATGGGGCTGTACGCCTTCTGAAGGTGCAGGTGCTTGGAAGTACTCCTAAATACATCTTTGCCACTTGAGACTCAAGTCTCTTCTGTGGCTAGGGGTATCTTTTACCAGCTTTGTTTGGTTTACCAGCTACAGCTGTTGCTGGACAGGGATAGCCTGACCACCATACTCCATGCATTGGTAACCTTATAGCTGGATTACTGAAACATGCTCTGTGTGCCCTTGGGCCTGGTTTGTGCCAGTTGGTGCGGAATGCAGTGGACAGACTGCTAGTGTGGGTAGATGGCAATAGCATGTGACACCACAGTTATAACACCAGCCTTGGCTGCCTAGCTACTACTACTTAGCTAGATTCAAGCCCTAAAAATTTTAGGACTAATTGAGGGTTTGACTAAACACTTATATCCCAGCTCAATCACTGAGATAATCTACAGGCATGTCATCAGTTGTCCCTTGAATTGGCAAAGCTCTACACAGAATAGAACCTTTGGTGTCATTTACCCAGTCCTATGAAATGGTCTGCTAATAGAGACTCAGAAAACTTTTCTGCACCACCAGGCTTATGCTGGCAAATAAGATTAGATCTTCTCCCCAATGAATAGTTGGTGTTCATATATATTTGATTTTTTTTTTGTCTCTGTGTATAATAAACTACTTTGATTCTTTATGATATAGTGATAGATAAATGTTTTTTAAATAAATAACATAATTTGGCCCTTATTATATTACCATGCCATCCACTACTGGTCAATGAAAGTCTAATCTGAATTAATATCCAATATGTGATTCCCAAGTGGGCAATATTCAAAGTGAAAATGGAAGGGAAGCCAGAGTGAAAGTCAGGTGGATAGAAAACAATGCATACCGAGAGATGGCATATCCATCCCTACACTGAAAGAGAATTTTGTGATAGTCTCTAATGTGTAGGGGCTGGACATATTAGGAATGAGGTGGGCATTAATTAGCCATTAGACGCTGGTGGCCTCAAGAAAATAGTGCCATAGTGATATATCTGGTTTCCTATGATTTGAGAATTGAGATTCTGCCCTCTTGTAGATCATTTTTACTACAAAAAGGCTCCAGTAGAAAGGTAAAATTTTGGTTGCGGAGCCAAATTCTCTCTGCCCTGATTGAGTGGACTAGAGCATGTGTAGACATCATTTAGCTCAGTATCAAAATTGTGGCACTTTCTGATGGCTGATACTTTGTGAGTGATAAACTATCCTGTCTGACCAGATTACAGGGATGTAATAGCAGAGAAGAAGGAAAGTTTTTACTTATCCAAGTTATCTCATCAGTATCTAGAAATGTGAAACACAAGACTAAAGTAAACAAACATATCAGACTGTTAATTATATATCCATTTATCTGGAAGTAAGCCCTGTTGAACTAACTTGTATAGAACTGCACTGTCAGGGTTCCCAGCATGAAGTGACCAGCCGTTTTAAAGAATTAGACAGTAGTAAAAATAGAATTGAGTGTCCTGTCTAAGTTATCTTAATGAGCTAGCAGCTAGATGATTTCAAATGAGCCTACATTTGTATCAAGGCAGTGGGAGGTCCAAGAGAAAGAGTTCATTGAAGATTGCTATTCTTCCTTCTAAAGTGATTGTTTTCTTGTGTCTGCAAGACTCCCCTGAATTTTTTTGCAGCTAAGTAGACATTGATAGAGTAGAATTTTCTGAATTGTTCTCATGTTTGTTAGCGTGCTAATTCAGAGCCCAGCATGATTGTTGCTCATTTGAAAAAAGCTCAACTGAGTATTGTTTCTGCTATAAGAGGGAGCAAGTAGCTTTGAGCTTTGCTTTCTTACCTTAAAAATGAGCTCTCTTACCACTGCGCTAGGCCAGGGTATTTCTTACCATACTTTCTAATTCAAAATGCTGGCCAGGTTTCTGGACGTCATATTTAGTTGCTTGTTCAAAGTACTAACTGACTTACTACTCCCATGGTGCCAGGCTATTGCAAATCCTTCCACATCTTTGCAACAGGCTTAAGCATGCAATGCCTGAAACAGTAAAGGCATAACTCACCCCCCTTCCCTCTGATCTATTATTATATTCAGAACACTTATCTGCAGCTGGGAATATGTGATTTTTTTCACCCAACAGCTAGAATCAGGGAAATTGCTTGCATCTCCACCCTTGTATGAACTATGGTGTGAAAGCTAATGTTCAGTTCAACCTGGTTTATTAACTAAGAATGGCAAGAATTGCTTGGAATGTCCCCCAGCTATGATGCAGGATAATGCGTATTTTCTGTATGCATATTATGGCCATGGGAATTCAGATACATTTTAATTCTGACAAAATTAATATTTCTCTATCCATTACTATCTTCTGATTTTGATTTAGAAATATTGCAGGGCACAAAATGTTACAGGGGTGGGGAGAATGAGGAAATTTTATTGAGCAGTAGCCATAGTCTTTTTTCCTCTTTCTAAATATGCTAGTATTTGTTGTATTATATATTACTCAGTGTTGGTGGATATTAAATAAAGATTAATGGTTTAGCTGATTACTTCTGCAATGTTGCTTGGAGAAGCTTTGCGGCCAACTAATGCCATGCAATTTTGACACTCACAGATTCTAATGGAATATTTTAAGGAAAGAGCTAGATTGAGACATTATTGCAAAAGAGGTGTTAAAAATTATAGCAGCAATGTAACATGATCACTTGTATTTCTGGCAGCAGACACAAAGAGAAAGAAATTGCAAAGCAGAGAGAAAATCAAGATTGCATTAAAAAAACCTTTATTTGGTTGTTGTTTCTCAGAAGAAATGTTAACAGTGTAACCATTTTAAACTGTAGTTTGTAAAAATGTTGAGTATTCAGCATATTTTGTCTTGCAACATGTGCCTCAATCACTCATTCATATCTTTCAATAGGTTAATATATTGGGAATATAATGTATATAATAAGATCTGTCCATGGTGCCTGTTAAAATATCAGCATTCTTCTAACAGGCAATGCATTATTATACATATATATTATTATATACCCAATTATCTAATTCTAATATTGTAGTTTTGAACTCTCATTCAGGAATGCTAACAATCTGATAAGTTCTCAAGGCAGATACATCAACAATAGAGCCATGATAAAACTCATCCAACCTTTCTTCTGAAGCCTTTGTATACTCGTGGCATCTTCTTTCCATGTTAGTTTTCCAGGTGTTTGTTTTAACAAATAAGCACAAAAAGTACAGCAGTGAGGTCTGCTTTCTGAAAATGCTAACTGTGAAATAGCCTTTATGTGTGAGAAGACACACAATAAGCTTTGTGTGGGAAATGGGCCTTTCTGTGATGATGTCCAGACTATGGAACTCCCTGATTCCAGAGGTTCATTTGACCTTGACCTTCATTTAATGAAGACATTTTTACTGCTAGGAGGTTTTCTTTGTTTTTGGTCTACCATACTGAGGTGTTTTAATGCTATTCTAATGAACTGATCAAGAAGGTTTTGTCTGCTAAATTTGCCGCTGCATGAATGCTGTTTTGCTTTCCTATTTTATTGTTTTTATGACTTTCTTTTGTAGTTTTTTTTTTTAATGAAGAATTCTCACAGACACTGACTCACTTACTAAGTGCCCAGACAGCAGACAATGTGATCCAGTGTGCACTGGGAACAGAAAACAACCAGAGAATACGCAAGAGGTAGCAGAAGGGATTGCTTTGTGATTTTTCAGTGTGTATAAAGTGTGATAAAGTAGCAGCAATTTTCCTTATCATCTCCCATGTCCATTTTCCTTTCTTTTGTTTATTCTGTCTCCTCTTTTTGTCTTTCTTCCTTTTCTCCCTCCTTCCCTTTCCTGCTTACTTCAAGTCTTTCTCCTTTCCTACCTTTATTTTTTTCTCTACCCCCTAGGTAGCTAGAGTGAGGTTACAGAGTATGAAGGGATGTATGTGTATGTAAAAGAGGTGTGGATGGGATTTGAACTCTTAGTGTCACCACTTTGCTCTCTGTGAAAGGGTTTTTGTGAATTGCTTTGATACCATGCATGGATTCTGCTTCTTGGGTTAATGGACTCCGAGCGTCACCATTCTGCTTTTGGTGAAATTGACTTTTAAAGCTTGCTGTAGTGGCAGAGTTAATGACTAGTCATTTCTATGCCTGGTGCAGGTTCCAAAATTTTGTGGCTTGTCCGTACTTGAGAAAACTACTGAATATCTGCTCAGTAATTCTATTGCATTCTGAAAGTATGTTTTGTACCTTTACAAAGCAGGAAGATGGGGACAAAAAAGAGGAGCTGGTTCCCCCTACTGTTTGACAGTTGCCCTGTCCTGCACTCCACCAACCCCAATGGGCACCATCTAATTCTAATGGGAAGATATGTGATTTAATCTGCCAGGAAGAAGTAAAAAGGGCTGTAGTGATTGCTCCACCCAGCCAGAGCAAAGAAGCAGCTACATAGGCCAAGGACATAAAAGTGTGGTGGTGGAGGAGGAAATAGAGAGACATATATGGCATGAAGGAGTGACCCGACACATTTCTATCCAATCTGTGTACTTGGCATTTGTGAATGTTGGCTATCAGGTACATGCATTATTTTCATCACTCTGTGTCTCTGTGTTTGGAATTACTCTGGGAAAATTGTGCTGCAAACTCTAGGCTGGTGTGGAAAAGATGACACGGATACATAGAGCCTTGGCTCTTCTCACCAGCAAAGGAATCAGAAGGTGGTTAACTCATCTTCATCAGAGAGTTTTCAGCAAAGGCTAGATGGTCACCCATCAGAGGAAGTGCAGTAGCAGGTTTCTTCCTCTGCAGGAATGAACTAGATGAACTTTGAGATGCCTTCTGTCTCAATGATTTTATGAACTGGGTTACCCACTCATAGCAGCATGAGAAATACTTAGCATTTGCTTAGAAATTTCATTTGATTACTCTTTGATTATCTACCAGGAATGAAACAGTAACAGTTTTGCAAATCAAATCCACTTCTTTGCATGTTTAATTAACAATTGTTTCTTATAAATGAAATATGCAATTCTGAACAATACCTTTCACCTCTTTGTCATTCTTGAACCATCTGATATCTGCAGCTGGCTTGCTACCAGAAGTTTTGCATGTAAGCTCCATCCTGTCACCTTCCATAACCGGTGAAATAAATCCACTAATTTGAGGAACCTCTGGAACACCTATCAAAAAGCATAAAGATGATTTATAATGTTGATACCATACAAGTTGTTTTAAATGCTTTTAACAGTGCAGAGAGGTAAAATGGCATTACTGATTAGTACAATTTCTACTGGTACAGACATTTATTTCAGCAATATCAAGTTTAGTGACACTAATCTATAATCTATCATTTTTAAAATCCAAGGCACTACATATCCAACATAAGAGTTACATAAATTTCTCCCCAAATAAACAAGCATTATGAATCTTTGAACAATTTTCCAGACTTCCTTTTTCAGTTTCAAAACAATGGATTCCTGATTTTAAGCATATCATGTTGAGAAGTAAAAGCCAAGAACCCCAGAGTTGTCCGCGACTAGACCTAACGGTCAGGGGTCCCTTTACCCTTTATCTATAGTATGAACTAAGCTAATATCTGAAAGCTTTACAGTATAATTTGAGCTAGCAATACAGAAAGAAAAGAGGTCATACAAAAGTTATACTTATTCCAGTCTAATTAGTTAATCAGAAGTTAAAATTCACTGATATCCTTTCTGTAAATCATAGTGTGGTTTTGATCAAACCATACGATCATAATTTATATCCTGTATAAATTATGATTTCATGGACTACACAGAAACAGTGAATTTCCATGCAGACCGTGAAATTGGACTCAGTGTGCAGCTGGAGCTCAGAGACTTTTGTGCACTGTGGAAAGACAGCCAAGCAATTGAAGCAAATCTGGATGCACCAACAGGTTCAGAAGCCTGTGTATCTGTAAGGTGATGAGGTGTGGGCCTCAGGGCAGGCGAGAGCATGTCAAGCTGAGCCCAGCACTTTCCATTTTCATTGCTTTGTCAGCAACTAGAGCCTTTCTATTAACTATTTGCCAGTGTGGCTTGTCTCTGCATTCTATGTTATTGTCCTAACTCCACATTTCTTGCTTTTTCGCCTCTATCCTCACTCCGCTAGAAATTATTACAAATAATTCCTATGTTCTCCCCCAAAGCACAATAATTTTATTAGGGGTACTGAGATGGGGAAGAGGAGAAAACAGGAATAGAACATGAAGAAGCAGACATAGCAGTAGATGGTTTACCATTGATCAATAGTAACTATGTATTTTAGAAGGCTGGTTTGTTTATTCACTATGCATTTGGGTGCCTCTTAATATATCATCACCAAATTTTGCGTGATGGTTCCTGAAATCAAGGAGCAGGGATTTTTCTATGGTTAGCTGTGGTTGAATGTCATTTTGAATCAAGATGGTGGACTGAACCTGGGGGAGCCATACCGATTTTAATGACTGATTTCAAAATTGAACTGATTGCTTGTCTTTCTTAGAAGTCCCAAGCAATCTTGCTGGGCAAGAGGCTGCTAGCGACTTATAATCAGGGATAGACCAATCTATTTCTGGTCTGTCTAACTCTTGTAGATGTTTCATCTCCCTTCTCCATTAATATGCATTTTTAGAAAAATCCACACAAAAATAGACAGCTATATTCTGATTTGCAGTTTAGTCCTAAAGATGTGGATCAAGTCAGCTTGTACAAAAATTGTCAGAAACCGAATTCCTCCAGCATCCCTGTTCATAATGTGGTGCCATCAGTTGTGATAGAAATGAAAGATGGATGGGAGCCTTGAGTGAAGCAAAAATGGAAAATTGGTCCCAGAGATTTTGAAATAAGGAGACAATGAAGTAATACACATAACTAACAAAGAAAATAATAGAGTAGAAGGAAATGGCAAGGTGGAGAGATTTAGAGTACACAAGGCAGTCCTGATCTATACTTTTCTTCCAGAGGTGCTAAAGAATTCTTAGTTATCTTCTCCAAATAAGTGGATATTTTGATACACTCCCCACAAAAGATGGTTATTTCTACATTCCAGAGCACTAGCATCTTAGGTGCAGATAAATTTTCATAGATATCCAATTGTTAGTATTGCTCATCTATCTCTACTGAAAGGAACAACCAGTTATTTTCCTGTTGGAGAATTCCTCATACATCCCCCAAACTGTCTCAGCTAGATATTCTGTTAGACCATTGATCATCAGTTATTTGTTCAAACCCCAGACATGTCTTACTATTGTGAATTATGCTTTTCAGCTCCCCAGGTAAGCATTTTGAACCATACCATGCTATTGCACACCAGTTCCTTATTCCAAGTACAGAGCAGACTAGGTATTATGCAGTGTATGGAAATTAATGCTGGACTCTTAAATGCAGTGGTTCTTCAAATAAAGGAGAGATTCTGCTAGTTGTTATGCTGAGTTATTTCCTTCTAGCAGATCCTACTACAGTGTTGCAAGCCCATTGTTTGTTAAAAATAGCTAAGGCATAAGATGAATGATGACAGATCAATGGCATCAGGAGACAGACAGGGACGTAAAGGAGTTTACGTGGTAAACATATAAGAGTAGATAAAGCATGTGACGTGATAAGCAAAAATAGGTTACAGCAAAAAGGAGGACAGTCTTGGTGAGAAATAGAAAAACAAAAACAAGATGCACTGATAATGACAGGGGAGACCACAGAGCAGCAGAGGGTAAGGTAAGGTAAGTTATAAGGCACAAGAAGTCACACAGTGCACGCTGGGCAGAGAGGCCAGACCTTGGTGCCAAATAACACCTTCACTATCACTTGGTCCTCTGTGTCTAAAATTAACCCAGACTGCAGATGCCTCTTTCAGAAGCAACACACAGTCCAGTGCAGCCTTACACCACAGAGAAAAATACAAGCATGAAACACATCCCACCAAATGCCCACGTAAATGGAAGGGGAAATTTAAAAACAAATGTAAAGATGCTGAGGTTATAATCCTAAGAATGCTTACTAGGAGGTTGGCCTCACTGAACAGAATGGGAATTATTTCTGTACAAATATATCGATAGTATTGCTTCACAAATTAGCTAAGAAGGGTTAGGATGAGGAATACATCCTTCCATTGCCTTTTTTTATCCATTCTTATCACACACAGTGATGAAGGCAACACTATTTTAAGAATGCTGTTTATGTAATTCATTGACTCTTTATCACTGGACAGAAGTCAGATATAATTTACAATGAACCTCACTTTGTTATTCAGCTTTTTTAAAACAACAACAAAACTTCTATCTAAATTCATAGGTAGTTGATTATGCCTGAGCAGTAGTCAAAACATGAAAGAAACAGCAGAGTTTTTTCAATGCATTAATTCTCTCCAAGATGTGTGATATGTTATCCTTAATAATACCCCTAACATTAAAATCTAATAATTCAAAAGACTGAAAAGGGAACTGATATATACAGAAATTTCCTATCTTATTAAAAAAGATGGCACGAACGAATTACAGGAAAAGAGATTTTTTAAACTGATTTGATAATTGCCCTTACGTTATGAAAAGAGAGAGAGAGAAACTACAGCTTGACAAATGCCTTTTTAACATTGCTTTCCCTAGAACCAAAAAGATAGTGGGGGTATATTACACACTGAGTTTAAACGGCCACCTGTTTATTATTATTATCTTAAGATATGCTTCTTTAGATTGAAAACTGACCTGCGTTTGTCTTTATCCTGGAATACTCTGTTCTGAGTTGGTTCCCCCTCCCCTTTAACGTCAAACAGGTAAAATAGTCTCAGTGGAACTAGCAGAGGCACATATTTCATATCCTAGGCACAAAAGCAATTCCCTGGCTGGATTAAGTTTAATATTACTGGCACACAGAACATTTTACATCAGCCTTATTAAATTCAACTCTCACCTTACTATATACAAAGAATCTAAAGCAGAGAAAAAACTGAAAAAGGGATGAGTAAGAAAAGGTAAGAAGAACATGTCAAACTTAGGGGGCAACTCCTAGATCCAGAGACCCCCATGCACAACAGCAGCCTACATATAAATTGCTATATGCAAAGTTCTCCGCCTGTCCCTGAGCAGATGGTCAGCACTGGCAACTCTGACAGTGCTAGTATATTGGAGGTGGGGAGGTACCTGCAATTATCATCCGCATTCTCCATAGATGCCATCAGTCCAATGGTATACATGCAGTGCAGGATTAACACACACACAGCTTGCTTTCAAGCACATAGTGTTGCATCCAGAAGGTAGTTTATTGACAGACATCTTATATCATAGGTGGAATAGCCTTGCTGGATTAGCGTGCCAATTTTTTATAAAGTACTAGGCATATAGAGGTGTGTGTGTGAGAGAGTGTGGACACAAATATTCATAGATTCTTGTGAATCTTGATGCCTCAACTATTTTCTGGGTCACTTCCCAAGTCTTTTGCTTTATAGCTTTTCTTTAAGTGTTAAAAAAGGTGGAATATTTAGAAGTTAAAGAAGCTGGCCATCCCTGTGGAAATGTGCACTTCCGTTAAAGTAGAAAGGGAGCAAGGAATAAAGTAGATGATCTTAGTGCCTTTTCATTACACACGTTGACTTCTTCCCCTGTCCACTATATAGTATTGTAGTGAGAAAAGGAGCACAAATAACAAACAAATAAATAAACAAATTCCTTGGTCCTTGGACTGTACAGTGTACTGTGGTTTCTGTATCAACCCAGGTTACAAGATACTGCAACAAAACTGCAGTTCTACAGATTCTGAAAGGCAGTAAAAGATGAATGCATGTGTCACTTGCACTTCTTTTCATGCTTCTGAGCAATGTGCATTAACTTAGGACACACCCTTATACCATGTCAGACTATTTGTCCATTTAGCCTAACATGGTATACTCTTGACTTTCAGCAATTATTGAGAATCTTTCATTTCATCATCTAATCATGCTGTATCTTCATATCATCTGATCCTTTTAACTAAAGGCATTAGGGACTATACTTAGAATCTTTGCATAAAGAGCTTGTGTTCTGCTATTAGGCTATGGTCCCTACCTATCTTCCAAATGAAAAGATAAATGGGTTTCTAATGCTATTCCATTTGTTATCCAACAATGTTAGTCCAGATGTTTTGGAGTACAGCTTCCACCAGCCCCAGAAAGCATGGCCAATTATGAGGAATGATGGGAGTTTAAGTCTACAGCGTCAGGAGGAGACCACATTGGCTACACCAGTTTAGGAGATTCGCTAATTTGCCATTTGCACACTGCCAAGAAGCATACAGTAGTCAAAATATAATTTTCACTACAGATAATCTCAGTATAAAGCAATTATAGCCACTGTGTCTACTCAATACACAAGGCTGGTTCAGACGTAACACTAAAATATACCGTAGTTTAGCATTACGAGAATGAGCCTAGCCTATTTCCAAGCTAGTGTACTTCACTTTTCCACCTAGTGCAGCTGCAAAGAAGAGTTTGGGAGCCACGTCACCTGAACTTGGACAAAGTAAGTATGATCAGTAGAAGCAAGTTAACTCAAGGCATAGTTTATCAAGTTGGCTTGTTCTCACTAAATTTAGTTAAAATAAACCACAATTTTTGATTCAGATGACTTGCTGTGGTTAGCTTCCAAACTCCTCCTTACAACCATGTCTGAAAGTGGGTAAATGTGTGCTTGAGGGGAGACCAGGCTCATTTTTGTAGCAATATACCATGGTTCAGCACAACATCTGAATTCAGCCATATTCTGCAGAATCCTCTAAAGTTCATAAGAAGCTATATGTTATCTTGTCAACGGTTTTCTCTTTGGTATTCTCAACCTGTTATGCTTACCCAAAACGGTGAGGAAAGCCTTGGAAGTCTTGACAGGCATAGTAAATAAAGAACAGGTGTATTGCCCTTCATCTGACAGTGACACATCAGTGACTCTGATGGTTAGTTCATGCCACGAAGCTCGAAGCAGCTCAATCCTATTGTCCCTCAAAGCTGTAAAGCAAAAATAAAACATATATTCAAAATATTTCATAAATGAACATTGTAATACCAACTTCAACAACTTCAATGTAGCAGGTTTAATGTGAAGTTGTAGAAAGATGTTAGGTATAGAGTTTTTTTTAAAAAGTAATTTCACACCATTTATATCACAGAGTTTTACAAATGCTCAGTTTGGCAAATATCGGACAAGACAAATGAAATATTGCTTTAAAATCAAAATACAAAACAAGAAGAAATCAAAAGCTACAATTTTGCAAAATAGTCTTCTTTGTAGGTAACCTGAATGGATTATTACCACAGAACAAATCACCACATACTTTGCATTGAGTGATACACAACAGCAATGGCTGGCGTTCATCTCACTTGTATTGTCTAGAATTTTTATGTGTCTGGGAGAGTTTGTTTTCCCAAATCAGTTCAGTTTAAAAACACATAACCCAAACCTATAGTTTAGCTAGTTTTGCACTCCGGGTCCACTATATTCAATTGTTTTCCCCTGAAAGCAGATCATGGGACTGTATGCTCAGCTCAAGCATTGGTACAAGATAACGACATATATCTTGAAACAACAACAACATTGCTTTTCCTTATTTATTAGTGTGTATATGTGTCACTTGTCAACTTACTTGTTAATCACCCAGAATGGTGAGCTGATAGAAACGAATTGCTAGAGAATAGTTTTTTGAGCCCTTGAGACCACTCTTTAGTGTTTTTAGGACTCAGGAATTGGGTGATGATGGTGATGGTAGGGATACACTTTTCCAGGACCCAGAGCCTATACGGAGTCCCCACCACAATTATAGGCTCACTACCATAAGAAAAAATTCAGCCTAAATTATAAACCCATGCTTGAAGATTATTAAAATATATTTCCTCATGTCTATGAGTACTAGACATTATATGCCATTAGGAACATAGTTACAGAATGGATTGCACATTTCTTTGAATTTTCTGAACCACATTCGAGGAGAAGTGTGGCAGATGAGTAGGAGCAGGAAGATAGGACAAGCAGAGATAGCTGAATGTGCACTGAGGTGCATGGTTATTCCCACTGACATATTGAATAGATGGAGGAAAATGGAGCAAAATGTGAGCTGGCCAGTAGATTGTATGTGCAAATCTTCAGGGAATTTGCTTGCTGCCTGGTAGGAGTGTCTGCTGTTTACATCCAAGCATGATCTACTTGTATATTTGAAAATAAGGCAAATGTTAGAACCATGTTTTCAGTCTTCAGGGCTCTCATTGAAATGAACTGAAGTTTAATGAGCTCTACCCTTGGATGTTTTCTTCACTTAGGGAAGTGAGGAGTGTACAACTGTATCTGTGTTGTCTATACATGAAGTGTACACCATCTTACGTGAATCAATAATATCAAGCAGCTCCTGGTCAACCTCCCATGGTAGGAGTTTCACATTTTCATACTTGCAACATACAGTATAAATGGTGATGCTTCTGAGATTTCCCACACCTGTCAACTGTAGTGCCACAAAACCTGCCAGGACTGCAGTCCCACCCTCAGAATGCAGTTGTTGGCCATCTACCATCTAGCAGTCAAAGAGGGACTGCTGCCACATGTGTTCTCCAAGGGTAGCAGGGCATTGCCCACCTCACAGTAAGTTCTGCCTTGCTTATAAACCACTGGGAACCTGATGCACACATTACTCCTCCTACACACTAAATATTGTTTTAATAAAATGCATAAATCACTTCCTCAGGCAGAATTCCCCAGGCAAATACAGATTACTGGAAGAAGACAAGTCATCAGAAAAATGAGATGGGACAGGGAAGAGGTATTTTTTTATAGAGAATCTCTTTAAAATATCGAATTCAAAATGATACATTTCTGTTTTGGTAAGGAAAGAAATTAAGAGAAAATAAGGGAAAATATTAAATGAATATTTGGAAGTACTAGAGTTGCAGAACTGCACAAAATGTTAATAAATTCTCCACTCTGGAGATGTTGTAAGTAGTATTTCCCCAGCTATATACAAAGCCTTGCAATCTTTCCTTCCATTCTATTGGGGAGGGGAGGCAACTGAATCAATCTCTCAGACAGTTCTACTAATAAAATTGCAGCCAAGATACATAGCATGAAAGAGCATATAGAAAATAAATTATTTTAGTGCTCTCAACACATTTTGGATTCACACAGTTCAATTTATTCATGTGATCAATCTTGATCATTTCCACTTCTGTGCTGAGATAGACAATTTCATGAATGAATTGGGTAATCAAAGACATAAGCACCCACCCCCCTAATATGAAACACTGCTAAATAGAGCAATATAGAAAGGGAATTGTTGTTGATTAGCCCCGAAGGAATAAGTTTAGCAGCTGTAGAAGCCACATAAAAAAGTGACTGCAACAATGACCATGCAGCTGAAAAGCTTTTACTACCTCAGGCTGTTAGCATTTCTCTGTTATCAACAATGAAAAGAAGCAAGCTAATATGAATGGATATAATATATAATGAGATTCTTAAAAGTGAGGTCTGCTACAAAAACAGCAACAATTTCTGACACACTAGTTCTAATTAATTATTTGCTGTTATTACAGTAGTTTTGCCTCCTAATTGGGTTGCCCAGATATCATAAAACAAAAATAAACGCTAATTTTGCAGGTACTTAAGTCTCTTTCCATTCATTTTACTTAAGCTTGTTGCTAGCTGGTTGCAGGGCTACGCCCATCATTTCTATCCAATGAAGAAAGCTGCATCATCTTGGTTTCCCCTCCTCTGCAGACATTCCAGGTTGTCAACATCCTTCTTAAATTGTGGTGCCCAGAACTGGACACAGTATTCCAGGTATGGTCTGACTGAGGAAGCATAGAGTGGTACTAGAAAAGGCTGTGGTGTGTGCTTGCATGTTTATGTGTAGTGCCCATGACAGTTTCTGCACTTTGCAAATGTGCCCTTAGGCCCAAAAAGTTAGCTGACCTTTGCTAAAAATGAATCTCCAGAAATTTCCATGCTGGTTATCTATGCTGAAAAAGACTGTAGCTACTGCTTCTAAAATGTTTTCCACAAAGACTGTAGCTATATTAATAAATGTATTTATGGCCACTAATAAAAAGAAGACAAATAGTTCCTGGTGAATATTTCCAGTTTATGGGGGGAAATTGATTGCTGGAGTATCAACGACATACAATCCATAATAGATGTGAGGATCCGTTTTTTGGGGGGAAATTAAGGAAAACAATCTTTAAAGATAAACAGCAGCCTAAACCAGACCTGACAGACTTGACTGATGACATAATACCCTTTTCTTCTTGTGGTGGTGACACAAAAATGCCAAAGGACACAAAACTGTCAGTCTTCTTGTTTATTTTCTATCTTAGACTAATAAAAGGATGTGTGTGATCGACAGAAGACAGAGATGGGCATGGACCCAGGCATCCAGTGTGCACTTTTGTTTGAAAAATGTATTGATGTTTTGAGGGTTGTGATATTTATTATTGCCTTTTTCTACCCCAACTTTGCTTTCCCTTTAACAACAATTTTTTCAGATGCTATCTTAGTGATTATTAAATCCTCATTGTTAATAACTGGTGCTACTTTATTAACAATTTGGACAACTGTGGGGTGCTAGAACTATATGGCAAATAAAAATATTGAAATAAGGATCATTACTCTTTAAGCTTCCTCAAACTATAAATTACCTTTTGATCAAAAGGTAAGTAATTATCTTGGCAAACAAAGTTTTGCAATATCAGCACCTCACCAAAAGAAGGTAGGAAGAAAGAAAGAAGGGCAATGTTTATTTTTGTTCTAGAAAAAAATAGTGGCATATAATTCAGTATTTAGGGGTTCTTAACAATGCAGTGAAAAATGTAATTGTTCTACAAAATGCAGAAAGGCTGCAATCCTATGCACATTTACCTGGAAATAAGCTCCACTAAACCAAAATAGTCTTAATTCCAAGAAAAAATGCACAGGATTGCTCTGCAAAGCAACACTAAGTACCATGACAAATTACTGTGCAAGCTGTTTTGTAAAATAATAGTTTATAAAGCATTACACATTTTGACTGTGAAGGTGGAATGGCAAAACCCAGAGAATAAGACTATGTATTGTGGAAAAGCACACATTAATTTATTTTAGTCTATGAATCTTTAGCATGATCTTGCAATTTAGAATACAGTTGGGCTAGTGATGATTAGGATTGGCAGCCAGCCAGACTTACTGTCTTTGCTGCTGGTGATTGGGCTACCATTGGGCATGCATTTGCACTAAGGTCACCTCTGTTTCTTATTTCAGCAGGAATTGCAGATGATCCTGAAAGTCAATATAAGGTTTGAGTAATATGCCACAAAAATGTGTCTTATGTGTATCAGCATGGATAGCTCAGTGATTTAAATGAGTTTTGTTCTTCTGTAAATCTTAGGTGCTTACTCTGGGTATGTTGATACTCTCCTCTTCTTTCTGAGTGACGATGGAAAATCACATTGGCACAGGGGCACTATTAGTGAGGGGGGGAGTACATTGTCAAATCCAATTTAACTTTGACATGTGATGTCATCACATTTACTAATGCCCACCCTGAAGACCTCTGAATTCAGCCTGTAACAGCAATCATATCAAACATATAATTTAAAAGGCACAGATGCCAAGATGTCCAAATTACCAAAATCATATGCCTATTTTGTGTATGCAGACTCTCAACTACCTCCAGGCAAAGTCCATTTAATGGGCAGTTGTGTGAGTGTAGGTTGGTGGAAACAAGTGAGAGACATAGATTACAAGTTCCATTTGAAATATGAATCCTGGGAAACTGCTTATCCTCACTAAGGCAAATTCCCAGTCTGTGTAATGAGAATATTTACTTTGTGCCTAGGGGTATCACAGGATTTAATTGACTAATGCTTGCTTGCAAAGGTCACAGTAAGTGCTGAATCTGTGAAAGAAGTAGAAATACAACTAAAAAATATGAAGCGCTTAGGGACACAAGGCTTCAGGAAGATGCAGAAGTAACCAAATGTAAGTGGTGTTCATTCTGAACACTGAATTGTACTGGCTAGTATGCCACATTCAGCTATGTTTGTTGCATGAACTTGCACTTTGTTCAGGTGTTAAAATTTATAAAAAGTTGTCCATGTGTCTAGCTGGATGTCCCCCTGCCTTGCTTTTAGCATTTCATGGCACATGTAACATGCACGTTTCACAAGTACACTCAATTTTCACCTAGTGTGTCTTCTTGAAAAACTGATCAAAAGGATGTGCCCGTGTCCATACACATACGCCTCTTCAACAACAGATATTTCTCTTACTTCTGTCATACGAAAGCTAATGCAATGATTTTCTATTATTTTTCTGTTAAGAGGATGAACAATAGCATTTGATGAACAGCCACATCCTTGACCTCCCCCTGCTCTTAATTCTGATCATGTTCACCCACATCACAACTAGTTTGGCCCTGTGCTTCTGCTGCAGCCCAGGCTTGGCCAGAGAGGCTCTGGGATTGCACAGTTCCTCTGCTCAGAACCTTGGAGTTTTGGATTTATTTATTTTTTATGCACTGTCTTCTAGTGTTCAGCACTATATGAAGTTTTGAATGGATCCTCTAAAGCACACCCAAAACATAGGTGTGTTTTTATTTTTTTACATTGTACATCTTGGGAGACAATAGGAGTGTGCTTTTGCGGGGTGAAGTCAAACAGTTGCAGAGTCTGCTGTAGTTGTATAGATTGATATGGGAGAGATGTGTTCTGTTGCTGTGGGGCAGATGAAGGCATCCAGTTGTGCTGCCGCAGATACACCATGCTGTTTCTTCTTTCTGTGCTAATCCCAATGGTCATTCTTGGCCACTGCTGTGGGAGAGCACATCTTTGTATGAGACTCTGTCCTGCCCAAAATCTGTGATGCCCCAAATCTTCCTGACGCACTGCATGTGAAGGCGTTGCCCCTGGCTGTAATTTGCCCATGACTCACTTCCATGAAGCAGCATGCTCAACACACAAGCCGGGCAGACCTTAATCTTGGTATTGGTTGTTAGAAGAAGAAGAAAAGTTTGGATTTGATATCCCGCCTTTCACTCCCTTTAAGGAGTCTCAAAACAGCTAACATTCTCCTTTCCCTTCCTCCCCCACAACAAACACTCTGTGAGGTGAGTGGGGCTGAGAGACTTCAGAGAAGTGTGACTGGCCCAAGGTCACCCAGCAGCTGCATGTGGAGGAGCGAGGAAGCAAACCCAGTTCACCAGATTATGAGTCTACCGCTCTTAACCACTACACCACACTAGTATCACATTCTCTCATACCCTTTTGGATCCACAAGCCATTGCCCATACGTTTGTCCAGTTCAGCACTGATGGACAGGTTGCTGGTTATGGTGTAACCCAGGTAATAAAACAAATATGGAATGGAATATGTTAGCTTGACTCTAGTATAAAGGAAGTTATGAGGTGAGGACAAAGTTATTCACATCACTACCACCATCTTAGGCAGATGATACTAGTAAGGGGTAAATAACCAAAAAAGCCATGCCCTCAACAACAGAGAAGCATAAACAAAGTAGGTTTATGCTGTAGATGAGAAAAGAAAAATAGGATGTGGGGAAAATGTAAGCTGGGGCCACGGGTTCAAATCCCACCTCCTTGAATTTGTGTGTGTGTGTATGTACACATGAACGCAAGAGTTGGGTGGCTGATTTTTCCCTGCACACTTCCCCCCCGCCACACCTGCATGCAGCAGTGGGCTGAAAAGGGTTCTACAACACTAAATTAATATGCTGATCATACAAATGGTGTGAATTGTCACACAGAGCTGAACCTGTATACTGTTAGATTGTATTTTAAGTAGTTGTCATTAGATTTTAAATGTATTTTCGTACGATGAAAACACAGCAATGAATCAATCCATTTATAGTTTAAGAATGTAAATGAAAATATATTTATGCTCCACTGCTTTTAGGGTGCTTTTCTGCTTCTTCTTGTACTCAGGGTCACCAGAGACCCTCTTTTGTTGCATCTGAAGAGAAGAATCAGATGTGAGTTATGGGTCACAGATACTACCTAAGCAGTTGAGGATAAACCCATAGAGAACTGACAAACATGAATAGTTGCATTTTAAATTTTAAAAAAGAAAAGAAAAACAGAAGTTGCATAGCTTTAAGTGTCCTATAAGTAAGCCTCTATAGATGCAGGGGTTTATACTGCAATTATGTAGAAGTAAGGATACAAATAGTACAGGAAACAGAGTTGCTAATAGCAGCTATCATTATTTTAAATTTTGCACCAGTTTTCTGTGTTAGTTGCCTTTTATTTGTCTCTGATATGTCACGTTTATATAATAATTTTCTTGTAATGCACAGGCACAGCATCATCAACTTGACAAATTAGCAATTCCGTTTTCTGACTATGTTTTAATAGCATTAAGATATTTAATAGTGGAGCACTGCATTCCTGTTAGTGCATCATTTCAGTGGCTGAAATTATTTGTTTCTTGGCAACGTGACACAGTAAACAAGTTGAACTAAGCTTCAGTAACGTACACCCTACCATGTCTTATTGCTTAAGTAATATACAAAAGCTGTCTAGCCAGTGAACACAACAGCAGGTTAAAAAAAATAACATTCAACTCACATATTTCAGATAATAACACAGTATTTTATTATAATTTCAGGTGCAAGAGCCTGCCAACATTTCAGCCATCTGGCCTTTCTGGGGGCACTATACACGTAAAATATGTGAATGAAAGATGTGACCTGAATACATTTACTTTTTTATTTGCTGTACTCAGCTTTCGCTAAGCTAAAGGCTCTTTGCTA
The DNA here is from genome assembly GCF_964106645.2 of Podarcis pityusensis. Classification (NCBI taxonomy): domain Eukaryota; kingdom Metazoa; phylum Chordata; class Lepidosauria; order Squamata; family Lacertidae; genus Podarcis; species Podarcis pityusensis. The sequence goes on from NC_138027.1 coordinate 42,959,759, forward strand.
GAGGGTATATAATATCAGTGCCTTTTATTTAAACTATGGCTTTCTAAATATGGGTGTATACCAATGTAGAATCTATTTTAAGATTATTTTAGTTGCAAAATTTTAATCCATAAACATAGCCTCATACTGTAGGAATGGGATCTCTCTCTCTCCATCCTTTTCTATCTCTAATCAACATTAATTTAGATCAGTAGCTTTCAACCAGTGCACCGTGCCACCCTGGGGGGCTTTGAATGATGGTCAGGGGTGTGGCAGGCAACACTGGCCTCTGTCCCTCTTTCCTTCCCTCCCTCCTCTGATGCCCTTTCCTGTCTCTGCTGTTGCCGCCACAGCTGCCTCCAAAGGTAAGATGCTGGCCTCACTTTCACCTTTGGCCAGTCTAACAGACTAAGGCTGGGGGCATCATTGAAAGTTTCTATTTTTAGATCATTGAAAGTTTCCCTGTTGTATCTATTCTTTATAAGCGCAATAGCTGCAAATGCCTTCTAGAGAATCTGCCCATTTGTTTATTCCCTTTCTGATGTATATAAATTTAGCCAATTCTATTGGCTCTGAAATTTCCCTTAAGTTAACAAACCGTTCCTTTAGGAAGGCACAGAGCACTATGCCCTTTTTGCCACCAATACGCAGGAAGCTATCTTACACCAAGTGACTAGTCTTTCAACAACAATTTGAGTATAATTCGGAAGTAATGTTAAGCAAAAACATGGCTGGGTTTTTTTGTCAGGGGAGAAGCAAAGTTCTTGCCATTTCAGCAGAATGTACCAACACTGCATGTTCACATTTAAACCATAGTTTAATTTAACTATGGTTTAAATAGTGAACTGAAGGCCACAGAATCTTCTTCCACAAAAGGAATCTATACCCAGCTTTTCCATTGTTTTAAAAGTCCTAACAAAATAGCATTCAAAGTAAAGCATGAATGATATAGTATGGACTTTGCCTGGTGCCTAATGAAGTCACAGTGATCTTTAGTAAAACAGTTCCATAGTTTCAGAACCACCATAGAAAAGACTGTGTTTAATCACTGTTACTCTTTGTTTCCCAGATGTACAATATAGGCTTATGAGACAAATATGAGCAATTATTAACATAGATGTGTTCCTACATTCCTATACACCCATAAAGGGAAATTGTAATATACACAAACGCCACTGATTAACTTAGAACTGGGGAATTATGGAGTAAAACACCCAATATCTAGTTTATATTTGCACATTAAATTTAACTTTTGGGGAACTGGTTTCATATAAGAGCTGAACAAAACCCCATCTTGATGTGAACTGCATGACCAAAAGGACCTAAGCCCATTTCCCCTCTCCCACCCCCCACCCCCCCAGCACATTTTTACATTCCGGCAACCAGCAGTGAAACCTGAACTACTCATGCACTTCACAATACAACAACTATCTATACCTTTCCTATATGCATCATATACTATTTTAAAGTTGGGGGGGGGGGAGAGAGAGAAGGATATACTACGTAACAGCCAGGATCTGGTGGTGGGGTGCAGTGAGCTGGGCATGCATAGAAGACCTTGAACTTATGTACTTTTACAGAATTTTTATCTTCCTGTAGCTGCATAATATCACTCAGCTGGAACCGACCTTTGTCCATTCTTAGAATTATTTATGTCAAAATCAAACGTGGGACAATGACTTTTGTTTAATGCATTTCCATAACAAAGCAATGCTTAAAAATAACTGCTGGGGAATTTCAAATCCTGTTCTGTCCACAGAATAGTGGCTTGAATTTAAAGGCACGCTGATAGCTAGGAAAAGAATGAGCACTTTTGTATTTTGCTCTTGTAATGAATATGGAGTATCGTACATTTTAAAGCAATCTGTAACCCTGCAGATATTGTACTGTGCCATTAATAGCTTTGATTACAGCCACTCCATTAGTCCAGCTGAAGTAGAATGAGTGGATGAGAGCCAATAGGCCTCACAGCAAGGATTTACAGGGCCACTGATTGCCTAAATATTTGATCTTTGTCTTCATCATACATCAAATACAGTATTTACTTGATAGCTAAGTGGTCACCCCTCTGTTATAAAGAGTTCATTATCTCTGCAAGTCATTTTGGGAGTTGTAGTTCTTGGAACAAATTGTTTTCTTCTACATGAAATAAAAGCTGGTTATTGACTCGATTAGTGGTAATAGAAAATAGAAATGATTTTCATTAGTAATACAGATAATGTTTGCACTAATCTCACAGAAAACCAGACCACCATAAAATGCTAATGGGTTGGCGTTGGGAGTATATCTCACAGATAACTGATTTTTCTCCTACTAAAAATAAATGAGTTTACATGAACTAATAGGCAGAACTTACAATAATAGCAAAAGGACTTATTGTGTACTTTTGACCTCCTCAGAAATGCCAAATAATGGCATCAAAAAAGATAACACTGATTATGGGGCGACTATAGGCATACACTTGGGAATGATCCATGACTCAGATTAAGCAGAATTCCCACAGGGGGACTGACAGCTCACTTCCTTAGAGGAGCAGCCACATCTTCCCCATTTAAAAGAAGCCTCCCCATTCTGGACATTTGCAGGGCCTCCACGCACACATTTGCCAAACACTGACGAGGGTGGTGCTGTGCGTTAAACCACAGAGCTTAGGACTTGCTGATCAGAAGGTTGACGGTTCGAATCCCCGTGATGGGGTGAGCTCCCGTTGTTTGGTCCCTGCTTCTGCCAACCTAGCAGTTCGAAAGCACATCAAAGTGCAAGTAGATAAATAGGTACCGCTCTGGCGGGAAGGTAAATGGTGTTTCCGTGTGCTGCTCTAGTTCGCCAGAAGTGGCTTAGTCGTGCTGGCCACATGACCCAGAAGCTGTACAACAGCTCCCTCGGCCAATAGAGTGAGATGAGCGCCACAATCCCAGAGTCGGCCACGACTGGACCTAATGGTCAGGGGTGCCTTTACCTTTACCTTTTATAAGATAGATTTATGGGCCTCACTCAACACAATCTTTGGGAGAAAAGCACTTCAGCAGGTAGTCAGTCCATGACCCTACTCCTCTTTCACCCATAGATACTACAACTCTCTTACATCCCATACCAGGACTGTCCTCCAGGAACCTCTGGGGGGAACGGAAATGAATTTCTATTCCTATGGGTCCTGGAGGGCAGGGGCCACTTCTCATCAGAGGCCAGGTCATGGAACATAACAGTAATAACAGGGCCATAAATCCTTAGTATAAGGCACCAGGGTAGGCTGCTTTTATCCTGCATCTGTTTCTCATGTCTGTCATGCTCCAGAGCACCAGGGACAGAGACAATAAGAAGCAACAACACCAAGTAGGCACCTTGAAACAGCATCAAGGAACTCTATGGGGAGTCTGCAATGGGGTTGAGAGGTCTGTCTTGCTCTGACAGCCAGTCTGGAGAGGGCAGGATTGCCCCTCACCTAGGAGGATTCAAATTGGACCCTATGAACCTGCAAGAGAGATGATATGTTTTTCAAACATTAAGTCTTGTTTGTGATGTCCTGTGTCCTGTGGAGGTTTCATGGAAGAAGGTGGTCAGGCTCCAATGAGAAGTAGAGGGAGCTTGGGAAATTAGATCTAGGGGACCAGGAGGTGTTGGTGAGGGTTCCAGCTTGCCCTTCAGGGGTGGCAGCCAACAGAAAATATGATGCCAAGCCAGCACTCACCCAACATCCATCTCCTAGGACATGGAGATGTCAGCATGCACAAACCTAACCTAGCCACTGCCAGCTCACTAGAAGGAGTGCCTGCTTGCCTGCACTGTCTTAGAACTCTAGCCGCCAGCCACACTTAATGTTGTGGCCACCCCACCCTTTGAAAGGAAGCTGTTGCTTATTGGTGCCTTTGATCTCTCATATCACAGCTGATCCTTGCAATCTGTGACTTGCCTTGTGTACCACTCTAATCTGAAAACAAAAGCCTTCAGCAAAACCAAAGTTGTAAGTTCCAGTTCTTCATCAGACATGGAGACCTTTGACAGTAGTGTTCCTTCTTGTTGGGTGAGGTGTTATAATTAATAATAATAATAATAATAAATAATAATAATAATAATAATAATAATAATAATAATAATAATAATTTATTATTTGTACCCCGCCCATCTGGCTGGGTTTCCCCAGCCACTCTGGGCGGCTTCCATAGAAACCAAAAATACATTAAAATATCACACATTAAAAACTTCCCTGAACAGGGCTGCCTTAAGATGTCTTCTGAAAGTCAGGTAGTTGTTTATTGCTTTGACATCTGATGGGAGGGCGTTCCACAGGGCGGGCACTACTACCGAGAAGGCCCTCTGCCTGGTTCCCTGTAGCTTTGCTTCTCGCAATGAGGGAACCGCCAGAAGGCCCTCGGTGCTGGACCTCAGCGTCCGGGCAGAATGATGGAGGTGGAGACGCTCCTTCAGGTATACTGGGCTGAGGCCGTTTAGGGCTTTAAAGGTCAACACCAGCACTTTGAATTGTGCTCGGAAATGTACTGGGAGCCAATGTAGGTCTTTCAATGTAGGGGTTATGTGGTCTCGGCGGCCGCCTGAGTGTTGCTGTGTTACAGATTAGATTGTGTGTTGCAGATTAGAGCTAGAAACGTAGTTCAGAATCATTTCTGAACTCAGTTATTGCAAGAATATATGTACACTGCAGTTGCTCATACATTGTTTAGATATGCAATATATGTAAATCTGTATTAATGCTATCTGGCTAGTAATCATATCAGTTTTATTCATTCATTCATTATTTATTTATTATCCCATGCTTCAGCCAGAAAGGCACCAGGGTGGGCAACCAGATCACTAAAAAGAGGTGATGGACTCTCCTTCCTTGGATGTTTTTAAGCAGAGGTTGGATGGCCATCTGTCATGGATACTTTAGTTGAGATTCCTGCATTGCAGGGGGTTGGACAAGATGGCCTTTGGGGACCCTTCCAACTCTACAATTCTATGATTCTCTGAAAAGAAAAAGACAACCTCAAAACACATATAGCTGTTGTTTTCTGATAAACTGTTCTCATTTAACATTATTGTGACAACATTTGATGGTTGGAATAAGACCGTCAATTAAAATTTAGCAAAGAATTTTAGGGCTTATTTGAATGCTCTTTCAGATACATCCAATGTTTAATTTGTTTGTTAAAACTCAATGCTAATTTAAAGGAACATGGTATAAAAATACCAGTTGCTAAAGAAAAATTAAATATGAACTTGGCAGTAGCTGTAATTTCTTACGTGTGGCATTTTAAACTGCTTTTAACTTGGACTGCATATAATTTGGAATGGTAATAAAAGTCATAGGTGGTGTCAAAAGCCGTATTTTCAAATTGCTCTTTTATAACAACAACAAAGAGAGAGAGGGATACTCTCCTTTTGGCTAAGCTTTTAATGAGCTCTTGAGTAGTAATTAAAGCCTGAAGTGGTGTGTTTTTTTCTTCATGCCTTGGGAATAAGTACATATTTTTGTCTTTATAATTTTTAAAAGATCAGTTCAAATTAAGGGAAGAGGGGCTTTCCCAAACACTGAAATTTATTTTGGCTACAAATTTTTTTATTAAAACCCTGAAGATTTTTAAAACAAAAATGTAAATCAGTCTTGTTTTCTGTTACAACGACGCAGCTGTGGAATTCACTTCCACTGGAGACTTGCCAAACTCTGAACCAGAGCATTTTCCCTAAGTATAGAAAGACCTTCTATTTGCTTTGCATATTTAATATCGAAGGTTAACTTGGAAGAGTAATTTTAATATGACTTGGTATTATATGTTTCGACATATATTGCTGCTATTTTAGTATTTTTATTTGATGTTAAACTACCCCTTCAATGAATTGGACAGCTAGAAATTAAGATTTCATTAGTGTTCAGTTTTCATTTCTAGGTTCATATACCAAGAAATGCTAAAAAATGAAATAACATTTTGTTTAGTGGAAAGAATTTGGACCAAACTAAGCATGAACTAAGCATGAGAGGAATGCGGGTGGCGCTGTGGGTAAAACCCAGCACCTAGGACTTGCCGATCGTCAGGTCGGCGGTTCGAATCCCCACGGCGGGGTGCGCTCCCATTGCTCGGTCCCAGCGCCTGCCAACCTAGCAGTTCGAAAGCACCCCCGGGTGCAAGGGACCGCTTACCAGCGGGAAGGTAAACGGCGTTTCCGTGTGCTGAGCTGGCTCGCCAGAGCAGCTTTGTCACGCTGGCCACGTGACACGGAAGTGTCTCCGGACAGCGCTGGCCCCCGGCCTCTTAAGTGAGATGGGCGCACAACCCTAGAGTCGGACACGACTGGCCCATACGGGCAGGGGTACCTTTACCTTTACCTTAAGCATGATTACAGTTATGCATAAAAGCATCTCCAACTTTTTTAAAAAGTATCCAAATGCTACCAGGTGCTCAGTGGGGTGTACCTGTGTGATTATGTTTCCCTTACTTGGATTTCCTACTATTTGAACTGTTAGGAAAATCATATTTGAACATGTTATGTTTTAAGTAATGGGGATAAACATCATTTTTAGGAGGGCAATTTTCACCAGGAAAATGAGGGAAATGGAACTAACTGCAGAGGCTAAAAGAGCTGCTGTATGCAAAATAAATTAGAAAGGGAGATTCATTATTACATCTCTGTATTCTAGTTTGACTTTGAGACATTCAAACAGCTTCAACAGATAAGGGCAATAAAGATCCAAAAATATTTATGCTTCCATATCCTGTAGAGGTGAGTTCCACAGAGCAATTTTATTATTATTTTTATTTAACTGTTACATTTGCATCCAACTCTTCACTGAAGGAATTCTGAGAAGCATTTAGCCTCACAATTGTATATTGGAGATGGGGAAATTAATTCCCCAGTAACCACCAATCAGGTATTTTGAAGCTGAACAGAGGCTTGAATGTCAGTTTCCTACACTCAAATTTGGCAGTCTAAAGTACCCCACACAAATACATCTCATTGCTGAACAGACAAGTCTTACTGAATGGATCTTTAAAGAGACATATCATAGCTTTGCACTGTTTTTTAAAAGATGGTATTATGCAAATACATATTGTTTTGAAGAGTTAGAAATACTGCATTATGATTTTCTTTTTCCTCTGCAATGACCATTCTGTTTTAGCATCAGTGAGAAAAAGGCCTGCATAATGGTGGTGGTGTGATTGTTCCTGTGCTACATTTCCCATGCATTCATTCACACAGAAAAATAAAGTGTTTGTAAATTGGCCCCATAAATAGAGAAGAATTATGATGTGCAGTTTTAAAGTGTAGTATTAGGGACTCTCCCATTGGTTGCTGTACTCATGTCCTGCTTGTGGGCTTCCCATAAGCATTCATTTGGCCTCTGTGAAAACAGGATGCTAGGATAGATGTACCTTTGATCTGACCCAATATGGATGTTCTTATGAACATACAGAGGGCCACGGGTTCCCCATTTCCGGGAGAGAATTTCTCTTCTCCTGGTCTCTTTCCCTCTGCCCCATATATTATGGTGCTCCTCTAAGATAACCGCCAGAGCTTATTTTCTCAAATTCTAGATGTTAGGGCTCTAGCCTTTCTGGGAAAATATTTCTACCAAACTGCAAGCCATTACATCTAAACTCAGCTTATGAGGTTATGTCTAACTAAAGCCTACCATGATCAAATGTGAAGGGCCATAAAACACAGCGGCAATAATGACTAACTCCTGGGAAGATGGAAATGCTTTCCACATCTCATTTCTGAAGAGAACAACACAGACCTCAAGAGTAAGCTTATTATAGCAGAAAATTCTATATTGGATACCACTGGGAGCATTTAAAGTTGTGAAGTCATGGAAGAGCTACAAACAAGCTATGAAACTGAAACTAAATAGCCTCCGGACAGGAGATACTGTATGTAGACCCCTGCCTCAAAAATCTCGGTTACAAATGGTAACTACAGTGGTATCTCTGGCTATGAACACTTCTGGTTACACACGCTTTGGGTTAGGAGCTCCGCTAACCCGGAGGTAGTTGCTCCTGACTGCGAACTTTGCCCTGGGAGGCATGCACACAGTGGGAGGCACCATTAGTGAAAGCGCGCCTCAGGAAAGAACAGTTTCAACAGGGATGTGTATACCTGTGAAGAGATCCAAGATTTAGAACCTCAAAGCCAAAGTGAGAGCATTTGGGTCAAAATTAAGGGAGAGAAGAATAACAGTGACCTCACTGTGGGAGTTTACTATAGATCCCCAAGCCAAACGGAGGACATAGATGATGCCTTCCTGGAACAGATGGCCAAGCATGCAAAAGGAAGGCAGATAGTAGTAATGGGGGACTTCAATTACCCGGATATTTGTTGGATGTCAAACTCAGCCAAGAGCATAAGGTCAAACAGATTCCTCACTGGCCTTGCAGACAACTTCATTGTCCAGAAAGTGGAAGAAGCAACAAGAGGAACAGCCGTTTTAGATCTGGTCCTAACCAATGTGGATGACCTGGTTAGTGGGGTAGAAGTGGAAGGATCATTAGGCGCGAGTGATCATGCTCTTCTGAAGTTTACTATACAGCAGAAAGGAGCAGCCAAGCATACTAGGACTCAATTTCTTGACTTTAAGAAAGCCGACTTCATAAAACTTAGGGAAGTGCTGGGTGAGATCCCATGGACAGTAATACTAAAAGGAAAGGGAGTTCATGATGGCTGGGAGTTTGTTAAGAGGGAGATAGTAAAAGCACAACTTCAGGCAATACCAATGAGACGGAAACATGGAAGGTGCCTAAAGAAGCCAGGGTGGCTATCTAAAGAACTTTTAACTGAGTTAAGATTAAAAAAGGATGTGTACAAAATATGGAAAAGGGGGGAAACCACCAAAGAGGAATTCAAACAAATAGCCAGCACGTGTAGACACAAAGTCAGAAAAACTAAAGCACAGTATGAACTCAGGCTTGCTAGAGAGGTTAAAAGCAACAAAAAAGGCTTTTATGGGTATGTTCGTAGCAAAAGGAAGAACAAAGAAACAGTGGGGTCACTCAGAGGAGAAGATGGTGAAATGCAAACAGGGGACACAGAAAGGGCTGAACTCCTCAATGCCTTCTTTGCTTCAGTCTTCTCCAATAATGAAAACAATGCCCGACCTGAAGAATTTGGAGCAAATGATTCAGCAGAGGAAACACAGCCCAGAATAGCTAAGGAGATAGTACAAGAATACTTGGCTAGTCTAGATGTATTCAAGTCTCCAGGGCCAGATGAACTGCATCCAAGAGTATTAAAAGAACTGGCAGATGTGATCTCAGAACCACTGGCAGTCATCTTTGAGAATTCCTGGAGAACAGGCCAAGTCCCGGCAGACTGGAGGAGGGCAAATGTTGTCCCTATTTTCAAAAAGGGGAAAAGAGAGGACCCAAATAATTACCGCCCAGTCAGTCTGACATCAATACCAGGGAAGATTCTGGAGCAGATCATTAAGCAAACGGTCTGTGAGCACCTAGAAAGGAATGCTGTGATCACCAATAGTCAGCATGGATTTCTGAAAAATAAGTCATGTCAGACTAACCTGATCTCGTTTTTTGACAGAATTACAAGCCTGGTAGATGAAGGGAACGCAGTGGATGTAGCCTACCTTGATTTCAGCAAGGCATTTGACAAGGTGCCCCATGATATTCTTGTAAAGAAGCTGGTAAAATGCGGTCTTGACTATGCTACCACTCAGTGGATTTGTAACTGGCTGATTGACCAAACCCAAAGGGTGCTCATCAATGGTTCCTCTTCATCCTGGAGAAGAGTGACTAGTGGGGTGCCACAGGGTTCTTATTCAACATCTTTATCAACGACTTGGATGATGGACTCAAGGGCATCCTGATCAAATTTGCAGATGACACCAAACTGGGAGGGGTGGCTAACACCCCAGAGAACAGGATCATACTTCAAAACGACCTTGACAGATTAGAGAACTGGGCCAAAACAAACAAGATGAATTTTAACAGGGAAAAATGTAAAGTATTGCGCTTGGGCAAAAAAAATGAGAGGCACAAATACAAGATGGGTGACACCTGGCTTGAGAGCAGTACATGTGAAAAGGATCTAGGAGTCTTGGTTGACCACAAACTTGACATGAGCCAACAGTGTGACGCGGCAGCTAAAAAAGCCAATGCAATTCTGGGCTGCATCAATAGGAGTATAGCATCTAGATCAAGGGAAGTAATAGTGCCACTGTATTCTGCTCTGGTCAGACCTCACCTGGAGTACTGTGTCCAGTTCTGGGCACCACAGTTCAAGAAGGACACTGACAAACTGGAATGTGTCCAGAGGAGGGCAACCAAAATGGTCAAAGGCCTGGAAACGATGCCTTATGAGGAACGGCTAAGGGAGCTGGGCATGTTTAGCCTGGAGAAGAGGAGGTTAAGGGGTGATATGATAGCCATGTTCAAATATATAAAAGGATGTCACATAGAAGAGGGAGAAAGGTTGTTTTCTGCTGCTCCAGAGAAGCGGACACGGAGCAATGGATCCAAACTACAAGAAAGAAGATTCCACCTAAACATTAGGAAGAACTTCCTGACAGTAAGAGCTGTTCGACAGTGGAATTTGCTGCCAAGGAGTGTGGTGGAGTCTCCTTCTTTGGAGGTCTTTAAGCAGAGGCTTGACAACCATATGTCAGGAGTGCTCTGATGGTGTTTCCTGCTTGGCAGGGGGTTGGACTCGATGGCCCTTGTGGTCTCTTCCAACTCTATGATTCTATGAGTCTATGATTAAGAATGGACCTCAGGAATGAATTAAGTTCATAACCAGAGGTACCGGTACCACTGTATTTAGGCAATGGAAACACCTTATAGGCTCTCCTGTTCTGCCCAAAGGACCAACACTGTAACAACAGCAACAACACTAAGCCCCAATATCCTCCCTGAACACACACACAAAAGGTAAGTGTTCAGATTGTACATTTTTTACGGGCAGCGACACCAGAGACATGGATATTTTAATTAAACTCCTGCCGCATCACAACACATGAGTGGGTGTGCATATGACATCACATAAAGCTGCTGCCCAAATGTTTAACAGGATTAAGATAAGACATGTTTCATACAGAAGATGTTTCTGTGGGAAACATGCTGACAGAAGAAAACATTCACCCTTGCAACACAGAAAAGGTTTATGGAATTCTCTTCCACAAGGTGAGGAAGCAGAAAAATTCACTGAGGACTGGTCTACCAACTGCTATTAGTCATGGTGAATGGAACCTGCAGCAAAACATTGTAGTGTAGGGTGCTCCTGTTCACTGTCCATCATGCTCACCTTCTGCCTGCCCCATTCAAACAGAAAACAGATAACTGACATAATTTGGTCACTGAGCATGCTCAGGCCACATTTGGCTGTACCTGCTCCCTTTTTAGTTCTGTTCATCTTAAACATTTTTTGTTGCTCTGCAAACCTTGCAGTCTTACAAGGCTGATGGTATCTCCCACTTATGAATAGGTGGTGCTGTTGTTGCTACATAAAGAATGGCTCCAACTCCTGAGCATCAGAAATAGAGGGAACAAATGGGCCACTGCCACAAAATGTTACAGTGTGACATGCTTTTGAGTGTACCAGTCATTCCATTCCTCCCCCTAGTTTTGCATCTTCCTCCAACAGCCAGCATTCCATGTTTACCAAGTATGTTCTGTCCTCACTAACATGCTTTTGGGGAAGTACATGTCCAACCTGCATTAAAATCTTTTATTTTTGTCCCATTTACTAAGAATGCTTGTCTGCCATTGGTGTATCTTACTCCACAAAACAAAGAGATCAATACATTACCACTGTATTTAGTAGTCATACACAAGATGTAAAACACTAGCTGTTTCTCTTTGAAACAGCACTTTTAAAAATCCTAATTGAAACATGAGAACTCTATTCTAATCTTGTGCAGGATTTGATTACCATGAATATGGGAAAGAGAAAACATTTTAGAAGGCTGTAGAAAGACCTTAAAAAATTCATTCAATTCAAAGTTTTGAAGTTATAAGCCGAAACACAGAGAGAAGGGGGACAGGGTTGAGACTTATCACCCAATCCTAAGTATGTTTACTTTGGAGTAGCTCACACTGGGGTCAACACTATTTAATTCCTGGTAATTCTGTTTAGGATTGTATCTTTAACCATAGATTTATTATTCAGTTAAACTATGTTGACAAGAAGGGTTGCCTTTGGAAATCGAGCAATTATTGCACATTTTATCAAGAACAGGTGGATTACATTCACAGGTGCTAAAGTTATTTGCCAATCTGAATGCCAGTGAGCATTTATTAGTAACCACATGAGGATCACTACCAGCCTCCCTTTATTGTTCAGCAACCATCAACTAAAAATTATAAATATAGATCAAAATATCAAAATCAACACAGGAAGGGCATCATGGAACACTATACAGAGGTTCCAAGAATATATACCACATAAAATGAATATAAACATGTAGTTTGATTCATATATAAACAGTGTGTGTGTCAGAGAGAGAGAGAGAGCGAGGGAGAGAGAATCTTAAATAAACAAACACCTAGTAAGTCTGCTTAGAAACTTTAGAGATCAATTCTATGGCAGCTGGGATGGCATCCCAGAGCAACAGGATACGTAGGATTGTTCTCCAACAAAGTTCCAATGTTGGAGATCATCAGGTATCAATTTGTGTGGCCCAACCAACACCAGAGCTTCAACAGCCGTGGGGGCGGAAAGGGAGTTTCAAGGGACGACCAGAAAATGCTTTGGATACAAAGCCCATCCTAGTACCCCAGCATCCTCCCCAAACCAGAAAGAGATTTAAATTCACCCATATTCTTTTCCCACATTTTTTAAAATTTAAATCTTCAAAACACAAAGGTTATTTTTCTCTTGAAAAAGACATTGGCATTCAAGAGGAGGTAAGGATTAAATATACTTTTTATCTCTGTAGAGTTGATGCTGTTGTTATTCTTTCCTAGTTAGAAATAATAATACCCACTTTACAGGGTGATGATTGGGTTAGGATTTAAAAAATGCTAAATAATAATAATAGTATCAGAAATGCAGGGGACAGAGAAGCCCTTAACAACATGGATGAGAAAGAGGGGAATCAGAGGGAAATTTACTTGGAGTGACAGGAACAAACTGGAACTCAAGATACTCTAGGCTAACCAGCATCTTCCAAAGAAGAGGAGAAAATTAGGGGGAATGGTAGCAGTGTTCAAATATGGAAGGAGGGAATTGGAAGATGATGGGTCATGAAGTAGAAAAGTTAACAGTCTAGAAAATAAACAAATTGAGGAAGTTGAAAGCTTTTATCACTTGGGCATGAAAGCCTACTTTTCCTCATATATGCAAAGCCATAAGTCTTCCATCTTCTGTCACTCTGAAATTGCTTCTGAATAGAGAACAAAAGCCTTCAGGCCTCCATGTTTTCCATTTTCTTTCCATAGAATATATTACCTGTTATTCAAAAGCCCCACATTCTTTTACTAGAGAAGAAACATTCTTCAGTGTAGCTGCATGAACTCATGCAAATCTGCTACAACTTCAGCCTTGGCAATAAAAAAATACAAATTTAATAAATGATGATGATGATAAAACTAAGCTTGTTGATGAATTCTTGCTTGCTGTCATTGGTATCAAAGACAGTATTGTCTACAACCATGCCTCAGCAGAGAAGACTCATCACTGCCCAACAAGATAAAGACCAAGATCTTCAGCTACCTTCTACCACTCAAATTTTACCAACACATTATTTCCCCCTTTTAATAGTTACTTATTTCATAGATCATGGGAGGTCTGTGGACATAGTATGTCTTGATTTCAGCAAGCATTCAACAAGTCTTTCATTGGATTCATGGCAAAATGTGAGGTAGACATAAGGCTTCAAGCCAACTCCTTCCCACATGCTGGGCTATGTGGTGTTTGGATTGCTTCTGTCAGCTCTCCTTGTGTATTACCGGCTGTCACCACAGCTGCATCACTGGCACAAAGCTTCCCTTCTGTCTGTTAAACACACAGGTGGGTGTAAGGTCCACCAGGTAACAGTGGTTGAGCTGAGCTGGTCCAGGAACTATCCATCCAGCTCCGTTGGTTAGAGGATCTTCTGTATCCCAAACTATTCTAATAGCTGGCACTGGTTGTCATAGGGACTGATCTGGGCTTGATTGCTGCATCAGCCTGAAGTTGGTGCAGGGATGTGTCCCAGTCTGTGTCCCCCACTTCCCACTGCCAGGCTCTGGATATGGTGGTGGCTCTGCCACTCTGCAGAACCTAAGTGGTGACAGCACCAGATTTGGATAGTGGTACAATATGGTTAATTCGATCCAGGTGTGACTGAACCACCATACCCAATAAATACTCATTAATGGCTCTCATTAATGTGTTAGACTGGAGGAAGGTTTCAAGTGGATTGCCATGAGGCCAACATTTTTATAAATAATTTGAATGAGGGTAAATAGGGGGTGCTCCTCAAATTCAGCATTACCCAGATCCAGATAGCAAGACGATATAGCTTGGCTGTAATCTATCCTGATTAGGCAACATCTGGAGTACCGTGTCCAGTTCTGAGTGCCACATTGACAAACTGGAGCAGGTCCAAAAAAGGAAGACTAGACTGGTGAGGGATCTGGAGGAAAGCCTGAAAGTGCTGGGCATGTGTGGTCTGGAGACATGGCAGCTGTCTGCAAATTCTTACAGTCTGGTGTGCAGAAGATCAAGCACTTGTTCTCTTGTTGCTCCAGAGGGCAGGACTAAAACTAGTTGATAGAATTTCAGCTATCGGATATCAGCTAAATATTAGGAGCAACATCCTGATGGCAAGAGTTGTGGAACAGTGAAACTGACTTAGGCTCTCCTTTACTAAACATATTTAAGCAGAGACTGGCTAGCCATCTGTAAGAAGCAAAGCAGTTGAATCCTGCATTGCAGATGACCCCCAACATCCTCTCAGTTTCTATTATCCGGTCATAAAAATGTTTATTTACAATGATTCAAAATTTGTTCTTTGTACTTACAATTTCAATTTCAGCTGTAAAACTGCTATAGGCTTTTGGATGATCATTGCATCAGTAATTCCTTGTGAATGTATTTGTACTACATCCACAAATATTTCACTTAGCATTTACAAAATTTGTATTATGATTGTCTCAGAGTTTGGCCATGTGATGCAATAAATAGCCTTCTGCTATCTGTTGTATAGAAAGTTTGTGGACAAATTAGCATGCTTAAGACTGCAACATTTAGCTAAAATTATTTTTAAAAACCCACTCAATAGTATAGTCACAGCCTGTTTTGAAATACTGAGTACCCTTAATTTTACTTCACATCTGCAGACCTGTGCATTGCAGCATTTGGCCTTGAGCTGGAGAGAGATTACTAGCAAGTCTGACATACTTAAAGGCTGTCAAAGCTGAATTAAAGGAATACCTAAATAAGAACAAAGAAAACAAATAATGTATACAGAGATTATGAAACTAAACATACTGCTTGTACTGCAGCAAGCCACACATTTAAAATACAGCCTGAAGCATAAACAAGAGATATATTACCATATGTTTTAAGGTAATCAAAGGTTAGTGCCAAAGCATTTAAGGATGTTGTAAACTGTGAAAAGGGAAATGATAATCTTCCAAATGTTTAGAACAAAAATGCCACTTTTTTGAGTCATTTTAAAAGGAAAAAACCCCCAAAGTTTAAGGTGAGGAAGGAGACTGCAGCCTAAAGAATACACATCTAATTTTTTTGAAAATAAAATATAACTCTTTTACGTTCTATTTACAAATATGAGGTGCAGACGAAGAATATGGTTGGAACCCTCAGTAACAGGCCATTGCTTATGTTTAATATACGGAAAGGACCACATTCACTAGGCCCCTTTCTCAAAGAGATGAAATGAAAGGTGCTGCGGCTTTTTCCTGAAGAGAAGCCAGAATGTATTTAGCTTGTAGTTGTTAAATGAGGCAGAGAAACTTTCATGGGCATTGCAAATCAGTCTCACCTTGTGTCTTACTATGGAGGTGGCCTTGAAGTTGGATGTGCTATCAAAGCTGAGAATGTGTTTATATTATGCAATAAAATGGACAATTTGGCATTTACAAGACACAGTAAAAGGAATGACATAGATGCTGTGTACAGGTCTTGCCTAGGCTTTGTGAACTGAGGAACAATTGCCTATTCAGCTATGGAATCAGTGGATGGACTTGGGGCAGATATTATCTCTCTTGCTTTCCTATGTACACAGTCAAACCTAGAAGCCGCTTAGTACCAATGCGACCTCACATCTAGCAAAAGCTCCAGATCAAGGTGTGTCCCCAAACTATGGACATAATATTTCAAGGCAAGTGCAGCCCATGCAAGACAGGCTGAACACCCAAACTTGAATCAGGCAGCCCAACCCCATCTGGTGCCTCCAAATGTTTTGGACTGCAACTCCTACCATCCTCAGCCAATGGAGCCAATGGTCAGGGCTGATGGGAGTTGTAGTCTAAAACATCTAGAGGGCACCAGGTTGGAGGAGGCTGCTATATGCATATACCTGTGGGTAAGTACCATAATATTCAACAGGACTTACTTCTGAGTAGACATGTATACCACTGCAGTATAAGTAGTACTTTTAGTATGGAATTTTGAACTAGATACAATATTGTTTATGTTCCACTTGAGTCATTTATTTGTGTCTTTCAAGTGACTAACATTTTCATTTTACTATATTATTTGTATTATATACCACTTAACTACTAGCATTTATATACCACTGAAAGGTAAAGGTAAAGGGACCCCTGACCGTTAGGTCCAGTCACGGATGACTCTGGGGTTGCGGAGCTCATCTCGCTTTACTGGCCGAGGGAGCCGGCGTACAGCTTCCAGGTCATGTGCCCAGCATGACTAAGCTGCTTCGGAAACACCATTTACCTTCCCACTGGAGTGGTACCTACTTATCTACTTGCATTTGACGTGCTTTCGAACTGCTAGGTTGGCAGGAGCAGGGACCAAGCAACCAGAGCTCACCCCATTGCGGGGATTCGAACCGTCAACCTTCTGATCAGCAAGCCCTAGGCTCTGTGGTTTAACCCACAGCTCCACCCACGTCCCACTTATATACCACTTATCTACTAGCATTATAATTGGAATTGCATTCCTTAATACATCATAACATTAAACCTATTTACATACTAGATGGCCAGTAGCCTAGAAGAATTATAATGCAAGGCATTCCAACCATCTTCAGTTCCTCATTTGTGTAATGAAAATGCTAGTGCCAGCAATGATTCTGTCAGTTTTCACTACTATAACTCTGGCTGAATTTAAGCCTGAAGCACCTGGGCATCCCAAGCATAACAAACAATAGATGACAGTCACTACTTCATCATTATTTGCATAGTGACATTCATATATAATGGTAGTGATGATTAAAGGAAAATGCTGAGGTTTTCAATACCTTTTCTCTCTCTCTACAAAAAATGCCTTCTGATTCTGTGGATAACAGAGTAGGAAAAATTAGGGAACTGACAGTGTTGCATAGTGGTTTGAGTGCTGGACTAGGACTTGGGAGACCAGGGTTCAAGTGCCCACTTGTCAAATGATGTTCACCCTGGGCCAGTCACTCACTCTCAGCCTAACTTACCTCACAGGTTTATTGTGAAGATAATAATGGGGAAGCATAGAATCTTGTATGCCACCTTGAGCTCCTTGAAGGAAAGGTGGGATATAAATCATAGAATTGTAATTTCAAAAGGATTCAGAGGGTCGTCTAGTTCAACCTCCTGCAATGCAGGAATCTCAACTAGATCATGCATGACCAGTGGCGTAGCGTGGGGGGTGCCAGGGGTGCCAGCCGCACCGGGCGCAACACCTGGGGGGGGCGCGAGTCCAGAGGGAAGGGACAAGCAATCGAGGCTTGGTTGGGGTGGGGGGTCATCGTCTCCGCCACTGCTTCTGTTTTCCGCTGCGCTGAGGCGAGCTGGGCGCGGCCAGGCATGCAAGCGCAGCGCCTGGCCAAGCGCTGCAGCCTGGGGAGCCGGCACCTTAGCGCCTCGCCGTCGGCGGCGCAGCCGTTGCCCAAGCTCGACAACTCGTGGAGGGCGCCTCTCTCTCTCTCTCTCTCTCTCTCTCTCTCTCTCTCTCTGCCTGGAAGGGAGGGGCTTTCCCTGCTCTTTGTTCCGTTTGAGCAAACACAGCAACGAAACAGAGCAGGGTGGGCAGTAAGACCCTGAGGCAGAATGCAGGAAAGCAGCCACTTCCTCTTTTCAGGTTTCCCTTCTCTGGTACCTACCCACCCACGTTTATTGCGAGGGAAATCTAGCTGACTGCAGGGAAGGGGTTGGGTGCGTGTAATGTGTGACAAAGGCATCAGGTGTACGTCTTGGGTGGAAAGGGTATAAGGGTGGGGAGGTAGAGTGCATTTAAAAAAACCAAAACATTGTGGATTTAAACAAGGAAAATGTAGCATAATCTACTGTTTGTAAGGGCCCTTTGGGATTGGTTTTACCCATCTCAGACAGTTAGCTCATAGTGTAAATAAAGATGGCTGTTGTTTACATTTTTTTAATAAAAGCATCAACAACAATCCTTTTGCACGGTCTGTTGTGCTGTGTTGCAGAACTTTTTGCAGTTGCAGGATTAGGGATGGTGTTCTGTGCTACAGTGGCGTAGCGTGGGGGGTGCAGGCTGGGCCGGCCACACCGGGCGCAACATCTGGGGGGCCGCGCTCCACGGGTTAGGGGGCGCAAAATCCACGGGTTAGGGGGCGCAAATTACTTGCCTTGCCCCGGGTGCTGACAACCCACGCTACGCCACTGTGCATGACAGATAACCACCCAGCCTCTGCTTAAAAACCTCCAAGGAGAATCCACCACCATCCATGGGAGTCTGTCCCACTGTTGAACAACGCTTACAGTCAGAAAGTTCTTCCTAAAAGTTAGTCAGAATCTCCTCTCTTGTAACTTAATTCATTGGTCTGGGTCCTAGCCTCTGGAGAAGGAGAAAGCAAGCTTGCTCCATCCGCCATATAATAACCTTTTAGATATCTGAAGATGACTGTCATACATCTTTCTCAGTCTTCTCTTTACCAGGCTAAACATACCTATTTCCTTCAACTGTTTCTCATAAGGCTTGGTTTCAAGACCCTTGATCATATTGGTTGCACTTCGCTGCACATATTCTAGCTGTGTTTGGACCGAGGCAGAATAGAGTGGTACTATTACTTCCCTTGATCTGAACATTATATTTCTGTATGATTTACGTAGCCTGGAAAAGCATTAGTGTTTTGGTTTGTTTATTTTTGTTTTTGCTACTGCATCCCATTCATGTTAACTTATGTTAAGCTTGTTTTCTACTAAGACCCCTAGATCTTTTTCATATGTACTACAGGCAAGCCAAACATCCCCATCTTTTATTGATGCAGCTGGTTCTTCCAGCCTAAGTATAGGACCTGGCATTTGTCCCTATTGAAATTCATTTTTTTTTTTAGTTTAGGCCTAGTTCTCCAATCAGTTAAGGTCAACTTGATTTCTGATTCTGCCTTCTGAGGCATTGGTTACCCCTCTCAGTTTGGTACCATCTGCAGATTTGTTGAACATCTCCTCAATACCTTAATCCAAGTTGTTTATAAATATGCAATAAATAAATGTAATTAGATAACAACATCGAAGGAAAAAATCAGCCACTCTAACGTCAGATATTCTGTTGCAGAGAAAGGAAGAAAAAAGACTCTGTCCTAACAGAGTCCCATACATTGTTGTCCAAGTGCCTAGATTGGTAGTGTGATCACTTTAAAAATTGGAGTATTTACTGAATGCCGAGGAAGATGGCAGCTAAAACATAAGTTGCCATCTTTTATTTCATAGAGTCATCTATATCCCAATTATATAGGGATTTGGTTGATCTGATTTACATCCTATGGCTTTTTAAAATGTGCTTTTTTTGAGGGGGCAATTGGCTTGTTGTTTTTATTTTAATTATGTATTTTGTGGTTTTATATCTTGATTTTATTCTGTGAACTTGCCTGAGACCGCTAGGTATAGGGCAGTATATAAATTCAATAAATAGACAAAAATAAATTACATGTGTGCTGTCATTAGAGAAGGACTCAATTAGCTCTATTCATCACTGACACCATATATATCATGGAAATATATAAGGAATAAGATGCTGGGAAAGGAAGGGGGGACATGTTCCTTCAAAGAGACCAAATAAAATCAAGTAAGCAATGCACAAAACTAATTAAAGTTGATGCAACAAAAACTAAAGCATTTTTGATGCAATTTATTAAACAGAAAGGCTGTGAAATTAACAGCAATCAAAAACTAATTAAAGCTGATGCAATAGAAGCAGCCAAAGAATGCCTGATAACATTTATTGAGCCAAAGAAACATGGCTGTCAAGTTAAACGAAATCAACCACATTCTGTTTTTGAATAGTAACGCAAAGATAATTATGCACTGGGTGACACACTCTGAATAAGATTCAAGTCATTACCTCAGAAGACAAAAGGATTGACATGCAGTACTAAAGTGCTTCCACAGAAAGAGGGCCTTAATGTTTAAACCTTTGAAGAGATTCCTACTCCTAGAGTATGACTCATCAATTAAATATAACATGTCATTGTTATGTTATGATAACCATTAATTAATAACTGACATTTGGGATACTTGTGTTGCCTAACAGGGCATTTCAAGCTAGGAACAGAGCTCCAACTACTTCCCAGTCTTTCCTATGTGATACCTAAGAAATCACATTAACTGACATTTCAAGTCAAAGTGCCCAGGGGCAAAACAGACCCTTTATCCTCCTATAATGCTTGGCAACCTTTCATCTCTTACATGTGGTGCAATGACCAAATGAGACAACCACCCCAGACTCAAGGAGACCATTCCAAGAGCTTACTGGATTAGGGACTTTAGATAGCCTTGTTAAAAATTTGTTATATAACAGGATATATATATCCTAAACTGCTTTGTATGTTCTTTAAGATTAAAAAGAACAAGCTGTCGTTGCTGTCTTTAAAAGTTTTTATTATGCTTGAAAATAAAGTATAGCACCTATATTTTCAAAAGCACGTGTCTTTCCATTTTTCACTAAATATTCCAGAGCTAATCCATGGCCAGACAATGGCCAATTTCACATGATCAAATCTCATCTTAGCAGAATGAGATATGCATGATTTTCACCTGCTAGAATAAAACCCCATTGCTCATCCCTTCATGCATGCAAGCAAGCAAGTCAAGAAGTCTCAGTTAACCACATCTTCCTGTTTGATTCAAATCAGATACTATTGGTTAATGGCTTGCATCTAAGCTTCCGGGGTATGGAAGCTAAATTGTTTTATTGTGTATTTTAATTATGTGCAGGCATATTTTATAAAGCGTGTTGTCTTTCATAGAGAGCACGTGTTGCGGTGGGGTCTGATAGGCCACCCCTCTGTTCCTGGGCGGGTTAGTATGGATGACCATGTGCAGTGATTGGGCCGTTGGGTTACTGGGCAAATTTTAGTGTTGCCATTTAGGGGGACGGACCAAAGGTTATAAAATCAAGTCATGCAGCACTGACTGGGCTCTTTTGCTGCATGCATCAGATCACCCGCCCACCCTCCCTAATCTAGGGCTATTGCGTTGACCTTGCTATGCCTGTCATGGGGTCGTCTGCTCTTGGGGCAGGGGCCTGGTAGGAATTTTGTCCATTTGGCTGATTGGCTGGCACCATTTGGTTTTTGCCTACCATGTAGCAAATCGTCACAACTTGTAATGTTGTGGTTAGGCATTGGTTAAAAAATTGGTTGGTGGAGGGGTAAGGATTGGCGGTGCCTGCCCCTCCAATGCTGCTGCTGCAAGGGAATTCCGTTAAAGGAATCCAGGGGCTTGCCATTCTTTCGTCCGTACCCCTGAATGGGGCTTAGGGCCGCACAAGCCCCCGGGAGCATGTGGGGGGCGGGGATGAGGGTCTGGTGCCCGGCTCCATGCTCTCCCCAATATTGTTTTCCCTTACTGGCTTTCTCTGGAATCCAGAAGTCAGTTCTGTCCATGGGCATGGGGACAGATAATCATAACCAATGCCTAAGCAACCACTCATTTTTGTGTATTTTAATAAAGTTGTGGCCAAAATTATGCCAAAAACCTTAAACAAAAATTATTTGTGAATTATTTAGGGGTGGCTTGGGGGACCTCGACACACAACTAGCTTTTCTACTTATAAACTACTTAGAAGCTATTTGGCAAGTAAGGAGTATATTAATCAAATGATCAAACATTTTGTTTGTATGCCACTTTTCCATAGTTAAAACCATGCTCAAGGTAGTTTACAACATGTAAAAAAAAAAAAAGTACACTAACTGCAAACATAACAAAAGTAGTCATAAACAATAAAGACATACCCTTCCAATTGTCCCTGTTTTCCAGGGACAGTCCCAGAATTACATCCTGGCTTCTGATTTGATCCCAGAACGTCGCTATTTCCTCTGCTAGTGCTGCCACCGCAGAGCTCAAGAAAAAAGATGAGTCAGTTGACATAGCCCTGTCTGAGTCATGTTGCCAAGCAAGCAGGGGCTAGGTATTTCTGAGGAACACTCGCTTGAGAACAGAATCCACATATGAAGTCAAACAGTCTAGTGGTCAGGGACTCCAGATGATCACAAAGCCAAGAGCCCAGATGGAGGGCAGAAAGCCGCAAGGTAGAGCTAGGAACTACAGACATTGATTCCAGCATCTGACTACTGTTGAGAGCTCTGTTTAAGAGGTTTGGAGCCAGCTGGTTCTCATCAGTGAATTCTGCTCTTTGTTTCTGATGGATGATCAGCTGCAGGTGGGCTCACTCCTCCTTCTCCCTCTTCAGACTGGTGTTCAACAGGTGAAGTTGACTCCTCAACCATTATACTGATGCTTGTTCCGCCTGGCTGTGAGGTATCATCCTGTTGCCTTTCCATGGCTGCTACTGCCAGTCTCCTCCCTTGGGCACCTCATAGTGGCTGCTGGAGAGTTAGTGAATAATAGGAGAGCCTGCTGCCACCAAGGCCCAGACTCACTCTGAGGGGCAGGCAGAGGGCAAGGCTACCCTGGGCAGAAAGAAAGGGGGAGTGGAGCACAAGGTTTGTTTGTTTTTTAAATGCTTTGTGTGTCTGTGTTTAATCTTGCCCTTTTCTAAAATTTATTTATTGATGTGTGCTTTTCTTTTTGTAAATCTACCAAAGAATAAAATAAAATCAGCATTAAGAGGTTTTCTCTGGATGCTTGAGGGTTTGTGTGCTGTGTGGGTGTAGTGGTGGTGGACACGGCCCACGACTGACCGGCTGGCAGCCTGAAGGGCCCTGCCCTGCTTCTCTCCACCTGGCTTGGGGCGGGGCCTGACAGGCTCCATAAAAGAATGCTTCTGCTGCTGCTAGGCAGAGAGAGCTCTGTGTTTGTTTGTTTAAAAAATGCTTTTATTTTTTTATCTATGTGATTTTAAATTGTGATTGTTATTAATGCTGTATTCTTAGTTTTAGATTTTATGATTTGTGTGGAAATTGTTTTCCATTTGGTTGTGTAATTTTTGATGTGTTTTATTGTTTATGACTTTTATGTTGGTATTTATGTAAATCTTGTCATGCTGTAAGCTGCCTTGAGCATTGTTCTAACTATGGAAAGGCACCTTACAAATAAGATGATGAAGAAGATGATGATGAAATTCTTGGTGGGGGGTGGGGGAGGGCTATAAAATGGGGGGTTGAGGAGGGTCAGTTATGAGGAGTGAGAAATGCCCCTATCTTCATCTGAGCAATGTTGGAGCGTATGTAAACAAAGCGTCAAAAAGTGCACAAATAAATTGGAACAATTTCCACATAATAAATCTAAAGTAAAGATATAAAACATTAAATTCAGCAGCAACCCCCCACCCACCTAAACATTACCCCTGCCCAACAACCAACAGCAACTTAAATTACAGCCGTAGTATTTCTCTGTCCTTAAATTAATCAGTGTATAGGATTGCTCTGCCTATATTTCTCATGGGGAAATCAGTATTCATGGCTGCTGAAAGTGTGTACATGTGCAAACCCCACTCCCCAGTCTCTGTCCCACTCCAAGATACAAAACATGCTTTACGTCCCTTACAGGAAAATGAAAGGGCTATTTTATTTACATTGTTTAAGTAGGCCAAGCAGAAATCATAACAGGTGACATATACAGAAACACAGAACACAGCTTCCAGTATTTAAGCTAATAAGTTAACCACTGTTTCCTGTAGATCCTTACTGAATTTTAAATTATTATTTTTTGAAATTACTGGAAGCAGTTAAGAAAGGGGGGGGGGGGTTGAATGTAACAGTATTACATGCATATTGTCTCTTATTATTAAATTTTAAACTGCAATATTTATGTTTTCATTTTTCCCATCCTGCACATGTTTTTATCTACTTTTTGCTTTTCCAGAACAGATACAACTTGTGGCATTAGAGCGGTTGTATACATGTTTTTCATAGACAGTGAAAATAGTGGCTATATTATGTTAATAAAATCAATTTACTTCTGACTGAATATTGTCTCATTATTCAGTAAGACTGGAGGGATTATGTGTGGTCCTCTCAACACCCTTCATTACAACCTGACAACATAGTGATCTGATTTTTAATCTCACAGGCAAGATTTTCCTTTTCTTAAGTTCTCAGAACTGAGAACGAAAGCAAAAACTGCTGCTTTAGAAGGAATTTTTAGAAACCCATCAAATAAATAAAAGGGGAAAAATGATGTGTGGTAGGAGCATATTAATCTGCAAATAAGACCCTAGATGTTCCCATGATTATAAATATGGGAAATATCCACAGCTAACCAGAGCCACATTCCTATATATTACCTAAAAATCATCAGTACTGGAAAATGCAGAGAAGTAAAATGAAGACATAAAATAGAATCCATTTGAAAGACGTTCATACCAAACTGGGGGGGGGGGGGATATATCATTTGGGCTAGTTTAATAGTCTCTCTCATTAGGAGAAACGAACACACACTGAGAACATATCTCTGCCTTCTGATTAAGCAATGAGCCAATACAGCTGTAAATCTTCCAGAAATTCCCCACGGTTCAAGTCAAAAGAGCAGTGTTTTACTCTTTTCACCTCCTATCCTTCATTTTCAGACCATCATTGTGTTAAGTACATAGGAAAACTCTTCATCATGCTGTTAAAAGAAACAGGGTTTTTTCCTGCTATCCTGAGCAGCTTTGACACTGTAAGTTCTTATTTTTAGAGTGATAAAATGATCCATAGAAAGGTAATTAGTCTATTGACTTCATAGCAGAGGAATGATAAATATTGAGGCCACAATTATTCACCTTAAAAATTATATGCACAATAAAGCCCCATTTCTTTCCCCATCTACCCTGTAGGGCAGATCTCTTTGTCTGAACTAATTTGCACAGGAAGGGAGTCTGAGGAACAGAGGCATACAGTGATAACAAGAAACTTAATCTCTAGGCCTTGTTGATAAATTTAAAATTGACAAATCATTGGATGCATATGGCAACCACCTGAAAGTATTATCAGGCTAACTCTGGCTAATAGTCACAATGGCTGTGGAGTACTTGAATACCAGTACTTGGGGAGAACAAGTGGAGCAGAATGAGCTTGTGCTCCAGTCCTCCTTGTGGACTTCCCATAGGCATCTGGTTGGCTGTTATGAGAAAAGGAAACTGGACTAGAATTCTGTTAATTTAGTCCAAAATCCGTATTAGAACAATATGTTTATTAGACCAAACAAACAGCACAAAATAGGCTTGTATACTATTTAGAGACATTTGGTTGGTAATAAAGATATTGTCTTAATATGGATTTCAGTATTATTCTCATTGGCCAATGTGGCTGCTTTATTGCAATCCAAATGCATATTTTAATTCATCATTGTATGTAATTTTATGTGTGCACTTACTTAAATTAATATTCTTTCTCGAATTGCACTTCAGTAATATGTTTTTCTCACTGATCTAATATATGGAAGTTGATATATTTTTGAAGAGTACCATTATGATCAGTGACTAGAATCATGAATCGACATAATAAACTCTTTATACAGGACATCAGCTAATGAGTTGCAAAACTTTTTTTTTTAAAAAAGGGCATTTAAAAATAGTATATAGTCTATTAAATAAGATATACAAGTTAAAGAAGGCCCATGAATCTTGACATGAAAAGTCAAATTTTCCATGAGATAAGTCACATTAGAAAGTGCTGCAAAATTAAATCTGTTAACACAGAACAAATGCAAAGAATGAGGTGTTTGGGCAGAAGGAGATGAAAATATATTTGAACATGGCCCTTTCCTTTTCCAAATTCATTTGTTAACTACCACACCATCTTTCCTGTCTAAAAATAACATTCAAATGCTACAAAATGCTGAGTTTTCATATTAGATTTTTGCTGGCTTTACTTTATTTTGCACTGTAACACATGGCATGTAGCTAACTGAGCAATTTGATTAGGGTATTTCAATTTCATGCCATGATAGTGAAGGTCATGAATTTAATCTTCCTCTATTCATTGTCACCATTTCTGCTGCTGCCCATAAATTAAGTAAGGCAACACTTTTGCTGAATAACTGGCCATCTACTCTAGAAATACCCTCCAACAGCCCTTCAAACAAAACAAGCCAGTATTCGTATTCTAGGTCTCTGCCTAATGGGGGCGAATCCTATTTGTGCCTCCACCCTGTCTGTGTGGGGAATGGGGACATTCAGAATGAGAGGGTGGTTTGTGACTTCAGAAGAATGAGCTGCGTCTAGCCTTAAATGCAGGCCATCAGCAGTGCCAGTGCTGACTTCATCCTAAGGAAAACATCAATGATTGGGAGCGGAGAAGTTTTCTATTTCTCTCAATAAGGGCAACAAAAATGTATCTTCCCTGCTTGCAAACTTTACATTGTATCTTGGTAGGATATTGAGTGGAGCTTATGCTACCTTTGTGCAATCCTCAGGACATTCATTGAGTGCAATCCTATTGCACGCTTACCTGGGAGTAAGTCCTATTGAACTCAGTGGGACTTCTGAATAGATCAACATAGGACTGAGCTGCTAAAATATTCCTTTCATCATCTTTCTATTGTTTCATCCAATACAGTAATCTGTTCCTGTTTTAATACAGAAAAAGCCTCTGGGAGAGTGGCTGTGGAATTACTGGTACCTTTCTTTTTTGATATTTTATGTTTTCTGGATTTCTAATGAATCTTACTGCCATTTGAAAGCACGGACACACACACCAAGTATAAGCATGATTGTGTCTCAGACTAAAAATCTGTAAGTATATTAATGCTTTAATATTAACTGCATTTTTGCACTGTAATTCTATCTGGTGTTTCTGTATGGAATTTATTGACCAGATTTAAGGCAGAGCCCTAAAAAACTAACCTCCATGCTTTAAAACTGACCTCTCAGCATCTTGGAGGGATCTGCCATATTCCACACCTGCATGTCATGTCTCCTAGCCATTTGCCAACCCTGTGTATTTGTTTGGTGCTGTCACTTCACAGTAAAAGAATGTGGTGGGTCTTGGCAAATAGCCACACTTAGGCACTTTTTCTTTCCCCTTCCAGCTGAAGGCTCAGAACTGTTGCTTCATTTTAGCATTCAAGTCAAAAAGAGAGCCAAACAATATATATATATATATATATATATATATATATATATATATATGCTCCAGACTTAAAATTGTTATTCACAGCATTCACCAGAATTCACCATTAACAGTGGACTATTCAGATATAAAACTTCTGTGTAGAATTCACCAGTATTTTGCATATGTCTATAACATGTGAAGTAGCTGTTTTAGTACTCAAATGGAGAACTGAGTTGCCAAATTTAAGGTAAACGGAAAAGTAATTAAGTAAGTATTGACCAGGAGGAAGACCCCACAGAAACATTTGCTTACAATCCCTACCCCGCAAGTAATGCCATCTAAACATGGTATCAGGATGCCTCAGATACAATAAAGCCAGACTACAATCAGAAAACAGGAAACAACCTACATTTAAAGCACATAATACTAGAAAGGCAGTCCAGGCTACAGACCACAGGTCAAGTCACACAAACATTATGCGGTCAAGGAATTAAGGAATCTAGAAACCATTTTTGTATGGGGAATAATGAGCTGCAAGTCTAACCCCAAGTGAACAGATGATAAAAAAACTAAAAACACACATAGAGCAGATAGGTAATATGAGACCAAATATAATGGGACCAAATAGTGAGACCAAATATAAACTAAGTAAATGTATAATAATATATAATAAAAGTATTCAATAGCTTCCCATACTTTATCTTATGGTAATCCTTATAACAATCAAAAAATGTAGATCAACATCATTTCCATATTGTGGACTACAGCTCAAGTCACACATACATATTATTTGATCAAGGAACTAAGTACATAGGCAACATAAAAATATGTTCTCTTGCACTATGGGTGAACACACACATACAACCAACAGCAATAGGATCAAGATCTGGACCATGGTCCTAACTGGTCAAGGGATATGGCTGAGTAGGTAGTGGGAAGCCAAATAAACAGCACAATCAGGTGGGTGCTGGGTGCCATACTTTTAGAAGGACAGTCACTATATTGAAGCAGTCAGCCCCTATGGCTCCTTCTCACTGCTTCTCTCTCTCCTTCTCCTCAACGCTGGCCATCACACTATAAGGGCAGCTGTCTGCTACTATCATGAGGCATAAACACACCATCACTGTTGTGAGTAAGCCTGGGTCCTCCATGCTGCTGCTCAGTGATTGAGGAACAGCCTCCAGAACCAAGGGGTGGTGATAATTTCGAGTATCTGATGTACATGCCCACATGCCTGCTAGAAAAGAGTTTTGAAAAATAAAAGGTGACAGGAAAACTAGACTGTCACGGAAAACTGGAGACCCAGATTCCCCAGCCCATACCCAAAAAAACCAACAGCAGAGCAAAAACAAGTCAGTTAACAATCAGAACCAAGAGGCATTAACATAGTCCAAACATCAACATCTTTACATTTTTTTCTGATTTCACTCCCAGTGTTTGCCAGATTCACAGCATTCAGCCGAACATATTTTGAGCGACCACCACCATCAGTTTTAACATTACGTATTTATCTTTCATTTGTTTGCATGCCTCAATCGGGGCCATAGCTACTGAGGGGAGCTATCCAGGTATTTTGCTCCATTGAAGCCTCCAGAGAGGTGTCATTGAGGCTCTGGAGGGGGATTCCAAACTGGGTCTTTGACCCGGGTAAAATAAAGCCTGGTTTTGGCCCTGCCTCAGTTTCACTCCATTGGACAGACTCCTGGATTTGACCATGGTGCGTAAGCAAGCAATTCTTGGCAAATAAATAAAAAACTGTAGGACATTATTAAAGCAGTTTATACTTTTTAAAATCAATAACTTATTTATTACTTAAGTAAGTTAGAAATCAAAGCATATTCACCTTTCTTGTCATCGAAGTACAGAGTCTGTTGAGCTGGATTTGACCACTGGAGGGAGGTGTTATCATTTTGATCAACCCTACAGGTCAACGTTGCTGTTTCACCCTCGATAACTGTAACATTCTGTGTGAGCGGAAACTGCCCTTGGCTACCTGCAGGGATGATATATAAGAAAAAGAATGCAGGTTAGATTACTGCAACACATTATATGTAGGGGTGTCTCTGAAAATGGTTTTGTGGTTTTTATGAAGTAATGTTATGTTGTGAACTGCCCTGAGATCCATGGATGAAGGGCAGTATAAAATTTAATAAATAAAACAAAACATTACATTAAAACCTATAGGGGAATAGTAATAGCTTTAGTCTCCCAGAGGCTTGTGCATTGGGTAACTGTTGTTTTATTAGTTTATTCGCAGGAAAAATAAACATAAGAAACATTAGTATTGTCCTATAATGCTTGTCCATCCTTGCCATAAAGATAAGCAATTCAGAGAAAACAACCTCAATATCTGAACTATTTACCATATCTGTGGATGATGAAGAATCACAATATTCATGTGATTGTGGTAAGCTCCACCCATTCCCCTAAAGCTGTCATCCTTACAGAGTAGTGCAGGAGGGGCTACTGGAGATAAATTAGAGAAGCAACCAGCAGCTACCGTGTCACAAGGAGAGGACTTTTGGTGGTGGAACTCAACACAGAGGAGGTGGAGCCAGCTCCATGCAAAAAGATAATGACCTGTGCTGGAGCAAGTATCGATTCAGAAATCATGCATTTGCATTGTGCTGGCAGCAAATGCTCCATTGCTAAAGGGAAGAAAACTTATGGAAAGTATTATTTCACCGGGTCTACACTTTTTAAAGAGTTATTTATTTATTTTATTTTTATGCTCCCTTCATCTAAAGATCACAGGGAAATTGATAAAATACAATATACTCCAAGTATGAATAACGTTGAATATCACCTGTGACATATTAAAAACAAAATGCATCATATACTGCATTATTTATTTAATCCAAAAGAAGCACAGGGCAACATGCAGTAAAACAACACCTATAAATAAAACACATTCAAATAACTGAGACATAATGAAATATTAAATATAATTAAATCCATGAGCCTGAATTAAAAATTTAAAACTGAAAACACATATAAAACATATTTTTCCTTCTCCACATTTTCCACTCATTCTTCCAGCATTTAAAAAAGTGGTCCTTGCTTCCTTGCGTCTGTTGATGCAATACAGTGTATGTAAAACCTAACAATGAAAGCAGTGATAACTTTGTGTTTGATATGAGTATGAAAGCAGTTTAAGGATAGAGGCACTGAAGGCGTACAATAATGGTCATTTTCTTTGTATGGATCCACTAGTAACCAGGCGAACAAAAGTCAAATGGTTGATGGGGGATTATACACAGAAAAAAATGAAACACATTTAAAGCATTGCTTGGATTTCTCTGCCTTTTTAATAAATCAGGGAACGAGCCCCCCCCCCCCCCACGCACTGTTATGGAGTTACAGGTTGTGTAGCAGTTAGAGTGTTGATCTAGGATTTAGGAGACCATGGTTCACGTCCCCACTTAGCCACGATACTCACTGGGTAACCTTAGGCCACACACTGCCTCTTAGCCTCAACTACCTGGGGATTAAATGAGAGGCGGGAGAACAATGCATGACCCCTTGATTTTATTGGAGAAACTGCTGAGATACAAATGCATTAAATACATAAAGTACACCATATAAGAACTAGAAGAAGCTAGTTATAATTTGTATGTTGATGTGTAGAACTGCTTTTTCCTGGTCAGATCTCAATGTTAACAACAACAACAGTAAATAAATTATAACTTCTTTTTCTTTCCTTTGCTTCTCTACTGGTGAAAAAACTCGCTTATTCGTCTTGCTAAATATGGAGCATGCTGTTTCAAAGGAGAATTATAATTTGATGTCCCTCACAAATCTACCCAGTTTCCCCTTCTGTCTTCCAGTCTCACCTATATACTTCTCATTAGCTGGAAATGTGATGATTTTGCTTTGCCATATGTGGCTCCAGCATGTGCAGAAACTTAACAGCTATCTTGTTACCAATTATTTGAAGGAGTAAAAAGAACATGTATTTATTCTACCACCTACATCCACATCCATGAAGAGAATTGAATTAGTAATCCACACCAAGGGACAAAAGCATAAATTCCTCTGAATCACAATGCACATGAACTGGAACCATATATATTGTGAAACATTTAGAGATTGATTAAACAAAATAGTGGTCTTCTGGCAGCACTTTCCAAATTGTGGCTCTAGTTAACCATATAGAATGCATAAAGAAATATATACAAAGAAAAACAAAACAAAAATACCCTGCCCTGAGAGCAACAATAAGGATTATAATAATAATAATAACAAAAACATCCTGGTAATAATTACTGAGTTTGGAATAAGCTTAGCAGGATGTTGAAAAGCAAGCACCAGCATTATAGTATATTAATATATCTACAAAGGTGAAATATGATCCTACACTGATGATGCTAAAATGTAGCTCAAAGTACATGGAGAACATTAAGTTGGATTGCTACTTGAGGTCAAATCCACAAAGTCTAGAGCTGACTTTATTTTCTTGTAACACGAAGAACACTTAAAAGATTAAAAAGTCAAGAAAAAAAGGTCCAGGGGGTTGTTGTGTTGATTGGCTGCAGCAGACTAACAAAACAACCAGGAGTTATTTATTTTCAAAGACTAACAACTTTATTATGGCACAAGCTTTCGTGGACTAGAGCCCACTGCAACAGATGTATGGAATGAATCTGTCTGCCTATCTACACACACATGGTGTGGAGTGGCAATGTAATAAGTGGGGTCAAAAGGAAAGGAAATGCAGAAATCCAATGACGGTGAAAATTAAATAGTTAACTGTGGCTTCATTCTTGCAGCAAAACAAAGTTTCATGCTGTACTTAATATGATGTATATGCTTGTTTTACACTGGCATCATCTCTATACGGGGGAAGGGGGGTGTCATCTCTGAAGCAGTGCTGAGAAGACAAACATGCATGTTTCATTTCTGGCAAAATATTAATGAGAAGAAATGGAACAAATGCCCATGTCTGTCAAGCTGTATCCTGAGTAATTCAGAATATCTCACAAAGAAAATAATTCTGCTGCTTGAAGGCAAGCAAAACACCCAGTGGCTAATAAGATATGTTTTCTGCTTTTGATCATTTATGCATTCTTCATTATTAACAATTTCACCCATCATGTCAATATTTACTTTCTTTGATGTTCGTAGCTTTAGCAATGCCGAGCTAGATTTACAGGAACGCTGCTTATTCTGCTTATGCATAGGCAGCCTGCAAGGGCAATCACTGATATAAATTATGATAGAACTTGTTATATTTTGGAGATTTACACATATAAAACAGTATGAATGAGTTACGCTCTGAACTAGGACCTGTAATTCACATTTATATGTACCTCTCAATCACACATTTGAGGTGTTTTATTATTTGAAAACTGCACTGCACTGAGAAGTAATATTTTGTGGCACCATGGTATCTTTCGGTGGCGGAAAAATGGAAACTTCACTGACATTATCCAGTTTTTAAGGGCTATGAAAATGCAAATTTAAAAATGTGTCACATTTTTATACATTGCATAAAGTAGAAGCAAAGGGGAAATTAAACAGCATTCACTGCCTTTACTTCTGATGAGTAAATTAAAAACTATGAAAAATTGCCAAGGTTTCTGCTCACTTCACCACAGGGGATTCCAGCTGACTTTCTTTCCATTTCTATTAGCTGACTTCTTTCCATCTGTATGTCATGAAATTGCCTCTTAAAATGTTGTCCTTCTGTATTATATACGCTTAGAACTACCAATTCAATCTGTTTGGACTGTATATATGGTTCATCACAGATATTTAGTATCATTTAGATGCCATTCTATGTAGCAAAACACTTAAAACATGGCAATTTTGAATACTGAAATACATGATTTTGTTGGACTTGTTGGTGTGCCCCTTTGGCCCACAAAATAACTACCAATATGGCAATGCTGATCGGCTGAGAGTCTCCCTGATGAATTAGTTCCGCAAGCTGCTCATGAAGCTAGCAGATGTTTACGGTGTCTAGGCCTGTAGAAACCTTATGGACCCTTTTCCTTCTCCTCTTCCCAGGAGCAAATGCCAGCACAACAGAGATCTGGAAGCATGCCATAC
Source organism: Podarcis pityusensis (assembly GCF_964106645.2). NCBI lineage: Eukaryota > Metazoa > Chordata > Lepidosauria > Squamata > Lacertidae > Podarcis > Podarcis pityusensis. The sequence goes on from NC_138027.1 coordinate 42,993,288, forward strand.
AGCAGCACAGACAGAAAAAGCTGTCATGGAATACAGGCATAGTGCTGGGTACTAATTTTATTGGGTAGTTTAGTTTTACTAAGATCATTTCAAAATGCACTGCTTACAGTGCTAATTATCCATTTATGTTTTACGACGTTTCTTTCTCAGTGCTAATCCTGATGTTGCACAGTTCCAAAGGACAGAGAAGCAGAAAGCAAAATTAGGTGGCAGACCTGTGAGCTGATCGTAACCTTAAAAAAAAAAAAAAAGTTTTGGGGAAAGTTCTGCATGAAACATACAGCTGTATTGTAAACAAGATTAGGTATAAGGAAAAAGATATAACAGGGAGAATTCTAAAGCAAAACAAGGGGGTAACTGAAATAAATCCCCTAGTTCCCTATTAATGCCCGGTAATTTCTGTTCATTGCAACAAATGAGCTATTTATTGGTAATCAACGTAAGTGGCCAGAAGAATTGCTTCTATAATTGTAAAGGGAGGAGGGTGTAGATGACTTTGATTCAAAACAAACTGTTTTGCTAATGTCAAATATTGAATGCTATTTAAGAACATAGGAATGAGTGGTGCTGAGCAGTCTTGTGACAAATGTTTTCTAAGCCATAATTATGACAACTATCAAAAGTAATTTTGTTGGAAATGAGACTGACCTTAATTAGACAGACATTATTATTATTTTTGCCTTTGCTACAATGAACATAAGAGCACAACAAGATCCCTGCTGGATCAGCCCAAAGGTCTTTCTTGTGTCCAGCTTCTTATTTTCCACAATGTCCAACCAGATGCTTCTGGGTAGCCCTTAACAATGGTTTATTCCTCCTAAATGTGGAAATTTTATATAAGCAAAAAAAAGTTAAAATGTCCAGTTCTGTGCTAATTCACAAGTAGATTATTTGGAGCAGATTACATTGGGGTCACCTTCCGTGATGTAAGGTCACGTACTCAATTACTTGCAGGGTCACAACTTCACTGGAAAACCAGATGAGCTGGAGTTTAACAAAAATAAGTAAATAAATAAATCTATTTATCGGATTGTAGATCTAGATTCCAAAGAGCACACAAGTGACCCCAGGTGGGTAGTGTATAATAAGAAATGATGAGCACAAGTCCATACAGCTATAGATAACAAATATTTCACCCATCAGTACAGTACTACCATCTAAGCCAGGGGTTGTCAACCTGGTCCCTACCACCCACTAGTGGGCATTTCAGGATTCTAGGTGGGCAGTAGGGGGTTCTACAGCACAAGTTGAATCCTCCTTCCATCGAGCACTGGTGGGCGGTAAAGAAATTTTACCATCAAGAAAGATGCATTAGTGGGCGGTAGGTATAAAAAGATTGACTACCCCTGATCTAAGCAATCACATCTGATCTAACCTTCTGAACAGTTAACTTTTATTTTTAATATTGATTTATGTATTATGGGATTCATGTTCTATATTTTGTTTCAGAAATGGATCTATCAAGGTGGTTAATATAATAATTTGAAAACATACAAATATAATGAGTTTTATTTGATGTCTCTCTGCGCATCTGATATGCACAGCTGACAATGGTTCTCCACTCCATACTATGAAGGTAGCAATGGATGCCTACAGAAGCAGCGAATGCATCATTTCCCCCTCTTTGAAGCTGCCACAATAATATTTTTAATAAACAGTGTTGCCTGTTATAAATTCTCTCATACAAATGTGTACGTTTGGCAAGATAATAACAGGCCACCCTCAAGCAACAATAACAAGCAAAGGAACATGACCTGGATCATAGGTGAGTGACAGAGCACATGCTTAGCATTTGAAAGGTCCTAGATTAAATAATTAGTATTAAACAATTAGCATCACAGTTAAAATTATCTGAGGAAGCAAGTGATAGAAGGGACCTTCAACTGAGTTCCTGGACAGTAGAAAATACTGGCTATAGATCAATGGTTTGCAAATATTAAATGCACTTGATCCAACTTTATGAGATAGCACTGTAGTGAAATTCATGTACTTTCATTTCTTCATTTCATCAGAAATACTAATTTCATGCATATGTAAATTCAACTACAATACTAATTATTAACCAACCAAGACTTTTTTCATCAATGTGTATGAACGTAAAGAACATAAGAAGGAGGGATATAGGATAGAAGTTTTAAAAATCATTGCCTTATGACAAATCTATTAAATTTTATTGTCCCAGCAAACTGAAAAGGATCAAAGCTAGCCTATTATCAAGAATAAAACAACTTCTGCTATCAGCTATAAATTATGAATGGAGTAGGCATTTTTTTCTTTGTCAGCTAGTACTACAGAACATCCTGAATGAACATTGACTGCTAAAGCTCTCATGTTCATTTATGATGAATTATGCAGATCATCCAATACCAGAACAATATTAAGGTGCAGGAGTTCGTATTCCTAAACATACGTTATGAATTCCAATGCACCAGAGACTTTCTTTCCTATTCACACAGGGCCAATAATAGGGAGATAATATTTGATATCAGCTATCAACTGATAAAGTGAAGGCTACTTCTCACACAATATTCTGTTTCATTGGGACTCCCATCTGGCTCAATGCAGTGGCTTGCAATCCCCTAGTCCTAGTAACAGTAGTAAAGTCAGCACAATTAAAATGAGATTCGAAGATCCTGCTCCGAGCAAAAGCAATCTCGATAGCTCTGGAGTCATGGACACTGGGATTGGCAATGGTAAGCAATGGCCCGGTTTATCATGCTGCACTACTGCAACATACATTATAACATTTATATTTTTATATTCAGATGGAGAATGAATGACTCCCTGTTTAGAGATCAGGAGATTGTGAAGAAGGCCCAAAAAACGATGAAAGATTACTTTGAAATAAATTTGAACACTTCGGTGGAAAAGAAAACAATCTGGGACGCGAGTAAAGCTGTTATGAGAGGGTTCCTGATACAACAGAATACCATAAAGAAAAAACTCTGGAATGGTAAAAAGGACAAGATTTTGGAGAAGATAAGAGACGGAGAGAAAAAGTTGAGACTTAATCCAAAATCAAAAGAGGTTTTAAGAGAAATAAAGTTCCATCAAGCACAATATGTGAAATTGACAAATCAAGAAATTGAATGGAAAATTAAACAGATGAAACAAAGATCATTCGAGTCGGCTAATAAATGTGGGAAGCTGCTGGCATGGCAGCTGAAAAAGAGACAAAAATTGAACTATGTTACCAATCTAGAGGTTGAAGGAGAATGTATTCAGAAACCAGAAGAAATTAGAAAGTGTTTCCAGAGATACTTTAAAAAATTGTTCACCCAAGGACCCCAAGTGGAGATGGAGATAAATAAATTTTTAAAAAGTCATGGCCTGCAAAAACTTACACAAGATAAACAAACAGCCCTGAATTATAAAATATCACAACAGGAAATTGAAAGTGCCATTCAGAACATGCAGTTGGGCAAATCCCCAGGCCCAGATGGACTTACCTCCAAATATTATAAGATATTGAAGGAATATTTGGCTCAACCATTAATGGAGGTATGTAACCAAATTATGGAAGGGAAGGGGGCACCAGAATCGTGGAAAGAGGCATTCATCACCTTGATACCAAAATTGGAATCTGAAAAGACTCAACTTAAGAATTACCGTCCCATCTCACTCCTAAACGTGGATTACAAAATTTTTGCTGATATCTTGGCAAATAGACTGAAAAAAGTTTTAAAAGAAGTAATTCATAAAGACCAAGCAGGCTTTCTCCCCGGCAGGCATCTGTCTGACAACACCAGGAATATTGTTGATGTTTTGGAGTTACTGCAGACAAATTTGAATACGAAAGCAGCTTTGATTTTTATAGATGCGGAGAAGGCCTTTGATAATATATCTTGGAAGTTTATGAAGAAAAATTTGGAAGGGATGGGAGTGGGAAGGGCATTCCAAAATGGTATTGAAGCAATCTATTCAGAGCAAAAAGCTAAATTGATAGTAAATAATGTGGTGACAGAGGAGTTTAAAATTGAAAAAGGAACACGACAGGGGTGCCCCTTATCACCCTTGCTATTTATTTCTGTCCTGGAGGTGCTGCTTAACTTGATCAGGAAGGATCAGCAGGTGGAAGGAATACAGGTCGGAGGAAAACAATATAAACTGAAGGCTTTTGCAGACGATTTGGTTTTGACATTACAGGAGCCAGAATCTAGCACAAAAAGAGCTTTAGAACTAATTTCTGAGTTTGGTCGGGTGGCGGGATTTAGGTTAAACAAACAAAAAACTAAGGTCTTGGTAAACAATTTGACACCTTCAGAAATAGATGGGTTTCAAAAGGAAACAGAATTAAATGTGGTTAAAAAAGTGAAATACCTGGGGGTTAACTTGACCGGGAAAAATTTGAATCTATTTAAAGACAATTATGTAAAATGTTGGACCGAAATCAAAAAGGACCTAGAAATTTGGTCAAGATTGAAACTTTCCTTGTTGGGAAGAATTGCTGCCGTTAAGATGAATGTATTGCCAAGAATGCTGTTTCTGTTTCAGGCCCTGCAGATCGTGGACAGAGTGGAGTGTTTTGGAAAGTGGCAGAGGGACATTATGAAGTTTGTCTGGCAGGGCAAAAAGCCCAGAATAAAATTTAAAATATTAACAGATGCAAAGGAAAGAGGGGGATTTGCCCTGCCGGACTTAAGGTTGTATTATGAAGCTGCATCCTTCTGCTGGATGAAAGATTGGTTTTTGCTAGAAAACACTGATGTCCTAGATCTGGAAGGGTTTAACAATGCTTTTGGATGGCATGCATATTTGTGGTACGACAAGGTGAAGTCTCATAAGATGTTTAAAAACCATATTGTCAGAAAATCTTTGTTCATTGTCTGGACTAAATACAAGGACTTAATTGAAAATAAAACTCCGAGGTGGTTATCACCGATGGAGGCTAAGGCCACAAAAATACTTAATATGGGGGGTGGATGGGCAAAATATTGTGAAATAATAGAAAGAGAAGGTGACACTTGGAGGTTGCAGAGTTTTGAAAAATTGAAAGGAAAGGTGCGAGACTGGTTGCATTATGCCCAAATTTTAGAGATATTTAAAAAAGACAAAAAAATCGGCTTCCAGGTGGAAAAATCAGAATTAGAGTTGGAATTACTTGAACCTAAGACGAAAGTGCTTTCAAGAATGTATAACTTGTTGCTTAAATGGAATACTCAAGATGAGATGGTTAAATCAGCCATGATTAAATGGGCACAAGACATTGGATACAACATTATGTTTGAAGACTGGGAAAGGTTATGGACCACTGGTATGAAATTTACGGCATGTAGTGCCTTAAAAGAAAACATTATGAAAATGATATACAGGTGGTACATGACCCCAGTCAAACTCGCAAAGATATACCATTTGTCAGACAATAAATGTTGGAAATGTAAAGAGGCTGAAGGAACATTTTTTCACCTCTGGTGGACATGTCCGAAAGTGAAGGCCTTTTGGGAAATGATTTATAACGAGTTGAAAAAGGTATTTAGGTATACCTTTAATAAGAAACCAGAAGCCTTCCTCCTGGGCATTGTGGGCCAGAGAGTGTTAAAGAAAGATAGAACTTTCTTTTTATATGCAACTACAGCAGCAAGAATTCTTATAGCTAAATATTGGAAGGCACAGGAGCTACCCACACTGGAAGAGTGGCACACGCAACTGATGGACTACATGGAATTAGCCGAAATGACGGGCAGAATCCGAGACCTGGGAGAAGAGGCAGTAGAAGAGGATTGGAAAAAATTTAAGGACTATCTACAAAAACATTATAAGCTATATGAAAGTTGAGAATTTGCTAAGTTTTGAGGAAACACGCTTCAGTATTGAGAATTGAAAATGATTGAAACTAAGTCATAACGGTGAAAAGTTTTAATTTAGAATATATAAACAGATGAAAGTACAAAAACATACGAAACAAGGTATTAATTTGCTGTATAATATTCTTTTATTGTAAAGAATGCAGGGATGGAAGATTTGGGGAAGTCCAGTTGAATATGAAAAAAGATGTGGAAAAGTGAATTTTCTTTTTTTTCTAACTTGTTCTTTTTTTGTAAAACTGCTTTTGTTGTGTAAATTGATGATGGATTTTGACTTTGGAAAATAAGCAATAAAAAATATTATTAAAAAAAAATAAAAAAAAGAACATTATAACATTTATAATAACTTTCCTTCCATAAATAGAAATGGGTTCACTGAACAGGGCGTACCCCATCTCCAAGTATCTGCTTCTATGAGTTGATAAGACTTTTGGGAATGATTTATAGTGTGAGGGGCTTCAGATGGGTGGAAAACTGAAGATAAAAAATGCACCCTTTTTATGTGAAGAGAGGAACAACCTAAGCTACTCTTTTATTAATATACAAGTTTTGGAAATTGAAGTGATTCTGATTTCAAATTAAGAGGAAAGGTAAATATGACACTGAAAAGAAAAGAAGTTTCATTGGAGTGTAGAAAACTGTCTCCAAGTTTCTAATGATCCTGAATTAATATGAAGTATACTGAGGAAATTAATAGTGACAGATGAAATACTGTAAGTCCACAGCTATGTAATTTATGAGAAGATAAAGAAAAATTATAACTCATTAGAACAGAGCTTTCCTAACTGTTCATGTTGGTGACACACTTTTTAGACATGCATCTTTTTGTGACATATTAATTGTGTTTTACTAGTAAACCGGTGGGCTGCCTACTCCAATTCCAGCCCTGGGAGGAGCGCAGGAAGCATTCGCACGACACATCTACACACTGCAGCCGACACACTAACATGTCACAACACATAAGTTTGGAAAGCTCTGCATTAGCTCCTAACTTTTCTTTGGCAAACTCCCTTGCAGCATCCTTTGCTCTTTTACACCCACCCAGCCAGTCATCTCTTATCACAGAATCATAGAATAGGATTATCTAGTTCAACCCACTGCAGAACAGTAATCTCAGCTAGATCATACATGACAGGTGGCCATGCTATCTCTGCTTTAATATCCCCAAGAAAGAAGAGCCAACCACTTCTCATAGGAGTCTTTTCCACTGTCAAACAGCTCTTACTGTCAGAAAGTTCTTCCTGATATTTAGTCCTGATTCTCCTTTCTTGTAACTTGAATATACTGGTTCAGGTCCTAGCCTTTGAAACAGGAGGAAATAAGATTACGCCATCCATTCATATATAACCTTATGCTAGGTCTTCCTTCCTTCCTTCCTTCCTTCCTTCCTTCCTTCCTTCCTTCGACTATTCTCCTCTTCGCAGGCTGGTTGGGGCTGACATTGATAGTTTCTAATGAGCTGGTCCTATCCAAGGCAGAGTCTATAACATTCTCTCTAGAGGATGAAACCCTGTATTTGAAGCATTAACTATGCCTAGGGGCCAAAACTCTCTCATATCTAATAAAGTCAGCCTCATTATTTATTTATTTCACTTATAGTATACTTCATAATATATCCCACCTTTCTTCCATCATCAAAAGCATCATGATCTCCTTTAAGCAAGTGTGGTTCCCAAGATTTCTCTCATCCAGATACTGACCAAGCCCTCACTTGCCTACCTGCAGCAAATAAATACCTTCATGCACCTTTGGCTATAGCATGAGGGCCCAAAGTGGGGAGCCATAGATCTATTGCAGTAGGTATCCTTTGCTGAATCTTCCTAGAAGTATTGATAAAAGATGTCCTGTGATACTTCCCACGTGCCCCAACATTTTGTGTTTCTTTTACCTTGCTCCTGGAGTATACCACAATCCTCATATGGGACAATGTCACTAGAACCATCCAAAAGCCACAAAAAAGACACAGTTTTTTCCTGGCTGTTTGCCAAGTACAACACTATAAATGAAAAGATTTTGGGGTATCACTTGCCATTTTGTGGAGCTGTAGCAATGAACAGTAGCTCTAGCATAAAGACCATTCATATGACAACAACAAATACTGGTGTACAGTCTCCAAAGAACTACTTTCCTACTTCACAGCCTATTTCCTGACCTCTCTAATAAAAACTTTTTAAAAAAATCCTCTCCAACTTTTGAACAGATTTCTGCATTGCATGTATACTACTGGTATCTAGGCAAATCCACATTCAATTTTTTAAAGAGCTTTATAAAATAAACATAAACTTAGATTTTGTAATGAAGTTCGTAGAGAAACAACTGTTAGGTTTAAAGTTATTTCAAGATTAAGAAAGAGAGATTTATGTGTAGCGCTGTCTTATCTATTAAAATTTGTTTAAGGTGAATTAAATTTGTATCTCAACTGTGGTAAGTACAAGGCACACATTCTAGAGTACACTCAGTACGGTAATTCAGTTACTGTAAATGATTTTGGGATAATGACATATTTAATTTTAACTCAGTATAGTCTACAAAAATATTTAAGAATAGATATTTTGAAGTAATGTCTAACTCAATCATCGCAATGTGACTCAGAGAATAATTGTATTCTGTCATTTACCACTGTCCACTCTTTTTGAATTAACAGAATGTATGTATGAAAGATAAGGTAGATATTCCACATCTTCCTTCCTTATTTTTCTGATTGTTTGCGCAGTCACAAAATAAATATTCAGTACAGTGTGTCACAATCTTAAGTTCCAGAAGGGTTTATCTCAGAAGATAACAGGAGAGAAAAGTAAATCCCTCTCACTCCAAACGAATTCTGTTATATTACCCAAGTTACCCAGTTTCCCCTGACCCCATAATCTAGTATGTGTAAACAGGGTAGGAAAAAATACACACTAATATGCATGAGAATGCAGTAGATTACAGGAATAAGATACTCCCACCTGCATGACCAGCACCACAGAATAAAATTGGGGGACTTCATGTCTACCTCTTGACAGCTGAGTTGTGGGGTGCAGTGCTGCAAGTCACTATTCTCTCCCCAGTTTATCTATTTGAAACCGTTGGCAGAAATCATTGGACTGTCTGCTAAGCCGTGTCATCAGTATGCTGATGACACTCAGCTCTACTTTACTTTTAATCTGAATCAGGAGAGTGCAATAAGCTGTTGTTAGATGGCATGGCTGACCATATTGCCACATTCTGCACTAGCAGCAGCTACCAGACCAAACATTCAGACAGCTCCACAAGCAACACATCAAATCATCCAATGGTGAGATTATCAATGATTGAGCCACTGTAGCCAAGCTATCCTGTTCAAGAATTGATACAGCTGGCACACCAGCTGACGGTAGTAAAAAGAGGCCACTTGAGCATCCAGTGACAAGGATGAATAAAGGAGTACTCCCAAACAGGTAGCTGACCTGAACAATAGAGCCACTATGTCAGGAATACCAAAGGGTCTCCATCTTTTAAGAATTCTAGCTCAAATTACTGGCCGCTGCCCCACCCATCACTGTGTCCAGAAAACAGGCCCTGGGCTTGCACATGGCTCAGATGTCAAACAAAAAAAATCCATTTTTAATTTATTTGCTTCAAATGTCCTCCCACCTCCCCAGCAGATTTGTGGAAGTTCAGTCACCAAATTTCTTGGCTTTGGGAGGCTTTCTGAAACAAAAATCTGGACTCCCCTAGGTTAAAGGCATAAGATGATAATTAGCATCTCTTGAGGAAATGATGTGATGGAATGATACAGAAAAGGTCGCTGCAAGGAGGACAAGTGTAGGCAGAAACCTTACAACAAAAGCCAGAATTGAAAGCTTAACTTTCAGTAAAAGATACTGACAAATTGGGCTACTTTCTATTTTAATATCAAGTTTCTCTCTTTTAAATTCAGTCTCAGAAAATCCAAGGAGAAGAAAAAGGTAATGGCTGTGTGTGTCCTTTGATTTCCACCCCCACCCCGTGAAAGCTAGCACTCATGACAGTATCTTTACTGTTCTGTTTTAAGATTTAATAGTAAAAATACTGTGACATATTTGAGAAAGAAATTATTTAAAACATTAAAACAGTCATTAAAATCAGCCCAGCTTAGGATCCTTGTTAAGGAATGGAAATTATGAATTCAATGAACATTTCACTAAGGAAAATTTATTACTCACTATCAGCCTTTACCAAAACCTATCAAAAGCAGAAATATTTAGGACAAGTAAAAACCAAGAAAGTCTACAGAAGCCTTACATTTTAAATCAGACTCTTGTAGAATATAACCACTTTCCGGTGCTTTTTTCCTCTAAAAAAAACGTTTAGGGGTTCTCTCATTTTCCTACTCATATTGAAATACTGGCCCTTAATGAGGCCAAACTTAGATTCACAAAATGTTTAGGGGTATGCACACCCCTGCGTCCCCCCAGAAAAAAGCACTGGCACTTTCCCAGGTGAGTTAAGTTTTACATAACCAGTTAAGGTGTTGACTGTTAATAGCGCTACTTCAGAGTAAGAACCATGGTTCAAGCATTTATGTCACTGAGATAAAAATGAAATGAAACGCAGAAAAGGGCAGTAACAGTCAATTAATAAACTACTAAATTAAAAGGTACAGAGGTGATTATATCCTATTTATTTCTTTCGAGATTCCAAAGTGTCACCCCAGAACCTCATTTGATTTGTGTGCTGAAGATTTTAATATGTCACTGAGAAAGAGGCAGGCATATCGCCACTAGACTCTGTCCGTTAACTATTTCCCCATTTTCCAGGCATTTCTCTAGTTAGATAATTTTAGACTCTGAACTTGATAGTCTTAAGAAAGACCTCTTTTTGGAAATGTGTGTATCTTCACCTACATCAAAATAGAATAAGTCAGTTCGGAAACTTCAGCTGGTGCAGAATTCGGCAGCCAGGTTGCTCACCTGAGCAAAATAGTTTGAGCATATTACACTGATCCTGGTCCGACGGCACTGGCTGCCAATTAGTTTCCAGGCCCAATTCTAAGTGCTGGTTGTGGCCTATGAAGCCTTAAACAGCTCAGGATCGCAATACCTCTGTCCATATGAACTTACTTAGGTCCTGAAATCATTCTTTGAGGCCTTTCTTCATTTGCCTCCCCCACAAAATGTCCAGAGAGTGGCAACATGAGGACAGGCCTTTTCTGCAGTGGCTCCCATTTGTGGAATGCTCTCCCCAGGGAGGTTCACCTGACACCTTCATTATACATCTTTAGGCACAAGGCAAAATGTTCCTCTTCAAACCGGCATTTGGCTGATTACATCTGCTACCCTTTTAAATGTTTTGGGGGAGGGGAGGGAGTTTATTGGTTTGTTTTGCTCTTATTACATATTTTGTGACTTTTTTACCTTGTATTTTTGTGTTATGTACTGCCCTGAGATCTACAGATGGAGGGCAGTATACAAATTTAATTTTAATAATAATAGCCTGCCTTTATATCTGGAATTTTGCATAACCCCACTATTATAAAGCACAGCTAGAAACATAACTCTTTTTCAAGCCTTGTAGGAAGAAAATACACATAGCACAGTAGGTGAGCAGCACTTTTCTTGACCCTTTGCTACCCGAGGTTTTATACTTATTGATAATGCCTACCTTTGAATTATTAGCCACATCCACTAAGAACAGGTAGAGCTCTATAATTTACACACAAGCATATAGGCAGGATCCCATTCCCCTCCTTTTAGAAGCTATTCTTAATATTGTCAGTGTGCTTACCGCTGAGAGCACAAACCATGCAGACTCCAAGCTAGATAGGTTGCTGAGCTTCATAATTGCACCCCTATACCCCAGGACAGGAAACTTAGTGACTTGTAATGCTCACATCCAAGACAAGACAACCACTATGCTACCAACTCATGTGGGTTCTTCAATTACAAATCCAAGCAGGTGATACAATCTGATTTGTCTTATATTAAGTCAAGCAGCTTCCTGGGTTTTCTTAGGGAGGGGAAGGGGGAGATAGCTAGGTTTTTTTCTAAGCCAATGAGGAAAGGGCTACAGCTCAGTGGTAGAGAATCTGCCTTGCATACAGAAGGTAGAGCTGGAAGAGACTCTGAAACCTTGGACAGCAACTTCAAGTAAGTACAGACAATACTGAGACTGATAAACCAGTGGGTCTGATTCAGTGTAAGGCAGCTTCCTATATTCCTATTACTATTTTTTTCCCTTTATTGGGGGGTATCTTTTTTTTTTAATCATATACCAAACTGTTTGTATGAACCAACTGTGCCCCCACCTCAAAGTTTCAGGAACAGCATAACCATACTAGCAAAGCAATGTGAAAAAAGAACCACACACTTTGTGTTGGGCTCATAATTGTGCTTCACATAATTGTGCTGCACATTGCATAGAAATATGTCATGTGTTATCCAAGGAAGCAGACTCTAAAATAGGGGTGGCCTCCCAGGTGTTGTTAGAGAGGATGCGAATTGTAGTCTAAGTTTTGACCATGCTAGGCTAGCTGGAGATGATGGGAGTTGGTGCCCGAGAACATTGGGACTTTCACCATTTGTCTAAAACAGTGGTCTGTTCCTATTGTAATACAGTTACATAATGTTTTTAAAAGAAAAGAATTGGAATTCAGCCATGCATTAAATACTTTAAAAGTTTGAAAAGACTGCGCTTTTGGTTGATTTTCAAAAGAATTTTCCACCTTCTGAACCCACACTTTAAATACCAAAGGACATATTTTATGTCCTTTTGTTCCTGCACATTCAGCTAAAGTGAATCTTCCAACCAATGAGGCTAAGCCATGGTACTTGTTCCATAGAAATACCTTTTTCTTTAAACTCTGTCTTTCATGTTAAGACACACGTGTCACAATGCAGGGTGGGGGGATCCATTTTGCCAAGATGCTTAGAGTGACAGCTAGATCTATAGACTCAGTAGTTTATGGCTAATTATTGCTCCTTTCAAGCTTCTTTTTACATTCCAGCTCTTCCCATACACCCACACACTTGTAATCTAGCAACAATATGCCTTTCATTTATTCCTTTTCTGCTGAAGAGCCTGTATATTCCTGACATCTTGGCTGCATGTGCTTTTCCAGTTACAAACAACTTTCTTTCTTTAATCTCATCATTTGTAATTTTCTACACTTCTTAGTCCCTTGCCATTCAATTCTTTTTTCAATAGGGGATAAAATATGAAAAATAAGGTTCATTCAAACACAGAGGCATGGCTGTCTCAAAAGGCAGCAACAGTTTCAATGCCAACACAGGAGACAAATCATTTAAAAATGTTCAATTCTATTTCCAATAACAAGGAGATTAAGAAGAAGTAGAGACACTATAAAATATTTTGATTATTTTAAGAAGGAAGAAGACTCGTTAATCAATTTCTAGAGCCTAAATAAGTACAAAATGTAGACTAGATTACTGCAATGCTCTCAGTGTAGTGCTGCCTTTAAAGACAGGGTGGAAACTTCAGCTGCTGCAATGATCAGCCACCCAAATCCATCTGGGGTCCCACTTAATTGGTTACCTACTCATTTCTTAGGTCATTTCAAATTGCTAGTCCTGATTAGTCAGATACACCAGGGGTCTCCAACGTGATGCCTGTGAGTGCAGTGGCGCCCTTGAGGTCTTCTGTAGGCACTTGCCAAGCATCTGAGGCCCACCACCACAGTCCTACATGACTCTATGATTATTGTTTTCTCCCTTGGAAAGTTACAGAGCAGAAGGAGGAAGAGTAGCAGTGTAATTCCATAGTGGCCAATATAACATTTGTATGCTTTTAAACGTATTTTGCGTTTTAGCTAAAAGCATTTAAATCCAATCTGTGGAGAAAAATTTTTTTGGCAAATGACCGGTGACCAAGGTAACACATGGAAGCTCATTGACTTCTACAAATAAATGCCTCCAGACTAGGCCTCTGTACAGATGACACTTCACTGTGCATTCACAAGCTGAATCAAGGCAGGCAACACCTTAGTGCAGGCATATTCTGAGCATATGGGTAGGCATGTCTAAACAACAATATTTTTAGCAGCTGCTGAAAAGAGTCTAGTTAAGGTGTCTGGTTGATATCAATAGGGAGGGATATTATAAATTTATGTTGATATTATGTTACTATCAAATTATAACTGCCTGTATTGTGTAGCCTTGCTTACTTGGGGTTGTGGAGTGTGTGTTTGTGTGAAAGACCATCACCAAGGTCTTTCTGTGACTTTGGCTGGATAGGAAACTATTTTGGAAAAATCTTAGTGGGGAGGGGGTGTACGGACAAGATTACAAGAGCCGAGTGGCATGCATACTTGCTTTTAACTTTAGTCTTCTGCATCTCTCAGTCTCTGCACATTACTGAAATGCTATAACATGATTTTTGCTCACTGTACTTCAAAGGTAGCCAATGTGCTGCCCTCCAGATGTCAGCATGGCCAATGGTCAGGGAAGATGGAAGTTATAGCCTGACGACATCTGGAAGGCACCACATTAGCTACCTCTGCTATGGACATTCCAGCAATCAACTTATTTGTCTCTTATATTGTTCCTATACCAGAATAATTTTTATAGCATATATAGCCTACCTTGTCATTGAGGCCCAATCAGAAGTAACTGAATCAGTTGCAAAGTTTGTATTAGTGTTGTGCCCAAAAAGCCTGCCACATTTTTCTCAACCAACATGCATAAATTAAAGAGGAAAAATGCATTAAAATTATCAATTGAAGAAAATATCAGTGAAATTCACATTTGTGGGGTGCAAAAAAAAAATGCACTTGCCTTAGTTTCAAGGTGGTTTCTTTTATTTCATTCTCATTTATTTCATGTATTTCCTTTATTTCATTCCATTAATAATCTATCAGGTATTCTGTAGTCTGCTGCCTTCCTGGGTGCTCAGGTTTCCTGAAAGTCCCATGGCAATTTGAACTAGGTTTTCATGTAGGTATGGGAAAGCAGCCTGGCAGCTGCAATATCTTTATTTTATTAAAGGAATCAGTGCACAGGAGCTCTGTATCAAGTCTCTTTGCTTCCTGTGCTTCAACTAAAGCTCAGTAGAATACTTCCCGTGAAGCGTTTTCAGATCAGGAAGCACAGGCAATCAGGGAGGTTGCAGAACGCGGGAGAAACATTTAATTGGAAGGAAGAAAAACACACAGAACCCCATGGCCTGCTCACAGTGTTCAAGTAAGCTCAACATCATACCCACCAAAGTTCTAAAGAAATTCTAAAGTTCCCTGAGAATGAGACAAACAAGCTGATGCTTTTTCACAGAGGAGAACAACTTTAGAGAATTTGGATGACTAATTTCAGCACTGCACTAGTTTGTATTCCAAGCTGCAAAGCAACCTTAAAGCTATAAGCAACTATGTATTGATTTTTTGTCCAACGGGCTTTCCTATATATTTTTTAGTTTCTTTCCCCCTCATATTTGTGTATGGACTCAAATATTTGTTTTCAGAATGTGGAGATCTGTGGACTATTAATAAATTTGAAGGTAATACCGTGTAAAGTCTAAAACTGCACCACTAATGCATAATAAAAAGGTACCAAAAGACTTCAGGTAACCCTACAGTATGCAGAACTACAAAACAATGTGTGTGGGGGGATTAAGATGGGGACCCCAACATATCCCCATGCACACAACTTTACAACTTGTTGGGAGGGGAGAATAGAATGGACTGTCCTGAATAGGACAGATCCAAATAATTGTCTGGATAGGTTCCTTTCCTGATTAACACTGCAGAAGAGCTGGCCAGAGAGATCAATGAAGAAATCAAAAAGTTTAATGCACTGGACAAAGAAGTTCCATGGGGGCAGAGGGAGAGACAGAGACAAGAAGGAAAAATAAATGAGGGGGGGGGGAGCCCATTGGCTAGTGAAGATCACACATGGACAGGGAATGAAGGCTGAACTGTTGCCAAAGGAGAACTGTGTATGTGTGCAGAAATGAAACTAAGCAGCCAGAATGATTACAGAAACCCTTTACATTTCAGATTCATTGCAAGGCTTCATTTGGCTCCACTATTTCTTAGGGATTAGTAAGGGACTAGTAAAATTAAATTCAGGACGTTGGTTCACAAGGGATGTATGAAAAACTTGTGGATGCAGTTATTGTAGATTTAGGAGCCATGCATATTTGTGACAAGGATTTTATCTAGAAATATTTGAATTATCTAAAAATATTTGAATACTTTGAATTTTTGGCCTTCTCTTTAGAGTATAATTTGGCTACTTGCTAGAATTTGCTGGAACTATTTTCTCTGCAGGCATCCTGTTCCTGTTTTCAACCAAAAAAATCATGAATGAAAATGTACAGTCTTAACTTCCACTCATACACTTAAACCTAATAGCATTTTCCTGAATGTAATGCCTTCCGCTGTAGTTACAAAGTGTAATTTATCATCTCTTAGTTTTCTTTATCTAAGCCGAACAGGGTAAAATGTTTTGGTCTCTGCTTGTAAACCTTATTCTGAATTCCTAAAACAATTTTAGTTTTTATTGTGAAGAAGGGTGTGTGAATCTGAACTTTTGACATGGTTTATCTCTGTAGATCATGGCATGAGTAGAATCATAGAATCATAGAGTTGGAAGAGACCACAAGGGCCATCGAGTCCAACCCCCTGCCAAGCAGGAAACACCATCAGAGCACTCCTGACATATGGTTGTCAAGCCTCTGCTTAAAGACCTCCAAAGAAGGAGACTCCACCACACTCCTTGGCAGCAAATTCCACTGTCGAACAGCTCTTACTGTCAGGAAGTTCTTCCTAATGTTTAGGTGGAATCTTCTTTCTTGTAGTTTGGATCCATTGCTCCGTGTCCGCTTCTCTGGAGCAGCAGAAAACAACCTTTCTCCCTCCTCTATGTGACATCCTTTTATATATTTGAACATGGCTATCATATCACCCCTTAACCTCCTCTTCTCCAGGCTAAACATGCCCAGCTCCCTTAGTCGTTCCTCATAAGGCATCGTTTCCAGGCCTTTGACCATTTTGGTTGCCCTCCTCTGGACACGTTCCAGTTTCTCAGTGTCCTTCTTGAACTGTGGTGCCCAGAACTGGACACAGTACTCCAGGTGAGGTCTGACCAGAGCAGAATACAGTGGCACTATTACTTCCCTTGATCTAGATGCTATACTCCTATTGATGCAGCCCAGAATTGCATTGGCTTTTTTAGCTGCCGCGTCACACTGTTGGCTCATGTCAAGTTTGTGGTCAACCAAGACTCCTAGATCCTTTTCACATGTACTGCTCTCAAGCCAGGTGTCACCCATCTTGTATTTGTGCCTCTCATTTTTTTTGCCCAAGTGCAATACTTTACATTTTTCCCTGTTAAAATTCATCTTGTTTGTTTTGGCCCAGTTCTCTAATCTGTCAAGGTCGTTTTGAAGTGTGATCCTGTCCTCTGGGGTGTTAGCCACCCCTCCCAGTTTGGTTTCATCTGCAAATTTGATCAGGATGCCTTTGGGTCCATCAGCCAAGTCGTTGATAAAGATGTCGAATTAGACCGGGTCCAAGAAAGAACCCTGTGGCACCCCACTAGTCACTCTTCTCCAGGATGAAGAGGAACCATTGATGAGCACCCTTTGGGTTCGGTCAGTCAGCCAGTTACAAATCCACTGAGTGGTAGTATAGTCAAGACCGCATTTTACCAGCTTCTTTACAAGAATATCATGGGGCACCTTGTCAAATGCCTTGCTGAAATCAAGGTAGGCTACATCCACTGCGTTCCCTTCATCTACCAGGCTTGTAATTCTGTCAAAAAACGAGATCAGGTTAGTCTGACATGACTTATTTTTCAGAAATCCATGCTGACTATTGGTGATCACAGCATTCCTTTCTAGGTGCTCACAGACTGTTTGCTTAATGATCTGCTCCAGAATCTTCCCTGGTATTGATGTCAGACTGACTGGGCGGTAATTATTTGGGTCCTCTCTTTTCCCCTTTTTGAAAATAGGGACAACATTTGCCCTCCTCCAGTCTGCCGGGACTTGGCCTGTTCTCCAGGAATTCTCAAAGATGACTGCCAGTGGTTCTGAGATCACATCTGCCAGTTCTTTTAATACTCTTGGATGCAGTTCATCTGGCCCTGGAGACTTGAATACATCTAGACTAGCCAAGTATTCTTGTACTATCTCCTTAGCTATTCTGGGCTGTGTTTCCTCTGCTGAATCATTTGCTCCAAATTCTTCAGGTCGGGCATTGTTTTCATTATCGGAGAAGACTGAGGCAAAGAAGGCATTGAGGAGTCCAGCCCTTTCTGTGTCCCCTGTTTGCATTTCACCATCTTCTCCTCTGAGTGACCCCACTGTTTCTTTGTTCTTCCTTTTGCTACGAACATACCCATAAAAGCCTTTTTTGTTGCTTTTAACCTCTCTAGCAAGCCTGAGTTCATTCTGTGCTTTAGCTTTTCTGACTTTGTGTCTACACGTGCTAGCTATTTGTTTGAATTCCTCTTTGGTGGTTTCCCCCCTTTTCCATTTTTTGTACACATCCTTTTTAAATCTTAACTCAGTTAAAAGTTCTTTAGATAGCCACCCTGGCTTCTTTAGGCACCTTCCATGTTTCCGTCTCATTGGTATTGCCTGAAGTTGTGCTTTTACTATCTCCCTCTTAACAAACTCCCAGCCATCATGAACTCCCTTTCCTTTTAGTATTACTGTCCATGGGATCTCACCCAGCACTTCCCTAAGTTTTATGAAGTCGGCTTTCTTAAAGTCAAGAAATTGAGTCCTAGTATGCTTGCCTGCTCCTTTCCGCTGTATAGTAAACTTCAGAAGAGCACGATCACTCGTGCCTAATGATCCTTCCACTTCTACCCCACTAACCAGGTCATCAACATTGGTTAGGACCAGATCTAAAATGACTGTTCCTCTTGTTGCTTCTCCCACTTTCTGGACAATGAAGTTGTCTGCAAGGCCAGTGAGGAATCTGTTTGACCTTATGCTCTTGGCTGAGTTTGACATCCAACAAATATCCGGGTAATTGAAGTCCCCCATTACTACTATCTCCCTTCCTTTTGCATGCTTGGCCATCTGTTCCAGGAAGGCATCATCTATGCCCTCCGTTTGGCTTGGGGATCTATAGTAAACTCCCACAATGAGGTCACTGTTATTCTTCTCTCCCTTAATTTTGACCCAAATGCTCTCACTTTGGCTTTGAGGTTCTAAATCTTGGATCTCTTCACAGGTATACACATCCCTGACATATAACGCCACTCCGCCTCCTTTCTTGTCTGGTCTGTTTCTCTGAAATAGATTGTATCCCTCCATTATTACCTTCCAATCGTGGGACTTATCCCACCAGGTTTCAGTGATGCCTATTATGTCATATTTAGTTTGCTGTACCAAGAGCTCAAGCTCATCTTGTTTATTTCCCATGCTTTGCGCATTAGTTTACAGACATTGAAGTCCATTAAGTATAAGATTGTATAAGTCCATTAAGTACAAGATTGACACAACTGTAATATGGTAGGAGACACTCCATCATATACCACATTTTTCCATCTATAAGACACCCCCATGTATAAGACGCCACCTATTTTGGGGGACTCAGATTTAAGAAAACGGGGGGAGATGCCCCAGAGTATAAGACGCCCCTTAATTTTTGACATTATTTTTTAGGGAAAAAACCTAGTCTTATACATGGAAAAACACGGTACTTTGGTGAGCCTGGAATTTCCAGCCTCCTGAAAGGTAGTCAGACATATTCTGAGTTCACCTACATCTAATCTAAAGATTAACACATACAAATTTAGTTGCCAAGTACAGGATACTCAACTCCAATGGGATTCACCCACACAATTGGCAAGGTGATTTGAAGGCAGATAGGAGACAGAGATGACCAGGTTCTGATAACAGCCCATTATCAAAGCCTTTCACCCTTTTGTTAAGCAAACAGGAAGGCCAGTTTTCAGTCCTTTTCTCTCTAGAATGGGCAAGATGAGAAATGGGCAGGAACTCTGGGGAAGAGACAGGAATTGCTTATCTCAAGGCCCCTCCCTTCCCTACTATAAGGCATTAGCTAAAACATTATTAAAACCCCAGGATTTCCAGTAGCTTTCTGCTCCAACAGGAAAGTACTTACCCCAGTGCTCCACAAGACTCAGTACACGTCTGCTTTGCTTTAAGGATAGGTATATTTTCCTCCTGTCCCCCTCCCTCTTCACCTATCCACTTCTAGAGTGGGTTTATGGCAAAACAGCCATGCCTATGTTTCTGTTGGCATTTTAGAATAGTTTGAGAATATTTTTAATCAAGCTATGTACATATTGTAGAATTTGCTACCTGCTTAGATTGTAACTTTGCTGTCTGAAGCAGCATTTATACATACCTTGTGTCTCCTAGGGTATATATAAATATACCAAGCTTTCTTTATTCCTCAGTGTGGGAGCTTCTTGTGGGCATTAGGTTAAGGGTTAACACACATCCATAACAAGTGCACATCACAGCTCCAGCAAAAGATCCTAAACCTCTCAGCAGTGTGTATACCTTCAGGAGTGCTGGCTGTGCACATGTGAGTCCAAGTAACATTATAAACTAGTACAGCTTATGGCAACCAAAACTAGATACAATCTTCCAGAAGTGAGATTGTTGGTGCTTGGAAATAAAGGGTGGCTGTTTCAATATCCTATTACAAGTTACTCAAGTAATACATTGAAATTATATTGCCATTGCCTCAGCTCAGAATGCTGTATGTCTTCTCAACCTTTCTTTGACTTTGCTATGACTTTTAGCCTGGTGTCTTAGTGAGTTTCATTAACAAAATCATATTCCTGTCATGGACTGGCTGGATGCAGAGGAATGATGGGAGGAACCAGCTGGGGAACCACCAAGGGAAGAAGGCTCGGAGCCCAGGTATTGGTGGTGGGGCAACAATGAGTGGTCAGAGGGAAAAGACTGGGAAGAGGAATGTGTCAGAAGCTGAAGGGCTTAGTGAGCTGGGAGAGTCTGTGGCAAACAAGCTCCCTTCTCCCTGGTCTGCCCAAACCAGAAGAGACATGAAGTGGGAGAAGCAAAGACAGGCACACAGGCACAGTCTCCAATTGCACTGGAGAGGAGGAGACATAGACAGCTGTGGGGAGTTGAGAAGCTTTAGTCTAGGCAACTGATCCATGGGGCAAGACCTATCAGGGATAGGTTCCTGTGCTCATTAGACCTGACACTCCACCAAGTCTGTGCAGATGCTGTTCTTGCTAATAAAGAGCAAACTAGCTAATAAAGAACAAAGAGTGCACAGTGTGATTTACAGCTGGCTTGCTCCTGTCACTTCCCTTCTCTAAAACTCTGAATTAAATATGGAATAATATTGGTCTCCCAAGACTGATTCCTAAGGAACTCTAGCAGATTGAAAGGTAGTTATCATGACCCATGACCTGGGGACCTTGCAGTATGTGGTGGCAGTTTGATGAAGTTCTGACAACTCACTTAGGGTGCGAGGTAGTGGGAGGGAATAATAACTAGAGTCTTCTAAGGAGCACTTCCATGTGATATGGAATGACTGAAGGGGACCATCAGGTTTAGCATTTCTATGAGAATATTTTGTTCAACTTTGTATTTATTTTTTAAAAGATTTTAATAGTTTATTACCTTTATTCAGAAAAGCTAATATTGCACAATTATCAGGAAATGCTGAGCCAGCCTGCCAACCCTGAACCAAACAAAAGTAAGGCATAATATTGCTTACATTGGCAGTGTGGCGTGCCAATCTGACAAATTTTAATAATTAATTTTTAAGTTGGAGGGGGTGAGGGAACCAGATGAAAAGGGACCCAGTAGGCTAAGACTGCCAGTGTGATGTGCATAAAAAGCACAGCAGTTGAAAGAAGCTTTTCAAGTTTGAAAGAGGTCAGTGGGGTACCACTGGGAACAAAGATGAGGTGCCCATGGCTTTATTATTATTATTTATAAAAGCCAGCTGGATGGTGGCACTAAAAGCAAAGTTTCTATCTTTACAAAAATTGATAGGCACAGTTGAAAGGAAAGACATCTAAATTGAAAATGAGTAAAATCACTCAGTGTACCGTCTGATATACAATCTGTTAAATGGTGAATGGATACACGTAGAAATAATCATGATTATTAGACGAGACACATGAAGAGCAAGGATATTTGCCAAGTGAAAAGGTGTTAAACTTATAATATTCCCAGCAGCAATACAAGAAACACAATATAAGCCAATGGGAGGCTGTATAGATAAATAGATATAGCATATGGACAGCAATAAGAAATTATGGAGTATATTTACCATCAATCAGAGTCACTGTGAGTAAATGGGATTGTGCCAGGAAGATTTTCTCACATAGAGACAGGGAAATATTAACACCAGCCTAAGAACTGTATCCAAGAATTAGCTTCCCACTGATCTTAGTTTAGTTACAAGAAGCTTCACATCATTCTAGTACTTCAGCCGAAAAACTGAATTTATAATACTTCTACCTCACCATTCCTCCAAGAAGCTTTGTGTGGCATAGTGTTTCCTACCCCAACTTGCATTTTTATCTTCACAATAACCTTGTTAGGCAGGCTAGGCTGATAGATAGTTAAATGTCCAAAGCTACCTAGTAGGTTTGGAGCCTCAATACATATTTGAATGCAGCTTTCCCCAGGTCTAATCAAACATTCTAAAGACAGTATAACACACTGGCCCTGTTATTTAAGATTTCCATTCTAAACTGTTATCAGACCTGCTCTTCTGAAATATGGGTGCATGTTTTGGTGTGTCTATCACAAGCCCCTATTGAATTCTATTCATCTAAGTTACACCTTTCCTCCCTTTCCCCATGTCTACAGCACTTAGCCCCAATAATTTCTCAAGATTTTTAATGCACTGTATGGAAGAATGAGTGCACAATCACACATTAATAGCGCATCAAGGGTGGTGGCACTAAGGAACAAGGTAGTCTCTTAGCTCCACATAAATGATTGCATTTGCTATAGCATCACTATAACAATAAATACCTAACTAGAGTGTACATTTTACTCCATACTTTTATTAACTGGAACATTTAAGATTCAGAATGTTTCTCTTACTTATCATCATTGCAAACAGCTACTACAAAGTGCTTGAAAAGAATGAAGAGCAGTGAGGAGTGTTACTTAGGATTCATACAAGCATTATGACAAATCCATTTTCTACCTCTGACACACAGGGAGCTGCTAAAGCAAAGCATTTCAAAAGTTTTCTGAAAACTGTAGAGTTCAAGAGATGTCTAAGATTTTCCTCAGATTTAATAGCATTTATTGATTCAGAGCTATGAACTTGGGTCTAAGCAAGATTTTTTTTTTTTTTTACAGGTTATGTTATTGCAATTGTAACCACAGTCTTCTTGTATCCTGCTATGACCTTTTGTTTCATTCTACTACTGTATGCTTTTGGTAAACATGGAGTAGGTCTTCCACCTTGTTGTTCCCCCTGCCCCCCTCACCAAAAAAGACGGGCGGGTGGGAGAGTTTGGCAGTGAACTTGGGAGTTTATAAGCACACAACTTGCAGTGGTGTTAATACAATTCTTTAAGAGTTCTGTAACTTTACTGTAAAGTTCTGGAACTTACTAAATTTAAAGGCACTTTCTGTCGCCTCAGGGACATAGCTGTGTGATCTCCAAATGTATCTCACACAGGGAAGCTCAAGGAAGCCTCCAACCAATGCCAGAGTTCTCTTCAAAAGTGCTGAACATTGGGATGTTTAGAGGAAGGGTTGCAGCTTAGTAGTAGAGCATATTATTTGCATAGGTTTAAGGTTCAAACTCCAGGTAGGTCTGGGAAAGAACTTTGTCTGAAATCCCGGAGAGCCTTTAGCTCCACAATATTGAGCTAGATGGATAAGCTAGATGGTTAGGAAGGCATCTTTCTATGCTGTTTCTATGCTACTTCAGGTGTAAGCTTTCACAACAGACCAGCTCAAAGAAGCTTCATAAAGCTAACCTAGACAGTGAGTACCTTCAGGGCTGTTTTAAGCATATGCGGCGCTGGGGTACAAAGATCCGCCTGGCACACACCCCCAGGTTGCCCAGTCCCAGGCACACAGGAGGGCGGAGCCAGCCGGCCGTCCCAGCATCTCGCTGGCTTGGTCACCTCCGGTACAGAGCCGCCTGCAGCAGAAGAGCCCGCTGTGGTGCTCTGACCGACAGGCAGGCTCTTCCCCGGACTCAACTCTCGGGCCCTGGACTCTCGACCTGGCACCCCTGAGAGCCCAACATCCGAGTGCCCCGCACCCCTAGCGCTTATGGGTAAGATGGCTCTGAGTACCTTACTCAGACAGCAAGCTGTTTGTGCATTTACCACTGGGCAAATGAAGCTTCCTAAACCAGTCTCTTTGAGGATGGTCTCACAAATTACAAGTCCCTCATGCGCAAGGCGGGGAAATTTCCCTGAGACTTCATGTGTATGCTAGGCTCGACTCCCCAGGTTTTGAATGTACCATAATCTTCCAGGGCTATTCAGACTTCCCCAAAAAGGTGTTAATGAATAAGTGTGTGTCAATCTGAACTTTTTCTATGGTTTCTATTACTGTAGATCGTGGCATGAGTAAAGGTTTGCATAAATTACTATGACACGAGATCAAGGTGTATATGTAGTTGCTGCCTGCTTAATTTATATACTGTATTCTGTCACTTTCATTTGATGTAATAAACCAATATTTCTTTATTTCTTTTGTATGAGAACTACTTGTCGCTATAAAGGGTAAACACATGTTCATAAGGAATGCATGCCATAACTCTAGCAAAAGATCCTAAACCTCTTGGAAGAGTGTGTATGGAGACAATGAATACAAAGTACTGGACACACATGTGGGTTCAGACACATATATTTTAACATGCTCTCTAGATGGATTACAGCTCTCATCAAACCCTGCCAATATGGCCAGTGACAATGAAAGTTGTTGATTCATTAGGGATGGGCAAAAAGTATCCAGCCCATCCAGCCCAGGAACAATTTGTTCAGAATAAGTTTGGTTAGGATCATCATTTAAGCAGCTCCTGGAGACTGAAGACCCTGCTGCAATCTTTATGCAGTTAACA
The DNA here is from genome assembly GCF_964106645.2 of Podarcis pityusensis. NCBI lineage: Eukaryota > Metazoa > Chordata > Lepidosauria > Squamata > Lacertidae > Podarcis > Podarcis pityusensis. Next base: position 43,018,062 of record NC_138027.1, read on the forward strand.
GGACCCTAATAGCCTATCCAGTACCACAGTTTGCCCAAGCATTCTAAGGCATACTTTCACTATTGACAATGGGGAGAAGGAAAACCATATGGCTAAAGACAGAAAAAAATCCTGAGGTGCACATCTCCTGTCAGAAAACAGGTACACATGTAGAATTAAGCAAGTAATTTGTAAAGAAACAGCTAGTTTTTGCCCAACAGTGGCTTAAACCAGCTGTGATGCTATAAAAACAATGCGTTTGGTGGGTATGGGTGCCTGGGATATTTCTTATTTGCAAACTCAGTGTTTTGTTTTGTTTTTTAAAAATGCAGATCAAGATAGAAACTGGATGCAAACTAAGTGTATGTGTGTGTGTGTTTGTGTGTGTGTGTGTTTTAAAAAAATGCAGATCAAGATAGAAACTGGATGCAAACTAAGTGTGTGTGTGTGTGTGTTTTAAAAAAATGCAGATCAAGATAGAAACTGGATGGAACACACTTATGTGAATAAACATGCAAAACTGGCATGGTCTAGAAATAGAGGGATCCATCCAACTCTAAAAGCAAGTAACAATTAAATAGACTATTGTGTGCTAGGTTGCCACAATAGAAATAAAAAATAACATGCAGTTCTGTATAGCACTTCCACTGGGTTTCTTGTAACACAGTTACTGCTCCCTATCACAATCATTCCCAAGCATACCATCTGATAATTTCTAGAAAGAGAAAATAACTATGCTGCTGAAATCATCATGATAATTTCTAGAAAGGGAAAATATATTTCTCCATTCAGAATTATCTAATGAAGTATAAGCAGTCCAAGTGGGGAATGTTAGCAATAATGTACGTTGAGAAGGGCAGGTACCTGTACTAAATCTTTTCACCTGCATTAGTCAATTAGTGAGGTTCATAGTTTGATGCTGGATCTTTTAGTAATAATTAACAAGCCATCTAATACTCTATTGATTTCACTGAATCTACATTAACAGCACAATACTATACATGTCTACTTAGAAGTCAGTAGGTACAGGATTAAAGTCTTAATTTCTTGAATAAAAACTCTGTAAAGTTAGGAAACATAGTATTTTCCCCTAAGCTTGTTTGCCAGTTTCCTGCAGAGCTATGAGCAAAACCTCATAATTCCACCCCCAATCTGAGGCTTGTATGCAGGGAGGGCCTGTCCCCATCTGATGTCACTGAATATCTGGATGTAGTGCAAGAATACCATTTTAGCCACATAAATGGGCTGCTGTCATGTCTGATCGAGGGAGAATCCCCTTTATTACAAAAAACACACATCTCTCCCTCACTCCTTTATAGAGACTTCCTCCCTTTTCTCCCTCTCCACCCCTATCAGGATGATAGAAGCTTTGTTTATGGAAAATTCTCACTACCACAAGTGAATTATATTATAAGATTATTTCATATTATTCCTGGAAATAATGGTGCTTGCCATAGTTTTTGTGTTAGGTTCACGCTTTTCAATCCTTTCTACAATTTTACTGGCTTTCATTTTCCCCCATTATTATCCACAGTGTCATTTTTATGCAGATGATATCCAGATTTATTTATTTGATTTTTTTTAAAAAATAAGCCTTTGACAAACAGAGCAGTCCTGTCTGATTGATGTTAAAAACTGAACAGCTCAGAAACTGCATGATAATACAAATAAGATAGATACCATGAACTGGGGCTCTTTTTGCAATCTAATTATTCTAACTTGGCAGCAATCTCTTACAAACAGAAGAAGTTTTATATTTTGAGATAGGATTTGTCGTTCAGAAATTCACGAGAACTTTGAATTATTTTCAGATAAAGACACGGTGAATAATTATATAGCTCAATTTCAAAATGATGAAAAATACTCATCTTCAGTTTTGCAAGCAAAGCATGCAAATTCAATAAATATATGCAGATCTATCTAATCTGCATAATTAATTGCAATCACAGTGGGATGTGTACTGCAAAGCCATGCAGCGTAAATCAAGAATGAAAGTGAAAACTCACCTTTAGCTTTGCTCTTTGTAGCAGCCACTGGGACCAAGGAAAAGATTGCAAGAGGAGAAGAGAACAGATAGGTTAGTCAGAAGCTCTGACTAAGAATACAAAGAAAGTTTCACTATTGAGTCGAGCATAACAAAACCCAAATTCAAGTATCTGGTCTACCTATTTAGATCAGCTGGTATGATTTTTCCTGACCTATACCCTGCCAAGACAAACAAATTCAGTATTTTGAAATGCCCGTCAACGCCAGTTGTTCAAAAATAGATAATGGCAAAGGCATTTACTATTAGCCACAAATTATACTGTCAAAACAATTTGTAAAACAAAAAATAAAAATAAATCTAAGGATGCAAAGATCTGTAGTACATCAATCAAACTTTCATATTGATCAGAATCAAATGGTTCCTTTAACAAATGTTTTCTTCCTTTCATTTAATTATTAAGAAAAAATAACAATAAAGTGTGCATTTTATAGTAAGGTTTCAAACATGATAGAACTCCAGGCAATTTGTTAGGAATTGGCCCAATGGTCCAAGTTCCAGGTTAATTGAACTGTGTCCTAGATTTTCTTCTCCTCCATATTTTTTAAAAGGGTATTAAAAAAAGAAGAAATCCTTTGCTCCTGGGTACCTGGGCACATTACAAAATGCAGTGTTGGGAAAACTTTAGCCACCCACTATCTTAATTGTCCAAATTTCTGTAATCGGTCTGTCCCCCTAGTCCTTTAAGTACCTAGTAATACCCTTGTAGAACAGTATTTGGGCAGGATTTATGAGACCACCTGCTGACATCTATAAAACATACCTTTCATTCTTCAAATCACAGTTATTCAAGTCTTTTAGTTTACAAAGCATTGAGAAAGAACATAGACACTTTCAACTATGTTGCTTCCCCCAAGTTGAATCTGATCAGCCATATTTGTCATATGATCTGGTGCAAAGGCAAGCACAATGCATGTCAGAGGACAAGAAACCCTAAAACCTATCCATATTTTAAATAAGATTATTTTTGGTGATGATTTAAGTCATAGATTGTTTTTATTTAGGACTTAGCTATGGTAGGTTTGACTAATGAGCTTTTTTCTGGAAAGGTGGGCCACACAAGTCATATACACAGACATTATGGGAAAAGGGAAATAAAATAAAATAAAATAAAATAAAATACTCAGTACAGTGGAACCTCGGATTAAGAACTTAATTCGTTCTGGAGGTCCATTCTTAACCTGAAACTGTTCTTAACCTGAGGTACTACTTTAGCTAATGGGGCCTCCTGCTGCCGCTGCACCACCGACACAATTTCTGTTCTCATCCTGAATCAAAGTTCTTAACCTGAGGTACTATTTCTGGGTTAGTGGAGTCTGTAACCTGAAGCGTCTGTAACCCGAGGTACAACTGTAGGTCTTTTAAATTCTCTAAAAGAACTCTCTCACATGCACCCAGTGGCGGAGAGCAGGATTGGGTGGGCTGGCGTGCATCCTGGGGGTGTGGTGTGCCACCTGAGGGCGTGGCACACTCCCTGAGGGGGGTGGCATCCAGCGCGGGCAGGGGGGACAGCTGTGATAGCACCCCACCGGGATCGTGCTGCTGGGGGCGGTGTGCTTCCCCCGCACTCCTCTTCCTCTGCCAGTGCATGTACCAATGGGGCTGAATGCTGCACCCAACTTATGGCTTATCACTTTAGTCAAGGAATTGCATTTGTTTTGTATAATGAGTAACATAGTATTCACTAGAAAAAGTGCTTATAGTATCTGTGGTGTGGTCATAACTTATGTCAGTAATGTATGAAGCTCTCATTACATAGAACTGAATGATCAGTACGGACCTAACAGACTTCTGTTTCTTGTATCCCAGCATCAGTGACAGATAGAGTATAGGGCGCCACAGAAATTTGAGACCCCAAGGTTCGCCACTGCATGGATTCAACCTATTGTTACAAGCATGCTCTTTTCTGTAGTCCCAGGTGATGTTTTGAGGAACAATTTTGCTAAATTCTACCAGCTTGTATGTGGACTGCACTACACAAAATGAAATAAATAAATCTAGTTTAGGAGTTTCAACTAGGGCAGTGCTTATCAAACCATCTTATGTGCTGGATAGCAATTCCCACGCCACAATGTGTTAGGGACTGGTATCATTTTTGGTCCCTGAAGCATCCCACCTAACCTGGAGTGTAGTAGAGTCACCACAGATCGGCAGCCAATGGTTTGTGGACTGGCACCAGACCACGGACCACCAATTTGAGTAGCACTGAATGAGGGCACTTACGTGTTAATGGCAGATGTTGTCCTAAATCTGTCCTCTACTATCTCAAATGTTTTATTTCTCTGCAAAAGAGGCTTCCATTTTTCTGCTCTGTTATTGGGGCATGGAATGTCATTAGAAATTAGGCAGATTTGGGGTTTTGAGCTAATCTTATTGTTGTGGGGAGGCCAAGTATGATGTATGTGTTTTCTTTCCAGTAAGCATTTCTGTAGCACTCTGCAGCTTTCCTGGCTGCCCACCATTCTTGATCTGAAAAAGTCCCTTGGGAGGTTTTATCTCATTATGGGTTGTATTCAACATAGCACTAAGGTGATCTCTCCATCAACTGCAAGTATTTCTCCTTACAATTGAAGATTCTGCCCTTCTCCTTTCTCCACACATCCTCTAAATCTGTTCTGGGGCTTCCCTCAACTCTCCAAAGCAGATTACGGGATGGTGTGGTGCACAGGTGCAGATATATCCCCCTGTGCTAGCACTAATCCCTGAGCTAGCCTAAGAATTCCATTGAACACCACCTTATTTATTCCCTGGAGCTTTGACTGAAATGCTCATACCTGGAAAGAGTGAAGATTGTGCACCACTGGTGAGACTATATAGAATGAAAGGACATTCACAAACATCACTCAGCCAACACAAAAGTAAGGCAATTACATAAAAACAAACAAACTTGTACCCCACTCATGAGATTTCTTGGGTGGAATTTTATTTTTATTTTTTTAATTCTCTTTGATAATTTTCAACTGCTATTTCTACTTTCATTAATTGATGGACAGTGTTTAAAAATGCAGGATTTTTTTGTCACAGTATTAGTGGTTCTACAGGAAAATCAGGATTACAAGTCGCAGCTATGCATTCCTGTAACACGGAGGAAACAGAAGTACTACTGTATATTTAAACTGTGTTTTAGTATTGAAATACTACTGAAGTATGAACACTGCAGCAACAGAAGACCCTTTCAGAGCTCTCTGATTGCAAACCTTTCATACCATAATCCTTTACTCAGAAGTTAGCTCCACTGAGTTCATTGAGACTTACTTCTAGATGAAGGAGCGTGGGATTGCAGCTTCACTATACATCTTGCTTCTAGGCTAACCCTTCCACATAATTGCAAGTGCAAGGGTGGTGCTTTAGTACAATCCTCTGTTTGTGAAACCTGAATGCACGTTCAGCATAGGATTCTGCCATTTTATGATAATGTCAACATAATGTCATGCTTGGTGAATTGTGTCATGACATGTAGAGTATATGTCTGTGTCCAAAAAAAGAGGATAAAATATGAAGCTTTGGAAACGCTTGACCTGAATGTCGGACATTATCCATGAATAAAGGAAACACAAAAGAAAGATTGCAAATATAACTGGAATTAGGCCAGGTAACAAGGCTTGTTAGCCCAATTATAATTCTCTGCATATTCAGTCTAAATGAACATTACTGTCATCTCTGCCATATAAATGTCATGTTCAATACTTGCAAATGTTTCAATTGATGGGCTGGTCAAACTGCAATTCAACTGTCAAAATTCACAGAGCAATCTAATTAGCTAGAAATGGTAATTAAAAATGTTTTTTTTGCTGCAGAAATTGCTGATTTACATCAGGCCTCCACCCATATGATGTGTAAACAAGGAGACATTTTCACTGTAAACATTTAGAAACCTTTTTTCCACTGTTAAAAAAGAAAGAAAAAATATGTTTCCCATTAGCCTTCTTAGAATCCTGTTTGTGCAATGAACTTTTTCTGCTGTGTGCAGATGTTATGGTATCCATTACAGTTTTGTAAATATGAAACCATGAAATTGTCAGGTTGATGTCATAGGTGTACAGGTGTATTTGAATGGTTGACATATTTCAATGCAATTTCACTTTCATTTTATTAATCACTGCGTTACTGAAATTACTACGGATTACTAATATATTAATTAGATGGGAGGCAGAAGAAATTTCTTGCTGTATAACACATTTGATGACTGGAGGATGCTAAATTTTGAATACTCTTCAAATATATCTCCACCCTTGTGTCTTCCAATATATATATAAACTAGAATTACGATATATTTGTGTAGAAAACTGCCATACCTGTGAGGATGACAAAAGAACAGGAGTCTCAAAATGGGAGTTTATTTTCTTTCTTTTCACTCTTGAAGCTCATATTCTCATCCATATTTATTTACCATGTTGTGCTCTTATAGTCATTGCAATGTGCAAGCTTGTACTGTGGTGTAGTGGTTAGAATGGCGGACTACCACCTGTGAGATGAGGGTTCAAATCCCCATTCAGCCATGAAGCTCGTTGGGTGATCGTGGGTGAGTCACTATCTCTCAACCTAATTACCTCACAGGGGAGGTAGCATGTGTGTCACCTTGAAATCCTTGGAGAAAAGTTGACATATACATGCTAGCATGAATTGGATGTCTTGGATGGCAATCTGTCATGGTTGCTTTAGTTGAGATTTCTGCATTGCAGGGAGTTGGAATAGGTGACCCTTGGAGTACCTTCCAACTCTGACTTATTTAAAGGAGACTATCTGAATTTGTTGGACTACCCAAGAGAGAATGAGAACTTTAAGTGGCTAGATAGCAATGCAAATCAGAGGAAATATATACCTTTCATAAACAGGTTCTCGGTATTCTTAAACTGTTTAGAATTAATTTGTTTATTTGAAACATTTAGATATCATTCTTCATTTGATTCAGATTTTGATTCAGATCTTACTCACCATAACAAATATAACGATAAAATGTTTGAAACACATTTAAATGTTATAAATGGGAAATGTCTGTAAATAAGAAATCTTTTTTTCTTTCAGTAATGGACCTGAGGTCCATCACTAAAAAAATATTGCAATCTCAGTGTCAGGCAATCCCTTTAAGGCTGCAAACATGCAACACATTATTCAGACTTGCATATAGTCTGATGCATATATAAGAATAAGCAGAATTACTTTGTTCTGTTCTGACAAATTGCATTCAACAGTGGAATTATTCTACTCATATCTCCGAGTATTACCTGGGAGCAAGCCTCACTGAACTCAGCTGAGCTTATTTTTGAGTAGAAATGTACATAATTACGGTATGCTATTTTCCTGATTTAGTTATCCAGTCAAACATTATCCAGTCAAACATGGCAGCAATTCCATCACCACCAATGTCACTAACTTTTAACTTTGAATTTTAACATTTTGCAATAGTGTACAGGGGCTGTTTAACAGTACTGTTTTAAGACATTGCTTTCATTAGTATATCACTCATATACTATGACACTCATACTCACACAGGACCTTCACCACCCTCACTGGTTCTGATTTGAAGAAGAGGTTGAGCTGAGTATCGTCTGCAAACTGATGAACACCCAGTCCAAACCCCCTGATTATCTTTCCCAGCGGCTTCATGTTCAAAAGCATGGGGGAGAGGACAGAGCCCCAAGGCACCCCACAAGTGAGAGCCCAGGGGTCCGAACACTCATCCCCCAACACCACTTTCTGGACATGGCCCAGGAGGATGGAGCGGAACCACTGTATAACAGTGCCCCCAGCTCCCAACTCCTCTAGACAGTCCAGAAGGATGTTATGGTTGATGGTATCAAAGGCCTCTGAGAGATGCAGCGGAACTAGGAAACAGCTTTCACCTTTGTCTCTAGTCCGCTGGAGATCGACCAGTGCAACCAAGGCAGTTTCAGTCCCATGATGAGGCTTGAATCCCGCTTGGGAGGGATCCAAATGGTCTGCATCCTCCAGGCGTACTTGGAGTTGTTCAGGGACCACCCACTCAATCACCTTGCCCAAGAATGGAAGATTTGAGACTAGGCAATCGTTGGCCATATTGGCCGGGTCCAAAGATGGTTTTTTAAGAAGCAGTTTAATAACCACCTATTTCAGTGGGTTTGGGAAGGCTCCCTTACAGAGAGAAGCATTCACCACCCCACGGAGCCCATTTTGCTTTTATGAGCCAGGAAGGGCAAGGATCAAGGAGACAGGTGGTTGGTTTAACTCATCCAAGCAGCCTTTCTACATCCTCGAAGCTGCTATCTGATTCCCATTTACCTGGAGTGTAAGCCTGTTAAATGCAATTGGATGTACTACTGAGTAGGCATGCATGGATGTTTGCAGACCATTTTACAGTGTATTTTATTTTATGCAACACAATGCTTTCACTTTACATTTCCCTCCAACCTTCCTCTGAATTTTCATACATCCTTATTGCAATTTATCAGATCACCCCCCCCCCCCCGCAAACCAATTAGAATTGTATTCCACAATCTTTTTGTCAGTTTTTGATTTACTTTAAGTTGGTCTCACTGCCAAGTGCACTAGTTCTATTTGCAATGTTTTGCCATTTATCTTTAGAATACAAAAGCAGGCCTTGGTTCACTTTCTAATTCACTAGACTGTTGTTTTTAACTCACTTGACTGCTTTCCTTTTCTTTTCCCCCAAAGAAAGTTGCACGTGATTTGAAATAATTGAGTTATACAGAGTTGACTGTGTAGTGAATATGGAAGTCCTTCAATGCACACAAAGTCTGTGTATGTCGGAGGTTGCATGACTGCAAAGGGAGTCATGTTTTGGGAAATATATATATATTTAATTGAAATCCATCTTTTATAGTAGTAGTGATTTCATTTTAAAAAGCTAAATCATTTCTAGTTATAAAGCAAAACATTCAATGCGTAGTCAAAACCTTCATAATATCTTAAACTCCCTGTGTAAATGTTATTTTCTCTTTTCCTGTATGGCATTCACAATAGAGGACTGAATCAACTCTCCCACAGCACAACAGCAGCTATTCATTCATTTAAGGGTGGAGAGAAATGCTGAAGACTTGCTTAAAAATGCAGATGAATGAATTACTGTTGACAGCTCTAACTTGTTTCTTGGCAACTCTGACAGGATGTGGCATTTCCCCATTCTTCTAACCATGAAAATGATTTGAAGTAAACTAAACCACACAGAAACATCAAACTCCATTACAAAAGAACACACAATGGAAATATTAATAGGTGCTATTTAACTTAGCTCATTATTTTAGACAGAAGTATCATTCCAAAATGCCATCCTGTTGCTTGTATATCAGACACAGAATGTGATTTGAAAATAATAATAATATATAAAGGGCAAAATTCAAGGAGAAACGTGAATGTGGGAGTGAGGCCAAAACACAGCTATTTGCAGCAATCTGCAGCTGTGAACATATGCTCTGTGGTATTTAACCAGATGCAATTGTTGCTATCTTGGGGTAGTACATTAAATTATACCAACATGCTCGCCATACCCATGTTTTGCATTGGGAGTGTATATAAATATGCGGTTCTGTTCCTTTTTGTAGGAAGCAAGCCAAAAACTGGGGGAAAGGGAGGGACACTGAACAAGCAAGTCCCTTTTTATTAAATGCATGTATGTTTAACAGAAGCCCTTAGAGAAGAGACAAGTCTTCATAGGCAGACTTAGCCTAAATAGTGTTAGGCAACACAAATATGAAAGTACAACGTAATTTTCATCCTCAAAACCTCCTCACCCACTTTTTCAAATGGATGCTTATGCAATGCTAACTAAATAATTCATGAGACTGCAGATGCCAATCCAAGTAGCCTATTCCCTTTGAAAGCCTTAGTGTGCAGACTGAAAGCTACCGTAAGTCATAAACGTAGCTCTTTTTTATGTCAATTTGCTTATTCCAATGAGTTACATAATTTTCCAGTCAGGCTCAACTGAAAAGATATCTTAAAATTCAGTCAAATTAAAGGCTGAATAAAAGTAAAAGACTGGTTCTCATACAGTATTATGAAGTGAAGTACAAATAAAACAAAATAAAATCTGACAAAAGACTTGGCATTGTATGTTACCAAGTAATCTAGTGAAGTACTTGAGAAGAAATGCACCGAGAAAGGCCTGGTATATTATTCAGCAGCAGCAGCAGCAACAACACAATCCACAAATGTAATATAATATACTGTATCATTCCGAAACTTTTTTTTTAATACACCAGCTATTCAAAGCTATGCCAAATAAAATACAGATGTTGTAGTGAATAGTGTTTCATACTTGGAACAAGAAGATTTGGGTTAAAATTAACATTTTGACAAAGAACTACACTTTATGACCTTGGGCTAATCACTACCTTTCTGTCTAACCTACCTTAAATCACAGCTGTGATGATAAATTGGGAGGAACCATGTGCCATCATGGCTTTTACCCTATCCCAATGCCATCTAAGCAAGCTGTAGTGATGCTAGTGTCAGAAGGGTAGCTCTGTCCCACAACACTGGCTGCTACTGACTGCTGCCATGAAATAGTTAAAGGTAAAGGGACCCCACGACTCTGGGGTTGCAGCGCTCATCTCGCTTTATTGGCTGAGGGAGCCGGCATACAGCTTCTGGGTCATGTGGCCAGCATGACTAAGCCGCTTCTGGCGAACCACAGCAGCGCACGGAAATGCCGTTTACCTTCCTGCCAGAGCGGTACCTATTTATCTACTTGCACTTTGACATGCTTTCAAACTGCTAGGTTGGCAGGAGCTGGGACAGAGCAATGGAAGCTCACCCTGTCGCAGGGATTCAAACCACTGACCTTCTGATCGGCAAACCCTAGGCTCTGTGGTTTAACCCACAGCGCCACCCGCATCCCTCAAACAATGAATAGTAATAATAATAATAATAATAATAATAATAATAATAATTTATTATTTGTACCCCGCCCATCTGGCTGGGTTTCCCCAGCCACTCTGGGCGGCTTCCATAGAAACAAAAAATACAGTAAAATATCACAGATTAAAAGCTTCCCTGAACAGGGCTGCCTTAAGATGCCTTAAGATGTAGGTAGGTAGCATTAAAAAAAGTTCAAAGCAAAGCATAAGTTAAGGTGATAGTAAAGTATATAATGAATGACAGCACAGACATTTTAAAGATCCACTGGTATCCTTCACTGGAGCAGAATGAAACCCAACAGGGTAATCCTTATTAGATTTTCCTGCCCAACCTATGATAAAGGGATTGGGGGAGAAAATGACTCTTGAACTGAAGACCTGAAATATCATCTGAATAAACTCTGTGTTGCACAGTGCCAAATACTTTGTGTGCTTGTTGTTAAGTTAGCAAAGATTCATTTAAAATTTCAGAGTATATTTAGCTTTGTTATGGACACATTCTTATGCAAATGATAATTGTAAACAAGTCATGAAGGTGAAAATTGTTACTGTGTGCTGGAGAAATTAAGACAAATTGAAAGCAAATGTGCACACTGTATAAGAATCCAGCGGGGGATAACCCATGGAAGAGGAAGATAACACATGACTGAGAATTTGAATGTTAATGAAATAAGTCAAGGGAAAAAGGATGTGTAGCATCTATAGCAGAAGACACTGATTAGGGCAGATGTTGAAAAATGATTATCAACTTTAGACCCCAAGAGCAACATAAATGAAATCACATCCTAGTGTTCTGGGAAATAAAAGAGACAACTTGGATAGACATAAAGAGAGGCTTTAATTATCTAAAAGTACATTGGGAGCAACCCAGGATAATTCGGAAGTGGAGTTATTAAAGGAACACAATGTAGAAGTAATTCAGAAATATGTTTATTCAAAAACATCAACAGCTGGGTTTAATAATAGGCACAATGAATCAGAAATGAATGAAGCCCAGAGACAGAAGATTATTGAACAATTCTAATCATATTATTAGGTTTGCCACACAAAAATGACGAACAATATATAAAGCACAATTTATGCACTTTAAAGAAAACAATTTTCAGTGACAGAATCCCAAGCAAATCTAAGGTGCTGCTGATACAGTACAACCATTGGCCATAACTTATGGCCAATGACAATGACTTGTGGTTGGCCAATGACTTATCAAAAGTCATTAATTTCTGCTGCAAAGGACTTTCTTCACAAGAGCTAAATATGACAGATGTTAACTAAAAGTAAAATCTAATTAAATAGCATTATGTATATGCTTCTCTCTTGTAAATGGAAAATGGTCAAACACTTCATGCAGGCCCTTCTCCATGCGACTGGGAAAACAATGTTCATGGACATTCAGTTTCTTCAGCTTCTTCTTACACAAAACAAGCACCCAAGCCCCAGCCCACTTATACTTTCACACAGCCATTTGTAACTATGTTAATGTTATGTACTCAGTACATAACAGTAAGTAAATAATAGGTATCAAAGTTCTTCCTCTGTTTAGAAATCTTGGCCCTGACAGTGAGTAGTGGTAACTTCATCTTTTTTTTAAAAAAAAAAATCCCTTCAATTAATGGTGTGCACAGACAATAAGACCCCAATTTTTATGCTTCATTAAACCACCTAATTCAGCTTAGAAAAATCTGGAGGCTGCAGAATTTTGCACATGTATCCAAGTCTTTGTTTTATCCTACCTCTATTGGGAAATTAAAGTCAGACGTGAGTGGATTAAATTTACAGACAGACTAGCTCCTCCAAAGTGGGGAAAGCCTGGCAATTTGCAGAATAAGAGGTCCAGGGTTTTTTGCTGGTCACTTCTAAAAATTGGCAGAATTGGAGGAATTTTACAGGTAAGATTGTTCCTTTTGATAAGAAAAATCCTACTAAATTTCAGAAAAATTGTTGCAATGATTTTCCTTCAAGGGCAGCTCTTACAGTTTTGGGTTGAGTGAAAATGGACACACTTAAGTATTTTGTGGGCAAATAGTCTGAACTAAAATATATTTGCTTTCCAAATAAAAACAATTCCTTCTGATTCTAAACCCATCAGTTTCCCCACTCTCTTATCCATCCTGGTTTCATCTCTTAAGCTTCCCTGAATTGAAGACCCGAAATATTCTGTTCATGTTCATGCTCAGCTTTAGGTTTCCAACAATCATCTGGTTGTTCACTGTGAGAACAGGAAGCTGGACAAGGTGAGCATTTGGCCTGAACTACCAGGACTTTATGTTTGCTCTTGCAAATACAGTACACATAGAGACATTACTTTTGCTTTCAGCAGATGTGTCTCCAGTATTATTTTGATATGTGGCTTGCTGAGGTGTCAGAAAACTCTTCCGGGGCCCCTGCTCCAACTTACGCTGCCTTGCATAATTCCCACCACCTCTGACAAATCCAAAATGCCTTTGAGCCATCCCATTTTGCCTCAAGATTCATCTAAATCCAATTCACACCCCTATTTTCTATAGGACTGCACTTTTCGTGTACTATTCAAAGCAAATACTTGGTTCTTTAATTTGAATCTGAGACTATGTGAGTTGTATGAAGCACAAAGTGCTGTTTTCGTCAACATGCAGTTAATTCCGGGCTCTGCACCAGGATTCTGTTACAGATTATGCTTTCTACAAAATTCTGCTAAGAATATTTCGGGCAAGAATGGAACAAATGTGGTATTGCAGAATTTGATGGTCCATCAAAAGAGCTGATGGTACATTTTATAATAATTCACTCTGGATTTCATTTTATTATTTTCACCGGCATACATATGCACATTTACACATGCAATTAAGAGTCTAAAATGAAAATATATTCTCTAATTATCATTTCAACAAATTACAGCTTTGATTATTCTTTAAGGGAAAAAGGAACAGACTATGAAGACAGAGATTTGCGCATCAATGAGTGCTGACAACCAACTATTGTAAACTATCCTTTCTAATTAGATTTCCTCACATTCCTGAAAGGAAGGAAATAGTCCTTCTGATAATTAAAAGACAGGGTAGGTTGAAGGGAAAGAGGAAATAAAGATGATGAAAGTATTGCTTAAGGGAAAACCCTGTCATCAAATAATGGGGATTTCAGTAGATGAAATTGCTTAAGTAAAGACCTGCAGGTTTACCTATCATCATTTCTTATAAGCCCTTTAATTAAACATCGAAAAGCACAGAAGATTATCTTTGAACAAGGCAAAACTGTTTTCTGTCTCACTGTGCCATACTAAAACACACATATGTACTACAAACTCAACTTCAGAGAGTTATATTCTTTCCTGCCATGGGCCAGTTTTTAAAATTTAATCAACAGGAGAGGAAAATGTGACTGAGTTTGTTAAGATGGAGAAAAATATTCTATTTCAACAAAATAAAGCAAAACTGTGGCACTCTAAAAAGACCTCCAGCTCATGTTCAGTTGGATTAATCACAAGCATACCCCATATATATATGGAATGAGACACAGCAGAGACGAGTGTCTATGAAATATGGCTTATTTTACACATAACTGAAACCTGTTTTGAATGGAATGCAAAACATCACACCACAATAGTGTTTCTTGTTGCTCCCCTCATAGTTTCAGCAAACTTTGGTCCAAAAGCAGTTATGGCCCTCTGGTCTTGGTGCAGCTTCTCCTAGCCAGCATGCATGGAGTTCCGGCCTCTGCCCTTGCTCAAAAAAACCCCTCAGTTTAAAAGGACTCATTTCTTCCTGTGGTGACATCACACCCTGGTATCCTGGTACCTACAACTCTATTTTTGTGTTTTGCTAACTAGCACACAGCTAGAGAGAAACTCCATCTCCCTTCTATGTCTGAGGCTGAATGTATTACTTTTTGTCAGGGTAATGACTGTTATCAGCTGTCTTTGTTTTCTGATGGGACTTCTCTAAACCAATCTGGTTTGACTTTTTTTTTTTAAAGGCTTTGCTAAATCCATTGATCAAACTCCACATTTATTAATTCGATAAGATATGGGAAAATCTACAGATGTAGGGTGGTATATATATATATATATATTTAAATTAATTATAATAGTAACTTGGCACCTGGAATTTTAGAGGATCCTTGCCCCTGCAAACTCACAACACTAAGAAAATTTAATATATATTCATTAAGTGGCTGAATAAATATCCATGCTGCCTGAGGCCTAGCAGAGTCCCAAGCTTCCAATATCACATTGCCCACTAAACTTACAGCCTTAAGATGCAAAAGTATTAGGATCTGAGGGCTACTTAGTTGGTCATTATTATAGACTACAAGGTGCTGGGTCTCTCTGACCCAAAGCCGTTTTTACAGCACTCCACTGTAAAAAGCAATGTACTGGGTGACTTAGTGTCCAATGCTATGTTATTCACCTTTTGCACAACAAAATGTGGGACCAAGCTCTAAAGACTGTGGTCAATAAATTAATCTTGTGTTCATGCACCCTAAAGCCCACCAATTCCCCCCTTCTCACATATGCATATGTGTGTGTGTGTGTGTGCGCGCGCGCGCGCACGCACACACACACGCACGCACGCACACACACAGTTCCTGGTTTGAGCAAACTATAGTTTACTGTGGTGTCCAAACTCAGTGAAGTATACTTTGCCTCCAAACCATAACTTGAAACCTAGTTCTAAGCTCAGGATGCACTGAAGGCAAAAACCTGTCAGGCTATTTTGTGATGGGATGTATCTCATTTCCATGAAGGTTTCTAAGCACAAACCCATATATATCCTTTAAAAACCACACAAGAAAAATCAAAATGAAGAAAAACAAACAAACATTTACAAAGGGTTTTGTGTTATGAATGCTTATGAAGTGCCTGTTCATCCTTTTAGAAAGTAATTTCTGCCTCCTAAGACTGGTGATTTACTGTGCAGAGATCCTGGCACTGCATACATTTAAATGCAAATAGTGAATGCCACTGAGAATGATGGACCTTGATGATATGCCATGACTCTCAGGGGGAGTTTATATGTTTATATATGTTTTCTGTGTTTTATATATAGTTTAAATACTTTACATTCACTTTTCCATTGGAGTTTTAAGATACAATCCTAACTCCACTTACCAGGAGTAAACTCCATTGGATTAAATAGGACTTACTTCTGAGTAGATATGGTTAGGATTTAAACAATAGGTCTTAGCTAGACTGGTAAAGATTTTTATGCGTTGTATATGCGATATAACATTGTACCACTAGATGGTGATGTGGAGTCCTATTTTTCTCTACCTGTTTTCCCTGTTTACATTTACAACACTTTAAACTGAAACACTTCTTTGATGTGCCTAGACCCAGCCTGAGTCTTAGGTAAAGGTAAAGGGACCCCTGACCATTAGGTCCAGTCATGACCGACTCTGGGGTTGCGGCACTCATCTCGCTTTACTGGCCAAGGGAGCTGGCGTTTGTCCGCAGACAGCTTCCGGGTCATGTGGCCAGCATGACTAAACCACTTCTGGCAAACCAGAGCAGCACACGGAAACGCCGTTTACCTTCCCGCTGGAGCAGTACCTATTTATCTACTTGCACTTTGACATGCTTTCGAACTGCTAGGTGGGCAGGAGCAGGGACCGAGCAATGGGAGCTCACCCCGTCACGGGATTCGAACCGCGGACCTTCTGATCCGCAAGCCCTAGGCTCTGTGGTTTAATCCACAGTGCCACCCGCGTCCCTGCCTGAGTCTTACTATATCAACATCTATACTAGAATCAGTCACTGAATATTCTCATATGCATTTCTTCTGATATTCTGGTAGCTTCTGCATTTTTAGGTTGTTGGGCAACTTACAGCCAAAACAAACAACACACCACATACTGCTAAACTTTCACAGTTTTCTCAGATTATGCTAACTCCTGAAATCAGAGCCTCATCAGTATAAGTAGGCCAGTGATGGTCTACAAGCATGCTTAATTTACCCCAAAGTTCAATCTATAAATCAGAAAACTGAACTGAAACATTCTATTTTTAAAATAATCACCGCAGGATGCTAAGTATTTGAAAGAATGTAGGTTCAATAAATGATGATGTCTTTAGTGTTGCATTAATGCTGTTGACATAATCCCTGTCTGTTGGTTCTGTTCTCTGACAGAATAACTTAAGCATTTTCAAGGTCATAGCCGCAAAAAAAACTGTATAGTGGTGATATTGGCACTTTGTGTACAGTCCAATGCAAACCTGTTTTGTATTCAAGACACATGGTGTTTTGTATTATATGCAATACAGACAACTCAAGGTTTTATATTATTTTCTTATGGCTTTGGTGTCAGTCCATTTGCTATAAGTAGGCAACCTACTTTATTTCTTATGGCAAACTGTCACTTACCAATGTGTACAGTATCTAATATTTCATGAGTTGTTTTCACCTTTGCCTGGGATTATACTCTTTTGCTATGCTGATCATTCATGTTCAGGTTCCCTAATAAATAATATCACAGTTGCCGACCTTCAGGGTTCAAAACTATACATTGTTCTTCGTGTCATATCTTGGACACCAGATTTAGGGCTTATGTTTTTATTTTCCATGCACCAGCAAAAAATGGAGAAACAAAGCAAAGCAAAATGAAAGTTATAATCTTAGAGGAATTTATGAAAGCAGGCACAACAGAACCAATAGTTTAAATTTCAGGTTATTAAATTTCAACAAAAGATCCTGTTAATGAAAATATGCACACAGGTATTTTCTACATTTTTAACATGTTAAGAACACAGTGCCTTGGATAAAGATGTCGGGGGGGGGGGAGAGAAATATCCTGATCATGGAGAAGTTTGCACTGATACTCCCTAGTGTGAGTGGATATCATTCTGAGCATGCAACAACTTAGTTGATTCCCATCCACTGAAATGAAATTAATATACCTAATTCAATACGAGTAAATTAGGTATATTAATTTCAGTAGGTCTATTCTGAGCAAAGCAGAGTTGAGAGTTGAATGCAACCTTTATTGTTTCTCTTTCTTATGCCTGCCTTTACTGTATTTTACTGATCCAGTAGTTTTATTTTAGATTTAATTTATTAAAGTCCCAATGGGTGATGTTTAAGTATCAAACTGGCAGGCTCTTTTTTTTTAAAAAAAAAAAGTAATCAAATATCCATCCACACCACAAATTAAAATAAATGAGTATATTGTGGGAAAAGATTCAAGCTAGCCTCTTCTCCAAAACTCCTTTTTTGTGTATATTTTTCTGGGACGCGGGTGGTGCTGTGGGTAAAACCTCAGTGCCTAGGACTTGCCGATCGCGTGGTTGGCGGTTCGAATCCCCGCGGCGGGGTGAGCTCCCGTTGTTCGGTCCCAGCTCCTGCCCACCTAGCAGTTCGAAAGCACCCCTAAGTGCAAGTAGATAAATAGGTACCACTTTATAGCGGGAAGGTAAACGGCGTTTCCGTACGCTGCGCTGGTGCTGGCTCATCAGAGCAGCTTCGTCACGCTGGCCACGTGACCCAGAAGTGTCTCTGGACAGCGCTGGCCCCGGGCCTCTAAGTGAGATGGGCACACAACCCTAGAGTCAGACACGACTGGCCCATACGGGCAGGGGTACCTTTACCTTTACCTTTTATATATTTTTCTATGTCATATCAGGCAATATTAGAATGTTATAACACCAGTTTGCAGTCTAAAGTGATACAATCATGTAAGCAATTGATTAAAAGGCTGGTTAGAAAGCATTCTCAATTAAGTAATGACTTAATATATAGAATTTTGTAAATTAATATTCTGGAGCTATTGTGGTTCCTGTGCACTTTGGCATCCGTTCTGACCAGTGTTTAAGACCCACTTTGGGGGCTAAACTATATATGGCGTTGAATGTGTCTTTGCATCCAATGTGCAGTTTGTAAATCTCAACAGCAAATAATTAATGGGATCAGATTAGGCACGTAACCTTTCCTCCTGTGCTGCAGTCTTGAGAAAGTACTCTTCTGAAGCTAGCTTCTGATTTGGATAAAATTACTTCCATTGCTGCCCCATGACAAGGGAACGTGACAAGGTCTGAATTTCTCATTGACTGGTGGCTGTTTAGCAAATTAAAATCGTCATCATTATATTCATCAAACTGCTATAATAGCAATAGTGTATTGAACTGAACTGTGTACAATGTACTTACAACACACATACACATATGCACACAGGACTAAGTACTAATAAAGGCAGACACAGAAACAACAGAGCTATAAATAAACCTTACCTAAAAACTAGAGCCAAAATATAGGGAAACATTCTAAGATACATTTTTTAAAGGATGGGACTGGGATTGACTAGGAGAGTGTTGGGTGGGGTGAGATCATTCTAGCCCTCCTTCATCTCCCCATCTACACCTGTCCTGCTGTCAAAATTAATAATTGCAACAGTTTGTAGACTGACTGGCTTTCTGAGACACTATTTTGAGCCACAAATTGGCACAAATAGCTACAAATCAATTCAGGACAACCCAATCTGCTTTGTAGTGATTTGTAGCTGGTCCAAGTAGATTCAGATAGGCCGCAAATCAGTTTGAATCGATTTGGGATTAGACCAAATCCAGTGCACTGCCCTACTGTTAATATTGACATGGATCTAGACAACAATACAACTCTTTCTTTGTGACCAAGGAAGGTTTGGAGCTGTGCTTCTCCAAGAGTGACATCTCCCCTTCTGACTTCAGTCCTATATAGCAAACATCTGTTGAAATGGAGAGGCATTTCATAAGCAGTTGTGATGAAGCAATAACAGTGGGTGGGGAGAAACTCACCATTCAGTTGGAAAATGAAAACGATGTCACTGGGCATGCCAGGAACAAAAGGAATATACAGTACCTAAAGTATTGTCTGGTGACAGCAGCCACAAAATTGGTGACAGCAGCCACGAAATTAAAAGATGCCTGCTTCATGGGAGAAAAGTAATGACAAACCTAGACAGCATCTTAAAAAGCAGAGACATTACCTTGCCAACAAAGGTCCGTATAGTTAAAGCTATGGTTTTCTCAGTAGTGATGTATGGAAGTGAGAGCTGGTCCATAAAGAAGGCTGATCGCTGAAGAATTGATGCTTTTAAATTATGGTGCTGGAGGAGACTCTTGAGAGTCCTATGGACTGCAAGAAGATCAAACCTATCCATTCTTAAGGAAATCAGCCCTGAATGCTCACTGGAAGGACAGATCGTGAAGCTGAGGCTCCAATATTCTGGCCACCTCATGAGAAGAGAAGACTCCCTGGAAAAGATCCTGATGTTGGGACGACAGAGGACGAGATGGTTGGATAGTGTTCTCAAAGCTACCAGCATGAGTTTAACCAAACTGCGGGAGGCAGTGGAAAACAGGAGTGCCTGGCGTGCTCTGGTCCATGGGGTCACAAAGAGTCAGACACGACTAAACGACTAAACAACAACAACAAAGTATTGTCCTGCATGTATTTGAGGTGGCTCTTTGAAGCTCTCATATTGTCATCAGCAATACATTTAATGAATACCGTATGTATTGCTAACATGAGCAACTAAAGGCGGAGTAAACAAATGAACAAACTTTTAGCACCTGAGATGTAGGACCTCAGGTACAATATACACATCTCTCAGAAACACAAGTCCACTTCCACACCTGGTTCAGTTCAATTTGTCTTCTTGGTGAATGCATGCAATTATTTTTTAAATTGCAGTTTTTAATAATGGATTCATGCCTCTACATCCTGGGGTGACATCTCAGCACACATCTTAAGGGCAACTGCCACTGGCTGTTATGGGAACAAAAAAAAAAATAAAAAAAATGTGCACCTCAGGTAAATCAGATCATTACATTATATTAAGCTCCATCAGTAGTGACACACATTAGTCAAGTTCTGAAGTACATTTGTCCACTTCATTAACTTGCCTTTAATGAATTTTATGCACTTGTGTTTTTCATTTAATTAATCCAGACCACTCCATCATCTGTCTGAAGAACAGCAAGAAAGAGATAATCGCTAAAGGAGATAAACGAATCATAATTTAGCCATATCACATAAAGTATGATACAGGTGAGACCAAATACAGCTTTAAATATGCCTATTTTAAAGAGTTTACTAAAAAAAAATTATGTGTTGAGAAATTAGTGGCTAGGATAGCTCAACTGGTAGAATATGAGACTCTTAAACACAGGGCTGTGGGTACAAACCCCACGTTGGGTAAAAATTCCTGCTTGCAGGGGGTTGGACTAGATGACCCTCATGGTCCCTTCCAATTCTACAATTCTGTGATTCTACAAAATAATAGAATACCATACTTTATTTTTAGTAGATTATTTCATACACAAACTTATGTGGATAAGCCCTTTCAAACAGCTTAGAGGAAATAGGCTTGTGCCTGTTTTTATTTTAAAAAAATGTCTAGAAGAACCTAACAACTTTAGCTTACTTAAGCTCTTCCCATTTCTTCAAGATTATACTCCAGTGAAATTTAGGTAAGGGGGGGTTCATCTGTTGCATCTTCCTCTGCATGTTGTTTGTTCACAACAACAGTGATACACGAAAACTGGTTGCTTCACATAGGACATAGGTTATTTGAATTATGTAACTGTTTCCCATCTCAGCATTAGACCACCATTACAGCTGGGAGGTGGTGATATACTTTCGGCACATGGTAGAAAACATCTTTGTTGTTCCAGCCATGAGAGGCTTTTCAAAACAACAGAGTTTTGTGGCATCTTAAAGACATGCAAGGTTGTACTCTGTACTCAAGTGGACAGAGCTGGCTCAGCCTTGTGGCATATCTGTGGGAGAAGAAAATGCAAAGGAGCAAACCCTACACAAATCCGAAGTGGAGTTTCTAAGGCAGTTGGGTGGCCCCTCCTTCGGGCAGCTCCTGCAGTCAAGCCATTGCCAAATATATTGCTCTGCTTTCCTATGACCACATCAGCCAGGCTGAGAGGGGGGCCTTGTTGTCTGGGCAGTCCGGGATCTCCAAACACACTTGCTTGGCTTGCACCCTAGGGAGGTCACTTTGGTGTTGCTAACACAGCGGTTTGACTTCATCCCCAGAAGCACATTCTATTGTCTTTCAAGATGGATGCCAACAACAAATGGCAATCCAGTGGTCTCCCACCTTATATTTGTGCAGTTGCTGCTTCTTGACTAAATGTAGAACCTTACATTTGTCCCTATTGAAATTGAATTTTTTGTTAGTTTTCACCCAGTTCTCCAATCTGTTAAGATCATCCTAAATCTTGATTCTGTCTTCCATGGCATTAGCTACCCCTCCCTGGCACTCCTGAGCAGGGCTTGTTTGTTCTAATAAAGAGTTAACTTCACTTACCGTATTTTTCGCTCTATAGGACGCACTTTTTCCCCTCCAAAAATTAAGGGGAAATGTGTGTGTGTCCTATGGAGCGAATGCAGGCTCCTTGGCTTCAGCAATAGCAACGCGAAGCCTCCGAACTGCAGAGGGAGTGCTCCCTCCGCGCTCCAGAGGCTTTGCGTTGCTTTCGCTGAAGCCTGGAGAGCAAAAGGCACACCGACCCCTCTCGCTCTCCAGGCTTCAGGGATAGCCGCCTGAAGCCTTCGGAGTGCAGCGCGAGTTCCCGCTGTGTTCTGGAGGCTTCAGGTTCCTTTCGCTGAAGCCAGGAGAGTCTGGTCTTTGAGGATGGCGGTGGGGGAAAGCAGCGCTTTCCCCCACCGCCAGCCCCACAAGCTCAGGGGGCAGCAGGAATGTAGTGTGCCGCCTTTGCGCTGCTCCCCGACCTGGTCTTTGACGCTTTTCCACAAGGAGGGAGAAGGGACTGACTGGCCGTGTCAGTCCCTTCTCCCTCCTGGTCGAAAAGCCCGCAGGAGCCGCGTGCTCCTTAAAGGGTGCACGGCTCCTGTGGGCTTTTGCGGGAGATGGGGGAATTCCCCCACCTCCCGCAAAAGCAGGGAGAAGGTCTGGGAGAAGCGCACAGGCTGTGCACAGCAGTCCGCTGCTCCCAGAGCTGGGGGGGATCATATTTTTTTCCTTGATTTCCCCCTCTGAAAACTAGGTGCGCCCTATGGTCAGGTGTGCCTTATGGAGCGAAAAATACGGTATTTCATGTGATTTATTGCTGGCTGGCTCCCTGACAACCCACATAAAGGGGGGAAATTCAAACATTGCTATTGAAGAATTTATTTTTCAAATATTGAAAAGCAGGCTGATGCTAACAGAGCTCTGCTTTTTCACAACTAATAATCCTGTTAAACACACATAAACAAACATGAACAAATCTGTGAGAAAAACAACTAAACAGAAGGATTACCTTGATGTTTATAACAATCCCTATTTACTAAAAAGCAGTAAGGTAACATTTTATTTTATTTTAAAAGTACATAGTTGAAATGCAGTATCTCATTACAGGGGTGGAGAACATCCACCTTGAGGGTCTAATTAGGCCTGCCAGGTCATTTTGGCCAGTTGCCTGCCACCTAATCTACAGTTGTTGAAAGAGACTGTAGTTGTCAAGAATTCATATTATCAGGACATATGGACAAGAGGGTTTCCTGATCATGCTTAATAGTCCCCTCATCTCTCATGTAGGCATTTAACTATTAGCAGAGCTGAAATCAAACCCTCACTTCAAAGTAATCACATTAACACCCTACATATGAGTAATCCGTCAACAGAACTACAGACTGCTGCCCAAGAATTTCTGCACTGCATCAAAAGAGATGTGTGCAGTGCTGTGAAAAGCATATTCAATGGCTCTGTA
Organism: Podarcis pityusensis; assembly: GCF_964106645.2. Classification (NCBI taxonomy): domain Eukaryota; kingdom Metazoa; phylum Chordata; class Lepidosauria; order Squamata; family Lacertidae; genus Podarcis; species Podarcis pityusensis. Next base: position 43,041,613 of record NC_138027.1, read on the forward strand.
ATTTACCTCAACTTATTTACCTCAATTTAACTAGACAATTATCTAGTTAATGCAGTGAAAATTGCATGATAATCTACTACTCAGATAATCCAAACTCACTTTATAAAAGAAGGTAAACATGATTACTTACATGAGGATACACTTCCAATTGCCAATGAGTGATTGTGAGGCTCAATATATCAAATAATCAAATCAAGTATCATTAACTGTCATCAACTACTGATATCAAATACTCAGGGAATAGTCAAGCATTGAAACTGCATCAAATAATATTTGACATTAACATTCACAATGAAGAATTTTGAGCAGTTTAGGAAGCAAGGTCATTTTCAACCATACTATTAATAATGTAAAACAATACAAAGAAGGGAATGATGTTCAAATTCAGAAACAAATAGTTCAAACTTGGAAAGAAATGGCCAGACTTCTCACAGTAATTTGAAAAGACTGTGCCCACTGCTATGCAAAAGTTCAGGCACAGCAATGGAAATGGGAGTGACCAGAGCAGCTGGAATAATATCCAAGGATTTCAGTCATTCTTATTTGAAATTTATCTGGGTTCAGTTTTCAGCCAACGCCCCTGCATTTGTAACCCCAACCACAAACATATTCCAAGTCCGAAGGTGGGATCTTAAGTCTATAAGATATAGAGCTAGGCATTATCAGGATGCTGAATACACAATCTCTTAGAATCCAATAGCCCCTTCTTTGTTTTTTGTTTAAATTTTTACTTTAACAAGCAGATTACTGTTTCTTTCTGGAGCTTATCTTCACAACCCTCAACAGACACATACACCCGTTAACTTTTTAGCAGCAGACTAAAACATAACATAAATAATTATGTTTGCCCTTTGGCAAAAAGTGTAATTTTGTATACACTTCATATAACTGCCATAGAAACTCAGCTTAAAAAGCCATTGAGTAGATATGAACGGCTTCAACGGTATTAGTTTGAACTCAATTATTTAAGAAAGAAACTTTGTATGACATGAATACTAAAGGACAACAACAACATTCTAATATTACTAGTGGGAAGATGCATGGAGAAAAAAAGCAATTTAGCTTATTGAAAGTAATAATTTCATTTAATGAGTCTGATAGGAAGGAATTACTCACAAGCACATTTCACTGAGTCAATAGTTTTTAAAAAGGAGTGTGGAATTAATCCATAAATGGAAGACTGTACAGGCTGATTCACTTATCTGTAAAACCTGGATTAATTCCTTCAAATATTACCAAATACACCTAATTGTTATAGTCCAGGGTGTAATTAGAAAGATAATACAAATCAAAAGTATAAAAATAGTATACTTCCTGTGTTTATCCTCAAGCATTCAAGATCTAAACATATTAGAAGGCAATGAAATTTGTCTTATTACTGTTGTGTTCCAGCCAATATTAGACACGCAGCTCTATTCTCAAAGAAGGAAAAACATTCAAGCAATGCTTTATTTATTCACCAGACTAAATCATAAGGACAGTGTCATAGTATTAAGGTGAATATGCTGTTCTGCAAGCTGCAGGAGCTGGACAGTGTTTTTGCTCAGATCTTAGAGACAAGTAAACTTCTAAGTAACAATCAGCTCAAGTGGTCAGATAAGTGGTGGTGGCAGGAGCAGCGGAGTTCCTTGAGAGTTTTTTTTTTCAAGTGGTGATGTAGCTGTAATTGGAAGCTGATGGGCCACCCCTTTGCAATACCTCCATTTGAATTTTGCTGCATCAGAAAATATCATAATTTCAGGGGCACTTTTGGGAGGAGAGAGTTCAGGATGGAGTGAGCCTCTTTCTTCTGTCAGTTTTCAACAATGCAGTGTTTGTTTGTCTGTTTGTTTGTTTGTTTGTTTTTTTGTTTTAGAAAAATGACTGCCACTGCTTGGTGCAGCAAGTGTCCTTGGTACAGAAAGTTTTAGATTTTCTGCCACTGCAAGAAAATTTGTTGTTGTTTTTCTCTGTTTCTCCTTGTCACAACCATTTTTTGGTTGAAGCAGAGCTAAACATTTCAGCTCAGTTTTAATTAGATATTTCTAGCCTATTGTGTAACATACAAATTACTATTTCTGTCAAGGAAGTGACCCTAAAGACTTTAAAGAATAACATGGTTCTCCTTATTAATATCTACAAATATTTGACAATCTAAGATGGAAAAATTCAATTGGTGAAAGCAAAATCATAAGCAACAGTACTGATAAATTTGATACATTTACAAATATTACTTGTGTTTCTAAATCCATAGAAAATAAAATATTTTTATTGCCAACTTCAGGAAGTAACCAGGACCCTGGAACATAGGAGGATAAGCAGACACCTAGTTCAGGGTGTGAGCTGCAGAGGGGTTAGACTAAGATTATATCTCAACACTAAGCCCTGTTCTGTCAACTGGGAGTCCCTCTCGTCAGAAACCCCCAAACTGGGATCCACAGAGATAGTATCCCTTGAACCTGAGTAACCCCTTCCACCAGGGATATAATAATTACAGTGACTGTTCACCAGCACAGGCAATGCATGAGGCGGGAACAGACAAAAAAAGAGAACTATGTGCTAGATTCCAGGCCAAGGCCATTTAAGGTTCTTCAGTCTTCAACAAGTAGGCAATGTCTCAGGTGGATAGCTTAGCACAGTGGCTCTGCAGACCCTCTGCTTTTCAAAAGCCAAGCCATGGACCCCCTACTTTTGAAATTTTTGGTATCTCTATGGTAGTTTCAGGTATATGAATTGTGCCATGGACCCTCTGGGTGGGTCATGCAGACCACTAGTTGAGAACCACTGGTCTAGCACAAGAGAGGTAGAAGGTCTTAGCTGAGCTATAGACTTTGTCCAAGTAAGTTGCCAACTTGGAGCTACCTTGACTAACTAGATCGCTAACGGGTCTTTCTGTTTTGCTTCTTATAAACTGGAGAAAATAGGCAAAAGTATTGGCCAATCTTTTCTATTATCAGGTGTCAATCATTATCCATTTGTGCCTTTATTTTTAAAAAACTTAGGTGATGGAAGAAAGTGATTGATCTTAAATGGTCTCAAATCATTTCTGCTTCCTACTTTGCCTGTTCGAAAGCCCCAGAGAGCAACCTGCCTCCTGCTGATGCACTCCATAGTATGAAAACACTAATCAAACAAGATAGTAGCATGATCAAAGCATTGCAGTCTGCTTCCTGTATTCACTGTATGATACTCTGTGAAGTGAATGAGAATAAGAAATTTCAAATAGGGAGTGAAAGTGCTGCTTTTAAGCACATCTTTCTAGCTTAATATTTGTCCATGAGCTTTAGAAGACTAAGAAGCTAAACACCTAATGAATCCTTTTGATCTGGACTAGGGATTTTCTGACTGCGCAGCACATGTTGTCTTTCAAGTCATAAAGCCACAAATTGCATCATAACCTTTACACAAAGAAAATACAACTTTTAAATACCAACTCTATAATGCTTCAACATGCTAGCGAATATAAGGAGTAGAAGATGATGCACATATGATTTCAAATGTGTTCTTTTTTACTATAAAGTAACTATATCTAATTTTACTATGAAATAATATCCCTGATTTACATTCACTGGACAAGGACAGGATCACTCCTTGGTTCTTAAGACTTTGGGCCAGACAAACCCAAAGAAATCCAAGATAGCTATTGTGCTGCCAATAGGAAACTTTCTACTATTGAAAGGTGAACAGAAATGGGCAAGATGGTTTATGGTCCATTGTCAGGCAGAGAGGGCATGATTGTCCCATAAGAGGGAATTACAGTGGTACCTCAGTGTGATGGGACGATGAGCTGCTTGTGTGTAAAATCCTAGTCCCTCAGAGTTTGGTCAAGTTTGCAAACCTCTGTCTGTAACGGAGCCCCTTAAACATGGCTCCGTCAGTCGCTGGCAGATTCCGACAGTGGTTGCTTTCGGAATCGCTTCCAACATAAAAGCTCCTTAACGGAAACACGTCTTCTGGACTCTCTGCGTGACAGTTTCCGGCGAGGAGTGGGTGTCCCTACAGGAGGTCCTGAAACCTCCCCACTGTTTTCGCTGGAAGTGTCTCTGAGCCATCCCTCCAGCTCCCTTTCCCTCAGCTCAGCTCCTCTCCCCCTACTGGTTCCCTCTTCAGCTGCTGAGTCTCTCCCAACCTGTGTGAGCCCTTTCACTTCCCTTCCTTCCGATGGCAGTTCCCTGACATCCACCTCCCCTCCAGGGCCCCCTTCATCCCCTCTCGCCCCCTCCTCTACGGGCGGTGAGGAGGCAAAACCCCGGAATGAACTTCCTTCATCTTCCGATGTCCCGAACACTTCTCTCCACCTGTTGCGGTTCCTGGTCTCGAAGTACTCCTCCTCCTCAGAGTCCATCTCCCCTTCCCCTTCCGATTCCGAGAATCCTTCCAACTCCTCCTCCTCATCGGTGGTCCCAAAGTATTCCCTCCGGAACCTCTCCACAGGCTGAGGTTTCCTTGGGAACCTTTGATGGAACGTTTCTATCAATACCTCGTCATTGATATCTTCTGCCATTACCCAAGTGTTTTCTGACTCCGGTTCTCCTTCCCACGCTACCAAATACTCCACCTGATCCCCCTTCCATCTGGCGTCGAGGATTTCTGCCACATGGCTGCTGCATTCCCTTTCTTCTATGACCGGTCCCCGAGTGGCCATCCCTTCTCGTCCCCCCTCATACGGTGACAGTAACGACCTGTGAAATACTGGGTGCAGTTTCATGTGGTTGGGTAACCGGAGCCTGAAAGCCACTGGGTTGACCTGTTGAATGACCTCAAAGGGACCCAATCTCCTGGGTCTTAATTTCTTACAACCTCCTTTGAACGGCAACCCTTGGGTTGACAGCCACACCCTATCTCCCACCCTTATGGTTTCACCTTCCCTTCGGTTCTTGTCTGCCTGCCTCTTGTATTCTTCCTTCGCCCTTTCTAAGTTGAGTTGGAGCTGACGATGGATTGCTTCCATTTCTTCTACAAAATGCTCGGCTGCCGGGACACCCCATCTCTCCCCTTCTCCCCCTGGGAAAGCCCTGGGATGACACCCATAATTAGCCAAGAAGGGGCTCATCCCTGTGGACACATTCTCGGCATTGTTGTAGGCAAATTCCGCCAGCGCCAACTTTTCTACCCAGTCATTCTCTCTGTCATTGACATAACACCTCAGGTATTGCTGGAGGACCCCGTTTGCTCTTTCCGCCTGCCCGTTGGTTTCAGGGTGCCGGGCAGTCGAAAAGTTGACCTCCACCTGCAGTAAGCTCATGAGCTTCCTCCAGAACCTGGAAGTAAATTGTTTTCCTCGGTCTGAGACCACCCTCAATGGCACCCCGTGCAACCTAAAAATGTGTTCTACAAATAACTTCGCTGTCTCTTCCGCCGTGACTGCATGCGAGCAGGCTACAAAGTGGCACATCTTTGTTAGTAGGTCTACCACCACCATGATGGCTGTTTTCCCCTTGGACTTCGGCAGATCAGTCATAAAATCTATCGACACTGCCTCCCAAGGTCGTTCTGGGGTTGGTAAGGGTTCTAATAGCCCCGCCGGTGCCCGCCTCTCCCCTTTGGCTCGCTGGCATTGCTCACACCCTCTTACATACTCCCGTACATCTTCCCTCACCTTAGGCCACCAAAATTCCCTGGTGACCAACCACATGGTTTTGTGTTGTCCAAAATGCCCCGCCGTGGGGCTGTCGTGCAACTGCTTGAGTACCCTCCCCCTTAAGTCTCCTTCAGGGATATACAGTGCCCCTTTGTAATACAAAGCTCCATTTCTTTCCTCGAAACCCCCTGGTTCCTCTCCCTCACCCCTAAGACCTCTGAGCTTATTCTGGGCGTATTCATCATTCTCTGTTTCCTCTACCAGTTCTCTTTGCCCCACCAATGCCGCCCCACACACCCAGCGGTCCTCTGGAATGACATGTCTCTCTTCGGGTGCTCCCTCCCCCTCCAAATATTCAGGTTTGCGTGAGAGAGCGTCCGCCCTAATGTTCTCTGGGCCTGGCACGTAACAAATCTCAAAGTTAAATTTGGAGAACTCCTGGGCCCATCTCACTTGCCGTTGGTTGAGCACTCGTGCCGTCCTCCAATACTCTAGGTTCTTGTGGTCAGTGCACACTTGCACCTTATGTTGTGCGCCAATTAGCAGGTGCCTCCATCTCCGGAACGCCTCATGAATGGCTAGTAGTTCTCGGTCATACACCGTGTAGTTCCTCTCGGATTTGTTCAGCTTTCGCGAAAAAAAGGCACACGGTCTCCACTCTGACTCCTCCTTCCCTGGCTGCAGAAGCACCGCCCCAATAGCTCTGTCTGATGCGTCAGTTTCCACTCTCATCGGTTTTTGTAAATCCACATGCAGGAGTTGTTGTTCCGAGGCGAAGGCCCTTTTTAGTTCCTCAAATGCTCGCTCCGCCTCCTCAGTCCAAACGAACTTCTTCTTACTGCTGAGACAGTCCGTAATGGGCGCCGTCAGGTGGGCAAAGTTTCGGATGAACTTACGATAGAAGTTCCCAAATCCTAGGAACCTCTGCACATCCTTCCTTGTTTTGGGTGTTTTCCATTCCAGCACCGCCTGGACCTTGCCGGGATCCATGGCCAATCCCTTGTCTGACAGGCGATACCCCAGGAATTCCACCTCCTTGGTATGAAACTGACACTTCTCCAGTTTCACCCACAGCTGGTTGGCTTGCAGCCTGCTCAACACTTCTCTGACGTCTCTCACATGCTGCTCCTCATTCTCAGAATACACCAACACGTCGTCTAAGAAGGCCACACAATTCTTGTAAAGCAAAGGCCCCAGGACGTGGTTCATAAACGATTGAAAGCACGCGGAGCCTCCTTGTAGGCCGAAGGGCATAACTAAATATTCAAATGCCCCCAAAGGGGTGAACATGGTGGTTTTCCATTCATCCCCCTTCCTTATTCGTATCAGGTTGTACGCCCCCCTTAGGTCCAGTTTAGTAAAAATCTTTCCCTTCCTGACCCTTGTCAAAATGTCGTCAATCCTGGGCATAGGGAAAGCCACTGGTTCTGACACTGCATTTAAGGCCCTGAAGTCACACACAAGCCTCGGCTTGTTCGTGTTTTTTTTATCCACAAAAAACACTGGGCTGCCCCCCACCGCCCTGGACTCTCTGATGAACCCTCTCTTCAGGTTCTTGTCAATGAACTCTCTTAGCTCCTGCATCTCTCTGTCTGACATGGCGTACAGCTTGCCTACAGGGAGCTGTGCCCCAGGGAGTAAATTGATTTGACAGTCAAAGGGTCTATGTGGGGGTAGTTGGTCAGCTTCCCTTTCGCTGAAGACGTCGCGGAGATCTGCGTATTGTCGTGGTACCTTCACGTTCTCCGTTACTTCAGTCCCTGCTAGGGTGGCTTGGGCCCCTGCCAAACCCTTTCCCTCTTTGCAGTGTTCTAAGCAATGTGCTGAACCAAAAGAAACCACTCTCTGATGCCAGCCCACCAGCGGATCATGTAACGCTAGCCAGCTCATCCCCAATATAATGGGAGCTCCTCCCAAGGTGGCCACATTAAACGCTATCAGTTCGGTGTGCCTTGCCACCTTCATTATCATTGGGACGGTCTGCAAGCTGACTTCTCCTCCCAACAGCTCCCTGCCATCGATCGTGGTCACCTGCAGGGGGTTGCTTAAAGGGATCGTCTGTATCTGGTGTTCAGCTGCAAACTCTTTGCTCATGAAATTGCAGGAGCTGCCTGAGTCCAACAGCGCCTTTATCTTTAGAGGGTGTCCGTTTGGCAGCTCTAGCGCCACTTCTATCACTAGGGCGGGTTTAGGAGGTTCTGGCGTGGGCACTTTCACTGCTCTTTGGCCTGGCTGCTGTGCCCCGACGGTGGCAGCCAGGCGTTGGCTTTTACTTGCTTCGGTATTTCTTCCTCTCTTCCCTCCACAGCTCCTACCATCCCTTGCCATTCCTTCCTCTGGGGGCAGACTCTGGCAAAGTGACCTGGCTGTTGGCAGAGATAGCATTTCCGGGCGCCTTTTCCCTCCTTCTTTCCCCCCTCACTGGGCTTTGAAACTGCGCGCGCGCGCGCTGTTCCGATTTCCATCGGCTCTGCCGGCGGGAAAGTTGGCTCTGGAATGTCTGGAATGCGGAACTCCTTCCAACGTTCCCCCTTCCCTTCCCGCCTCTCCAATGCTCTCGCCTCCTGGCGCGCTCCTATGGTCAGCGCTGATTTGGTCAGCTGGTCCATAGACTCCGCCCTGGGCGCCCGGGAAAGTTCGTCTTTCACAGCCGAAGAAAGCCCTTCTTCAAAGAGCATTTGAATGGGTTCCGCCGATAGATCCCACCCCAATTTATGGATCAACATGGTGAACTCAGTCCAGTACTCACGGACAGATCGGCTCCCCTGTTTGCAAGCCATTAACTGTCTGCGGACCACTCCCTGTTCAATATCGCTGGAAAACATCAGATCCATGGCGCGAAAGAACTTCATCGTGTCCTTTAGGACGTCACTATTCGCTGCCATCAGGGGTCTAACCCAGTCTCTCGCCCCCTTTTCAAGATGCCCAATCACGAAAGCCACTCGTGATTCCTCGTCAGGGAATTCATCAAACTGCAGATTGAGGGCATATTGCATCTCTGTCCGAAAGCCATGATAGTCTTTGGGCTCCCCCCCAAACTTCTGCACCAATCCTGGTACCTTTCTGACGAGCTGGGTGTCTTTCCCCTTTTTGTCTGCATCCTGAGCCCTCCTCTCCTCAAGCCTCGCCGTCTGCAGCGCTAGCTGGACCTCCAACACCCGGTACCTTTCTTCCAGGCTTGGACCCGCTCCAGCTCCTGCTTCTCCGGTTCCGGCTGGGTTGCTCATGATGCCTTCTCCTGCACAAGCTGCTCACGAAGACTGTCGGAATGCTGTGATGGGACGATGAGCTGCTTGTGTGTAAAATCCTAGTCCCTCAGAGTTTGGTCAAGTTTGCAAACCTCTGTCTGTAACGGAGCCCCTTAAACATGGCTCCGTCAGTCGCTGGCAGATTCCGACAGTGGTTGCTTTCGGAATCGCTTCCAACATAAAAGCTCCTTAACGGAAACACGTCTTCTGGACTCTCTGCGTGACAGTTTCCGGCGAGGAGTGGGTGTCCCTACAGGAGGTCCTGAAACCTCCCCACTGTTTTCGCTGGAAGTGTCTCTGAGCCATCCCTCCAGCTCCCTTTCCCTCAGCTCAGCTCCTCTCCCCCTACTGGTTCCCTCTTCAGCTGCTGAGTCTCTCCCAACCTGTGTGAGCCCTTTCACTTCCCTTCCTTCCGATGGCAGTTCCCTGACACTCAGGTTACAAACGCTTCAGGTTACATACGCTTCAGGTTACACACTCCGCTAACCCAGAAATAACTTTGCTTCAGGATAAGAACAGAAATTCAGGTTAAGAACGGACCTCCAGGACGAATTAAGTACTTAACCCAAGGTACCACTGTACAACTGAACAAGAAGTACTTTGAAGGATGTCTCTGGGATGAAGGATAAGCTTGCTCTGTCCTGGTGGCCTCAGGGTCTAGAACACATGGAATCCACTCAACTGAGTCATAGTCAATGGTAGCCCTTGAGAATAAAGGCTGTCCTTAGCTCTATAGTTAAATCCTAGGTTTCATTTCTAAAGTATGGGAGAACCTTGGAAAACGGCTTTTATATCATTTATTTATTTCATATATTTATTCTGCCTTCCTAACAAAGTAATCAATTTTTTTTTTTAGAAAGCAACAACCCAATAACATAAAATCCCATAAACCCCTGCTCAAACAATAAAATAATGCAATCTAAGAATGCAATCTAAAATCAGCAATACTTTTGATGGTTCTATATAAATAATAAATAGAAAACTAGATACAACTACAACCTTATTCCCCAATAGCTCACATAAATAATATATAGATATAAAAGAAATTGAACATTGATCATGAAAGCAATCAGCTACAAATCTAACAATCTCCAAAGCTAACAGTTACTTTAAGAGCTGAGCTCAGGATGCTGAGCTGCACTGATGAAGAGAACAGGTACTAGTGTTTTCAGGCTTGAATTATATGATTTCTCCATTCTAGTCATACTCTACAAGCATTCTGATCAGAATGACAATTAGAGAGAGAAAGGGGGAGAAAGAGAGAGAGAGAGAGAGAGAGAGAGAGAGAGAGAGATGTTCAGAAGACTCTGGAAACCTCTCTAAAGTATAAACAGCAAGACTTGACTCTATAACCTATATCATAATATAACTTGGTGGTAATCACCCCCAAAAGTATCTGGTTATAATAAGACCAATTTTTTATTGTTGAACACATTTCTAGTGAACTGCAATATAACAAACAAGAAAGCCAGGAACAAACATTAAAACTTTGATTTCACTTTTCTTTGGCACACCCCACAAAAAATGAGGCAATAGATATAATTAACAGAGTCACAACACTATTAATACAGCTTATCTGTAATGGGAATAAATGCCCCTTACAATGTGGATACTTCTTCAGGATGGCCAGATCGTGTCCTTATTAGGAGAGGCCACCCTGGAACCTAGCCGAAGATCAGCTGCTGTCCATTTACTGCTCCACACAGACAACCCTTTCAATGAGCTGAGGAAATTTCAACTACAGTGGTACCTCTGGGTGCGAACGGCATCCGTTCCAGAGCCCCGTTCGCATCCTGAAGCGAATGTAAGACATGACTGCACGTCTGCATGTGCACGGGTCACGTTTCGCCACTTCCGTGCATGCGCGTGACGTCATTTTGAGCATCTGCGCATGCGCGAGCGGCAAAATCCGGAAGTAGCATGCTCCGTTACTTCTGGGTCGCCATGGAGCGCAAACTGAAAATATTCATCCCAAAGCTACTTCAGCCCGAGGTATGACTGTAATTCAACTTTAGAGAGATCCCTGTTCTGGTTTTGTCATGCTGGCCAACTTTGAATATTGGTCTACACCATAATACCACCTTTTATAGGCTTTGTACAGTACCCAGCACCAGTGCTTTTTTTTTAGGGGTACTCAAGGGTATGCAATACCAGCACCTTCCCACCCACCCACCCCCACACAAATGACAAAAGTGTGGCAATCACTGTAACAACTTCAAGGTGAGTACAGGCACTTTTTTTCTAAAGAAAAAAAACACACTGCCTAGCAAACCTCTGAATACCAAGCCAAGAACAGAATATTAAAGCCTTTCTCCTGATTCTAAAGTATTTAGCCCTGATCCCCTACTAGTTACATCTTCATCAAAAGTAAAGATTAACAAAAAAATGAAACAGAAATGCAACATACTATTCATTCCCATCATCTTCCTACACTGCGTACAAGGCTAGGGCTAATGGTTTAATCAGTAGCTAAACCTAAAAAGTCTTGATAGGAACCAGAATAAAAAAGGTATTCAGCAAAAATGGCTGGGGGGGATTAGATTGCAAATTTGAAGATTAACAGTGCTAAATAAATATTAATTATCCATGCTCTTATTTCATCAATGATTGCTTAATGTATTGTACCATACAGTACCTTTGAAGCTTCTCAGGATCACATAGTCATAGCACAGCAGCAACCTCCAGCTCAACTGATGTGATGGAGTAAGGATTCAGTAGAGGGGTTCCTCCATCAGGTTCTGCCATCACAGAGGCCTCTGTTTCACCCTGAGAGCATGGGGAGTGGAGAAACCACTGCCAGCAGTACTCCTACCAAAGATAGTTAACACAGGGGCCTCCAAATGGATTTAACAAGGTGAGAGATGGAACAGAGCCACTCATGGATCTTCTGGATACAAAGCTACTCCATCCTTCTTAGAGTCTCTGACTTCCGCTGCTGCAGCCTGGAGTCGGAAACTCAATTTCTGCACTGGCTGGCAGCAGCCAGCAGGGTTAAGATACGGCCCAATCCCTTGTTAGAACTGCTTGAGCATTAATAAAAGGGTTGTTAGACTACTAACTGGGAAAGTGCCCAAAAGGTCAGTAAAACTAGTAAAACATAGTTCAGAACTTCAGTTTCTACAGGAATGCCTGTTCTCACATCAACTTGCCAATGTACTGAGGTCACCAACAGAGGATCTCCTCCAGGTGTCCTCATCATCTGATGTAAGACGGGAAACAACCAGGGACAGGGCATTTTCAGTGGTGGCACCTGCTTGTTGTACTCCCAGAGAACGCTCTCCTTGTGCTCATTTAGTTATCTTTGGTGCCAAGTGAATACCTTTGTGTATGCACAAGTTTTAACTACCTTAGCTTTTAAGATGTATTATTTTCTGCTCATAACTGCTTATCTTTATTGTGACTTTACTTTACTTGATCTAGTACAATTGTTTTGCTGTTATCTGTGCCTTATTTTGAACTCGCTTGAGAAATTTTGGCTGAAGGAGGGCATACAGTTGTATACATAATAGCCAAATACATAGCAACAACAGTGATCATAGCTGTATAATTTCTAAGTTTTAAAAAATGTTATACAGATAAGAATTTCACCCTAAAACCAAATATAAAGAGTTGCACAATGGACGTTTTAATCTCTGTGTCATGCTGAAGCTTCTCTAAGCAAACCACATGTGTACAGTTCAGTTTCAGGAAACGTATTCTCTATTACATACAGCACAAGTCATACATACAGAGTACATGATTAATATAGAGCCTTCATTCTGTACACACAAGGAATGTAGCACAAACAGTAACATTTAATGAAAGTGTGCAATAAAAGGCTGACATATAAATCTCTAGAGAGAGTACTAACCTGAGGCTGCCTTCTATTCCTGCTACGACTTGCTGAATGACCTTTTATTTGACCTACAAGCCTCAGTACCACAGAAGAATAGCAATGAGAAGAACTAGTAGACAACATTTCATTATATACCTTCCCTGGACAATATCTGGCAGGCAAAGCTGTCCTTCAAGAACAAAACTTTATTGAGCTTCCTGAAGAACTGAAGCCATTCTAGATAGAAACTGAAAAATCCCCGCCCCCCCCCCCACACACCTCATGCAGGAAGATTTAGAAATAAATAAATAACTGGGAGTGCTGACACTGGAATAAGAATAGCAGGCGATACGGATAGCCTTGGCTGTCTGATTACTGTGAAATTACTTCATGGAAGGGGGGGGGGGGACTATTTTAATTACCATGCAGTATCTTTTATGCATTTAGATCAGCTACTAGTCCTGGCAGGTTTGTTGATTCTAGGAGCAGCATATGCCCCTGCCAGGCAAAACAGTAATAACAACTCTCTACTTAAACCACGTTGTGTTACAAAAATGAAAAAAAGAACACAAACCTTTCAGAATAACAGCTTTTATTAATTCAGCTAAGGCCAAGTTAATATCCCATGACACAAATGATTAGTTTGCAGTAGTGTTAAATGCATCATTTCCCTAATAAACCCCATGAACGCACACACTAGGAATGATACACACTAGACCACAGTGTTGGGTGAAATTAGGTCCCAACTTGTTTATACATCTGGTAAGTGGGGTTGGCCTGGCAATAGGGCAAAGATAGGTTCATCAAAGTGATGGAAATGAATACTTTTAAAAGTATATAGTTATTTTGCATCTTATATATGCCATATATTCTTCAAAAGGGTGTGAAAGAATGAGACTGGGGCAAAGCAGGATGCAGTAACACGGCTATGGAACAGAAGTTGTAAGGTGAGAGACCAAGAGTCATGCAACTATAAATCATTATTACTGGTCTTCCTCAGTCAATTCTTTCCTTGTCTATCTTCAGAGACTTCAACAGGTGCTATTCTTGCTTTTGAGCTTTTATTTTCAGCTACAGTGCCAGCAAACGTGTTTTAAAAAAATTAATACCCCATGCCGAAAACACTAAGAGCAGAATTCCAAATTCCACTGTTTGTTTGTTTGCTCTGCTGCTTTCATCTGTTCACTGATGTTTATTCTTAATGGTAATAAAATAGAACAGTAACAAATAACAACAGTAATAATTATGTTGATGTATACAACAACATGAAAAGGTTAATATCTTAGCGACCAAGATTGCTGTGTTTGAATGTCATCATGTTGTGAAACGGGTGTAGCTTACACAACATGGTGGAACAGCATATTGATCCCCACCAGGGTTTAAGAAAATGAAACAGAAACTTCAATGTCAAGTTTCAGCTTTTCCAGCTAGATGAAAAGGTCTCTGCCTTAGGTGTTCATTTTATATCGTGGTTTGTTTTTTGTTTTTGTTTTTTTAATCTATCCTCAGTTGTTGTTGTTTTGTGTTTTAGCTCTTTTTAGTATCTGGCTATAAATCACTTTGAAGTATATATGTAAACGGAGATTCATAGAAGCATTAATAATTAATAAATAGTAAGTAATATATGAAACCAATACTCTCAAAGCCAAAAGACATATTTACAAAGAAGAAGACAACTTCTCTCTCAACAGAATAAATAGTGCTATATGCCAACACTCTAGTTTTGTTATGTTAAGTGTATCATAAAATTATTCTATGCTACTTTTAAGCCAAAAAGTCGCACACAAAATTTAAAATGTAAAACAAAACATTCAAATTACAAGCACATTTTATCAAGAAGTGGTATTTACTGATAACAAGCTGGTAGTGGGGCAAGGTGAAGAAGCAGAAACACAAAATCAGATGGCAGGAGGAATATGTAGTTGCCATAAAATATCTGACAGTAAAGGATGGTCTTCGCCACCTCTGGGAAGGATGTAAGAGAAGAAGCCAAATGTGCTTCACAGGAGAGAAAGTTCCAATGCCTGTGCACTACTACAGAGAAAGCTCAGGCAATGGTGGGACATGAGCAGAGTCCCTCTGAAGATGTCATTAAGCAGGCAGTATCATATGGAAGCAATAGTTTTTTTCAGATCCCCAACTTGGATCCAAGCCATTCACAGCTGTCAGGTGAAAGGCAGGACTTTGAACTGAGTTTCTAAGTGGACCATGACCCAATGAAGTTCAAAAGGTATAGGACTAATATGCTTCTAGTAACCACCCCAGTACAAACTGGCAGCAGCACTCTGAACCAGCTGCTGTTTCTGAACACTCTTCACAGGCAGTCTCACATAGTGCCTTGCATTATTCTAACCTGGATGTAACCCAAAGATGTATGACAACAGCCAAGGTGAATGCAGAGAAGCCATTTTTACTGTCCCGTCCTTCAAGTAAAGGCTAAGCATTTCAGTTATCAAAGTCCATAAGCAAATCTCTTATTCGACTGAATAAACTAGGGTATATGTGAAGTTCAGACATATCCCGTCCCCCATCATTTAAACGATATAAACTATAATTTTAGCAAATGAAGCAAAGAGCTAATCAAGTTTTGATTTGGTAATTACTTCTCAATTTGATTAGAGCTGGCAGCTAATCATCTCTAGAAATGTAAAGTCAATCTCTCACATTTGCAAATCACAACCTTAGTGTAAAGAAATAGGAATGCACCATATATTCTCCAGCACGTTCCCTCCAAGTATTTCAGTGGTT
The DNA here is from genome assembly GCF_964106645.2 of Podarcis pityusensis. Classification (NCBI taxonomy): domain Eukaryota; kingdom Metazoa; phylum Chordata; class Lepidosauria; order Squamata; family Lacertidae; genus Podarcis; species Podarcis pityusensis. Next base: position 43,056,983 of record NC_138027.1, read on the forward strand.
TAACAATACCAACCGTTTTCACATTTTCATGAGACTGAAAAATGACGCAATATAGTTCTATAAAACAGCCATCAGAAATAATTTCTGAAGCACATAGTGTTAGAGTTAAAAGGGTGCACATGCTACATTAAGCAAATACAGTATAATTCAGAAATACAGCTCAGTTCATATGGACAATGGCAATGGAAAGACAGGGCAGGGCATATGCAAACACTGAAAGGCTCATTAATAGGTCAATTGTTTGTTCAGTTCCATGGCACACTTTAGAACATTTCAGATCTCATAGAAATCAACATGTAACACACATCAAGAACAAGGAAGAGATTGATTGATTTAATTACACACAAAAACTGTTAAAAAACCTAAGCTATTAAAATAATAAAATAACAAACAACAATAAGTAACACTAAACCAATAACAGTAAAGCCAACCAAAAGCCATCTCTTCATTTCCAGGGAGCAGGGATGAACCAAACATAATGCTGCCCGAGGCAAATGATAATATGGTCCCTCCCTCCCATTTCAATGAAGAAAAGCAAATGGGACTGGTAGTTGACAATGATGCTACCTCAACATTGCTACTTGCACATCAGGCTTCACCACTTAAAAGCAGGAGGCTAGCTTAGGGAGTACAGGGTAGGCTGTATGGCATACGCCACTCTGTCTTCCAACACGTTGCCACAACTCCTCAGCCTTCATCAACTGCCATGTAAGGCATTGGCCTAAAGATAGGCTCATTCCTATTGGGAGTACATAACTTTATGACCACTGCTCCATAGCAATTGTCATTATACAATTCCATTTACCACATAGATGGGTTTATGAAGCATTTCTGTATCCTTCTGGTGTGCTGAAGAAGAATTCCATGAAACAGTGGGTATACCTGGAATCACTGTTCACTACGTCTGTTTGCGGACAACTTCAGCAGCGTTGGACATCATAAAACAAAGTTTCATGGCTTGTTTTTACCTGATAAGAATCTGACCCATTGCTTCTTTCAGAGACTTGAACAGTCTACAAAGACTTTTGGAGACTTATAAGACTTATGTTTATTTGGTTCTATGATTTCAATTTCATACTGTTCTATGTTCTGTATAGGTTATATAAAGAGTTTATATTGACATCACATTGTTGTACTTGGTCATCGTGTTGCCTTGGATATTACTGATAACTGTTTGCAACACAGGGGTTTAATTGTTTGGTTACTCAGCCCTATTGAGGACACTGTTGCACCAAGGGTGGTCATCATGGAGAACACCCTGTCTCTGGTACTTACTAATCTGATAGTTCTCACTGGCAGACTGTTATTTTAATATGTTGCTGAGCTGGTAGCTTTTCTCTTTGGGAAAACAAGCACAAATTCTTCTCTCCAGGGTTTACTTCAAAAGTTTGGAAATGTTTGGAGACTCATGTTAGCCACATCTGAATATTCCTCTTGGTTTCAAGGATTTGCCATAAAATGAGTGAGGTTGTACACAAACCCCTTCATATACAATATGAGATATGTGAATACACACAGTTAATAGGCTTGTAGGTGTTCCTTGTATTGTTTGTACTGAAATGAAGATGACTATGTTCCTATTTTAAATCAGTAAGAACTAATAAAGAATACTAAAATTCAGTCATTAGTTTAAAAACTAGAAGTAAACCAGAAATGATAGGGATTTTTCGAGCTATTTTCTTTTAAATGCTAATTTGGTACTTAAATCAGCTACAACTCCCTCTCACCTCATGTGTACACACCTCATTTTACTGAAGAAGCAGTATTATACAGTTATAGGTGCTCTTGAAAGTGACAAGCATTTCTCAGTTAGGGATCCACTTCTCCATTCATTATGATTCAATATCATTTGAGCAGCAATGAAGGTAAAATGTTCCTCAGCAGGATACTGAAAGTTAATCATTCTACAGCTTTTATTACCACTGATTTATACAGCATGTCCCATAACTCAAGAAGATAGGGCATCACCCAACACATATACGATTGAAATATTGAATCAAGGAAAGGATAGCTAAACAATGCAAGATACAACTAAATAGTTCTGGAATAGTTATGCAGTTGGAGAAAGTGAGTTCTATGGGTATTATGTATTCTTTTTGCTGAATGTAGATGTCAGGGAACTGCCATCAGAGCTAGAGGCGGAGAGAAGGCTCCAGAGGGATGCCAGAGAGGGTCCCAGTAGGGAGAGAGGCAGCCCATCTGCTGGGGAAGGAAATCAGCGTAACACCAGTAGAGAAGGGGGGCAGATGGGGGAATCGGAGAGGAGGCTCCAAGACTCCTCGCCGGAGACCAGCGGAGAGGGTACGGGTACTCCGCTGCCCACACCCTCCCTGCGCAGAAGGCTTCCGCGCAGGGAGAGTAGGAGGAGACTTGGCGTCAAAGAACTTCTATGCTGGAAGAAGTTCAAGAAACGCCCACTGACGGATTCTGCCAACGACTGAGACAGCCATGAAGCTAGAGGCTGTCCAGTCAGAAAGGGTTCAACCAGGTAACCTAGCCAGGAGTGGCGGCAACTTACGCACGAGCAACCCCTAAACCCATTACAGTAGATGTTGATATTGGGCTACTCAGAACCTTTTATTCAGGTAATGACCAATTAATGGGTGTCTGAAAGATGTGTGATTGTGTAAATGTGCACTCTCCTCCACTCCAGTGTGCCACCCACTCCCACAGAAATCTGCTTTTCAGATCCATTGATCACATCTGACTCCACTGACTGATCTGTAAAAATTATGCTTTCCAGAGCTGCCATGGTGCAAAATCAAGGATCCTAGGCACAAATTCTTATGGATCCTCATTTTTTTATTTTATAAATGATAACCCCCAAACCATCATAAAACCATAGGTCATCTCTGTGTCTCTATATATATTGTTCTGTGATTTGTTAGTGTTTCTGTTATTATCCAGCAGAAAAGATTATGAAGATCCGTGTTTTAAACAAATATTTTTGTGGTGCTTGCAAGCGTCAGATTTGATTTTTTACTACTGTAAATTTTGATTTGATGGTGGCTTTGTGTGGCCGCTGTCTAAAATCAGGCAAATTCAAGAGGATCAATTTTAACGCTCTGATATTTACCCAGGTACTTTGTAAAACTAAAGTGTGTGAGCATGCAATTTCTATCTCTTTGGGTGTGGGGGGTACAGAGTGACTTAGGCAAGAGAACAAGCAGAATGCACTTTCAAATTTTCTAATGTGCCCACAAGGGTTGGAAACCACTGAAATAAGCCATACATTTTGTCAATAATCTGGAAAGGCTCTTCACTAGGCCCTGTCCATTTTGGCAGTTTCAAAGTATATACAATTATTAAACAATATTGGTATCTGCTAATAAGCTTCAATTTGATAACTATGAGTAAGGTCCAGATATTTAGGTGAAACTATTTTGTTTCCTGGATTATCATAGCTAGCCTTAATAGCTACATTTTTTGCAATCCAAAATTGGGCATTTTCTTTGGACTGTCTGTGCCCGCAAGTTTTCAAAATGTAACCAACTATAGGAATATTTATTCTGCATCATATGCAGATGTGGCATCTGTTGGTTCATAAGTGTGAAGCTTGTTCCTGAATTTCTATTTCTTGAGAAAGAGAAAGATAATTACCCTTCATGGGTGAGATATTTGATTTATTCTACAGAGATTCATTTCATTTCACTGTAAATTAAACTGTTTAATTCAAGATTTTCAATACCTTCTATCTGTAGAGAAACTGGGGAAGGCCATGTGACAACTGTCAGAAGAGAGAGTTAGAACTTTAAGTGAACTGCACACATTAAATATTGTTTGTAATTATTTTCAGAGGATAAATTGTCACTTTCATATAATCTGATCTTTTTTTTTTCTTTTTCTTTTTTTGCATCTGACCTCTTCTTTATAATAACAGGCATGCAATGTCCAAGGAAAATTTTTGCAGGAAACTTTACACCAGATCTAAATATGTCATTTCACATCCAAAAGTTGGCTGCCATCTAGGAAGGGCTGTTTAACACCTTGTGGAGAAATACAGCTCAAAAAAAGTGAAAGTGAAATCTAAGAATGAAACTAAATCTAAAAGAGCTAAAACATGTTCAAACAGAGGCAAGAGATTAGTTTGTAACAGCAGTCTTCGAGAATTCTTTTTTTTTTTTAATGATATTTATTAGCAGTCTTTGAGAATTCTTCATCAACTCTTTGTGAACCACTAATTTCTCTCTTACAAAGGGAAGACAGTGAGGTGGCCTCATGTTCACTACTGCCTGTTGCTGATTCTCCAAGCCATGGTATACAGAGTATCATTCAAAAGCAACTTCTATCACTAAATCTCAGTGTTTGTTCTGAACTTCAAGTGCCAGCATTATCGGAACAAATATAAAGTTCTGTAAAAAGCTGCTATAAATAGTTCCTTTTGTATTTTGGGACAAAAGAAAATAAATATCACAGCTGACAATTTTCACTGTTATTTTTATAAGTCAATGCCAAAACCTAAATTGCATGTGATTGCTGGTGAAGGTGCATGACAGCTGAGTTACATAAAAACAAAATACAATGGAATTAAATGTCACTTCATATTAGTTCTGATGTAACTGATTATTAGATTTCTATCTATTGATAATTTGTTCACAAAGGAGCATGATATTGCATGGTAAAGGTATTTAAGTTTATATGCCCTAAATCCGTTTCTCAATGTTGTCTGTGCCATATAAACTTACTGAGACCACATCCATATACTGTAAGTGTGAATGCACTGGTAGGCTCACAGTTAAATATACACAACCTGTTCCTCTGAACAAGGACCTGTGGATTAAGAAGAAAAGGGCAGTCCTTCTGAATGTCAAAGGCCCATCCAGTTAAGCATCTTGTTCTTACAGTGGCCAAGCAGATGCCTATGGAAAGCAGAACCCACAGAGAAATTTCCCCAGCTTCACTGAAATATCAAGAAAGGAGACCATATGGAAGAAACCACAGGGAAGCTACTATTAGGACTGGGCAAAATAGAAGGAAATTTCTTCATTGTTTCCTATTCCTTTACTTCTCCACCTAGGAACTAGTAATTTTTCCTGTTACTCTTGGCATTCATCCAATCCTCTACAGTCCCTTACAGCTCTGCCCAGTCCCCTTAGCCTCTTTTATTTCAACTATTCTTCTTTCTCTCCCTAACGCAGAGATAGGGAGCCTGTGGACCTCCAGACTACATCTTCCATCAGTTTGACCACTGGCCTGATAGGGCTGATGGGAGTTGGAGTCCAATATTATTTGGAGGTCTGGAAGATCCTCATCCCTGTCCTAGTGTCTCCTGCCCTAGTGATCCTCCCATAAGAAAAAGATGCATTGTATTCTCTTATAGCCACATAAGGGAATCTATGAATGACAATTGAATTTATTTTCACGTTGGCATTGCTGCTACACACTTCGCTTGCATTGGACATTTTATGTATAACAACATGTAAACATAGTCTTATTAAAAATGTAAATAGTACCAGAACCCATTTTAGCGTTTCCTCCAAGCTGTAGGGGACAGGACTAAGAAAATAAAGTATGTGGACCTTATGTTGTAAGCAAGTACACTGTGAGATTGTGCATCTTCACTATTCGCATGGCGTAACATTAAAACAGGAGCCTTAGCTTAAAATTTCCATGTATTTTGGAGCATGAGAGTCGTAAGTAGGTTTTTAATATCCATGGAGAGAGGGGAAAGAACTCATCCCATAAGCTGCTTCAAAAAGATAAGCGATTGTAAAAATTAAAATGATTCCCATTAAAGGTCCCCCCCCATAATTCTATTGTTCCTGCAATAATTTTTATACTACAGGTGCATGTGCTTGTAAATGATCTTACTCCTGGGGGGGGGGGACACACAATATTTAAACAGAAAGTAGTTACTAAGTTGTCACTCCCTTAAATTATGGACAGTCATCCCCAGAATGACAATTTTTTAATGGACTACAGCAGCCGTCCTCACTGGTCATATAGTAGCTTTGAGCTTAACATCCCCCAAGGAATCTGATTTACACAGATAATGGATCTGGCAGCCAATCTTCCTGTTGGCAGCACACTGACATTTTATAATCAGACAAGCTAAACATACTTCTATAATAAGAATGAAATACCCCTCCAGGAATAAACTCAATTTTGTATTATGCTATTCAAGAAAAGTATTATCACAGACAAAGTTAATTACACAAAGAGTAATGTTCTAATGAGATTTTCAGTATGGAGAGTCCACAGCAGAGTGTCAGGATGCCCAATCATCCTTGGAGTTGTTATATTTGTAGTAGAGTTCAGGTCATTTGTGGCACCTTTTAAAGAGTGGACTTGCTAGAATGGAGCTTAACCTTTATCACAATTTCTCAGAGGTATTCAGCCAGAAGGATAAACTACTTTATCTTTGTCATTAGCAGAAGCAACCTATCTACATTGGTTCACTAATCCACCATCAGCCTAAGACTTGTATTGTTTTCTTCCTTAGTCAGCTAGTCTTTTTACATAATAGTTTGTTGGTTAGCATACCCTTTAAGTTGTTTCTGCTGAATTCAGGCCAAACAACACAGAGCCAAACACCCAGTACAGCATCTATCATTACGAAAAGCTCACATAACACATAGCAGAAAATTATGTGTGCGTGCAGGGGGTTGGACTAAATAACCCTTGCGGTCCCTTCCAGTTCTACAGTTCTATGCTTCTATATTTCTGTGATTCTGTGATTCTATCCTAGCTATATTAAATATGGCTTTGCATATGGCTCTCAGCAGTGGCAGAGGAAACGGGGGCGGGCCGCCCTGGGTGCCACTCTGGGAGGGATGACAAGATGGCATCTGCCTCCCCCCAGCTGTAGAGCCGCCGAGGGCACCCACAGTCCATATGGGCACCACTCACGCAGCGTCTGTATGAGCTGCCGCTCTCTCGCTGTATGCCACACATGTGCAGTCCATACGGGCTGCGCCACCCTGGGTGCCAGAGAGGGTTTCTCCGCCACTGGCTCTCAGTAAGATTTAAACAGGCTGTAACAGGAAGAGGTATGAATCTGTGCTCCATGGGGCCCAAATCCTTATTGTATTTCCTCAGATAGCCCTTTAAAATGACAATAATATGGCAACTGGGAGGCTGGCCTTTTGCAGTGATATAGGAGTCAGAGCTTGCCTGCTGTCATCCACACAATTATTGTATGTGTGAAGTATTTGGGAAAAAGCCTATGACTGTAGATGGGATGCGGGTGGTGCTGTGGGTTAAACCACAGAACCTAGGACTTGCCGATCAGAAGATCAGCAGTTCGAATCCCCGCAATGGGGTGAGCTCCCGTTGCTCAGTCCCTGCTCCTGCCAACCTAGCAGTTCGAAAGCACATCAAAGTGCAAGTAGATAAATAGGTACCGCTCCAGCGGGAAGGTAAACGGCGTTTCCATGCGCTGCTCTGGTCCGCCAGAAGTGGCTTAGTCATGCTGACCACATGACCCAGAAGCTGTATGCCGGCTCCCTCGGCCAATAAAGCAAGATGAGCGCCGCAGCCCCAGAGTTGGCCACGACTGGACCTAATGGTCAGCGGTCCCTTTACCTTTACCTATGACTAGAGGTGGGTGAAATACATTAGGCCAACTGACAGTTGTTACAAACCCTAGCCCTAGCTCCTCCGAAGGGTAGGGAAGGAAGTATGATCGGTGGTACAGAACTTTTTTCAGACCAACGGCTGCATTCCCTTAGACAACCTTCTATGGGCCACATTTCAGATCTACATCATTCATGGAGAATACATTGATGTATAGGAGTTTGGAGCCTCAAGTGTTCTGCTCACAGTGCTTCCTTAGCAACAGATATCCAGTATGAAGAATGTGCCCTTCATATTCTAGCTTTGCAATATTGATCAGCATGTCAACATGAGGAAAGTGATGTAATACGGCAAGGAAACTCTTCATTCACAATGAAATCTGGGAGCTTCCAAGAGATCTACTGGAAATTGGATATATATCTGGGAATAAAAAGGGCATGATCTCAATAATAGTTGGATATTTTTGTATAATTTTAGAATATGCATGTTTGATTATATTTTATATATCAATTTCAGCTTGACTTCTTAAATTCAGGGTAACTTATCTAATATTTATGAGAAGACCACAGTGATCAATTGGTTTTTGTTTTTTTTTAACGATCTAATTACATACACAAAAGTTGTAAGGCAAAATCTGCACTAATCTTATGAAATCCCAAGGCACTGTGTTTCAGTTTGTCCCTAGAGCATGTATGCAATTTCATTTTGCATGGCCATTAAACCTAACCTTAGAGAAAAACCTTCATACACAAAACAACATCTGTCACAACTGTTGCTTTGCTGCAAAAATTTAAAAGCTTGTGACTATATGTCACATAGCAGTGTTAAATGTTTATTTTTAAATGGAATACTTGCTATTTGAGCCAGTGTGGTGTAGTGGTTAAGAGCGGTAGTCTCGTAATCTGGGGAACCGGGTTCGCATCTCCGCTCCTCCACATGCAGCTGCTGGGTGACCTTGGGCCAGTCACACTTCTCCGAAGTCTCTCAGCCCCACTCACCTCACAGAGTGTTTGTTGTGGGGGAGGAAGGGAAAGGAGAATGTTAGCCGCTTTGAGACTCCTTAAAAGGGAGTGAAAGGCGGGATATCAAATCCAAACTCTTCTTCTTCTTCTTCTTCTTCTTCTTCTTCTTCTTCTAAAAAGCTCATTGCAGCATACACATTAAACTTCAAAATTACCCTAATATTATTTACAAATGTAATATTGCACTGTTAAAGTGCTAATAGAACTATTTAGTTCATGAATGCTAAACTTACTAACATTTTTGTTGTTGAACATAATTGGAGAACACAGCATTTTCCTACCCTCAACATACAACAAAAAAAAACAACAACTCAGCTGCTATGCACAATAGTCTAGTGCTACAGTAATTATGTTGAATCTACATTTATGCTCATGTAAATTGGGTACTTCCTATTAATATTTTTGGATTTAAGCTCTGAAATCAATTTAGCACCAGAGTTAGCTGTGAAGTCTGTAATTGGAAGGGTTATCACAAGCCAAAGCCAAATCCATTCGAAAGTGTGGACCCAGTTTATAATGAACACACTTAGCGCCGATCCTCCTCCTGCTAGTCTTCCCTTTTTTTTTTTACACACCTGGAGAGAGGAGTAGCAGTTGGGAGTGCTGGTGGCTTTGACTATTCAAATACAGTAGTCATATCTGTATGACTATTTAAACTGCATATGTTGTAACTAGTGCATTATCTGGAAATGTTGTGTTTTATTGTGTACATTTCCCTGATTCTGTGAGCTGCGTTGTACATGGTTTACCATGGAAACAGAGCATACAAATAAAGTATGATAATCCTTTCAAGTAGGCAAGCATTATTATTCCTATACTACAAATGGGGGTAGGGAGGCTGAGTCTAGGGAAGGAAAGAGACTTGCCTAAGGCCACTAGTGAGTTCATAGTTGCCTTGAGATTTCAGCTGGGGATGTCCCAGCTCAGAGCTAATTTTCTGCTACATTACATTACACCAGCTCTACTATATATGTGTGTGTGTGTGTATTTTTAGAAGCAGTTTGAGTATGAAATCTATTCCCTAGACACATTCATATACTTGAAATTATCATTTTAAGGCTGATTAAATAAGGATTAGTGCCAATGTTTTACTTATTAGTCTGTGCTTTCAGCTGGAACTGATGATGTAGTATGCGTCAATAACTAGTTCACAGCCTTTACATTTTACAAACTAAAATCTCTGCAGCAGAGTCCGTCTGCTTCAATATTTTGAGGCAACTCCCATGTATAAGAAAACCATCCATTATATAATGATACAAGCTTAAAGTGGCATGTATCACAGCTGTTTGATTACTGCTGGGAAGATGACTTGCATTCCCCCTTATAGCCTTCTATCAGGATCCAGTAGTGATGGATTGGATTTCCCTTGCTTTAGCAAGATGATGGATTGCCTTAGCACGATGGATAAGAATGGTAGAGTGTGGGCTGAAATTAATTAACATCACCAGTAAAAGATGCAGGAGTTGATCTATAGCATGATTTAAGATTGATGACTGCCAGCAAAATACGTCTAAAACTGTAATGCAAATAAAGGGGGCTTTAATCTGGGTGAATAGCATAATTACATTATCCATACAATCCTCACAAGGAAAAAAGCCTCAATTAGAAACGGAGATTCAGTGTCCATCCAGCCTCCCCGAATGCTCAAAATACAAAATTATCAAACTAAATGAAGGATTCCAAGATCAAATTTACTAGTCTCAGAATAATTTTGGCATTAAGATTCTGGATATATCTGAAAGTGCTATTGTAAATGAATGTTAAGACAATTCATAAGATGGGCCAGATAGATAGATCGATAGCTCTCTACAACAGGGGTGGGGAATCTCAAGCCTTCCTCTGGGACTACATACACAACATACTTTTAAAGCACATGCCTGCCCCCAAATAAGCCTGGGAACTGCAGATGGTTAAGGGTCCTGGGAAATGTAGCTGTGTGAGAGATACACTACAGTTTCCAGGATTTACTTTAAAGGTCTATGGCCCCTGGAACTCTTCACAGATCATGCTCCTCACTGGTCCTCCTTGAGTTATTTTGTGTTGCTGAAATGTGCTAATGCTGTGTGTGTGTGTGTGTGTGTGTGTGTGTGTGTGTAAAAATGTTTGACTAGACTCTCATGGCCGGACTGCAACCTACTCTACGAAGGTAAGGCACACATTGTTCCATCCTGTTTTGCCTTTTGTTCCAGCTACCACTGTCATACAACCCCTGGAAATTGCCTGTGGGAGAATGCAGCCCTCAGGCTAAAAAAAATATTCCCACCCCTGTTCTATGACATTGGCTGAACTTAGACATAATGGTAAACAATAGCTATGAAGCTGAGCCTGAACCAATCCCGGTATCCTGTGCTCCTTTCTCTCTTCCCACACATCATGGCTGCAAATATAAGACTGGAAGTGTTTCCATCTGTTTTCAACTTTGTTCAGTTACCTGCTACGCCTGATACTGTGGCCAGTATTAACTATGTTTTAGTGAACCAAGTCAGGTGAAGCACTATTTGAAGCTTGTTTCCCTAAAACACAGTTAACAGTAACCATTGTTTCTATTTGGACTTAATGAGTAACCACAGTTAGTAGAAAATAGAAGTTAAACTTTCTGAACTGCTCCTCATAGCCATGCCAGAGAAGGAGACGAAAGGGAGGAGTGTGGAAGCCTGGCAAGCTTGTGCATGCAATGCTAAACTATATTTCAGCATTGTGTACAAATCAGGCAACTGAGGGTTCTGTGGAACTTTAAGGTTGTTTGGTCTAAGCCAGAATATGAAACAATCTGGAAAGCTTCCTTTCAAATGCTGGCTAGCATTAAGGAAGGTTAATCTTCTTAGATGCTTTCCAATATGTAATTTTATTTGTATTCTATTGTTGTAAGGTTGGTGTGTTTGCTGCCCTAGGCTTCTTTGGGAGAAAGGATGGGATATAAATTTAATTCGTTCATTCATTAATCAAAGCTAACAAACCCTGACACTGACAGCCCACATATGGTTAGCAGGGCAGTCTGGGAGGAATATGTTAAGGAATGCAAAGGCTGGAGACAGAATGTACAATCTGAATGTACAAATTCAAATGGAAATTTCAGAAAAACCTGGATCACAATTAAGTGGCCATCAGTATTTAGGCAAACCAATATTGACTGCACAAGCAAGCATACAATGTACTGGATTATAGATTCATTTAGCCACCTTTGATGCCCACCTTGCACTCAGCTCTCACCTGTGGCTCCCAGAAGCTGTCAACGTGCAACAGCAGCCACGCTCTGGGAAATGGCTTTGACTGGCTGGTAAATCAGGTGAGGTTAGCTAATGGGTCTTGAAACCTCTGTGAGTTGTGGAAAACTGGGTAATTTATAGAAATCTGTTAAGGGAGGAAGGTGGAGTGTTTAAATTAAAAGAGTTTAAAGACGTATCAGGGCTGTTAACAACATGGTTACAATATACCGTATTTTTTGCTCTATAAGACTCACTTTTTCCCTCCTAAAAAGTAAGGGGAAATGTGTGTGCGTCTTATGGGGCGAATGCAGGCTGTGCAGCTATCCCAGAAGCTAGAACAGCAAGAGGGATCGCTACTTTCGCTGCGCAGCGATCCCTCTTGTTGTTCTGGCTTCTGAGATTTAGAATATTTTTTTCTTGTTTTCCTCCTCCAAAAACTAAGTGCGTCTTGTGGTCTGGTGCGTCTTATAGAGCGAAAAATACGGTAATCAATAAATAAAGTATATATTAAGAATTTAAAAAAAAAGGTTTGGGGAACAGACGTCACAACCAGATACAGACTTACTTGACTGCAATGTTAAAGTGATGTCTAAAATGTATAAGATGTTTAATTAGAGTGGGAGAAAAAAAGATGAACAAGTAAAGCTTCAAGGATACATTGGGCAATTAACACTTGACATAACATAGAAATGGAGGCATGGGGAAAATTGTGGAATATGGATATAAAACTTACAGCATGTTATGGTTTAAGAGGAAATTATATGAAAATGTTATATAGATAGCATCTAACACCCAGTAGACTAGTTAAAATGTACAAATCAAAATCGAATATGTGTTGGAAATGTAAAGAGAAAGAAGGTACCTTTTTCCATATGTGGTGCACCTGCAGTAAAGCAAAAGCTTACTGGGAAATGATATATAATGAACTGAAAAAGATGTTTAAGTTAACTAATGGAATATGCAGAAATGGCAAAGCTTACCAGAAGAATGAGAAATCAAGATAACAAAGTCTTTAAGGGGGAATGGGAATCATTTTTTGAATATTTACAAAGTCATCATAAAGAAAGTAAGACATTAGCAGGATTAATGTAAAAATGTGCAGTATCAAAAACAATACAAATTTGATGGAAATAGATTTAAATTGGGATATGCAGGAAAATAGAGTATATATAAGGAATTGCAGAAAGGGGGGGAGGGAAGTTGAAATATGATATGTAAAGAAGATTCTGTTTGAAATGTTTATTTGTCATAAATGAAAATTATAAATAAATTACAAAAACAGAAACAAAAAAACCTTAATGAGTTGAGGGCTTGTGTATCCCCTGCATGTGAAGACAGGCTCTGGCAGATTAGGCAGATGAGACCAATAGTGATTCCAATTATCAAGAAGGTAGTATCTGCATGTGCTGTCAAAAAAGCTAAAATTCCATTAATTGGCTGTTCAGAGGGAGAGGTTGATACATTATTAGAATGCTTAAGGAAGCCTGATTTGCGGGTACAAAACATCTCAATCGTATTGATTAAACACGTAAAGAACATAAATAAAAGCAAACTTATAAAGCAAAGAAAACGCAAGCTTGTTTTTAAATAAACTGCTTTCATATATGTTGGAAGCTGCCAAGAGTAGCTGAGTTAACCCAGCCAGATGCACAGGGTATAAATAATAAAGTTATTGTTCAAAGACTGTTAAAAGCAAGTTTGGCAACCAAGTAAAGGAACATGTCATCAAAACACTAAATATTATTAATGCCTAGCAGGGGTCAGCAAACTTTTTCAGCAGGGAGCTGTTCCACTGTCCCTCAGACCTTGTGGGGGGCCAGACTATATTTTTGGGGAGGAATGAATGAATTCCTATGCCCCACAAACAACCCAGAGATGCATTTTAAATAAAAGCACACATTCTACTCATTTAAAAACACGCTGATTCCCGGACCATCCATGGGCTGGATTTACAAGGCGATTGGGCCGGATCCAGCCTACCCATGGCCTAGCATGTCACTGGATGAAATCTACAGACTCTCTTCCTGTAATGGAAAACAGCACATCCTTCTCAGCCTCCTGGGTATTCACCTCTAGGACATACTGGCTTCACTTAGAAAGGAAAAGGATGAGGGAGGAAACTAGCACTTGGAAATTCTTCAGTTTTAAAGAATAATATGGATATAAAAACTAAAGACGGATATTTCAACATCACACCCCAAGAATAGATCAGGAAATGATCATGTTGATAACGTCAACAAAAGGCCAATATAAAAAATGCCACATGGCTAAGCTGTTGCCAGTAACGGTTGGCAAATCTAGGCTATTTCTATATTGAAGTATGAGTCATCTCCACCCGCTATGATTAGTTTGTCACCTGCTTCACAGACAAAATTGTTCATATACACATCACCTTGAGAACCAACAGTTTGAATACAGATTTAGATTTGAAGCCTGCATACCCCTGATAATTCATTCATTTCACCCTATTTTACTTTCCCCCTTTTATGACATTTTTTTTTGACATGGTGTAATACAAAAGATTTACAAGCAATGTGAAAACCATTTGTTTCAGACAAAAGGTACTCCATGAGCCACCTTCTATAGGATTTTTGTTTAAGTAATTGTATCATTATTTCTACTTTTTTGGTACTCTTTTGTGATTATTCCCAGTTGTGTAATGGGCTAGCTTATTCCATGCAGTTTAGTTATGTCACTCATGTAATTCCCCCAGTTCCAATTCTTTGTCTCTAGAAGGAACATTATCTCCCTGTTAATTGCTTTAATTTATAAATCACTCAAGCATTGTATACTGAGCATACATTCCCTCAGCTGGTATGGTATAGCGAGTAAATGAGAACACTAGGTGTCACTTGACCATTATAGCTAGAAGCAAAACTTTTACTTAGAAGAAACAAGAGCTTTAGAATCCAAATGTCAAAATCTTTTAATTGAACTTAGCAAAGAAAGAACCATACCAAAATCTGTTTCTTTCTTTTCTCCCAATATGCAGTGCACGTGATCAGACTTTCAAGTCGGTTAGGATACCAAAGTGATTTGATATGCCTAAACTCACTGCAGACCAAAAACCTCTCTGAATATCATATATCAAAGAAGAGATATACCTGCCCATTGCCCCTGAAGTACAGAATTAAAGAACAACCAAAAGTAACATACAACAAACTTAACACTTGGTGTTAAGCACTGCCACCTATTTCCTTCTGCATCTACCCATGTGTATAGGAGTGTTGTCCAATAAACACACACCCTGTAGGTGGATAGCTATACAGTTGTGCTGTGAATTTCTGTTTCATCGCATCTGCATCTACTACTACTTAATGACACTCATATTAGGACTTGTCACAGCCACACATAGGGAGAAATGAAAGAAAAGCTGAATGCTCAGTTTACTGTATTTTTTGTTTTCATCTGTTCAGATTCATAGGCATTAAATGTTTAGTATAAAAAAGTAATGGTTTTATCAGAAAGTATGATGCATATCCAAAATTGGCACTTATTCTTTATTGTTTAAAGATAAGCAGATCCTCTTTTATTAATGATTGCACTATGCATAATAAAATATTCACTACTCCATTCATCACAGACTAAAATCCACCCTCGACTGATACTGGAACATTACTCGATTCGCTTAGCTGTTTACTGTCAAAAAACAAACATTTGCTAAATGGCTTTCAATATTTTTGCACTGCAATTTGAAGAGTAATAAAACAAAATACCTGATATATAAAACTAGAATAAGTTTGAGACAAGGCGATTGAATTGCTCTCTTACTTATTACGAGGCATTTATGTATATTAGGGATAGCTAAATGCTCATTGTATATTTTAGGTTATGTGTATTCTGTGGAATCAGAAAGTATGACATTTGTCACAGAACCTGGCATAGGATTATCTAGGCTTTCATGGAAAATTTGTTTATATCTTTAGTCTTTCAGGTCAAAGCTTTGAAAGCTGTGGGAAGTGTCTTTGGAAGTTGATATAAAGAAATGGATCCAGGCAGGGCTGTTTGCATGTTAAGAGGTGAATGATTCTGGAAGTTTCTGTTTCTGTTTGTAGTTAACCAAAGTTTGCCAGAGTGGTCGTTAACCCTGGCCCTGTTCCTGTGTTCATAATAACTTGTCATAAGAGCTTGCAGAGGGGGAATGGGTATGTGCACACCTGTCCACCCCATGTACTCCAGTTGTGCACAAATTATCCTTCACCTTCCTGTGTTCAATAGAAACATCTGAAGGGGGCATGCCACCTCAATCTTTGAGTGGTACAAAATTCCAGGACTTTTAGGCGCTTACCCAGGCTTTGTGTTTCCTTTGGAAATGAGGCCCTACAGAGACTGTGTTGGTTTTATAATATATGCTTGATTTACATATATACACAACCTGAGCCTATGCTGGAGGGGCTGCCAGCATTACGCTATGAGAGAGTCTTGCTTCTCTCATAGATGTAGCCTTGGACCCAAACAGACCACAGCAATGGCTCTATCTGCGGCTTGCTGTGTTTAACTGACTGGCACTATTTTCCTACAGCCTACACCTACAGCATCCTCAGCTGGCATCCTAAACTCAACTCTGCTTTGTCTCTGCTAACTAGCTAAGAGCTCAGGGCAGGGCTCCACCCATTTTCTGGCTAGCACACATTCTAGTTTCCGAGCACAATTCAAAGTGTTGGTGCTGACCTTTAAAGCCCTAAACGGCCTCAGCCCACTATATCTGAAGGAGAGCCTCCACCCCCATCGTTCTGCCCAAACACTGAGGTCCAGCTCCGAGGGCCTTCTGGCGGTTCCCTCACTGCGAGAAGCCAAGTACAGGGAACCAGGCAGAGCACCTTCTCAGTAGTGGCACCTGCCCTATGGAACGCCCTCCCACCAGATGTCAAAGAGAAAAACAACTACCAGACTTTTAGAAGAATCTGAAGGCAGCCCTGTTTAGGGAAGCTTTTAATGTTTAATAGACTATTGTATTTTAATATTCTGTTGGAAGCTGCCCAGAGTGGCTGGAAAAACCCAGCCAGATGGGCGGGGTATAAATAATATTTTCCCCCCTTCTTCTTCTTCTTCTTATTGCTGATGTCCCATCTCCCTCTCTTTGTTCTCTGTTAATGGCTCATGTCTCCTGAACACGGGAAGCTAAATCCAGCAATTAAAAGACTGACTTCCATTTTAACTCTCCAAGCATTGATTAAATTCTAGCACTTAATAAATCCAGGAATTTAGGGAAATCTTGCATCCACAAACCCTAGCACCACAGTATGTTTGACTGAACCAGCTTACAATCCTTCTCACACTCGAGAACCCATACAAGGCAGATTTCCCAGTCATGGAGAACCTTGCAAATGCATTCAGTGAAAGGCATTTACAAGCCCTTTCAGACCTTCCTGCATAATGCAGGAAGCTTTGGTATGGAGCAAGCATGACCAGTATGTATGCGCCCACTCTCCAGTTTAATCTTTCACACATTCATTTGAACACAAGAGTATGGCTGCTAAGTGTGGTTAGTTTCAACAAGCCAGTTTCATAACCCATGGAACTTAGGTGTTTTAGGTCCAGCTGGGTTCAATGGGAGAGAGGTGGAATGTGTTTAATTTTTCCTGGATCGTGCCCTTACTTTTTACAATGGCACAGTGACATGAAAACAAAGTGTCCAAAAAATCCAAAACAACAGTCCCAGTCCCCCCTGCTCCACATCTAAAGGTAAAGGTAAAGAACCCCTGACATTTAAGTCCAGTCACAAATGACTCTGGGGTTGTAGCGCTCATCTCGGGAGCCGACGTTTGTCTACAGACAGTTTTTCCGGGTCATGTGGCCAGCATGACTAAGCCGCTTCTGGCGCATGGAAACGTTGTTTACCTTCCTACTGGAGCAGTACCTATTTATCTACTTGCACTTTGATGTGTTTTTGAACTGCTAGGTTGGCAGGAACTGGGACCGAGCAACAGGAGCTCACCCCGTTGCGGGGATTCAAACCACCGACCTTCCGATCAGCCCTAGGCTCAGTGGTTTAGACCACAGCACCACCCACGACCCTCATCTAGAAAACAAGAATAGTAGTTCTGATTAAGTCGTATTAAATGTTAAAATTGACTATTAAATGATAAAAATAATCAAAACATTTTTCGATTATCTGCATGTCTACATCTGCTACACCGATCTGTATATGCTAAGCTGTGAGTAGTCACTTGGCATTAAAATAATAAAAGGCAATGATTTCAGCTGTATAGTTCATGGGTTTTGCTTGAAAATGCTGCCAATTTATTCATGAATAAAGAGCCACTCTTTATTGGACTAAATATATTGTCAAAACCTGGTTAATTTATTCACACTGACAGAGAAAATTATTTTCTAAGTTTCGTCATTTTAATGCCTGTCTTGATTTGTAAATCAGCAGATAATTCTCTCCAGCTTTTTGAGGCTAGATAAAATTCAAGGACACAATGTAGTCTTTTACAAATATAACTACCAGCAAATTATTTCAAGCACTATTATTCTTGGTGGGAAAATGAAATAATTGCAATTTATTAAAACAAGTCTGACATTTCCCCTCCAGCTTTAGTTGCAACAAGGAATGACCCAAGAACATACAAGGCCACCACCTTACTGAACCTACGCAGGTCTGAGTTTGGTCCATACCAGGATGGGGAACTGCCTGCAAACCACATATATGACACCTTGGTTTTCCAGGGAGGAAGTAAGCTGGGGTCTAAATGAAGATAATAAATAAATAATGCAATAAGTGTATGGCATAGGAGGTTGAGCATATGAATAATATAAAGTTCCAAAGGGGGGAAAAACAAGTTAGGTTTCCTGCTTTTTGGTAGGGGCGGAGTGTTACTTTTTAGTATGCTGGCTGCTCTGTGGTAATTTCTGATCTAGTTATATTAACTTCATTGCTTTAAATAGAGTAGATAAATCATCAGCTGTTCTGCCTTTTAACTTAAAAGGTTCATGAAGTGGCTAATATCAGAAGTCAGAAGAAAGTTAATAGAAGGTGAACAAAACAAGAAAGTTCAACCTTTTCCATCAAGGAGAGATGCTAGGATTCGAAGTCCCAGCCTCCCTGGCTGCAACATGATACTGTACTATCTGAGTCAGTTTTGAGTGGACAGATTCACTCAGCAGCAATTAAGGGCCACATTCCCGCGAGGGGCACTGGGATTTGGAATCATGGCCTCCCTCCTCAGTGGGAAACAGGGCTCCATTAAGGAGCCTGGGTTCACCCACTGCTGCCACCTCCAACTTTTCAGGTCTCTTGTAAGTGTTCTGAGGCCAATGAGATGGAAGAAACTGCAGAATAAGGCTCTGAGTCCTACTAAGCATTTTGAATATACTTACTTGGAGGATCAGGCCCCTTGTGGCAAGCAGAGGAATGTTTGTGCGTCCCTATTAGCAGTATGTTTTAAATAAATTATTTATGCATTAAACATAATGCAATTCTAAACTGCACTACTCCAAATTATTTTTTTAATGGAAATAAAATTAAAATGTTGGCATTTAAAACAGCACACATTGAATCCAATTTGGGTGTTAAGATACAAGTTAACACTGGCCCTGGAATGACCTCACATTTGTTTCAGACAGGAAAGGAAAATCTTTGGCTAATTTCTCCACAAACGGGAGCTCTTAGGCTGTCTCTTCCACACTGAGACTTCTCAATAATTAATTGTGCTACAGACATCTCCAGTGAATTTCTTCATACCTGCTGGCTGGTTTGTCCTAAGGAAAAGCTACGGGCCAAACCAATTTCACTTTAACTAAATATTTCAAAGTGAAACAACATTTCTGAGGTCAAAATATTAGGTGTCTCAAACCTGCTAAAAAACTGTGAAATCACTGACAGCTTGGTAAATGCAGGGAAAAGTAAACATGGATTTACATTGCCTAGGATACAGCCAGACAGCACATTTATTTTAATAACACTACACAGGTGTTCTGAAGGACACTGAATGCAAAAAAAAACAATTTAACAAATTGTAACTGAGATGCAAATATGTTCGTTAAAAATATAAACTTTGCTAAAACAAATTCCACCATGAATTTATTTGAACTGAGGAGACATGATAAAATAATTCTTTAAAGACGCAGTTAAATCTCTACCATCCTATACAGCATGGGTTTGCTACAGCAATCAATTTGCAGCTTCTGTCATAAACATGCTCTTATGATGACAGCGCATATATACCATTCTTATTTCCCATTCACAATTTTCCTGCAGCAGTGTTGTACTAGTCACAGAATACCGTATTTTTCGTCCTATAGGGCGCACCGGCCCATAGGACGCACCTCGTTTTTTTGGGGGGAAAATGAATAAAAAAAAATTATTCCCCCCCCCCACCGTGGCTGCCGCCCCAAGCCTTGATCACACCTGCCCGAAGCACGGGGCACCCTCCGGAGGACCTCCCGCCGGGCGCGCAAGGCTTGCAGACACTCGCCCGAAGCACGGGGAGCCCTCCGGAGGGTTCCCCGTGCTTCGGGCGACAGGCTGCCGCCCCAAGCCTCGCACGCTTGGCGGGACCTCCCGCTGGGCGCAAGGCTTGCAGACACTCGCCCGAAGCACGGGGAGCCCTCCGGAGGGCTCCGCGTGCTTCGGGCGGCAGGCTGCCGCCCCAAGACTCGCGCGCTCGGCGGGACCTCCCGCCGGGCGCGCAAGGTTTGCGGACACTCGCCGGCGCTGCAGGCTGCTGCCCGCAAGCCTTGTGAGCCCGCGGGAACTCCCGCCGGGCTTGCAAGGCTTGTGGATAGCTTCCTGAAGCCTGGAGAGCGAGAGGGGTCGGTGCGCACCGATGCCTCTCGCTCTCCAGGCTTCAGCGAAAGCCTGCATTCGCCCCATAGGACGCACACACATTTCCCCTTCATTTTTGGAGGGGAAAAAGTGCGTCCTATGGGGCGAAAAATACGGTAACTGAAAGTCAGTGCATTATGTTGCTAGCAAAGTGTGACCACCACCAGCATGCACATTTGAGAGCGCTGAAGAGACAACACAAGGAAGGTCAGCTTATCTTTGCATATCAGTTTTGTGGAATGTCAAAGGTATCATTTTTCAGGATGCCAGATCTTTTAAAAGCTAATTACAGCATTTATTCAGGAACGGAACAAACCTCTATTATATATACGTTTGTTCTCTAAGTCAAAGATAAGCTGTTCTGTATGGAATAAATTTGCTGACTGTATACTAATGACACAAATGTACTTGTACCTGTCTTAGGTGTTCTATGTAGCTTGAGTGAGTGTGGATTTAATACAAAGAGGTAAAGAACTAGATTTAGGAAACAATAATAAAAATGATAGATCATTAATATATGACATTGTTTTGTAGCCAAATCTTATTATGATATTGAAAAATCAATCACTGAATTGTCATCTCATCTGTCTTCCCAGTTGAATGACGTGGCCCAGGGAGAGAGGGAAAAATAGTGCAAGTGAACAGCTGGCTTCGCAAATGGTGTAAACAGGAACGGTTTGGATTCTTAGATCACGGACTGCAGTTTCTTGAAGATGGACTTCTGGCAAGCGATGGACTGCACCTCACAACGGTTGGGAGGAATGTTTTTGCCAAAAATCTCAAAAACCTCATCAGGAGGGCTTTAAACTGACTAATGTGGGGGAGGGAGACAGTGCTCCTGAAGGTAGGAGTCTATCAATTAATGAAGTTGATCATCCAAATGTCATAGACCAAATGGAGCAAACAGCACGCAGACCTAGTGGTGGGAGGAAAAAATCCTTAAATAAGAGACACGGGGGAATGATTAATGGACTTCAATGTCTGTACACTAATGCGCAAAGCATGGGAAATAAACAAGATGAGCTTAAGCTCTTGGTACAGCAAACTAAATATGACATAATAGGCATCACGGAAACCTGGTGGGATAAGTCCCTCGATTGGAATGTAATAATGGGGGGATACAATCTATTTCAGAGAAACAGACCAGACAAGAAAGGAGGAGGAGTGGCGTTATATGTCAGGGATGTGTATACCTGTGAAGAGATCCAAGATTTAGAACCTCAAAGCCAAAGTGAGAGCATTTGGGTCAAAATTAAGGGAGAGAAGAATAACAGTGACCTCATTGTGGGAGTTTACTATAGATACCCAAGCCAAATGGAGGACATAGATGATGCCTTCCTGGAACAGATGGCCAAGCATGCAAAAAGAAGGGAAATAGTAGTAATGGGGGACTTCAATTACCCGGATATTTGTTGGATGTCAAACTCAGCCAAGAGCATAAGGTCAAACAGATTCCTCACTGGCCTTGCAGACAACTTCATTGTCCAGAAAGTGGGAGAAGCAACAAGAGGAACAGCCATTTTAGATCTGGTCCTAACCAATGTTGATGACCTGGTTAGTGGGGTAGAAGTGGAAGGATCATTAGGCACGAGTGATCATGCTCTTCTGAAGTTTACTATACAGCGGAAAGGAGCAGCCAAGCATACTAGGACTCAATTTCTTGACTTTAAGAAAGCCGACTTCATAAAACTTAGGGAAGAGCTGGGTGAGATCCCATGGACAGTAATACTAAAAGGAAAGGGAGTTCATGATGGCTGGGAGTTTGTTAAGAGGGAGATAGTAAAAGCACAACGTCAGGCAATACCAATGAGACGGAAACATGGAAGGTGCCTAAAGAAGCCAGGGTGGCTATCTAAAGAACTTTTAACTGAGTTAAGATTAAAAAAGGATGTGTACAAAAAATGGAAAAGGGGGGAAACCACCAAAGAGGAATTCAAATAGCCAGCACGTGCGGTCTTGACTATGCTACCACTCAGTGGATTTGTAACTGGCTGACTGACCGAACCCAAAGGGTGCTCATCAATGGTTCCTCTTCATCCTGGAGAAGAGTGACTAGTGGGATGCCACAGGGGTCTGTCTTGGGCCCGGTCTTATTCAACACCTTTATCAACGACTTGGATGATGGACTCAAGGGCATCCTGATCAAATTTGCAGATGACACCAAACTGGGAGGGGTGGCTAACACCCCAGAGGACAGGATCACACTTCAAAACGACCTTGACAGATTAGAGAACTGGGCAAAAACAAACAAGATGAATTTTAACAGGGAGAAATGTAAAGTATTGCACTTGGGCAAAAAAAATGAGAGGCACAAATACAAGATGGGTGACACCTGGCTTGAGAGCAGTACATGTGAAAAGGATCTAGGGGTCTTGGTTGACCACAAACTTGACATGAGCCAACAGTGTGACGCGGCAGCTAAAAAAGCCAATGCAATTCTGGCCTGCATCAATAGGAGTATAGCATCTAGATCAAGGGAAGTAATAGTGCCACTGTATTCTGCTCTGGTCAGACCTCACCTGGAGTACTGTGTCCAGTTCTGGGCACCACAGCTCAAGAAGGACACTGAGAAACTGGAATGTGTCCAGAGGAGGGCAACCAAAATGGTCAAAGGCCTGGAAAGGATGCCTTATGAGGAATGGCTAAGGGAGCTGGGCATGTTTAATAATAATATAATAATAATAAATTTTATTTATATCCCGCCCTCCCCAGCCGAAGCTGGGCTCAGGGCGGCTAACAACAATCAAATAATCAAAAAATCAAATAATCACACAATCTAAAAATATTTCATTATAAAAATTAATTAAATCAAATTGATGGCAACCAATTAAGCAAAGTTCTGTGCAGGTTGCCAGAGGAGGGAGTCAGGCTGCACCCTGATCAAAGGCCTGGCGGAACAACTCTGTCTTGCAGGCCCTGCGGAAAGATGTCAAGTCCCGCAGGGCCCTAGTCTCTTGTGACAGAGCATTCCACCAGATTGGAGCCGCAGCCGAGAAGGCCCTGGCTCTAGTTGAGGCCAGCCTAACCTCTCTGAGGCCTGGGACCTTGAGGATGTTATTATTTGCAGACCGTAGGTTTCTCTGTGGGGCATACCAGGAGAGGCGGTCCCGTAGGTACGAGGGTCCTAGGCCGTATAGGGCTTTAAAGGTTAAAACCAGCACCTTAAACCTGATCCTGTACTCCACCGGGAGCCAGTGCAGCTGGTATAGTACCGGATGGATGTGATCTCGCAGCGAAGACCCCATAAGGAGTCTCGCCGCGGCATTCTGCACCCGCTGGAGTTTCTGGGTCAGTCTCAAGGGCAGCCCCACGTAGAGCGAGTTACAATAATCCAGTCTGGAGGTGACCGTCGCATGGATCACAGTGGCTAGGTCAGGGCGAGAGAGATAAGGGGCCAACTGCTTAGCTTGGCAGAGATGAAAAAATGCCGCCTTTGTTATAGCTGTAATCTGCGCCTCCATAGAAAGGGAGGTATCGAAGATTACACCCAAACTCTTAACGGACGGTGCTGGCACTAATTGCACCCCCGCAAGAGATGGGAGTTGCCCCCTCAATCCCATATCGTCCCGCCCCAGCCAGAGGACCTCTGTCTTCGAAGGATTTAACTTCAACCGGCTCCCACGTAACCATCCAGCCACAGCTTCCAGAAATCTGGTCAGTGTGTCTGGGGCCGAGTCAGGATGGCCATCCATCAACAGATAGAGTTGGGTGTCATCAGCATACTGATGGCAACCCAGCCCAAAACTCCGGATAAGCTGGGCGAGGGGGCGCATAAAGATGTTAAAAAGCATCGGGGAGAGAATCGCACCCTGAGGCACTCCACACACCAAGGAGTGGCGCGATGACAATTCCCCCCCAAGCGCCACCCTCTGTCCCCGACCAGAGAGAAACGAGCGCAGCCATTGAAGGACTGTGCCCTGGATCCCCACGTCGGCAAGGCGGTGGTCCAGGAGTTCGTGATCGACCATGTCAAAGGCTGCTGACAGATCTAGAAGAATCAGCAGCCCCGACCCACCTCGATCCAGCTGCCTGCGGAGATCATCTGTTAGGGCGACCAGAGCCGTCTCGGTCCCATGACCAGCGCGGAAGCCGGACTGGAATGGATCCAAAGCAGATGTTTCATCCAGAAACCTACCAAGCTGTTCAGCAACCGCTCTCTCAATCACCTTACCCAGGAATGGAAGATTTGAGACCGGGCGGTAATTGGATAGATCTGAGGGATCTAATGATGTTTTCTTTAAGAGCGGACGCACCACTGCCTCCTTCAGTTCCCCTGGGAATATCCCGGTGCCAAGGGACAAATTGATAATATCCCCCAGGGGGGCCCGCACCTCGTCTGGACACGCTCTAATCAGCCATGACGGGCACGGGTCAAGAGGACAGGTGGTGGGCTTTCCAGCTTGGAGGAATCTGTCCACATCGGCTGGAGATATCCGGTCAAAGTGGTCCAATACTGGACCCGAGGACAGTCGAGGGGCCTCCAGTTCCTTTATTGTATCCAAATTGGCAGGGAGGTCATGGCGGAGCAACAGGACCTTTTCCGCAAAAAAGCTCGCAAATGCCTCACAGCTGTGTGTCAGATTGTTATTTAAATTTGGCTGTCCTTCAAGGGACGTTAAAGACCGAATTATACTAAATAATTGCGCCGGGCGAGAGCTAGCGGATGCAATGGAGGCCGAGAAGTAAGACTTCTTAGCGGCCTTCACTGCCATCTCATAGGTTTTCATAAAAACCCTATAAGATGTTTAGCCTGGAGAAGAGGAGGTTAAGGGGTGATATGATAGCCATGTTCAAATATATAAAAGGATGTCACATAGAGGAGGGAGAAAGGTTGTTTTCTGCTGCTCCAGAGAAGCGGACACGGAGCAATGGATCCAAACTACAAGAAATAAGATTCCACCTAAACATTAGGAAGAACTTCCTGACAGTAAGAGCTGTTTGACAGTGGAATTTGCTGCCAAGGAGTGTGGTGGAGTCTCCTTCTTTGGAGGTCTTTAAGCAGAGGCTTGACAACCATATGTCAGGAGTGCTCTGATGGTGTTTCCTGCTTGGCAGGGGGTTGGACTTGATGGCCCTTGTGGTCTCTTCCAACTCTATGATTCTATGATTCTATGAAGGCTTCCCACTGATTGAATACTTGGTATAGCACTTTATTTTAAAATATTATATATCACAAGTGAAGACATGTAATGATACTTCAATGGCTTAAAAAAAAAAAGTCAGGAAAAACAATCCAGTAGGAACAAATGGGAATAATCGGAATGCTTAAAGCAGCGATTTTTGGAGGGGAGGAGGGACATATTAAAAAGCCTATTTTGGTGGTCCATTTTGAATGTAAAAAATGAAAAGTTTGGTCCTTAATTAGTATGCTAAAATTCAGGGATAAAGAGCACAATTGAAATCTCCACCTGCTGCTAGAACACTTGCTCATTTGGAAACATATAAGAAAGTATATTCATTCAACTACTTTCTGTGTGCATGCTGACTCATTCATATACAAAACTAGCATGCAGATTGTGACATTGAAGTTTTATTTTGTTTTTAAAAGAAGTCAACAGTAAATTTATCTTACTGTGCTTTGATTTATTTTGAGTATGTATTCAGTGCCTTATGGGATGAAAAAGGGCACACTAGCAAACAAAATGCTTCATCAAAGCAGTCATCTCCTGTTAACATCTCACAATACCAGTGGGTCAGCTGTACTTGATATCAGCCACCTAGGGAGCACCTTCTGTTCAAACCACATAGAGCTCCTTAGTTTGTTAATGGTCCAATTTTTAGATTTAATTTTGGGACATTTTTTCACTCGATGCACAGAGTTTACATGTGAAGAGAAACACATACAAAGATATGCAACTGAGTTTTTAAGAGTTCATTTCAGTAATACATAGGTACATATTTGAATTAGCATATGACAGGAACGGACTGGTTTGGGGTGATTTGATTATATTGTTTGAGTTGTATAGCATGAGTGAATGTGGAGTTTTTCCACTAGATGAGACAAAGGAAACACATGGATGTCACTTTTTAGAACTCTATGCTTTACTGCACGAAGGGATTTTGTGATGGCCAAGATTGTGGCAGGCTAAACTTCTAACTCCAATTAGATGCATTGCTGTGATGCCTTAGCATATTTGTAAACATTTACAGTCTACAGAACAACAAAACTGGGCAATGTTCAGAGTCATTCTCCTGAGGAAGTAACAGAGCAGATGAGGAGGAAGCAAAGCTAGCGAGCAAGGAACTTAGATGCAGTAATCTCATTAACATAGAATCACAGAACTGTAGAACTGGAAGGGATCCTGAGGGTCATCTAGTCCAACCCTCTGCAATGCAAGAATCTCAACTAAAGTTCATTTGTTGGTTACTTCAAGACTGGATTACTGCAACATGCTTTTTGTAAGGCTTCCCTCGCACCTTATCCAGAAGCTACAGCTAGTGCAGAATGCCACAGCACGACAGCTGACAGGAACAAGGCCTTGTCAACATATAAAACCAGCAAAATTTTTGCTGTCTAAGCTGTCCCATTGGGCAAACGACTCAAATTTGATTGGCCACGAGCAAGCGGGCTTTAGGAACAATTATTCGACCACTGACCATATGGTAATCATGTATCATCTTGCCAGAAAATATTCTGCCCTGAGTCGGGGGCGCCTATGTGTCGCTTTCATAGACCTAAAGGCCGCCTTCGACAGTATCCCAAGAAACTGTCTATGGAAGAAATTAGAGAGATGGGGCATAGATAGAAGGCTGTTATGGCTTATAACCCAATTACACCATGGGTCGTCGGCTAGAGTGAGACTCACACCGGCGGGAAACCTATCCAACGAGGTCCCAATAAATAGAGGTGTGCGCCAAGGCTGCATTTTGGCCCCACTCCTCTTCAACTTGTTTATTAGCGATATGAAGCTCTTTCTGAATGAGTCTCAAGCCAACATTCATGCCCCCCGCCTAGCTGATTTTCGCTGCCCTCTGCTCCTATATGCCGATGATGCAGCAATCCTTTCCTACTCTAGAGTCGGTTTATGCAGAGCTCTAAAGATTTTTGCGGCTTATTGCAAACTCAACCATCTGACAATTAATCATGGGAAATCTAAAGTCCTGGTCTTTACCAGGTCTCGGAAAACTTACAGCTGGAAGTTAGATGGAGTCCAATTAGAACAGGTTTTCAAATTTAAATACCTGGGAGTCTTTTTTCACTACAACCTAAGCTGGAAGCCACAGATACAGTATTTACTAAACAAAGGAAAAACAATACTTTATACTCTACTCCAATTTTTTGCGGCCGACGGAGCCTCCCACATCCCTTCTGCATTGAAGGTGTACCATGCAAAAGTGGTTTCCACCCTCTGTTATGCTGCCCCGCTCTGGGCCCCAGGGTCCAATTTAACATCGTTGGTGACATTGCAGAATCAGTTTCTCCGTCGCCTCCTGAAACTCCCCATGTGTGTGAGCAACGCAGCCATACGTCTGGAGTTAAGGATTGCATCATTGGAGACTGTCATCTGGAAGCGAGTCTTTGGTTATTGGCTGTCCAGCTGGCATAGGCTTCCCGACCATTACCTTTTTCAGTGCCTCTGGCGGGACGACTTTGTCAATCCGTGGGTAGGAAAAATCCATGCCAAACTTCTGAGCATCGGAATTTCCCCAGCGGACTCCTTAAAGATGAACTTACGCTCAGCCAAAAGACTTATTGAGCAAAGATTAGCAGACATTGAAAATCAACACAACCTCGCCGGGGGTGGGGGTGTCTGCTCCCCCAGGTATCACGGAATAACCCCACCTCTTGGCCTTCCATCATACATGTCATCTCTTTCATCTGTACCACACCGACTTGCATTTATTCGTGCAAGGTTCAATGTCCTTCCATCGAACCTGCTGAGCCACAGATTTTCCAAGGGTTTGGTGTCTCCGCTATGCGTGTGTGATGGGAAAACTGTTGATTCTCTCCCACATATAATGTTCAACTGTCCCCTACATAGCATAGCCAGGACTAAATTCCTGGGTCCTGCTTTACTGTGCTTGGTTGGCAGGCCTGCTGAGTCACATGCCGCACTACTTTTGCAGGATACAGATCCTTCTGTAACTCTGCAGGTGGCGAGATTCCTGAATGCGGTTATCTCACACACAAAAACCACCAAAAACAACAACATCAAAAACTAATCGGACAGTTTTGAAGAGAGTGCATGTCGGATCTCGTCTTCAGTTTTCCTTTTTCTGGGATCCGTCCCTTGGAGCTCTCCGGGCCCCAAGCTGTTATCTGGCTCTGCTCAATGACCCACCCCTGCATCATGGTGTTCACCTTCTGGTGCCGAATATATCGGTCTTCATGCCTCTGTGCTTTTATGTTTGTACATACTTTATGGGCTAATAGCCGTAAATAAATAAATAAATAAATAAATAAATATAAAACCAGTGTTCAGAGACCCACAATGGTTGCCTATCTTCCACCAGGCCAAGTTCAATGTCCTACTATTAGCATATAAACCTGTCAACAACTTGGAACCAGTTTACCTACAAGATCACCTTACCCCACTTATGCTCATGGTTGTGCATCTCATGTAGAAAGCAGCTGTAGGGTCATACCAATGGATGCACCCTTGAGACTGCGTAGACTTTTAATAGAAGAAAGGATTGCCATATCCTCACCCCACATCCCAATATTCAACAGAAACCTCTCTTAAGCAACTGCGTGTTCCATGTACTGGAACAGTCAAAAACTGGAACAACAGGAGGATTCCAGCATTTCTTCCCCCATGCTCACATTTTCACAAAGATTTCTCAAGCAGCTGCTTTCCAACTTCTACATGGCCACAGGCAGCAAAACAAATCAGAAAGAGCACCAAACGGGCGGATCCAAGTCCTGAAAATAAGGCAGAAGAAGGAAAAATGCAATAAAGGGATGGAGGAAGAAGCAGCTCTTTGGGAGTTGAGTGGCATGGTATCCAAACAGTTCACTTTTAAATCACGAGTCTCAATTCACTCATCGGCTAAAACACTCCCAATTTATACCTTTATCAGAAACTGACATGCCTAAAATATCCACATATCCCAGATGTTTGTTACTCCACCCTGCAAAAGAGAAAGAGCATTGTTAACATCAGCACTGATTGGGAAGTCAGCAGACCCATGAGAAAATGAAAAGTCTCTTCATACAAAGGGGCTTCCCAAAAGCTGAAATTAGAAATCTCTCTTTGAATGCAAGAGAGTATTGCAATGATATAGGAAAGATTAGACAAACATACTCTGGGTAAGAAATGTGATCCTAAAGTAAAAGAGGGTCATGCAGTTACACTAAGCAGAATAATGGAGTTTGTTGCTTCCTTTGTTATATATAGGCAAGAATAGAAGATTCCACGTGGAGAAAATGGTATAGCACAAAATAATTTGTCTATAAAAGCAATCATCTAAATATGTGCATTATATCAAAATTCATATCTGGAAAGGCATATGTATCCCCCCACTTCACTCCTATGGGGGGGGGGAAGAAGTATTTTAGATTTTTTAAATGACAAGCACTCTTATTTTGGCAGCAGCTGGAATTAGGGTGAAGAGGCTATACTCTTAGAAACAGGAAAAAAACCCTCTATGGTTATAACATAACCCTTTTTATTACAACATAAATGTTTAGTTATTGCGGTTTTCAATTTTGTTATTTCACTACTCCGTTCTGCACACTGTATATGATGAACCTTGTGCCATTTGTACCCTGTATTTTGTACTTTTTGGAAATAGCTGAAGCCTATAACTAATACAAATAATAATGTATCATATTGTTATATGAAAAGCAATTCCAGATATGCATGTTTCCATTCAGCAGGACACTTTCTGATTTTTAGAGCATGTGGATAACCAGCAAAAACCAGTGCATAAATAAATTCAACTAAGAGCAACCCCTTCACCCACCTTCTTGAATATTTACTGTAACCACCTTCCCTAGACACTGAATAATGTCCTGTTCTGGCCTGGCTGTAAGCCTGAGGAATGCTGACAAAAGCCTGGAGGAATCTGACCTTCAGTGGGAATCATCTAGCACCTGGGAGCAGTTCACATTTCTGCAGTATTTGGGAAAGCTTCAGCAGGTGTGGAATTAATAAAATTAAGAGGCAGGCATGAATGTAAAGGATTGAAGAGATCATAACTATTTTGGTTCAACATGCATCCTTTAAGAGCAATGTGGAGGGGATAATTCTAATTTCTTCAAGATGCAGCACCCCACACTCATGGACAGTCATTCAAATTATCACCCCAAAGCACACCTCATCTTAACTAGGAACTGCATTATTTGCTGGTAAGCAAGTATACTGTAGTTTGAGTATTGGCTGCTAATTACCATCCAGGATAGACCCAAATGTTCAGTCTCTGTCCCTCAGCCCAGTCCCCCACCACTCAAGATGTTTTTAATAGCTTATCAGTTGACCCCCTGGTCTGATAGTGCTGCTGCTTAATGTCAGATCAGTCTGGAACAAAACCATGCTGATCCAGTGTTTGATTGTGAATGAAAGAGTTGACCTGACATGTATTACTGAATGGAACTGACCTAAATCACACATGGCTGTCCAAGTACTCAGTACAGCACCAGGCCAGACTGTGGGGTGGGTGGCCAAAAGGGTTGTTGCCTTTGTCCAAGTCCCACCTCCTTTACCAGAAAAGCTATTGATCTTGGGCTTAGAAGGTTGCATTTGATTTTAGGCCAAAGAGATGGATTGGGGGTGCTGCTGGAGTATGGCCCACCCTGGTAGCCAGATTAAGCCTAGAGCAGAAGAGGCACAAGTCTACAGGTCTACAGCCTAAGGACTTCAAGAAAATCTAGTTACCTAAATAATAGTTTAGACAACAGAAGATTGGAATAGAAAAAACAACAGTTTGCATCGTGAACAAAGAAAAGCAAATATTCCAAAAGTATTTGTATAACAATATAGGTAAAGGTAAAGGGACCCCTGACCATTAGGTCCAGTTGTGGCCGACTCTGGGGTTGCGGCGCTCATCTCACTTTATTGGGCGAGGGAGCCAGCATACAGCTTCCGGGTCATGTGGCCAGCATGACTAAGCCGCTTCTGGTGAACCAGAGCAGCACATGGAAACACCGTTTACCTTCCCAATAGAGCGGTACCTATTTATCTACTTGCACTTTGATGTACTTTCGAACTGCTAGGTTGGCAAGAGCAGGGACCGAGCAACGGGAGCTCACCTCGTTGCAGGGATTCGAACCACTGACCTTCTGATCGGCAAGTCCTAGCTTCTGTGGTTTAATCCACAGCACCACCCACGTCCCGTATAACAATATACCAAAATGTTTATTGCCTGATAATTCAAAATTGTCTGAAAAGACTAACCTTTTTTCACTGATGTGGCAGAAAGAAATGTTTCTGTTCAAAATTGCTACAACCTAATGTCAATACAATACAATGAATGCAGGCATGTTTTTGTTCCTCGGTTAAAGAAGTAATAAAACAATGTTTTTCAATTTCTTATAATGAATCAAGGATGCCATACATAAGAGCTCTTGATGGTGAGAAAACAGCACAGGTCAATGAGAAGTGTGTGCTTTGGTGGAAGTTCATGAAGCACATTCATTTACATAATATATCAGATCAAAAGAGTGAGTAAAGTAAAGAAAAACCCTCATTCTATTACTCCATATTCTACATAAGGAATATTAATATGGAGACTGCCATACATAGGTTTACTGCTTTTCAATACACAAGTTTCATTTTAAGAATTATGGCTAAGATCTAGCCTCCTTGAGTGTCCAGAATAAACTCATAAATATATATATGCTTCCAGACATCACAAACTCCTGTAACATGCTTTCCATAAGTTCATTACACTTTGAATAAGAAGTCATTTCTTTTGTTGAAGCTATTACCAGTGATTTCCCTTTAGGTGAACCAATCACCACTGAATTTCTTTGGATGGACCTGAAGCTAGTTTTTAGAGAGAGAAAACTATTTTTTCCTCTACTAATTATCTCCACACCATGTTTGTAACCCTCTGTGTCTCAATACTATTTCCATCTATCATGGGACAGTGCTCTCAGCATGGCAGAAGCTTGTTTCTCTTATTTAGAAATATATATGTACTGCAATGTATTGTTAGTTAAGAAAATAAGAAGAACATGCTGGATCAGGCCCAGTAGCTCATCTAGCCCAGCATCCTGCTCTCACAGTGGCCAACTAGATGCCCATGAGAAGCCTACAATTAGGATCTGAGCACAACTCTCCCCTTCTGTGGTTTCCAGCAGCTGGCATTCCAAAGTGTGCTCTCTCTAGAGTTAACAAAACTCCAGAGGTGTAGCATGCATCCAGGTTCTGTTTCCTTGGAATGAGGTCAGTTTGGGCTTGTGGAATTTGTGGTATATGGTTTTATTAACAAATGTATACATGTGGTTAAAGGTACAGACAAAATTTAACACCAAGGGATGTTCCAAAGTCCTTTGCTTCTCTTCATATTTCCAAGGGAATACAACCAGCCCCTTCCTCCCCCCTCCAAAAAAAATCTGTTAGCTTCCAGAGTCTCTAATGGAACCTGTCCTTCACTCTCTGTAAATCCCAAAACTGCTGATATATTGTTCTCTTTTTACATACACATTGACTATGTCACCTCCAGCTGGGGGTAGAGGAGAAACTGCCTGTCAACTGCCATAGTGTCTTGTCAACTTCCTGAAGAGTCTCCAGCTGTTTCTGTAACAGCATATTGCCTTGGCTTACATAACAAAGTAGATACTTAATGGGCCTGGCCAGGGCTACTTAACAAAAGAAAGGTTTGATTGTTTAACAGTCCTTGTCTTTTCCAGATCCCAGTCTTACAACTACAGAATCACATGGTTGGAGGGGGTTGTGAGAGTCAATCGATTCCAGCCACAGTCTTGTAACAATATTCTCTGTCTCTCCTGTTTCCCAGTATATTTATAAAATATTGAGAATATTTATGAAATTGAATAAGTAACAGGTATACATAATGTTTTACATGTAACATCTTATGTGGATTGATAATATATACACATTTCAACTGCACAGTAAAACACCCATGTTTCAGTACATTTTTTAACTATTCCAATTCTACACTGTCCAGTTTTGTTTTGTTTTTTAAATCCCCCAACTACCATCACTCTCTTTGACAGCAACCTCTCCTAAAGGATCTTTCATTTTTCCTATTAAACCTCTAATAATTTGAGAGTTACCAGTTTTTCTAGTAGTATTATATACAGAGCACATAGACAATACAGCTGTTCCTCAAATCCACAGACATATGACTG
This sequence comes from Podarcis pityusensis, assembly GCF_964106645.2. NCBI lineage: Eukaryota > Metazoa > Chordata > Lepidosauria > Squamata > Lacertidae > Podarcis > Podarcis pityusensis. The sequence goes on from NC_138027.1 coordinate 43,090,754, forward strand.
CAGTTTAAAGAAAAAACCTTGTATTCAAAAATCATATTTGAATTTGAATACATGAGAGAGACAGTTTTATAAAGTTTTATACATCTTTAGTATAGCCTTCTAAGGTTAGAAGTCCAAAACACCATGCTTAAAGGTCTAGAAGCCACTCCTTCCACATGCCGTTACATAAAATTGAAGTCATAGGAATTTACCCCATAACTCCGTTTACAGAATGCTAACCAAAATGTTCACATAAATCTATACACTGCCCTGTTCTGCCCTGTAGTTGGGAGGGAGCGGGGAAGGCTTGGAGGAAGGGATGGATTAAGCCCCTTCTGGCATAGGCCAGTCCACATACCATAAGACCTTGGAAGCAGAAAGAGGCAGCACCATTGAAAAGCCTATCAAGAAAACCACACTGTCTGCAAAATTCTATTAACATAGAAGTCAGTATTATCAAATGACCAGACCTTAGGAATTGTTTCAGATATAGCTCACATTTTTCACAATAGGCATCAAAAGAAGACAAATCAAATCTTATTGCTGATAAAGCTGAGGCAAGACCACTGATTTTAATTATTCCAGTGTGCTATTTGTAAATTTAATCACAGATGAAGTTTGGTAAATGTTATATTATATAACTACAAGGAAGAAATCTATTTATAAACATCGCTTTAATGTTATATCATAGTCAATACACATTGCAAATAAACCTATGAACCTAGCTAGACAGATATATCATGTTTTATTAGGCATTTTTGTTGTTTGTAAATTCCCAAAAATTTGCAAACACCAAAGCCAATACTTTCTTCTTTTCTATACAACGTCATTACAAATTAGGTCATTACAAAAAGATGGATTAATTCCATGCTGCTAACAAGCATATAAGGAATGAATCCCTCAAATACTAATGCAACTATTGTTCTTTTAAGTTAAAATTATTTTTAAGAGCATTGTGTCCTTGTTTTTGTTTTGCAGTCTAAAATGTAGACAGTGATATAAGAGGAGCTCCAAGCATGTAATGTTTGCTTTTGGGAAATTTAAGCTGCTGAAAGTCTCTAGCACTGTCTGCCTGGATGCATCCTCATGCTCAACATTTATATTTCTAAATAAGCAGTATTACAGAAATGCCATAAGCCTCTAGTGTTTTCAGCTCACATATAAACTAACCCGTGAAGGGTTGTCCATGAAATTTCCTACTGCTCTAGGAAATATGAAACAAAATTCATATCCTGCCTTTTCATAGAAAACTGCAAGATGGATAACAGAAAAAGTATAAAAGAGAATTGGTCTCAGCAGGTCTTAGCAGAGACTAAATTTTTATTTGTCTCCCTCTATCAAATGGATGGTAGGCTGGTCATTGAAGGACACTGGGCTAGGAAAAAAAAGGCCAGCAGACTAAGTTAATATGCCAAGTCTAAAAAGAGAAGAAGAAGGAGTTGCTAACAGTCTTTAAGTTTGTTTTCCAAATATGCCAAGGGGAGATAAAGATGAAAGTTGCTGAGAAGAAGAATGGCAGGAATGAAGGAATGAAAGTGAAGGTGATGGCAAAGAGGGATCGTTTTAAGTCTGTCACCCAATTACAACAATAAAAATGCATAAGGTACAAAACATTAAAAAGACACTTAAAAGGCAAGAGCGGCAGAGATCATAGATATAAAATGACCTTCACAAATAATATTTAGCAGGTAAGCCTTATAGAATAAAAAATGTCTGTAACAGATGGTAAAAGACAACCAGAATGGGAGACATTTAGTCATCATGCAGCAAGGTATTTCACAGCATTGATGCAGTCCTTGGAAACGCCCAGCTCTATCAAATGACTCCCACCATTGGAGAGCAATAGAGAAGTGCTCCTCAATGTGATCTTAGGAATTGGATGGGATAGCATGGGAAGAAGTGATTTAAGACTTTTACAGTAATCACTAACACTTTGAATTGTGCCTAGAGAGAATCTTAAGAGCATCTAAGGTTTCCAAAAAAAGGAAGATAATCTACAATTAGACTAATATGTGACATCTTGATTAAAAATCGTCTAGGCGAACAGATCTATGACAGAGGAATAAATATTTACTACCTATTTTTGTACCTTTGATTTTCAGCATATTCATCACACACACCAATGTTTACGTTTATTGAGTGAAACCTGTCATGTCTACTTCTACTCTTTGTTATGTTCATTGTTTTGTTATCGTTAGTGTGGAGATTGAATGGCAGGTGACATTTTATAAATGTAACTAAAGTAAGACATTAATCAAATTAAAGTATCACAAGTCATTTGCATTTTAAGTATAACTGAATATGTAACTACGAAAAGAAACTTCAAATTAGAGGGCATCATAAGCTGCATTACCAACTTACTCTAATGAATAAATTGCATAGATAGTTTTTGAATTCTAATATTCAAGATAAGTATGTTATTCAAAAATACTGTAAAATTTCCAAAATAATTATTCTATGTTAGCTGAAAATGAGACAAAGCAACAGAAACCTGTGTTGGGTCTGTCTTTAAATTGTGACAAAGCGCAGCTGTATGGCATGGGGAGTCCATCCAGATCACAACTATATCATGCCTTCCTGCCCCAATGCCTTTCACATCCCAAGACAATCCCTCAAGAAGATGTTATTCTACCACAGAGAAAGCTTGCATCTACAAAGACTGTACTCATAAGTCTTTCCTAATAGGCAAATAGTATTGAAAGGAAGTTTTCATTTAGAAAATAATAGGGAGCGTTTTTTGTTGTCCTATTGGGTTCCACTCTCCTGCTGTTGGTTTGGTCCATGAGCCACTCTTCATTGCTTGTGGCTAACTCCTGCCGGCTGATTTTGGGGCTCTAGATTATTTGTTTTGGTTTTTTAAGTGATATATTCCACAAGGCTGAAGCCTGATGTAGGCTGTAGTTCACAAAGCTTATGCCACAATGGTTTTAGTATTTCAGGTGCTATAAGAGCCTTTGTTCAATGTGTCAAACTTGTTTTGATCTCAAATTGGTTATAAATAACAAATGAGCTTTTTTCTTCCAGCTATTGTGAACTTCTTAAAGAGCTATGCTAATTTATAGTAAGTGACACTGATTTCCCTATTGTGCCTTAAATTTGTACATCATTTTTGGAAAAGATCTAGCATAAATATAATCTTATTGAATATTCTTGTGGTTAGTACACACACTAGGCAATTTAAATTTTGATTATTTCTTAAAAATGGAGTACTTCAGTCTTGCAAAGGTAACAATGTACCATAATTAAATATGTTCATTAACTAGCCAATTCAATTACAAACACATTTAAATTAAAAAAGGATTATTGATGTTTCATTCAGGACACCAGGGGCAATATGTATGCTGATGGGTTTGAGTGTGTCTAAAAGAGTAAATTCATATTAATTTTTAATAAAAGTTGGATCCAGGCTTAGTCATGCTTGGAGTTATATTGTTATGACTTGTAGGTGCCAGGGTTTGGGGTTGCCAGATTCCCTATAATTCCTGATAGCTGTTAGAATTTAATCAAGTCCCCTGGATCCAGCAGCAAATCAATTGCTGGATTAATCTGGCCAGCCTAATAATGGTAGCTAAGTATGAGTCATTAACTTAACAAAGGCAAGATGATCAGCCATAAGAAAATGGGAGCTCTATGCCAGACACAAATGGGTGGAACCAGACCCTGAATTCTGAGTTGGTGGGAAGAGACCAGAGTTTTGAGTTTTTGGGATTTCAATTAGCATGTTTTAGTGAAAATGAGTTTTCAGTCTGTTAAATGCAGCAAGCTGGAGTAGAGGAACAGAGGTCCATGGCTGATTTCTGCTGCCTTCCAAGACTGTGGCCATGGGAGAAGCAATTGGTGTGTAATGCTGAGAGATCATCCGTCATAGTCTTGGGTTGCATTTACGTGTAAATAAACCAATATTATAAAGACCCTATAGTCCCCACTGTGCCTCATTTACAAAGGAAATAAGAACACTAGGTAAGCACCTGAACCCCTGGAATCTTGTACCACTCCAAGATTGGGGTGTCCTGTAACAATACTTATTAAAATGTATGAGATTTAAGTTAGCATGCTCAATGACTATGGGATGTTCTCTCTCTCTCTCTCTCTCTCTCGTGTGTGTGTGTGTGTGTGAATGTGTGATGTCCTGGAAAAAGTAACGCATAGCTGTCTGGAGTCCTGGCAACGTGATATATTTTTTCCAACCCACAAAAGATGAAGACTGTCTTTGCAGGAGAAATGCTACACCCATCTTTCTGAAATCTGACAGACTTCAGTCCCTCAGGAGAGACCATACCTGTACTTTGCATCGAGTTCTGGCAGGAAATAAATGAAGTTAGAAACTTTCTTCTTCTTCTTCTAATTTTTTTTTTAATTTGGTGGAAAAAGTTGGGGCCAGCTACAGCCCTCCATGCCTTTGTATCTGGCCTCCCGGACTTTCTGCAGGCCACACCCCATTCTTAGCTGAATCCTTCACCAACCATACTTTGTGCCCTGCTTGAAAGTTCTTGCTTGACTGAGATGTGTCTGATAATGTGTTTGTTTCCCCAAAGGAGGATAGACAAGTGTATGTCGGACTAGGCTGATATACTAAGGCAAACTTTGAATTCCCCCCTTTGTTCACTTTTGCATCTGGCCACACAAACCATTGATATATGGTGAAAGCTGCCCAGTTGGGAATGCAGCCCTCAGTATATTAAAGGTTCCCCACCCTTGATTAGTGACCACTGGTGGAGGAAGAGGAGTGTGGGGGAGCGCACCACCCCAGCAGCGTGATCCCAGTGGGGTAATATCACGGCTGCCCCCCTGCCCACACCGGGTGCAGCGCCCCTGCAGGCAGTGCACCACACCCCAGGACATGCACCACGCCCCTGCAGGTGCTGCACCACACCCCCAGGACCCACGCCACACCCTTACGGGCAGCGCACCATGCCCCCAGGACGCACACCAGCCCTGCTCCTGCCTGCTCTCCACCCCTGGTGCTGGAGCATGAAGCTTCGCCACTGTTTGTGATTCCTTGCCTACAAAATATCTGGATGGATTTGACTGAAATCTGATTTTGAGGGGCTCATTTCCTTGCAAATATAATCCACTTACTATGAAAAGGAATAAAGGTTATAACCATTTCTAGATTTCCATTATAGCCAATGGTGGTGAAACAGCTTTGGATTTAGCAGACAGCAGTGAAATTCATTGGGGGGGGGCAGGATGCCATTCACCTGATCTCCAATTAGTCACATCATCAATGCTTCAGTTGGGATTCCTGCATTGCAGGAGGTTGGACTAGATGACTCTTGGGGTCCCTTCCAGCTTCAACTCTATCATTCTATGATTCTATAACTAGGAAATTGAGGGAGGTGAGGCAAGGCTGAGGCAAGTTGGATGGAGCTAATCTGGTTCCCCTGGTGGTGTGTGTATACCACCTGGTAAGCAGCAAGGATGCAATTGGCCAGAGGTCAAGTAAGCGGTGGCACCCCATCACACAGTCCACTACAGTTAACAGATCACATGTCCACCTGAATAACAAATCAAATTAAAACGACACAGAACAGTTCTAAACAGACTGGGCTGCTTTCAAATGCTACCGATACAAAATGAATAATGTGCCCACTGAACAGCCATAGCAAGTACAACAGAGAAAGAAAAATCACACTCAAAAGGAAACTATTTTGATTCTGTAAACTTTTAGAGACCCTGCTGGGTTCCGGGGGGGGGGGGGGTCATATTCACTTTTGAAACATCTGACTGATAAAAATATTTCAACTCTAAAGAATTAGTGCTTTTATTTTCATCTGGATAATTTCATCTGGTGGAAATGATGGTGATGGGAGAAATCTGCAAGTGTTATAATATATGAATATGTGGCAAACAGAAAAAACTATTGTTCCTTATTTACAGAAGCTTTGATCTTCTAAATAGGAGTTTCATCAAAATTTATCTTTAAAACGTGTGATAAGCATAACTATAAAAATATGCAGTTTGCTATCCATGGTGCTGAAATTCCCTTCTGAATTCTTAAATATGATAGCATGATATTCTATACTTGCAAACCAGAAAAAAGCTTTTAAAAATGAAAACAAGTTGAACACATTCATCATTAACTAAATGAAAGAAAATTAGGTATTGTTCAATGACACTGGAAAAGAATACACTGTAATTACCAATTTGGAAAGATTGATTCTCTTTAGGTCATAGGAACTAAAAGAGAAAAAAAGAACTAAAGGTATACATTTCTCAACCAGAACATTCCTGATAGTTTCACCCACAATTTTTCACATGCAATGTCAATTCGGCATTAAATATCTACTTTAATTCTTTTCATAGCTCATAATTTTATTTTTGAAGTCTGGATTACCAGTTAGCCTCTCCAATGCTTGGGGAGGAAACAGTAATTTTCCAGAAAATTTTGTAGCTTTATGTATTCATTACAATACAAAGCTCCACAGCTATTCATCAAAAGTTAAATAGCTGCGTTCCTAACATCCATTCTTTCCATACAACAGTATTCTATTAAATAAGCTAGCTTTCCCACATCCCTCTACAGTCCTCTGTAATCTTCATAAATTTATTTCTGAGCAGTGAGGGCTCTCTGCAGCAGCATGGCATGTGGTGCAGGGTAAGGCTGCAGTATCATCCAATGTTGTGCAAAAATGACATCTTTTGATGCAAGCCATTATGTAGTTCAACGAGCTTTTTTCACTCTTAAGATGCATCAGTACGTCAAATCAAGGTATAAAAAAGAAACCAGTGAATGCAAATGACAAAGCAACTGTCTATTCTGGACAAAGATGCTTTTGAATTTAATTCCAAACCGGAATACTTTGAGCTTGTACGGGAATTTGACACCCAGAAGTCATAAAATAATTATGATAATCTGCATGGGTAGACTAGGCTACAGAAGAATCAAAGACTAACACAAAACAAGGATTTCACATAATTAAACTAAGCACATGTCCCTTTCTGTATCTGCTTTAGCACTATAGATTCAGCTACAGAGTGATCTGTCATATGGATGCAACCAAAATGCTATCAAGCAACATAGAGAATGTCCAACGCTGAAATATTCTGAATATGGCAAAAGAAGAAGAAGAAGAAGAAGAAGAAGAAGAAGAGGAGGAGTTTGGATTTGATATCCCGCCTTTCAATCCCTTTAAGGAGTCTCAAAGCGGCTAACATTCTCCTTTTCCTTCCTCACATTCTCTGTGAGGTCAGTGGGGCTGAGAGACTTCAAAGAAGTGTGACTAGCCCAAGGTCACCCAACAGCTGCATGTGGAGGAGCGGAGACGCGAACCCGGTTCCCCAGACTACCGCTCTTAACCACTACACCACACTGTGTAATGTTTATTTATTTATTTAACCATAAAATTCATGCGTAAACAGAAATTTCTTGAAATGTATAGTGAAAGTCAATAAGGAGGGAGTCAGATGTACCTGACCAGGGAAGGCATTCCACAGACTGGGAACTGTCACTAAAAAGGCCCTGTCAGAGGGGGAGGGTTCAACATTCATCCAATTTCACAGAAATTCACAATTTTAACACACAAGCAACCATTTTTATTAAATGGTAATAACTATTCTCTTCCCACTACTTTGGCAGTTTTATTTATTGCTGATTATATTGTTCAGCCTGTCAGCTTAGGGTCAACTCAAACATATATGTTTATAATTGAATGATAACAACAGCAAACAATAAATGGAATGTGTGAAGCAGCCATCCCAAATTAAGTGCCACATAGAAAGCTTTCACATCATTTTATCTACAGAATGTTTTAATGGAAGCAATTCACATGTTCTACACAATCAATCAGGTGTTGGGTAATCAAATGAGACTGTGACTGACATGTTTTCATGTGTGTATTAACCCTAAACTTCAGATTACACCTATTGAATAAGTAGAAATGCAGAAAGTACAGAATGTTATAATACTGCTATAACTCACTTTAGCAGTCTTATTTTTATGCAGCCAACATAATCTCCCAAACAGGTGGCAAAATATAATCATCAACATCAGAAACAACATCAAATTGATTTCTTAAAACAGGAAAAAGCATCAGTTTATAAATTAAGTGATTCAATAATTATTCCAACTGTCATCTTTATAAACATGACAAACACTGCTTTGATGACAAAATGCATAACCTGACCCCAGTTAACCAAATAAATGAGGATGACTTTTATCAGTCACTGCAATAAATGCTGAGAAAAACACAAATTCAAAAGAAAAAGAAAACTAGAGAAAATCTGGTTCAGACAATGACGTAATTTTTTTTAAAAAAAAATTCTGCACAGACTAGAGTGTTCAGAGTCACATTATTGTTTTCTTATTATACTACGTATTTCCATTACAATTCAGTTAAAATGATGCTTGTGTATAAGAAAATAAATTTTATAGTTTGACATTTCCAGAATGATTTAAGAACAATGGTTTGAAATTCACATTTGAAACTGGTTTACAGACACATGATATTGTCATTCCATGATTCACTCTAAGAATCTTACCATCAATAGATCCCCCCCCCAAAAAAAAAAATACATTTCCAGTTTGTGTTTTCAGTATCTGGTATGCATCAGCAGAGCACATCCTTCCAAATTCTGGTACCCATCTGCACTGTTGAGTCTTTGTACCATGTCCTCTGAACTTATTTTGAATGGCTGCATGGCACTCTAATTTTCTATTAATTCTACATTAGTTTCTTTTGCTTGGTATTTTGCTAATTGTACTAACTGGCAACAGCTCATGACACATCTTTGCAAAGAAATTGATTACTACTAACTTCATGCCACTGGATTCAACAATATTTTGAGTCATTTCCCTCATTGTTTTGGTAGTACTAATGCTCAACAACCTGTGTAATTCAGTTTTTCTATCTAGTATTTACATTTCTGTCATGCACAAACAATAACATTAAAAAGACAATATACCTGAAATCGGTTTACCTTGTTTGAGTCTGATTATATAGAAGAATCTTTTATTAGCTTACCTAAAAAGAAACAGAGAAAGGAGTTTTGTTAAATTCAGTAGGTTACATGGCACTTTTAAAAGAAAAGAAAAATGGTCTGGATGCAGCAGTTTTTTTAAAAAGCTAGAAATAATTAATCCAAGCACTAAAGGGTTTTGCCTATTCTCTGTTATTTGCTGCTGATACCCATTCCTCAACCCATGGTAGTCAGTGGGGAAGGCATCAGAACTCCAGTAGATATTCCTTGGTCCAAGAAAGATCTCAGAAGTATGTCATCTCTAAACATGAAATCTGTCATTTCTACTATTTGTAGCTACTGACAGAGCTATCCTCCATGTGGTGGTTTCCCTTTTTAAAAATGCCGGGAAATCATGGGGTTGAATTAAGCATTCTGTTCTTTGAAAGGAACTCAGTTTACAAAACAGAATGTTTGAATTCAACCGCATTCCATTCCGCCAGTCATTTAATTGCATATGTCAGTTTTCCGTTGTACACATTGTCCTTGTATACTCTTTTCTTACTCATATATGACTTTGTATTTTGTCACAATCATCAACCACTTGACACAAATGTTAGTGAAGAATAAGCACACATGGCATGTAGAAATTAGTTTCAGGAACTGGGTGTAAAGGGATCCGACCCAGAACACACACTGGAGCTGGGAGAGGAATGCGGGCGAGAACACTGAGTGGGGTGAGGATGCTGAGAGCATCCCAGCAGCAGATTAAAGGGCAGAAACAGAGAGAATTCTTTCTCTGTCCAAGCAGCAGGAGGAAGGAAACACCAGCAAAGGAACACAGAGGAAACAAGGGAAAAGTGAGAGTGAAGAAAGAGATTTGAGGGAAGATGAAGGAGAAGGTAGAGGGCAATAGGGCAGACTATGGAACCAGGGCTGCTCCAAAAATAACACTGGGGGTGGGGGTGGGAAGGGACCTTGGGAGGGTCATAATCCAAGTGGTAAATCAGTGCGAGATAAAGGGTAGGACAGATAGATGCAGACACTGTGTGGAGAGAAAGGAAAGTGAGAGATTGAAATGACCAGAAACACTAAATTAAACAAACAAAAGGAGTGGTGTACACTGATGAAAAGGGGTAACAAGACTCTTGGAGTAAGGAGTTCTGAGGATTTCTGGGACATTAGAAGGTAGGAGCTGACACAGGGGGTTAACTGGGATGGATAAGCATGATTGAGAAGTTCTGTTACTGTTGCAGCAACATCAAGTGAAATAAATACTGACATTGTTTATTTGTTGTCAGATTTATACCCCACTTTCTTCCAAGGAACTCCATGATGTGTACATGGCTCTCCTTCTACTCCTGTTCTATTTTTTTTAAAAAAATAATATTTATTGATAATTTCAGGATTACAAGAAAAATAAAAAAATAAAAAACAACTACACTACAATACAAAAAAAGAGGGGGGGAAATAAAAAAGAGAAAAGCACAACATATACGACAATACAACAAAAGAAAGTAAACAAGAAAAAGAAGAAGAAGAAAAACCACAAATCCCAAATTGCATATCCATAATTTCCATTTGCTTGTTTCACTGACCTCCTCACACCTCCCTTTTTGTATTCTAGTTTAATAATTATTTCAGCAAATTTTTTCCATCTTTCTCAATTTTTGTTTTAAAATTTATCTTAACAATTTAACCTAATAATTAACTCAACAAATCCTTTCCATCTTTCCCCATATTCTGTTATTCAAATTATCTTAATTTATTTAACCTTATCTTACCCCTAAGTACCTTAAGACTTAAATCATAGTTTTCAAATATACATAACTCCTGATAACATTTCTGCTAGAGTCGTATAGTTTCATTCCCACATTTCCCCTAATATTCATTAAGCTGATTCTAAAATAAAAAATTTCCATTATAAATTCTCTTTCAATCATCATCCAGCGTCCCTTCTTCCTGGTCTCGGGTCGTGTCAGTCCTTACTGTCCATTCCATCTAGTCCATCAACCTGGAAGCCTTATGTCTGAGGCCCTTAAATCTCTTCCATGTCCCTTCTGCAATTCTTCTTCATCTTGTTTGTGCTTGCCCTTTTCCTTGTCTTTTGTTGGTCTCTGTCTTAGTTTCTTTCCTTTCTCATTGAGGAGTAGGTCTCTGGGGGGTTCCAACCCAAAATTGTCTCCATCACCCTTCATCCAGCTCGCCCATTCCCCACAGTCCCACTCCCCACAGTCCTCGATATAATCCAAAATGTATTTAGAATCAAATTTCAAGATCTCTCCAAAGCTAGGAATCTCCTCATCTCCAGACTCCCCTTGGCCCACTCCAACTTCAATCTTCAATAACAGCGGCTTATGCTTCTGTAGGGCCTCGGGTCTCTCCATTTGTACTATTTGAGGTGCATCCGCATCCACCTCCATTGTCATCTGCACTTGCCCAGTCAGTACAGATTCATAGCTTGGTTCCTGAATGATTTCTGTATCAATGTTCCCTGTTTGTCCACAGTTATTAACCACAACAGTCAAATCCATCTTCTCATGCATCTGTTCCAGCAAAGCATTTGTCTTGCATAGAGTAAGCACCCAGTCTTCCTCCCAGCTCATCTTTGTTCAAGGTCAGAAAAGACTATTCCCACGGTCTTAATCTCACAGATGTTGGGTCTCAAATATCCTACAGCAACAATTTAGCAAGCTCCCTCTAGAGGAGACAAACTATTTGTATCCATTTTTTTTTTTGAAGACAAAGGAAAGTTACTTTCATTTTTCAGATATTTCAGATGTTTTTCAGATATTTTGTTTCTTTAAAATGCAAAAGGCAACATTAGTATCAACTTGTTTCTCTTCATTAGCTATCTGTCAAAGTATTACGTTCACAGTCAATGAACCTCTCCAACAGTTTCTGTCTCTGACACCCCGTTCCCAGGTTAGAGACGGTGGAAACTTATCCTTCTTCACTTCACTTTTGCTTTAGTCTATATACAAAAAAGCGGAAGGCGGACTTCCTGTTTGCACCTTCCCGCTTCGATACCAAATTGAACAATTTCTTGATCCAATTTTCCTTTTCTACTCACGGGTACTTGTTTTAAGTCCAATTGTCCACAGGAAAAAGTCAGCGCTCTCTGGCAATGGCTGTGCGGCTTCACTCCATGAAAGTAGCAGTCAGTTCGTAGCACCGCGCTTCTCACCCCACTTCGCTCCGGAGCCCCTAGATGGGATTCCCCGCGAGTAGGGGGGCGCTTCTGGTGCCCTGCCGAACCCCACGTTCCCAGGCTTCCTCCACCTGGGATTTCTAGCGGGTCCCCACCTTCGCCGCAGTGGGAAGACCCAGTTTCCACGGAGCCCGTTCCTCCGGTCGGAGGAACTCCGCCATTCACCAATGGCGCTGACCCGGAAGTGCCCTTCTACTCCTGTTCTAATCACAACAACCCTTTGAGGTAGACTAGGCTGAGAGGCACTACCTTGCCCAAAAGTAACCCAGAGAGCTTCATGGATGAGTGAGGATTTGGACCCTGGCTCCCTCCTTATCTAGTTCAATGGATCATTAGTATAACCCTGTACAAGACTTCTTTAGTTTTAATGGACTATAATTTCATTTCAAAACCATAAAATTCATCCTTCACCACCACCAAGTATATAATAAAGTTATAGCTTGTGAGCTGCTATATGGTGGAAGATCCACGTGTATTCCAAAACAAAACTAAGCAGTGATGCTACTGCCAGCTCTTTCAAAACTCCATATTAGGCTCCATTTCCTAACATTTAACACATTTTGAGAATAGCCAGGTCAAAATATTGTTGTTTTTTTAAGCTACAAGATAAATGAAAGTGTTGCCACTACGGTTTACCAGTTTTATAGAAAGCACCAACATACAACTGGATTAATTAGAGACCTTTCCAATATGTAGTGTAGACAAAATTGCATGTATTAATTATTACTGAAGAACACACACACAGACACACACTCCTTCACATAAGAAACAAGGTCAACTAACAGTATGCTTAGATAAATTAAGAATATGTCTTCATGTGTTTGGCTGATTTGTCTGCATCCTTTTTCCTCTGCCAGGAGATTTTCTAAAGGAGTATCAAGTACAAAGAAAGCTACAAAGTACTACTTATGCATAATAGAAATTCAATGCATGCTCCTTGTTTTATTTCAAAGCCGATTACTGAAGAGCTCACACTATGCTGAATTGTCTCTTCTGTAAATGGAAGCACTGCATCACATGCTTTTCCTGTATTACTCATTCAGTCATTCATGGTTGGTCAACTTACAAAATCATACAAATCATTCAGTATCAATATTCAACATCACATTAATTAAAATAAATATCCTTAAATATTATTGCTAGGATCTCTCTCTCTCTCTCTCTCTCTCTCACACACACACACACACACATACATACAGAGGGAGGGAGAGAGAGAGAGAGAGAGAGAGAGAGAGAGAGAGTGCCAGCAGATTTGGAGTATTACTGTTTTTTGAGTTGCAGTAATGATGATTCCACCTATTCCAATATTCAGTTTTTCTATAAGCAAACTCTGTACCATTCTGTTTGAGAGAGGTCTGCAGGGGTTTGTTTTGTATTTCCATGTTATTCATTACTAGCATCCTGATATGTATAATGAAATCCTAGAAGTGTTCTGTGGTGTACTTTACATCATTTAAAATAAAAAGAAAAAGAAAGAAAGAAAAGTATAGGAAAAGTATAGGATAGATACAATAAGGCTGCAATTTGCTTACTTCAGATAAATCTAATTGAGTACAGTTGGACTTACTTTGCAGTGGTAGCTTCTCAAAAAAGCACTTGAGAGACAAGTAAGTCTGTGACAGCAGCAAAGACCTATTCTCCCAACTCATTTAAGACTCAGTGCCAAGTTATCCAACCATCTTCTTGGTAGAAAGGATGGCTGTCAATTCAAGGCTACAACAGGAGGTCTCAGACTCACAATTAGTGCTTGGCCTTTGCTTCTCATCAGATTCAAGTGGCTCTCTGTAACTTCTTTGTAGCACAGACAGGATCAATATAATTTCTATATGCATCAATCTTGCATGTTTTATTAAGATAAAAAATAATGCAATGTAATAATAAATAGTAGATCTGTAGAGTTTGAAGGGATCCCAAGGGACCTCTAGTCCAACTGTCTGCAAATTCATGGGTCGCAGTTCATCCCTGGTCATCCAACCTCTGTTAAAAAAACCTCCAACAAAAGAGGTACCCTCCAAGGTAGTCCATTCCACTGCTGAACAACTCTTACCATCAGAAAGTTCTTCCTTATATTTAGTCAGAATCTGCTTTCCTGTAATTTAAATTCATTAGTTTCAATCCCACCCTTTGGAGCAGCAGAACATAAGCTTGCTCCATCTTCCATATGACAGCCCTTTAGATAGTTGAAGTTGGGTATCATATCACCTATCATCAATTAGTCTTCTCTTTTCCAGGCTAAACATACTCAACTCCTTCAACTGTTCTTCATAAGGCTTGGTTTCCAGACCCTTTATCATCATGGTCTCCCCCCCTCTACACATGTTCTAGTTTGTCAATATTCTTCTTAAATTGGTATTCTTCTTAAACTGGTTTCTAACTAACCATAAAGTTTTACATTAAAAACCTACTGACAGCTTTCAGAATTCTGCATCTCAGCTATTATAAGTATAGTAAATTATCACCCGATTCCCGCACCTTCTTGCCTGCTTGCTGTGTCTGAAGCCCTGGAACAAATGGAAGGAACTAGTGTTTCATGCAGCAGAAATGTCAAATTTGGTCACATCACTTGAACTGGTCAGACCTGTTTGCGTGACATGAATCTTCTTTCTGTGAGCATGACTTAGAGTCGACTTAGAAGTTTATAAATGAAACAACCACTAAATTAAGCAGAACAAAGAAGCAACTGATAGCTGAAGTACTGGACCCAAATGTACTCATTAGCTTGTTCAGATTTGCTCGCACTTTTCTTTTAGGGCTATATACTTCTTTAGTTTTCTGAATTTAATAAGCAAATGAAGGAACTTTTTCAAGAAAAGAATAGGAAAGGAAATTTATTTACACTTCCATCCCTCCAGCATGCAATGCCACCTATTACATTCAGCTGACAAACTTCTATACACATTTGATATCTCTTTATCATCATAGGTAACTGATCAGATTAAATATCCAAGATGAAAGCATAAATACAATGCAATTTAAAGAAACTTTCTCCACAAGTGAAGATTGATTATAATATTTTCTTTAAACATGACCAACTGTTTAAGCTTGATGTTTTAACCATGTGATAAAACGGTCCACTGGACATCATTTATGCAGGCAGTACATTTTCATTGTTACTCCATTCCATTTGCACAGAAAGGCTAAACAGTGAAAGCCATCGATCAACCAATGTTCACCTGCTGTTCAGTGACCAGTCACTTGGAACAACCCCTACCAGCTTTTCGCCCAATTACCCAGCATAGCTTGAACCCTGGAGAATCCAAAATATATTGTTGCTGCCTGGCCCAACTGGAAAACAAGCATTTCATTTCTCATTTAGCAAGGTTAAAAATAATGCTTTTCATTATATTGTTTTTCTTCCTAAAATCAACCTTCAGAAAAAATTCACCCCTGTTGTCTTAGATTAAATTACTATTTCTGCAAATTTTCTGACCAAAGTTTCTGGCATGCTATTAATATAAATGGTCCTCTTTTCGACCTGCTTTCAAAAGCTTTGCCTATGCCTTATGGTGGGTGCCAGGCATGTAGAAGCCCAGTTATTGATACCTTATGACCTCTCTGGGCAAAATTCTATTCTTGATGACATTCACAAGGCTTCACTGTAATTTACCCATATAAATGTTTACAACTATCCTTTCTTGTAGTAGTTGCCATGAGGGCAAGGGAACAGTTACATTTCTATAATTTCTTCTAAAGAGTAATGACTGTTAACTGTACCATGTCTTTTTTGCATTATGTCACCAAGTAGGTTTCAACTGTTAAAAAAAATTGTGATGGAAAGACCATAAAAATCAAATTAAATGCTCACAAGCATTTTGCAGTACATGTACACAAGTGCTTTGCTTTTGACACAACAATTGGTTAGGTTCTAAATGCTATGTCTGTAGAAGTGTTGATCTATTACCCTGATTAGTAGTTAACTTTCATTTCTTTTCTAGCTTTGCCCCTGGATAAGCTCAAGTATTCCCAAGAAGAAGCCCTGATCAAGTACATTTGTCATGCGAACAACTATAATAAGGTAATTTATCATACTCTGTCAAGAGTTTTATTCCAGAAAGACTGCTGCATTTTTATCCTTACCAAAAATTTTGCTGTCACTCTTACTGAAAAATTTGGTAGACATTTTGGACATGTTTAATAGCCATTCCAAACTGATAGTGGCAGATAATTAAGTTATCTGCTATCAAAATATCTTTTGTTCTCTAAAATGCTTATGATGAAATGAACCCTCAGGCTGACTTAATGTGGCCTGTTCACAGAGTGTAATTGTTTGTACCTTTCACTTTTCTCCATCTAAGTCAATAACCAGTGTAGAAGCCTTTTTTCATTTTCCTTGTTGGTCTCCAATCAGTTGCATCAATGGAGACTTTTCATTTGTTAAAACAACTATCAGTAACTTCAGGTGGGAGCAGACTCTGGGTTACTGGATCATGACAATAATCACAGTGACATATACAAATCCTTAATTGACCCATATTTGAAAATTAGTGCATAGTAGCAATTTTCCCATAGTTTTCATCTGAGACTTTTTCAACATTGTTTGGGGATGAACAAGGATCGCTATCCCACATCTGTAGCATGAATTTAAGGGGGGGGAGTTTAACAAGTTAATTGACACTGTAATGCTCAATCTTCCTTGTACTGCAGTTTTTAAAGTCATATGAATTCTGGTGTTCATAATGTAGCTACTCTAGAGCAGGCTCTATATTGTCATTCCTTGCCTTTCCCAGTTTTTAATGTGATAACCCTTTTAACCATGTTATTTTAATGGCTAATTAGCTATAATAGATCAAAAGTCTGCCTTGCCCACGCCCTATCATTAAATGAAATGGAAAAAAAATACTATGCCTTTCAACCTTTCCTCTGAATGTGCTTCCTCTCTCTAGAACTCATGTTCTAATCCAACATAGCAAGTGCTCATATTATTCCTTAGATAGCAGTATAGGATTTGGAAGTGTATCCTGCTGAACAAGCCCAACCTCTATAATAGAGCTGGTGCCTCTTAGTAAAGAAGGGATTCACCATTACGGCACCACTAGAACACTGAATGCATGCATTCATACACACCCCGAAAACCAAGGAAGAACTTTATCTATCCTATGTTTGTGGTTTTGTGTGTGTTGTGTTAATGCATGCAAAAACATTTACAAATGAAGTTAAAACTTTTATAAGGAAAGCGCCTTAAATTTAGTTAGACTACAACTCCCATCATCCCTAGCTAACAGGACCGGTGGTCAGGGATGATGGGAATTGTAGTCCCAAAAACACATGGAAGGCCAAGTTTGGCCATGCCTGGATTAGCTTAAATGGTTTTGTGGGCTGCCTGCAGCTCACTTGCTGACCGTAGGCCATTCCTATTTTAGGTTGAACTAGTCCTACCCATCTCTCAATTTAAAAACAGATTTGAGTTTTATTAGTAGATCTTCCTTTCAAAGCAACAGAAGTAATCCAGTACACTTCAACATGTTCAGTCAGAGCCTTAGACATGACTTAAGGCACTATTTAGAATAATTTGCATCTTACGGTCAGCCCTATGTATGTCTATTCAGAAGTAAGTCCCATTGAGTTAAATGGGAATTACTACAAAATAAACATGTACAGGATTTCAGCCTCAGAGACGATTGTACGAATGGAAGTTCAGTATGATGGATTTTAAAATGGTCACAATATTTTATCAGCAAAACCACTGTATGCAGGGAACTATAAGAGGCTTCCCAGTGAGAAGCTAATCACTTGACCTCTTCACCAGAAACCAATAAATCAGGGTGCTAAACCAGCACAGCTCTGTCAAACTGCCTGTTCAGAATTTAAGTCAAAAGCACTTAGTTCTCAGTCTCCAGGTACAGTTTTCTGTACTAGGTTTGTAGAATTCTTACTGCTTTTTACACTATAATTCTCTTCAATTATGCCTGACATTTTGTCTATCACATAACTCAATAGAGAGAAATAACATGATCTCAGAGGAATAGAGAGAGAAAAAGATCTAATATAATAGGATACCAAAAATAATTACACCACATGGTCTTATGAACTTTAAACTCCAATCAGTAGCGTACTATTAAAACTCCTACAATTACTAGTTGGAATACAAAAATAGTTTAATTAGCCTATAAAAACTAACTAATGCAATCATAAATGTGAAGCTTTGATTTCAATACCTTATACTCATCGCAGAATTAATGTCTCTTGCAAATATAATCATTAGGCACTTAGATTTGTTATGAAAACGGAAACTGAGGGTTGCCTCTGATGCTTATCCATGATTAATCATTATATAACTTCTTTACGGGGAGTGAGGGAGAAAAAAAAAGTTTATCTAAAAGAAGCTTAGCAGCATGAAAATTGTATGTTAAATACTTCAAAAGTTACATAGCTTTTACACCAATCCCTTCAGTGCAACTGCTTTAAAATGCTAATGAGTGTATCCGTTTCTCTGTTATTGGAGAAAACTGTCTAAGATCTATAAATGGGGGATGGGGTGGGTGGAACTCTCCATTTTTTTGACAACTGCAAATTAGACCTGAGCTAAAATGCAACCCAACCTTTTTCTGATTTGGGTGCTGTGGAAGAGGACCTGCCTTTCTAAGATTGGATGAAGTCTTCAGCCATCTTCCTCGTGACTGAGTGCAGGTAGAAACCACTTGCCCTAGCTATATGAAGTTATTACAAAGCCAGTTCAGAATGTAGACTGGCATTCTCTTGGACGCCATGCAATGGGAACAAAGAAATTGGCTTTGAAACAAGGCAGTTCAAATATGAAGTAAAGGGAAAAGAAAGTAAGCATAGTCTTCATGAAAGCTGTCACACCCATGTCCTTCTGCCATACTTCATGTCCATCTGAAAGTAGCCAGTATTGTCCTACTATTTATTAATAATAATAACAAAACAAATAGTTATATTTATTTATAGCATTGCTTCTCACTTTCACACTTTTGAAGTGAAAAGTTGAATTTCAAGAAGTGGGGAAAAGATTAGTAATCAGTTTCTCATGTGTATGTGCTCATTCATGCACAAACACACACAACTACACACACACACATGACACACACACCCTTTTCGCAGCTCTAATTGATTATATACCAGCTTTAGGATTCTTTCTTTTTAACTGTGTGATTACAGCCAATCAAGGATTGAATATGATGCTATCATTTTGCTATTTAACTGATTACTTTTGGCCATTTTTTCTTACTTGACAACATTTGTGAGCGCTAATAAAGACCTCAAAATGCATCTCTCATGCAGTTCTAGTACATACGCAGCCTGGGATAAAGACACAGCTCATCACAACTAAGAGTTGGCTTATTTTTGTTACAAGGAAACCACCAGAATGGAGGAATGGTGACTTAGAGCAGGCTGCTGTGACTTTATGCTAATTGTACATAAATATATTTATTAAAAGAAACTTCAATGCCTGTTTTTGATGGATAACTCCTGAAGCCCTGAACTTATCCATGTAAATTTCTGTAGGAATCTTACTCAATAATACCTCCTAATTTTGTACAAAAATACGTAGTTCAAAAACCTAGGTGGCAAGACACTTAAAACTTTTTTAAGTGTTCCAACTTTAAATATGCCTAGCACACACATATGCCTAGCACCAGTGCTTTTCTTCTGGGGGTACGCAGGGGTATGCATACCCCTAAACATTTTGTGAATCTAAGTTTGGCTTCATTGAGGGGTAGTATTTCAATATGAGTAGGAAAATGACAGTACCCTAGACATTTTTTTTAGAAAAACACACACTGCCTAACACACACAGAGGGAGGGAGGGAGGAGGGAGAAATTGGCTGTGTCCATTTTCACAAATTCTATTATTTTGTTTAAAAAAATGCCTAAGTTTCCAATCTCTTCCAACATAGTTTGGACAATGGGCAATAGTCTTTAGAATTTTTGTTTAGAAAAAATTTGCTCTTAATGCTTACTTGCTACCTACAAACTTCTTCAGAGCTCTTGCAATATGCGTTTCAGTAGAATAGCACCAGAAAATTACTTTATTCCCCAGTGGGATCCAATTACCCTCTATATCATGAATTGGTTATTATACCACCACTCTCTTGCTGCTGAGCTTATTTTAATTAAAGGCTATAGGAGCATACATTTGGTACAATTATTTTTAAGGAAGAATTAAAAGTAATTCAGTGTGTAAACTAGAGTTAACAATGTAGACAACTACTGAAGCTGCAATCCTATACCCTGCTTCCTTAAAGTACACATTGAACTCTATGGGGCTTGATTTTTTTAGTAGAGATGTGTAGGATTGCTCTTCTACTTTATCACATTGTTTAAACTGCCTGTACCATTTGCTATATTTAGTCATTTATTCATTATTTTAAAAGTTTTCCAATTTGAAGGGTAATAAAGTAAGAAGCTCCATTACATAACACACATGCATTATATAGCAGTGGATGAAGTCACTTTTGATGACTAGAAAACTTATGGTACATGTTCATAGAAGTCATGTACAGAGACTCTCTATATATACTTTAACATATTCATCATGTCAGTAAGCACACCTTATAAACATATTGTTATCAAGTAAATGTGCATGAAATTGTGGCTAAAATATTTGGTTCTAAATGCTCACATCCTAATTGCTAAGGATATGAACAAGAGTTGATCTGGAATCCATGACTACTTATACCTTAAACGGGTAGAATATTTAATCTACTATAACTGGAAGGTGGGATAGTTGTTGTTTTCATAGGAAAAGTACCATGAGTGGAAATATGAAGCAGAATCAGGGACAACTAATATGAACCAGAATGAGATAATTGTGATTTCCATTACTTAATATTGTGATATAGTATATTTAGGTTGTAGGAAAAACAGAATAACTATCATTTACTACCATCTTATTACCACCTTAAGATGCATCACTTTCTCTGACTGACCCTCCTTTCCCCATTCAACTTCACTTTTTCATAAATCCTATCTTTATCCCAATTATAAACCTGCAGACAGAGTATCTTAAAAAGTACAGTGTGCAGCTATTATCAGCACTTTATCAACAATAAACACTATAAATAAATATATTAATTAAAAAATTGTCCAGTAGCACCTTAGAGACCAACAAAGTTTGTTCTGGATATAAGCTTTCATGTGCATGCACACTTCTTCACTGGTATCTGAAAAAGTGTGCATGCACACAAAAGCTTAGACCCAGCAAAAACTTAGCTGGTCTTTTTTATTTATTTCGCCTGCGTCAGACCAACACAGCTACCTACCTCCATAAACACTATAATTATTGTTTAACCAATTGTGAAAACTTAAATAAAATGTCATTTAAATAAACTGATTTTATTACAGTTTAGCTACAATTAACTTTTGCTCGGTTCTGCCAAATGTGTTTAGGATTGGACTACAAAGATAATATAACCATTGCTAGTGCCCACCTGATGGTGTGCAACACAGGCACCTGTTGTCATAAAGGCATTCACTTTATATGAATCAGTTCTTATGTTCTTTGCAGGTGTTGCATGCATTAGGTCTGCAATAAAATGCTTTCGGATTTTTGCAAACCAAAATATGGTAAGATGAATACTGAGTTGCCCATGCCTTTTCTCTATTCAGCTGCAGTGGCAGAAGCAATGGGACGGGTGGAGTGCCGGCTCTTATGCTTCTGCCACTTGAGGTGTGGACTTTATCCCATCTCATGGGACGCCGGCTCTGAGGCCTACAATGCTGTGAGGTCTTCTTGAGTGAGTAGTGGAGAAGCTCAGCAGCAGGCCACCACCTGACCTGTGAGACAGCCACTGGAAGCTGAAAGAAGCTTGGCCAGAAGGGATTTGGAATCTGGAGGAGGTACTCAGGATAAAGGCAACCTGATCCCTAGTCCCTTACCCCTATGTAATAAAAAATGAAACACTCATCTCATTGTGCTTGGTAACGGGGCAAGGAAGAGCTGAAAGCAAGAATTATCACCGGTGGCTCCCATACAAACATGCACAAGTCACTGTAGGAGGCAGAAGCATAGACACCGACATAACATCTACATGAAGCCCCATAAAACCTTTGGGTGGCCCTGCAGAGCTAATCATGTGGGGAGGGTGTGCTGAAGGCATCCTTTGTCCAGTTATCTGTTTATCCTAGGGCCAGTCCTAATCTTGAGCATATGTACTTGGGAGTAAGTTTCATGGGATTGTGTTGTTATTTGCTGATACAGTAAGCTTTAGGATCTGACCACTATACCTCTTTGTTTAAGGTGGATTCATTAGTATTCTCACTTGTAAAGCTATTGCCACATTTTAATGCTTTTGAATAATTTCCCAATACTGTTGAATGTAATATTTATGTAAATAAAATAGGGATACATTTGAATTTATATGAGTAATCTGCAAAAACATTTCCATAACCTGCTATTTTTACATTTATTTGCCTCCTAACAACTCTTCAGGTTACAAAAAACTAATACTTTATTTGTGCAAATAACAGACACATGGCTATAAATAATAATTATGGCATCATTTCTTCTTTCTAATTCTTATGTGTCATGGTATATTGCTTTTGGCAAAAGTATTTTCAAAATAAAAACTTGCAGTGCTGTATAGATATATACACAATTCCTAAGATATATTGAGTTTTTAACACATATTTATGCTACATATTAGTTAGAAAATGACATCTTGTGAGCATCCATACCTCTAACTAACTTGATTATAAGCTCTCTGTAGTGATACAGTATAGTAAATTCAGCTCGAGAGTTTGACCATTTTATAGCATTCAAAGAAGCACAATTGTTTTTTAAACTTATTTTAAATTTAATTATACTTTGTCCTAGGAGAGTTCACTTTCTGAAGTAAAATTAAAAGCAGATAGAAAGCTGTTCAGCTGTTATCGTGATACACATAAATACAGACAGAAAGCACTTCTATGGCACTTAATTCTTCTTTCCAATTTCCCCCCCCTAAATAAGACATGTTAAGTTATTACAATGAAAAGCAAATGCAGGTGTTTAAGATTTCTTATATTCATCAGCAAATCTTTGACTTTTATGGAGAAAATGGAATTATGCTCCTAATGGTGTAAAAGGTAAAGGTAAAGGTACCCCTGACCATTAGGTCCAGTCGCGGATGACTCTGGGGTTGCGGCGCTCATCTCGCTTTACTGGCCAAGGGAGCTGGTGTTTGTCTGCAGACAGCTTCCGGGTCATGTGGCCAGCATGACTAAACCACTTCTGGCAAACCAGAGCAGCACACGGAAACACCGTTTACCTTCCCTCCGGAGTGGTACATGTTTATCTACTTGTACTTTGACGTCCTTTCAAACTGCTAGGTTGGCAGGAGCAGGGACCGAGCAATGGGAGCTCACCCTGTCACAAGGATTCAAACTGTCGACCTTCTGATCGGCAAGCCCTAGTCTCTGTGGTTTAGACGACAGCGCGACCTGTGTCCCATCCTAATGGTGTAGGGGTATTAATTTAAATGGAAATATTAATAGTACAATCCTATACGTGTATTGGAGCAGGAACCGGCAAGCCACTCCAGTATCCCTGCCAAGAAAACTCCATGGACAAAGACAACAGGCATGAGTGCCTGGCGTGCTCTAGTCCATGGGGTCACGAAGAGTCGGACATGACTAAACAACAACAACAACAACATACATTTATATTCCCAAAGTTAGTCCCACTGGCTTACTTCCAGATAAGTGTGTATACATGTTCAGCCTACCTCTTATAAAATGAAATGCTAAACATATATTTAATAAACACAAAGAACACTTCTACTTGATGTCTCCTTTGGAAAGTACAAACTGGTCACCATCAACAGTTGTTTTACTTCCTGGATTTTCCCTGGAAAGAGTACCGTAAATGTGAATTTAATGATGATAATATATGGGTTGGCATTTTGATGCCAAAGATGTCATGTGGACACTGCAAAAAACAACACCACCATTGCATGAGAAGAATTGATCACACAATCAACACCCATACAGAAGCACCCTAGATCCCACACTCTGAAGCAGCCTTGCTTTAATAATACTAATGGCATAGAGAGGAAAATGCATTAAATGATTTTTTTAAAAAGCAACAACAACAACAGAGGAATCAAACTATATTTTCTTTCATTGTCTGCACTGAATAAAAAGAATCAGGTACCTTTTAGATATTACAATAATGGTAAGAGAACTGTTCTTGTATGGGATCATCTCAGAATATTGCTATAGCATTTAAGGGCATGCTACCATACCAGTGAGGCCAAGCTCATAATCCTTAGTATTTAATTGGCTCTATCCTGGTTGTGGAAAAGCCAAAGAAAAGCAGCTACATAACAATCACCTAACTTAACACCTTGATTTCAGAGATGCTGAATGTGTGCAGAGTGGGTTATACTCAATGTAGCATTATGTAGATTTCTCCTTGCCCAACAGAACAATGTCCCCTACCCCACAGGGCTTTTGCATCACTTCTGCCAAGAGACCAACTGCTTTTGGCCTGCACTAAACTGTCATCAAATGGCAGCCATTCCATTAGGATACCTGAACTGTTCCAACCCAGATGGCCATCATGAGAATGGTAATGGTAATTAAGAGTTTTGGAGCATGGTACTATCAGTACACTGATGACACACAGCTCTTTTTCTCCATAACATCATGAGAGGGTGTGTAAGCCCTGGACCAGTGTCTTCAGACAATGGTGGTTTGGATGACGGACAATAAACTGAGCTTGGATCCTATGAATATAGAGGCTCTAGGGTAGGTGGTTCCTATGTACAGAAGCTAGCCATTTGCCCAAGTAAAATCTGGTGCCTGTTACCACATGGTGAATAAACAGACTTCTCTAAGCTTTGTGGATGTTTTTACTGAAAAACAATGTTGGATCCTGTGATTGGAAGGAGAGAAAGAGGTGTTGCTTCATCCTATTTTAATCCTCTTGCTGCCATTTTACAGCTCAAAATCAATTGCTTTCTCATCTCATCAAGTAGAATATACAGGTTCTTTCACTATGTAGGCAGAAAAGCAGCTTGCAGAGGGCAATTTTGAACAGACATATGACACCATGGCAGGGGTGAGCAACCTTCCAGGAGCCAAATGCCAGTAGTGGGTGGAACCCGAGGCAATTCGTGGGCAGAGCCAAAGGCAAAAAGTGGGTAGAACAATGGGTGTCACTCTTACCTGTGTACAGTAGGCAATATTCCATGCAATAGTCATAGGTCTCTACATACAAACAAACAAACAAACAAACAAACAAACATACTTCTCCCCATCCAGGCAAGAAAGAGATATTATCACAGTTGAGGAAGACATACCAGACAGGCAAAAGTGCTTGAAGAGAGGGTAAAGAAGGCCAGTGAGTGGGGTGACCTGAGGAGAGTCCCATTGACCAGAAAGAGTGTGTCAGGGGCCACATTCAGTTTCTGGGGCTAAGATTCCCCATCCCTCTACTATATGGATAAGCAGTTTCTTCTCTTCACCGAATTGGCAGTCTCCAATGGTACTTCCCAGCTTCTGCTTCTTTTTTTTAAAAAAAAAAAAATTCAGGAGAGCATTTCCCCATCTCCCATGAACCATCTAATTTGACCCTGAGATTAGCTTGCCTGGAGCTGACTTTAAGAACTATTTTTAATAAGTGAAGTAGATAAAGGTACTTCCAGACTTAAATAAGGAATACAATTAGACATAAGAATTTGGGCTGTGATCCAAGAGACCTTGTTCCCACAGGGCCCTATTTCACATCTCTTGAAAATTTAATGAGACACAAAGTAGCTAGGGAAGAGAAGGATTGGCAAATGCAAATATTCAGAAATCTGGGCAAGAGAAAAAGCAGGTCAGGCTATGCTAGGTGGCAAGTTCATTAGCATTTCAAAGACACAGAAACACAAAATTTATTAGTTTGAGGCAAATTTCAGTCAGTGATATAGTCAGGTGCAGAGGTGTCAGCTTGGGAGTATAATCTTCTTAAACTATATTTATTTTTGACTACTTTCACCTTAGTCATATTATACAATCTTTCCTCTGGCCAAAGGGGAAAGAAAGAGAGAGGTAGAAGTCAAAGCAGTGATATGATGTGTGCTTCTTTCCCTTCTTTTTCTTGCCAGAGACAGCTTGCATTAAATGCCTGAAACAGCCTATTAGGTGGTGGTGGTTATTATTATTATTATTATTATTATTATTATTATTATTATGTTGTAAAAGATTCGGAGAAGGGCAACCAAAATGAACAAGGTGTGGAGCGACTCCTCCATGAAGAAAGATGCAGAGTTTGGGTCTTTTTAGTTTAGAGAAAAGGTGAGTAAGAGGTGACATGATAAAGTTTATAAAATAATTGTGTCACAGTGAAAATGGATAAAGAAAAGTTTTTCTCCCTCTCTCATAATACTAGAACTCATGGGCATCCAATGAAACTGTATGTTGAAAGATTTAGGATAGATACTTCAGGTACAGTACTTCTCCATGCGGTGCATAGTCAAACTATGGAACTCCCTCCTGCAGGAGGTATTAAGAGCCACAAGGAAAGGATGGCTTTAAAAGAGGATTAGACAAATCCACAGCTGGGGGCAGCTATGCTTCCAAATACCAGTTGCTGGAAACCACGGGAGGGGAAAGTGCTTTTGTGCTCATGTTCTGCTCCCTGGTTTCCCACAGACATCTGGTTGGCTACTGTGAGAACAGGATGCTGGATTAGATGGGCCATTGGCCTGATCCAGCAGTCTATTCTTATGTTTTTATTACGTATAAATATTTTTTTAGATATTGCCTACCACTTAGAAACATAACTTGTTTTTCCCCTTAAATGCAAAACACAAAAGGTTGCATACAGCTCAGAATGCAAGAGTTCTAACCTGGTGTCAGATGGTTGCATGAACCAGTCATACTTCCCCCCTCCAGATAGGTAGATAGGAAGATAGAATACACACACAAACACACACATTTCACCACTAAAAAACACACCAAACAAATCCTGATCTCCCTCTTTATTCTACCTCTAGTTAGGATCACAGATTAGCTGGCAATTACTGGAGGTGATGTGGGAGGAAAATCCAAGATCTTACTCTACTTTCACACACAACCCACCTTCCAGTTGCTAGTAGTTATTGAAAGGTTGGATTCTTTGGCACTCCTGTCTTATAAGGGATTCCCTTCCAGAAGCATGCTTGAACACAAGAGTTGGAAACCTGTAGCCCTCCAGGGTTTAGGATTCCAAAGGAAATAAAATAAACAGGGCTTTGGGGACTAGCTTTCTTAAAAGAAATCTACCAGAGCCATATGCAAGTGGGAATTCTATGCTTTATTATACACATTTCCAAGAATCTCAAGTTGTTCCATATTGTCTAGCATGCCTCCTATTTCTTTTTCTCTTTTTGCGAAGCACAGCATTTGTACATTAAATGACTGGTGTAAAGTAAGTTTAAGGTCAGACACCATTTGGTTGTAAATCTTCCATATGTTTCCAGAATACATTAAACACATAAATTCCAAAGCTCAGCTATTCTTAGCAGCTTCACAAACCTATTTCTAACACCTAGCACATATCTTATAATCATTATGCAGAAGATTTTATTGCTTAGTGAAATACTATGAAGACCAGGGCTGGAAGCTAAAAGGACACAAAGGGCATAATTTGTAGGTAGATGTGTTAAGTAAGGATATGCTATATAATAAATGTTTCATTCATATAATGATAAATATTCACAGTATGAGGGTTGCAACATCTGTGTTCGACTCCCCCCGCTCCCAAATCAGATGGTGTAGAAACTGAAGATCTATGCCTGGCTCTTGATATGAAACCGTACAACATTGGAAGCCTTGAACACGTAAGTTAGCAGCAGAATATGGTAGAACAGACAGGAAAACCCTGCTAAACCCAAACCACTTTCCTCAGGCATATCAGCTGCTCCTCCAGACCCGGTCGCAGGTTAAGAGAAGTCCTGCCAAATCAGACAAAGGGACCATCTAAAAAAGAATTGTTTTTGCAACAGTTGCCAGTTCCAAGGCCTGGGAAGTTTACAAGCAAAGTGTGAAAACAGTATCCTTTCCTGTTTATCACTAGCATATCTGAAGTGCAATGCCTCTAGATCCGTAATGGCTAATGTATGGTGAAACTGCTATCAACTCTGAATTAGCTTCAATCTTTCTAAAGCCACTTTAGACAGATTTTTAAGAAATACCACCATTGCCCACCCAATTGCATCATCCCCCCCAAAGAGGAGCACCATTACCCTCCTTGGCACTGCATTTTAAAATATATCTGCTTCAGAAATTGACACAAACTTTTTCAAGCAACACTAGTCACCAGGGGTAAAATGTGCAACAAATGTCTTGCAGGTCCTACTGAAGGTTCTCTCTCTGTTTCATTCATATATATATATATATATATATATATATATATATATATATGGCTTGACCACTGTTTCAAATGCAGAGTTGCAATCACCACTCTAGTAGCATTTCTGTTTCTCACAAAATGGCCCAATGGGAACAACACTACAATTTTAAAATAAGAAAAATCCTTCCAGTAGCACCTTTAAGACCAACTAAGTTAGTTCTTGGTATGAGCTTTCGTGTGCAAGCACACTTCTTCAGGTATCTGAAGAAGTGTGCTTGCACACGAAAGCTCATACCAAGAACTAACTTAGTTGGTCTTAAAGGTGCTACTGGAAGGATTTTTCTTATTTTGACTATGGCAGACCAACACGGCTACCTATCTGTAACTACAATTTTATGTAGTGTTGTGCCTAGTAGCAGCTGGTAGGAGGGGAAAATGAGAAAGAGGAAAAGGAAATAGTCTTGACTATTCAGCTGCATATCTGACCTTAGGCAGGAGTGAAATTTTCTGTATTGGCCAGCATTTTTTCAGTCTTTTCCACCCTGCACTCTAAGTAACTTCACTCCTAGTATCTAGGGTTTTCATATATTGAGGCTAATCACTGAAAAAAACCTGAAACCAAATAGGGCCACCTCATATTCTTTCTCTTTGCTAGTTTTATCAAACCTTGGCATTATCAGCACCATGCTTTCCATGGTGGTTCCTTGTTTGTGGAATGCCCCCCTAGTCATGTCAGCCTTGAAATTTAGATGCTTTTATTGCTTGTTTTAAACATGTTTTTATTTCATTTTTTAAAATTGCATGATCTTAATATAGGCCCTGGGCTACCTTGAGAAGAATGGCAGGATATAAATGTAATGCATACCAATAGGTAAAAGGTAAAAAGGGACGCAGGTGGTGCTGTGGTCTAAACCACTGAGTCTCAGGTCGGCAGTTCGAATCTGTGCGATGGGGTGAGCTCCCATTGCTCTGTCCCAGCTCCTGCCAACCTAGCAGTTCGAAAGCACACCAGTGCAAGTAGATAAATAGGTATTGCTGTGGCAGGAAGGTAAACAGCAATTCCATGCACTCTGGCTTCCATCACAGTGTTCCATTGTGCCAGTAGCAGTTTAGTCATGCTGGCCACATGACCCAGAAAGCTGTCTGTGGACAAACACCAGCTCCCTTGGCCTGAAGCAAGATGAGTGCCACACCCCATAGTCGCCTTTGAGTGGACTTAACCATCCATGGATCCTTTACCTTTTTTACCTTTACACACCAATACAAATAATATTGCTGCCTCCCCTTTTTCCTGTAAGCTTAGTATACCCTTGGAAAGGCAACAGAAGAGCAGTGAAGGCAACAGGTGCTTGTGTTTTGTAAATGATCTTTTAGACTGCATCCAAGACATCATTCCTTTGTGTTCTGCTTACTTGGAGCATGGAGAAAGGATTAGAGCCTTTTGGGGGCAAGGACAGAGATGTTCATGCATCCCTAATATTCACTACAAATATCTAACACTGCTGGTGGTGGGGAGGTCCGTGACAAATCAGCCCTGGCAGGGAAGTTGCCTAAAACACAGCTTGTCCCTCAGCATCCATCTACTCTTGCTATATGCAGCCATAAATAGATTTGGACATGCTCTGGTAAGTGCAGTGGGCCAATGAAAAAAAATTGTTTCATTTGAAACAGAAACTAAGTAAACAAACTAGAAGGTTTTTTTAAAAAAAGGCTTGAGTGGCACTTAGAAAAGGTGAAAGGGATGTGAACACTGGAGCTTTCTTAGCAATATATTCAAATTATTTTTATTCTGGTCTTCATTTTGAAGGACAAAGTACTAGAAGTCTAGGCAAGAGGAAGCAGTTTGTAATAATGACAAGATGCACTTAGGCAATCAGATGATTACCTACTGCATCCTTTAACCGAAACCATCAGCAGGAAGTTAGATGTTGTGTGGTAGATGACTGCTGAGAAGCACCCCCATGAAAAGTCCCTTCCACTAGTACTGCATACTGAAGAATGTAAACATTATTTCTAGTGTGTATGTATCAACACAGTTTGCAGATTTGTACAAAAGCTGTTTAAAGGGAATTCCTTGCATGATACTGGATTTCCAATAGTGGCTGTGTCCTTTGCTTTAAAATGCTCCCATGCCTAATCCCCAGTTTTTTTAATTTAGATAATTTTATGGAGCAGTCTGGAGACTTGGTGGGGATGAGTTCTGAACAGAAAAAAATGTGGGTGAATACCTTACGGGTTATATTTTGAATCAAGTACAATATGTAGATTTCTTGTTTGCATTATCAGAGTTTCAGTGTTAGATTTTACACACTGCTAACACAACTCTGTATAAACCTATGCAAAAACAAACAAACCATCCAATGTGTAATGTCCATTTTACACTTAGGAGTAATCATTGCTCTGGAACACTGTGCCTATTAAAATATGGTAGGCACTAGGCACCTTCTTTGCACTATTTCAACACCTACTTTTCGTTTGTTTTGTCATGTAATTTTATCATGTATGCATGTTTTCAAATTCTACCCATCTCTATTTTTGATAACTCAGTTGTCTATTTAACTTTTTAAAATAAATATTATTTTATCTGATTTTTGTAAACCACTCTATCCATCATCTATCTATCTATCATCTATCTATCTATCATCTATATCTATCTATCTATCTATCTATCTATCTATCTATCTATCTATCATCTATCTATCTGTCTATCATCTATCTATCTATCTATCTATCTATACTGTATATATGTTTATAAAGCAGTCTATACATTTTGTTAAATAAATAAATGGCTAAAATAATCAAATTACAATTGCTATTACAATCCCCAATGGGTTCTCAGTTTTATCTGTGCTCTGCAATTATTATGCACATTGCATGAGAATGAATTCCAGGGACTTCAAATTCATCTGAGAATATTGCCATATCCTCCAGCATTGGACAGCTGAAAAGAGAAGTGATTTACTGTAACAGTGGCAACCCTTTTCTCACACTAAGTACCCTATTCTCATACCTTCCATTTTGTCTTCTTCCTTGCTTCTTGTGCATTATATTCATTATATTATATTCTGTAATAGTCTGTCCTCTACTGATATCTAAAATAGAATGTGTGAGTAAAGCCATGTTACGTTGTCTTATGAAATAAAAAGAATGCTCAAATATTATATTATTATTAATAATAAATGACATCCTGCCCTTCCTCCCAAAGGAGCCCAGAGTGACAATCTGTCAAGGCAGGAGTCGGGAGCAGGTCAGCAATAATTTACAGGGTGTCAATGAAGTTAACTCTTTATTCAAAGAAGCAAAACAGCTCATGCCTAGTTGAGCACAGTAACTCTTCAGAGTTTCCCAGAAGCTCTTGTCCCAATGAGGCAGTTGTGAGGACTGAAGATCCCCACCTTTCCACAGCTGTCTAAGTCTCTTCTTCCCCCAGGTCCCTCTCAAGCAACCTAAGATTTTTTCACCTTGTCCGTCTTTGTTCCACCATCTTAATACCTCTTTGTGTTCTGGGAGACAAGCGGGGGGGGGGGGGTGTGAGCTGGTCGCAGCAGGAGTGGGAGACTCCCTGGCTTCTTCAGCAGCCAGCCTCATCTATGCTTCCTGGCTCCCCTCCACTTCAGCCTCTGATTCTGATTCTCAAGTGCTCTCTGCCACATGCTCTCCCTGCTCACTGAACCCTGTTCCTCTTTTGCTTCTGACACCTGCTCCTCCCAGTTTGCTCCCTAGTATTCCTCTGACCACTCATTGTGGTTCCACCATCAGTCCCCTGGCCCTGAGCCTTCTTCCCTTGGGGCTTCCCCAGATAGTGCCTTTCACCACTCCTCTGTATCCAGCCAGAACATGACACAAACACACACAGGAGAAAACAAAACATCTGAAAACTATCTAAAAGCAATCCAAGTAAAGCCCTAGATATTTTTATTATACAATAGATGCAAATCAAGTTCAGCAACATTTACTATTTCAACAGGATGCTAGTAGGGGGGACTCGAGGGGGGACTTTGGTAATATGGCGCTCTCCCCGCCCCCCATTCTATGCAAGCTCTCCAGTGCACTATGTCATAGTTGCAGCAACTCA
This sequence comes from Podarcis pityusensis, assembly GCF_964106645.2. Classification (NCBI taxonomy): domain Eukaryota; kingdom Metazoa; phylum Chordata; class Lepidosauria; order Squamata; family Lacertidae; genus Podarcis; species Podarcis pityusensis. The sequence goes on from NC_138027.1 coordinate 43,123,175, forward strand.
ATCACCTGTGTGACTGGGACCCAACTTTGAGTAGGTACATGTATAAACATTGTTGTTGTTGTTTATGCTCCCTTGGCATTGCACCCAGTGTAGGGGAACTGCTTGCACTGCCCTAAATATGGCACCGGTGGCATAGATGGAAGGGAGGAAATGCCTCTGGAGGCAACATCTTCCATCTTAAATATGTTCCACATATTTTATATCACAAATTGCTTGATCCTGAACCTCTTAAAGCACAAGCATGCCCATATGGACAAAGGTGTGCCCAATATTAACAGAGGTAGAGCAAAGGAAAGTCTGCTAAGTAATGGTGCTCACTATCAATCTACTTTTGGAATCAGGCAGAGTAAATAAAACGGGAAAGAGTCTTATAGCTTGTGACTGACATTTAGTCTCAGCCAAGCACTGAATGAACACAGTAGGATAATATAACAATGCTATATTGCCTGAGTGGATGCAGTGACATGGTTCCTTTGTGATCGAGGCAGGGCAGCCTCTGCTGAGAAAAGGGAGTACACAGGGATGAAAATATTGTCTCACCGCAGCATGCCACAAGCAAAATAGATTGGGGGCTACACTCACAAAGAATGTAGAATGGACAGCATGTCCTGGTTGCTGACTTGTTAGTCATTCAAGATATACACAGTCCAAAAAGGACCCACCTGGTAGTTTCCTCTGGCTATTACTGTGATCTTGACCTGAACTAAGCAGGAAATCAGTGGCACTGCTGTTGATGAAATGCCACAGAATAGATAGCCAATAAAGAGGGGGGAAACAATATCATGTCCTCCCATATTTCACTCCTTTGCAATTTTTACTGTTCTGAAAATAATTAGCCCCACTACAACAGGACCCAAAGAGTGGTTATTCCAAAGACCCACCAACCCTCCAGCCAAGAATAGGGTAGTTTTTGTCTGAAGGAGGGAGTACAAACATACCTACAATGCAAATACTTTGAGAAATTAAATGCAAATACATTATGCAATCTAAGAGATAGGCAGGAGAAAGGAAGGAGAAGGCAATCCCTAAGACATATTATGTTGAAATCTGATTGGGGAAGCAGTATGTAAATCTAAGGATTGCCACATTATGGTTTGATGTTATATGTGAATCAACTCATAGTTTGTAGCTAGAATTCTTTTCTCACAGTGCCTTTGTCAGCGTTGAGCTTCATCAAAACAATTAAAATATCTTCCAACTTGGGCTATTCCCCCATTTACATGTTATTCACCTTCATTCAAAAAACCAGAATTCTACAGTAACATAAGCCAAGTATTAGGGCAGCGCAGAAGTCCAAATATCTGAGGACCCCAAAAATAATATAACCATACAAGTGATACATGGCACACATTGCAAAAAATGAATATAAGCAACAACAAAAAGCTTCAAGACAAGCAGACATTGGGAGGCAATGAGGCAATTTCTTTTTAATGAATCATAGTACTCAGATCCCACTGGATTTGCCACTCAATCTCAAAGCCTGATCCATGCTGCTAGTGAGTTGGGATAAAGCAGAGGTGACTTCCTGTCTCTATGGAGGTCAGCCCCTGTGCCCAGTGTGGTGGGAAGGTACCACTACTGGTAGCCTGTTGGAAAACTCCAGAGACTCCCTAAGGCAGGCATAGGCAAACTTGGCCCTCCAGCTGTTTTGGGGCTGCAATTCCCATCATCTCTGACCACTGGTCCTGTTAGCTAGGGATCATGGGAGTTGTAGACCCAAAACATCTGGAGGGTCAAGTGTGCCTATGCCTGCCCTAAGAGGTCTAGTGTAATATTCAGCTTCCTCTAGAGTTGCTGCAGCAGAACAAAAAATGTCCATCCACCTTCCACCCTGGCTGGTGCAAGAAACAGAGGACTTTGGGTCCACTGGGTTCCATACTGGAACCAGTATGGCCTTCTGCTCTCTAGAAAGGGCTTATGGTTGTTTTGTTATCTTTTAAAAATATGTACAGGTATGTACGTAAAAGCAAAACCAACCAACCAACAAAACTTTAAAATGGTAGTGGACTATATAAATGCCCATCACATTTAAATGTAAGAATTCCATTTGTTGGATTATTCTAGTAGATGAATAGTAGAAGTGTATTCATCATGAAACAGGTGGAATATTTTGATGTGTATATTCAGGTGGATAAACAGATTCCTCCTGTTTGACTGGGATGTAAATATATAGCAAGAAGATGTAAAGGAGAGATTAAACCCAAATGCAACAATTATGTGACTGTTTTATAATCTGTAAGGATTAAAAATTTGTACATGTATCCATTTCAAGTTACATTTCCCTTTAAACTTCTTGGTAAGGCTGCTTTATTCAACATTTGCTACATTTAGGTGACTTGCTGAAGGAGTCTGATAAATGAAGCACAATTAGGAGGAACTCATTCAAACCTTTTGCCCATGTTAGCTATGACCTGCACAAAGTGACATTAATAATCACTAAAAAGATTGTGATTCTTTCAAGATGCATTTTGAGGTCAATAATACATTAAAGCACTGATGTGAAATGGGTGGGGAAAGCATCATAGAGATAATAAGGTAGGAATAAAATTACTAAATCAATAAAGAATATCTAGAATGTCTAAGGAGATAAATTGCACTGCATCCAGTATGTGTACCAGTATATTGTCAGTCTCTATCTTTAGACCAGATACAGCTCTTGCAAAATATTAATGATCCTGAAAATATTCCTCCTAGCAAATCATTATATTATTCAGACATTTTTCAAAATGGATGTATTTTACATGCCAAATTCTTTTCCTCACCCCAGACAAAAATATCAGTTTGGATTCATTTTGCTACTCTTTTGCTAAGGGGGAAAACAATCCCCTCCTTCACAAAGTTCATGTCCTAAGGGATTGAGATTGATTGCTTCACACAATACACAGTGACAAAAAGATTTACCGTTTTTGATCAGAGCTGCTGGTACAGGCACAGGCGTCCTGTGGTATTACTTCAAAGCCAGTGCACATTTTAAGATGAATTGGTCCTGAGGAAGACCTCTGGTGAGCTACCAAGCTCAAACTGTAAAGTCACAATTTGTTCTGACATTTTATTTCATTGCCTCAGCCTGTCTTTCCATTTCATACATTTAATAACAAGCTGATAGATATTTTTTTACATTAGACACGTCAGGATTTTATTGAGAAAAAGTATTATAGTGTAGCCCACAAATAAACAGACACTGAATAATACCTAGCATGATATGTAAATGAATGCATAAATTAAAAACCCAAAATAATAGCAGTTGCTTTCTTAGAGCTGTATATGAATGAATGATAAACATGAAATAAGCTTCACAAGTTATGAAATATCTATGAAATATTTACAGGAGAAAAATCATTTTGTACAGGACACACGTGTTATTTCTTTAGAAATATATTTCATTGTTTTATTTGTGTCTATTAAATACATTGTGTTTTTGTTTTGTTTTTTGCATGTCCATTTGATTTAAAACATTTTATCTAACCAAAGTCTTTTGATATTTAAGATGCAACAATTCTACAAGAAACATGTACCATGGGACAAATAAGAGCAGCTCTCCTACCTATATGATCACATGCTGAAGAGCAGAATGAGGTCATGCTCCCCCCCCCCAAAAAAAAATTGAACACAGTGCTTACTGATCAGAGGTGGTGGTGGTGCAGGGAGAGGATGTTGGAAAAAATCCTACTCTGCAGCTCTGCATTATATACTATCATTTGTTGTGCATATTACCAATGTATGATAGTCCTAATGGAACGTTAAATATTATTCCTCCTCCTAACAAAAACTGATTTCTACATTATTAAAACAATAAGGAGTCTTGTGCCACATTAAACACTAAACTGATTATAGTATAAACTATTGTGGACTATGATCCACTGAATCAGATGCATGAAGTATTATCTTGTTGTTTGTGTGTGTGTGAGAGAGAGAGAGAGAGAGAGAAAGAAAGAAAGAGGGGGGTTATATAAGGACATCTCTAGAAAGTTTATTAAAAACAAACAAACAACCCTGATATACAAATGACTCAAATATACAAGAAAACCATCACGCCAAAACTAACAAAAATTAACATGAAATTCAACTAAAATACTGTATCATAGGATACCAAGGAATAAGGTTCAGTTTTAATGATAAGAAAACACTTGAGCAAAAAGAGATATCTTCAAGATGTCTAACACAAACGGCAGGTGGTACTTGTAATATGAAGCATGTATGAACAGAGCTGGGGTGTGGATGTGGGTGCAATCATAAATAGTGAAGCCAGAGAAAGAGAGAAAATAGAGAAGGTTAAGACAGTGATAATTACACTACTAGCAGCGGCCAGTGGCGGAGTAGGAGGAGTGGGGGGGAGCGCACCACCCACAGCAGCGCGATCCTGGTTGGGTGCCATCATAGCTGCCCCTCCACCTGCACTGGGCGGCACGCCCCTGTGGGTGGCCTGCCACACCCCAGGTGGCATGCCACGCCCAAGGTGGCATGCCACGCTCCTGCAGGTGGCGCACCATGCCCCCAGGACGCCCACCACGCCCGCCTGCTCTCCACCCCCTGGTGCCAGATCATGAAGCTCCACCACTGGCAGTGGCTATTCACAAAAGAATTGAAGTTGATAACAGAGACATCCTGGCATTTGAAAGCTGATCAACACATTGGTGTGATTAAAAAAACCAAACTCACACAACTTTGCCATTAGAAACCCCATGTGATAGAACTGAACCTTTTGATGAATTGTAATTCCTCAATTTCACATTTCACTTTCCTTTTGATGTCCCTTTGTTCAAAGATGCCCACCTGAAGGTCAGTTAGACTTTTCACCTATTGCTATTTGTGATGTGAGATGTACATCCAATTATTATTATTATTATTATTATTATTATTATTATTAATGCAAAGAGACTGGGCGGTTTGTCCTATGTGGGATGCAAAATGGCATTGCTGGCAGATGATATACCACATTAAAACATGGGCAAGCAAATGAAGACCTGATATTGCAGATGACTGTAAAAGAGCTGCCAGAGTTGATATGGTGACAGAGTTGGCATCTGCACCTGCAAACAGGACCTGGTATCTGTTGTATGGCTTGTTGCTACTAATAAATAGCTGTTTCAGGTTGGCAGGCTGTCTGTAAACAAATAATAGAATAGTAGAGTTGCAAGGGAAGCCTGAGGATGATCTAGCCCAACCCCCTGCAATGGAGGAATCTCAACTAAAGCATCCATGACAGATGGCCACCCATCTGCTTAAAAACCTCCAATGAAAGAAAGTCCACCACCCTCTGAAGGAATCCATTCTACTGTTGAACAGCTCTTACCATCAGAAAGTTCTTCCTGATGTATAGGTGGATGTATAGCAATTGGTTTGGGTCCTACCCTCCAGAGCAGGAGACAACAAGCTTGTTCCATCCTCCATGTCACAGCCCTTTAGATATTTGAATTTCACCCCTCTGATGCTGCAGATGAGATTGTTGTAAATCACATGCCTGTCTGGGACGAGTCTGGGAAAGGGAGAGAGTCTTATCTCTTCCGCTGCTGGTACTATTACACTGTACTTTCGTTTTTATTTCATTCTGTTTGTTCTCTCAGAGCTGGAGAGAATGGACACCATTATGCTTTTGTCTGTACATAGTATGTAAATAAATAGTAGATTAGTTCTACGATGTCTCACTCTTCTTGCTGTGTTATGCCAGAAGATTAGTGTGCATATACCAGCTGGTATATGTTGCTAGGAAGTGCACTGGAAGAGAAGGGAGATGCCTTTTCCAGAGCTGCGTGTACCAGAGGACGCTCAGAGTTTCAGGGGCTTGCAGGCAGCCCCAGGGCATTTTTCCAACAATCTCCTCTCAGTCTCCTTTTTATCAGGCTAAACATACAACCTCAAACATTCCTCATAAGGCTTGGTTTCCAGACCCTTGATCATCTTGGTCACTCTTCTTTGCACATGTTCCAACTTGTCAATATCCTTCTTAAATTATGGTGCTCAGATCTGGACACAGTACTCCAGGTGCAGTCTGACCAAGGCAGAAAAGAGCAGTACTTTTACTTTCCTTGATCTGGACACTATACTTCTGTTGATGCAGCCTAGAATAGCATTAGTTTTTTTCTGTTTTTTTCTGGGGTTTTTTTGGGTTTTTTTTGGTTTTTTTTTTTTTTGCTGCTTAAAAATACAAGTAAACAATGGCAGTGTTCTTGCCCATGATGGTTACTGATGATATGTGTGATTGGTTTCAGCTGGAAACTGTAAGTGACAACAAGTGGTCTTCTGCAATTTTTGTTTTCAAGATTTGTTCTGTAGAATATTACTCCTCACAATCAGCCCGGTCTAGTTGATTCGGTTTTTAACTTCATTGAGTGGGTATGCTAGTCTAAGCCATGCCTGGTGTATTTTTTTTTTGGTCCAATATGTAAACAGATGCAACTGTATCATAGATCTTGGCTGTAGATAATGGATTTGAGTTCTAGTTGGAAGCTAGAAGCATGTAAGTATGTATATTGCCAGTCAGATGCTTACATGCCCATTGTTCAATGATGAAGCTGTTTTCAGAAGCTGAACCTTTTGCTTGGGCTGGTCTCAGAATGATGGTCTATTACACCAAATGATAAAAGAAGAGAGAGGCTTTGGGGGACAGGAGATGATAAAGGATTGTTCTAAGTCAGAGTATTCTAGAATACTGTGGCATACTGTGAAGCTATGTGAGTGCCCATGGCAGTGCCCTTGATCTGAAGAGACATTTATTTATTTAATGCATTTTTACCCTGTTCTTAAGCCCAAAAATCATTCACAGAGCAGCTCACTCCCTGAAAATGGAAAATAGGTTCAGACATGTGTTAGGAACAACTGTCTCCAAGAAAAGCATGGCAACACACTTTATACACTTTCAGGGAGTGGTTCTGTATGCATATTTTATTTATTTATACAGAAATTTCTATCATGCCCTTCTTGCATCTATGGATTTCTCAGGGTCACAATTTCAATTCACAGTCTTATGTAAAACTTAACAATACATTTTAACATTACAGGAATAACAACACCAAATAAAGACCAGAGATAAAGCAACGTCTTTAAATAAAACAGCAGAAAAGGCGCACCAGAATAAAAATCTATTTACCAAATGGCAAAAAGCCAGAGAGAGGAAAATCCACACTTCACAAAACAAGATGTCCCAAAATATTGTTGTAGCTATTAGATGGCTCTATCTCTTGCTGCCATCAGTCATTCCCCACTCTAGGTAGGACACAGAGAGGAATATATCTTTCTTGCCTTAGGAAGAAAGCACAAAAGCATGGATGGAGGTGAACTCTAAAGCATCCTACACACAAACTGTTCAAGAATTTAAAGGTAATTTGCAATTACAGGCTTATGGGATGACTTACAGAGGACTCCATCTATGGCTGTACCTTGCCAACAGGACCTTCTTGGTGGCAGTTCCCTGTTTGTGGAATGCAATCCCTTGCAAGATGTGCCTGTTTTCCTCATTATTAATATTCAAGGCAAATCTAAAAACGTTTCTGCTCACCAAGGCATCTGATGGTTGAAATAAACTGTTCCTTGAAATTATTGCCTGGGATGGGGAAAGGACCGTATTAAAGTAGTCCTAATTTGTTTTTGAATGATTTAACATTTTTGTTTTATTTTCAGTTTTATTGTTTTACTTCTTCACTATTTGCAGCCTTTGGCTCCTTTGGGAGGAGGAAGGGTGGGAGAGAAAGGTAACAAACAAACAGACAAGTTTCCAGATCTTGATCAGTTCTCCTTTCTTTCCATGCTTGAACACTTCTCTAAATTCCCCCCTGTAGATTAAAAAAACCCTGCTTTGGAGCTTTTGTACATTTTCTTCTTATGTCCAAGATGTGAACAGGAAAACATAAACAAAATATGGAAGCAACAACTGAAAGAACACAAGCAGACATTTTGAGAATAGGAAAAGCAAAAACCAAACACAGAAGAATATGATGGATCAGTTCCATCATATATTATGCAAATATATTAAAGCTTCCATTAGCAAAACCAAATGAGAATAACCACTGAGGCTGGCAAAGGTAACATGAACAACAGACAGATATTTACCAAACACCAATGGATTGTGATCATGTATATTAATATTTTTCTATTAGTAACACAATGGGTTTAAAACAAGAACAACATTCAAACACTTCCTACATTTCTGAGGTTTTGCAAGGAGAAGAAACTTTCTTCTACTGGGAAATGCTGTAGCCATATGTTTCAGGACTCTTTAATCTCACATCTTTCCTGATATCCTGTCATCTGTCCCGACTGTCATTTTACTGTGTAGATGTTACAGATGCATGCATTTTCATGTATACCAGATGTCTTAACAATTCTCAGTGCTACAAAGCAAATCTCTGTATTTGAGTGTATTTCTGTCTCACTTTTATTATATAAAAATCTACTTGCATTTTTATGCAATTATTGATACTGTCTATTATGCATCATGATTTGCCTTTTTCAGACAGGATTCTCATACAGTACCTCTAATTTGGTTTCTACATGGCTAGAAAATCTATAATTCATACCTTTATTAATTTATAACTGCATTTCCTATAATATTTTATTTTCTAAGTTATTTTCTATTTTTGCTGTACAGTATATTATAATGAATGTGTATCACTAGCTTATGAATTACATGAGCACCACTTTTAACTTAACTTTCAAAGGTATTACCAGTCTGATGCAAATATTTTCTTAAGACAGAATTGTGAAATAGAAGTTTATGAAAAAGATCTGAAGATATTCCTAGATTATTATTATTTTGAAAAGTAGGTTTCTAGCAGTAATTTGCTTATTTATTCAGCTCAGCTGAGCACCCTACTAGAAGATGCCTGGTATAGACAGGGCATTTCATAGTGTGAGCTATCAGTGACAGTAGACAGTTCAAGAACCAGCTGGGCAAATCCCAGTTCAAGCTATATCTAATAAACCTCAGCTTTCAGATTTGACAGCCTGAAGAGCAGGGATACAAAACATAGCTTCATAAGCTAAGACACAAGTGCCCTTTAGTTGACAATCATCTTGTTTAAACAAATTTCTTTTCTTTTCTTTTCTTTTTATACTGTCAGAGAGATTATGAGGCTAGTAAGTTCTGATGAACAGAAAACAGAGCTATACCAGGGTTGGGCTACATAAAAAGTGGTCTACAACAAAAATTATGCCCTGTTCATTTATTATCATCAGAAATAAAACAAACAGGGTGAGGGGATTCCCCTATGAAGAAATGTTGTAATTTGTGGGACTTCTTATCTCAGAAAAGCATAAGTAAGGGAGGAAATGATACAGGGATATAAAAGCATGCATTGAGTGGAGATGGTGGGTTCAGAGAAGGTTTTCTTGTTCTCTTTTAATACTAGAACCCAGGGCCATCCAATCATACTGAATGGTAGGATTTTCCAGATGAGACGAAAGGAAGTACTTCGTCACATAGCACATAGTTAATCTTTAAATTTGCCTCCACAAGATGTGATACCCACCAAAATCATTGTGTGAATTAATGGAGGAAAAGGCTATCAATGGTTGCCAGTCATAGCGCCCATATATCTGCTCCAGCATCAGTGTGTTACCTAAAGGAACAGAGGCAGTAGGCTGCTGAACACAAGCTTCAGGGGCAAACAGCAGGAAAAGACTATTGCCCACATGTCCTGCTTGTGGGCTTCCCACAGGTATCTAATTGGCAACTGTGGGAAACAGAATGCTGGATTAGATGGGCCTTTCAACTCATATAGCAAGATTCTTACATTTTCATGACACTAAACAACGAGACAGTTTAACACCAATAAGCAACTATGTATATAGGACAAACATACATAGGATAAAATGTCTAGGCCTGCTCACTTTTGGAAACATTGGATGACCTTTTCACTGGCCTGTACAACTCAAGGTTAATTTTTTTTGGGGGGGGGGATTAATAGGTTTTAGGAACTCTTCCTTTGTTTTGCTAAGTTTACCTCAACCCTACACAGCATGGAAAAATTATTTTATAAATTTTATCTGTCAGTTATGTGCATATTTCAGAAGAGTCTCCTTCAAATACCTAAACTTAAAAACAAATAAAAAACAACTCTTATTTAAATACCGCATGCAGTCTTGAGCTATGTTCTGTTTACAACAAATCCTAATAAGTACATTTTCAAGCCACTGAAAAAAAATATAAGAACAAGCTAAACTGTGAAACTTAAAAGACAGAAAGAAGACATTGATCCCTGATTGATGAGGCCACTAAGCTGCTGATACGTTATCACTCACTGCCCATGGTTAAATTGCCATATCTCTGCAGTGTGCACAACTGACACTAAAGCAGCCACTGGCAGTAACTTGTCGAACCTAGGTTTACTTACATCCAGATTTCTAAATCTTGCTGACTGTTTCAGAAGCAGCTGGTGACGCAATTAAAATTCTTCCTGCTAATTTGCATGCATAGATTTCATTGGTAAGAAGTATTCTGTACAAAACCTATATAACACAAGTCTCTACTGAAGAACATCCTGAAGGAAATGCTCAAATAAAGTCTACTGATAAAAATAAAATTCCTCTGTTGCCTTTCCCACAACACAACAATAGTTCAATTAATTTCATTTAACTAGAACAGTTTACCTGAGTACGTTTCTATGTGAAACCAATATAAATGTTCTGGTATAATCTATGAATTTAAATCAGAGCTCATCAACTTCTGTTGGCAAGGTGAAATATAAAAGTTACATAAAGGTCCTTTCCAGTCTCTGTCGCTAATGATAAACAGCATTAACTGCTTTTGCAGACACTAATGCTGCTATCTAGGGAACACAGGCAGTCACCACAAGAACTTTACAGCTGCAGTAATCATACTCTTGTTTGTCATAGAACATCAAACAAAATCTGAACAAGAAAAACAATAAATATTAACATTTATTACCAAAGGAAGGTCATACAAACATGTAGATCTGAAAATACAAGATGCTTTCTTCCTTAAACAAATACCTTGCTCATTAGTAGGAGCAACTTGGGATACCGTAGGTTTCGCATACTGCTGCTGCTGCCGTTTTGTGTTTGCAGAACAAATTTATTTTCTAAAAAGCTGAAGCTTGACTAGACACTATCAACTTTAAAAGAATGCAAATATCCAAGATATCTGCCTAGCCAAACTATTACAGGCATTTTAGTACACTGAGACATAATTCAAGTTTTTAAGGACACAATCTTGTAAAAGTCAATGCAAAAACTATAGAGTTGATCAATTTCTTATGCACATATTGAATAGTATTCTCATACTGTATTAAAAACTGAGGGTATGTGCACTCTGGTATAGCTACCAGAGATTTCGTTTCTGCCATGTGGGCTGCTCCATATGAGTGTGGCATCATATAAAGTAATGGTATATAACACAAGATGATAACAGTGATGCTTGAGATGCTGCTGCTTCTTCTTCTTCTTCTTCTCCTCCTCCTCCTCCTCCTCCTCCTCCTCCTCCTTTTAGTGCACACACATTATTCAGTTACATTTATGTAGGAACATTTAGAAACAAAACAAGGAAATGCAACTCTATATTTCCACAAGAACTGCCATCAACAAGAAACTTAACTTTTTCTTTTCTTAATATGAATAACAGAAAATGGGTCCCTATAGACATACCTATTAACCATACTTAAGATTTGTAAACTAGATTAAAATCAACAAATGGCTTGAAAACATTACATTTATTTTAATTCTTCCCAGTAAACAAGGGTTGTGGGAAATCTGGCTTCAGTATACTAACCTAACTGCCAAGTGAAGTCAGTTTCATCATTTTATGCTTCAGGGTTAACTGGCTGAGAGAAATCTGCTGAGGTCAGCACATTTATTTGACATAACCTGTACACAATTAAGAGTAGTTTTGCCACATATGGTGTACCTACCCAGACACCATTTTGCAAGCTGGTAGCACAACCTGCTCTACATCATATCATCTTGCACCGTTTAGAGCTCTACTTGTTTTTACACAAAATATTTTATTTTATGAATTAAATGCAACACTTACTGCCATTGGTTTGAATCAATGTTGTGTTCTGTTTCTAAGCCATTGTTTGTTTGTTTGTTTGTTTGTTTGTTTGTTTGTTTGTTTCTAAGCCATTGTTTGAATTTTTCAGTTCAACAACTTGTGCAGGCATAATAAGAAACAAATACCTCACCCCAAGTCCAATGAGACTTACTACTAAGTAATTGTGCATAGGATTGCAGTTTTATTATATTTTATGAATCCAGGAGCCCATTGAGCATAGTTAATGGTTTGTGCTAGCAGTAATTTATTTTAGAGAAATCCACCTAACTACTTCAGATTTCCAAGCTGCGACTCCTTCGTGGCTCTTTCTCCATGCGTCCATGAACTTTACATATACGCCTGGTTCACAAACTGGTTTTATGAGATTGTTCAAATATGTGGTTTCTCCAAGACAGAAGAGAAGAAGAAGAAGAAGAGTTTGGATTTGATATCCCGCCTTTCACTCCCCTTCAGGAGTCTCAAAGCGGCTAACATTCTCCTTTCCCTTCCTCCCCCACAACAAACACTCTGTGAGGTGAGTGGGGCTGAGAGACTTCAGAGAAGCGTGACTGGCCCAAGGTCACCCAGCAGCTGCATGTGGAGGAGCGGAGACGGGAACCCGGTTCCCCAGATTACGTGACTACTGCTCTTAACCACTACACCACACTGGCTCAGAACTACTTTGCTTCTCCCCAATCCTTTTTACTGCCACACTGTACTGAGCTAAACCAGCAAGAACAAGTTGTTGCCAATCTCACAGTGCAAAGAGAGCATAAACATGACTCCCACTTAAGAAAACACACCAAGCCCAACCTTTGCATAGTTTAGTGTGACAGTACAATAAAAGGGAAGGGGCAAAGTAGTTGTGAGTTCTTCTCCAAGAGATAGCACATTCACACAGTCTCATTAAACCAAGGGAGGCTTTGCCTATCATGGGAATCACATCATGTTCATGCCAAAACTATGCATATGTAATTGAATTGTCTTAGAAAGCAATATGTTAAGTATGCTCGTTTCCCCCCCTTCTTTTAAAAAAGGCAGCACTCTTTTAATAAACAGTACAGTGGACCCTCTGGATACAAATGTAATTCATTCCAGGGATCTGTATGTACCCCGAAAAATCCATAAGTAGAGGCACCACTTCTGCACATGTGCATGGTATGACAGAGTGCTTCTGTGCATGCGCATGGCAAAACCCAGAAGAGTATACTTCCAGGTTTGCCATGTTTGCAACCCGAAAGTTACATTACCTTCAGGTCCACTGTATTCTTTATATAGTTATCCATGGTATATGGAAGATTTCATTTTTTAAGTGGTATGCATGGCAACCTCCTGAATATCTGCTTTATAAGAAGCTGGCCTCATTGAATCTGTGTTCATGAAAGGACAGGGATGATCTTCCTAAATGCCAGGTTAAGCTGAGCTAATAATGAGGTCTGCAAGCACATATTCTTATCCAACATTGAGAAAGGCAAGGAGAAAAATAGGCATGTTAACTAAGCCAGCATTCAGAAATCAAAACTAGTAGGAGTATTCTCAGCACTCCTAAAGCCACTTGATTGTCCATGTACTATGACAGATTTCATTTGCAAAACATTGCCTTTTCCCTCCATCTCAACTGGTAAATTAAAATCGCAAAATTAAAATTATTACTTTGTTATTTGTGAGGCACTGTTTAAAATTTTAAATCTCTTCCCCTAAACGTTATATGTAATAAATTATAACAAATTGCTACCCTAACAAACACTCTAAACTGTATTGTCATATTTATTACATAAAACATGCAGTTCACTGCATTTTTGGCATTTTGTACAAGTGATACTGACAGTGATTAACATGGTTTGAGCTTCCGATTCTGTACCCAAGAGAAATAAAACACCAAAATCTCAGCAGGTGTGTAATGGGCCAGAGATTCACAATCTGTTCTGCAAAGTCAGACTTCAAAGACTTCAGAAACAAAAATACTAAACTTGGCACTGCTGCTGCAAATACTCTTATTTCTCATTTATCATATTTCAAGGAATTTTAGTTTCAATATTTCCATCAACCATTTTATTCTCTAAAGTACAGATACAAGATACTAACAATTGTATTTGAAAAGTTGTTTTCTCAGACATACGTTCCAAAAAGAGAGAAGCAATCTTTGTGTTTGCCTCATGACACATGTACTAAACTTTCCAGAGACCTTTTGCTTGAAACACATTGAAAAATTGACCTGGATCAAAAAAGAAGATAAAAGAGTTGCTGTAATCTCAAACCAGCACTTAACATCAGTCATAGTCAAGTGTTCATTATGAAATAGCAAAAAGCCCATCGTTATGATGAACTACAGAAAGTGTGTCTGAAAAGCTGGAACTATTGCAAGAGAATTACTATGCACTGTATTGCTTACCTCTCTGTGTACTCAGTGCATGTGTATTTCACACACATATCATAAGGCCTGTGCAGAAACTAAGACATATGATATTTGGCTATAGTGCACATTTTGCTACCACTGGAAGCCATTTTGAGGAACCATTTACTTCTTCGATAGACCATAAACTATAAATGCCAAATTATGAAAAGTTTTCAGTATAAATTATTTAGAAATAAAATTATGTGTCTGCAGGCAGGCAACAAGATGGTCAGTAGACATATGGGGAAAATATATCCAAGCCCTGCCCTCTTCCTGCTGACCTCAAGGAAGAGGCAAAACGTGGGAGGGACGATCTGGCTCTGGGAGCACAAAAGCCTTCACTTCACTCTTAACACTTCATTAGATTGAGGCTCTCACTTGGAGCTGTCCTTGGTACTGACTACTGGCCTGCCTTCTCCTATCCTGCCTCAACAGCAGCTAGGAGAGTCAGTAGCAATCAAGAAGCAGCAGTAGAAGAAAGTAGACTTTGAGGTGAGGCAGTACAAAATCTCAGAGGGGAAATAAATATAAATGTTTCCCTCCCCCCAGCTGAGACAGTCCTGGTGCTCACAGGAAGAGCATTGGGGCTCCTTTAACTGCTCACTGCGGGGAGCAGCAATTGTGCTCCCCTCAGCTGAGCAGTTTCACAGAGCCCCCACCCTGCCGCTGGCTTGCAGGAGCCAGCACCGGGCCAGGGGCTCCTTCAACTGAGGCAAGGGCAGCTGCACACTCCTCAGTTGAGCAGTTTAAAGATGCAGAGGGAGGAACAAGATGTATAGGCACCTCACTGATACGGCTTGTTTCTCCTTCTGCATTCATATGAGGGCAGAGTAGGATGGCGGTTTTACTCAGCAATATATTGCTGGTGAAACCACCACCGCTCCTGAGTTCCCTCTACTAGCAGCACCCGCTGGAGGAAGGAACTCTTGACTCCCTCCAGCGAATGCTGCTAGCAGAGGGACTCAGGAACAGTGGTGGTTTCACCAGCAATATACCACTGAGTGAAACTGACATTGCAGTCTGCTGCTCATACCAGTCCTGGGCAATATATTGATATATTGCCCAGGCCTACTTCAGGGGTAGCTTGTACACCTTTGGTCTCCACCTTGCACTCATCTCACTTGTGGCTCCTAGAAGCTGACAGTGGCCACAGCCCAGGGAAGTGGCTTCAACTGGCTGGCTAAACAAGGTAAGGGTAGCTGATGGGTCTCAAACTCTTGGTCAGTCAGGTGACTTAAGGACTTGTCTATACCCTGCATGTGTAGACAGGCTCTGGAGGATTGAGCAGACAAGGCCAATAGCAGGTTCTACATCAATAACACAATTTCTGCATGTGCTGTTGAGGGAAATGACCACTATAACTGGGGTATATTTGGTTATCTTTGTTTGTTTGGTATACTGAATTGCTTCTGTACTGATTTTTGTACTGAATGTTGTATTGCATGCTGCTTTGGCATTATTTTAAAGAATGCAGTATATACATATCTTAAATAAATAAATAAATATGTATTAACTCTTCCACAAACCTGTGCTTAAGTGTTACTTAAATGCAGACTGGGGCTTAATATTGTAAATGGATTGTTCAGATATCACAAAAGGGTTACTGGCAACACATTTCTAAAAATTTACTGGATTACCTCCAGAAAGGAAAATTGTGGAACGAACTGCGGAGCGGAATATAGCCTAGCATTCTGATGTCAATAACATCATGACGACACTGAAAAATCTGAATGCAAAATGCCTACTAATCCCTCAGTAAACACTCATGGGGAAGCACTCATAATATACATAATTTGTAATAAATAAAATCACTATGATCACTATGGAAACAGGATACCTCTGATAGGGCTGCACATTTTATTGTTTATATACTAGGTATTTAAAACAAGAAATTAAATCAATAAAGTGAAAATGTCATACTGTTTCCTCTCAAACTTACCAAAAATAATATTGCAAGCAAGTGACAAACACACAACCCAACTCTCAATGTGCATTTGAATGATAGTGTCAATTTTTTGCAACCTCTCTTGAAACACATTGTATGCTAATTGCAGAAATGTGTATATTCATTGTGCATTGTTTAATTTTGTGTAAACATCCCACTTTTTTTAGATAAACAGATTAGAATTCAAGCTGCACATTCAGCCTTGTTTTCCCCAAGAGAATGATGTCAATAACAATGCCTTGATTCTGATTAAAACCTACAAGGACATCACTCATTTGTGAATCATTTTGATCTCCTTCACATAAGCTTCACATTTTCTTTTACAATCTATTGAAAGTACAGGAATCTTGAATTTATAATCTGCCTATAAAAGCTATTTTAGAAAAATTAAGAGATTACAGTTTTACAGTTTAATAAAGATAAAAATGGAAAATATATCAAAGGCCACATCTTCCGAACCTGGACCCTGGATTCCAGTGGTGTAGTGGGACAGTGAACCTGGCTGTTAATTGGAAGGTTGGTAGTTCGAGCCCACCAGCTATAGGCAGGATTCCTGCACTGCAGAGGTTTGGACCAGATGACTCCTGGGGTCCTTTCCAATTCTATGATTCTATTATTATCATCTGAGACATTTCTTTGTATACTTCGCCCACGAGAGATTTGGAAGCTGCAACACAAGAACGGGCCTTTTCTTTGGAGGCTCCGTTTGTAGAACGCTCTCCTCAGGGAGGCTCACCTGGCGCCTTCGTTACATATCTTTAGGCACCAGGCCAAAGCATATCTCTGCTCTCAGGCCTTGTATAGCCTTTTAAACTGTGAGGGGGTGTGTGGCGTTTGCCCATTCTTTGGGGATATGTTTGTATTGGGGGAGAGAAAGGGTTAACAGGTTGACCAATAAGAAAGCCCAGGGGTGGAGCCTACCTGATTTTGAGGCCCAGCCCAGAGGTTTTGACAGTTAGTTCAGTTGGTTCTTTTGTGGGGGAGATAGAGGAGTCAGAGTGAGTTAGAGACAGGACAAGAATGAGAGGGAATAGAGTGACAGTGTTTCAAATATATTTTAAAACTTGTTTGTATTTGAAATAAACTTTAATCTTCATTGTTAACTCTACCTGACTGAAACTCAACACTTCACAGGGGAACCCTGGGTTTTCCCCACAAAATTGGTGGCAGCGGAAGAATAAGTAGTGGTGTACAGGTTAATAGTCCGTGAAACAACTGGGGGCTCTGTATGAACGCCACAGTGGGTGTAGGTTTTGTTTGTTCCATGTTATGTATTTTTGTATTTTTATATTGTAAACCACTGTAAAACCCTCGGATGAAGGGTGGTATATTAAATAAATAAATTGAATAAATAAAATGCTAGTGTCCATCCAATGATTACATTTGCCACAATGTCAGGGTGAAAAACCCTGGTACATTCAGCAGAATACTTTGTTATAGACCTAGGACTTTATTGTGTCAGGTTACAGTCACAGGATTGCATCTTTGAAGGTTTCCCCTTGTAGATATTTGTAGAAAACCAGAACTTTGGGAATAGAACAGGATGGAATCCCTGCCCCCCCCCCACCCCATGAACCAATTTTCAAATTTTAATGATTTCCTCTACTCCACTTGGGGATAGAATTGGGGGTTTGCATTGTCAGGCATCTGTCGAAGCCAATTCACTAGTAGAGCAGACATCATCAATGCGCTGAATTCTGCTGTCGCTCCTCCTCATTAGTGGTACCAGTTCATTTTTTATAAGTGAGGAAATACAGAACAAAGAAGAACAATAACTCTCACACATCTTGTCATCTCTGGTGATGATTAGGCTCAGAGACTGTGGCAATTGGTGACGAAGTAGTGTATGCCTCTTAGGAAAGGACCCCAGCAGCCAGAAGTGCTCCTCAAATCCTGGAATTGGTACTGCCCCAACCCTCAGTCTGAAGTGGTGCAATCAAAGAAATACGTTGTCATGTTATTTTGATAAATGTGTAGCTTAGCTCTCATGCAAAGAGTTTTGCTAAGGATCAAAAGATATTCTAGTGATTCATATCAAAGATCTATCTAGCTCAGTATAATTTAACATGCATAGCATTGCAGAAGCCTTAAACCGAACTCTCCAGTATCTTTTATTCAGATATTGCTCTCAAACCTCATAAGATCCCTTACAGGAGATAAATCTAAGGAAAATCATAATTTTATTTGTAAATTATAAATTTGTCTTGGAGCTAAATTTTTGGTCCAAGTCTCTTATAACTTCATACAGCTTGAACTAAATGTCTGCAAGGCTGCTTGGCTACCACAAGGAATAAGGAAATAAATCAGACCTATTTACATTACAAAATGCAGTCTTTGGAGGACCTGGGGGGGGGGGAGTGTAAGGAGGAATGACTACCTCAGTCTCTTTCACCTGTTGTTTGGTTGTCTTAACTGTATCTTGTTTTGAAATTGTTTTGTGTGTGTATATATATATATATATATATATTTGAATTACAAAATAATTTGATGTTTGAAAACATACTAAACTGTGAGTTTGGCATATGTCTGTGTATAAGCTTAAAAAGAACATTTTTATTATTTAAAATAATAATAGCTCACCTTTGCTTTAAAAGCTGAAGGTGACAAACAAAAAGTTTAAAAAAGACAACATTGTGATATTACTAAAAGCAACAGAAACCTAAAGAAACAAGAAATCCTTCAAGCAAGGAGACACCCTCAAGCAATGAAAGCAATTCAGTGCAACATAAACAGGGCATTCCTTCTGCCTAAAAAAATCTCAACAACTTTGGCCTGAACCCCCTAAAATGGGGTTTTTCTTCCCCAAAAAAGTCAACAGACTTGATCTGAACCTCCCCCCGAAACAGGGGTAGATCACTGCCAGTTTTTAATTTTGTGAGTAGACTACAGTCTCTTGGGAGTTGGTCACCCCTGATTATATAGTTTGGAAAAATGTCTGCACAATAACCATAAGCAGTATATGATACAAAAACAATATAATATGTATGTGGATGACAAGGTGGAGGGCACATTTGCTTTTGGAAGAAAACTTCCAGCCTTTTTATGCTAGGGATCTCTGAGGTGCATATGCCTGGGGAATGATGCTCACAACAATTATCCACAACCATGAGAACAAATCAGCCATTCCAAACCTGAAACTATTACAGAAATGACTGTCATGGGCTGCATCATAAGCATTACTGGTGTACCATGAAGGAGAGAAATGAAGCACAAATATTAGAAATGAAAGGAAAGTAACCAAGAAACATGTTAGCCTAGTGCAGCAGTTTTCCCGTTGCCACTTTCTATATGTAAGACAAGTATGAAGTTATTCGCATTTATTGATGTTAGCAATTAAAACTGCTATATAATGCCTTATGTATCAATAACAAATGAATAAATTAAGTGTAGTGCTCCTCATAATGTCTACAATGCATGAAGCACAGTATGGCTAAACCAGCAGTGGCTGATGGTCGGGATCCATACTGCCCCTCTCACCACAGGCCTGATGGGCATGGTCACTCACCCATTAATCATATGATATCACAATGCTGTCCTATGACCCATCCCGCCCTTGATTGTTGGGGCATACAAAGCTCCACACATCGAGCTATTCAAGCTACAACAATCAGCTGATTGCTCCAACCACAGACTGACAATCACTTGGTTGTCAATGCTTGCAAAGTGCTTTGCAAAGGAGAAATTAAAAAAGAATGGGAAAGGAAAGGTGGTGTGGCAATGTCTAACTTCCATAAGCCTTTGCATGAATGATGGAAGATGACCTAATCTTCTTAAGTAAATACTACTTTGAAGCCCAAATGCATATAGAGATTCTTTGTTACATAACAGAGAAACACATGTAAGCAATAATACAATATCAGTAAAGTGCTTTAATCCCATAGATTTTCTGGCTGCTAAAGCAGTGTTTAGACATGAATGATATGGATATTTGGCATTTGTAACTGTCCCAAAATTGTCTGCCTAGAATCAAAACTCAAATTGTTATAATAATGTTCAGCAGTTTTAGATAATAGCCAAACAAATGAGGCATGTAATCACCATTGTCTAAAGCACTTAGTATTGTTATTAAATAAATATTCAATAGTATTTGCAAGTAATGTAATGAAGTTTTGCTTGGTACACTGCCTCTTCAACAAGCTTAACATTCCCCTGGGAAAGGTAAAAAAGGTAAAGGTAAAGGACCCCTGACAGTTAAGTCCAGTCGCGAACGACTCTGGAGTTGCAGCGCTCATCTTGCTTTACTGGCTGAGGGAGCCAATGTTTGACCCCAGACAGTTTTTCCAAGTCATGTGGCCAGCATGACTAGCCACTTCTGGTGAAACCATAGCAGCGCACGGAAACGCCGTTTACCTTCCAGCCAGAGCGGTACCTATTTATCTACTTGCACTTTGATGTGCTTTCGAACTGCTAGGTTGGCAGAGCAATGGGAGCTCATGGGAGCAATGGCAGCTCACCCGTCATGGGGATTCAAACTGCCGACCTTCCGATTGGCAAGCCCTAGGCTCAGTGGTTTAGACCACAGCAGTCAATAAAAACAGCACAATGCAACCATACCTAGGTGATCTCTTTGCTATATTTTTGTCAATACCAGCAGTATATTTATAGGACCAAATAATATAAACTACCACATCTGAGTCTATTACACCTAAATTTCAAGTATGCTACATAGAGAACTTGCTAAGACATTTAAAGGCAAAGTTAGCTAAACAGGAGCACATTTCAGAAAACAAGCCAATCTTACAAAACAGAAATAAAGAAATGGGGCCACTAATCACTTTAAGTTTTCTTTAAATTTGGGAATGACCTCAACAGGTATTCCTACAAATAGCTAATTGTATAATAAAGTGCCCAACTGATGGGCCATGTGTCCATCAATTCCCCCAATTATAAATCTTGTGTGAACTGTTTATCATTACATAATTTGTAACATAGGTTGCTATCCCTTTACAAATGAGGATTTTTGAGAGTAAACATTTTTCGTCATTACAACCTTGGCTTCTTGCTTTCACAGCTGCAAAGGTTTTGCATATGAAGAAAGAGACTGTAACCTATGAAAGCTTATGATTATAGTTTAGTTAATAAATGACCCTATATGAGTCATACAAGCTGCACAAATACAGTCACTTTCCCTGAACCTCTGCAACCAGAAAAGTTTATTAGAAGAAAAAAGTTGCAGCCAAAATGCTACTATCATCTGCTTTAAATAGATAGTGCTGGTACTATGGGGGGGGGGATTTTCAATATTTATGAAAATATAGGGAAAATGTATAGTATTTATTGTATTTTTACCTACTAAGAGTCTGTAACCTTTATTCATTATTTGTTTAAGGGGATAGCATCCTAAAAACTCTAGTTTTTCTATATCATTTGATAAATGTTTTTAGTGAAGATTATTTATTAGCTTTGTTTCCTCTATTGACTGCACTTTATCACACCAATATTTGGATTTTTAATTAGTCCATACTTTAAACCTATTATTGTAGCAATCTGTTATGCAGGAATGGTATACTGAAGAATGCTACTCTTACTGAAAACAGAACTAATGTCCAGCATGCATCACTGATCATTATCTGAATCATCATCAGGCAGAGAAATCCCGATAATGAATAGCTATTATTTAGCAGGGTACATACACAATCAATAGACCAGCTAGTGCCACTTGGAGAAAAGTAATAAGGGCAGAAGAAGCTAAGTGCAATAGTGCTTCAAGAAGTTCCCTATTAATTTCAGTTTCACATTATGTTTATAATGGTTTATTGTAAGTGAAACTGAATTAATTGATCTCCAAGGAATTGTAACCTGCCTAGGATGCAATATAGGGAGAAAATGTGTGGGAGGTGCTGGAAATCCATACAGAAAGTAATTCTGATTGTAGGTAAATGTGTGCATTACTATTTTAAAGATGATACTTTGGGGGGTTTTTTTGCAGCTGGTGTAACAAATACTAAAGAATCAATGCAAATCCCTAAAGAGTTGCCCTGCTAGAAGCTGCCTGCAAAGGCTGCAAGTGAACACAGGACTCACCCTAAATGCTCTCAGACTTAAAGAAAAAAACCATGGCACCTTGTTAAGCTAAAAAGGTGAATGCAACACTTCCCCACCCCACCAGGTCTTTTAAAATTTAATTTACACCACCTACAGTCTTTTCAAAGCAATATCTGCTTCCTTCCAGCACTCCCTTGAATGGTTGGGGGGGGGGAGTTATGAAAAAATTCAGCAAAGTAGTAGAAATCTGACTAAGGAAGAACTGGCAGATAAAGCTAAAGTATAAGTTAACGTATTACAGGAGACTGGGAACTGAGAACCTCCCCACCCATCCTCCATATTATTAAAATCATAGAATTGTAGGGTTTGAATGGACCTGGAGGATCATCTAGTTCAGACATGTACAACACGTCAACCGCGATTGACCAGTAGATCCTGGCATGAATTCTGGTCGATCTCCACCCGCCTTCCACTGGAGATGTGCCTGAGCAGCCACTGCCTCTCCCTGAGCTCCTCTTGTGGAAGGGGCTGTTTTAACACTGCGTGCATGCCCACCCTGCTCCCACAGCTGCCCTGTCAGGGGAAGCAGCCAGCGTCGGGGAAGCAGCCAGCGCCCATGCACCCATCCCCGGGTGGTAGATCACTGCCAGTTTTTATAATGGATTGTGGATCACAGTCAACTTCAAGTTGGATATGGCTGATCTAGTTCAACTCCCTGCAACACAGAGATATGCTACCATCCCATACAACACCTTGGTATTATCAGCACCTGCTCTAACAAACTGAGCTATCCAGGTTATGCAGGATTGGCCTTTAATACTTTTCAAAAACTTTAATTCAGAATACAGAGGAACGACAGTTAAATTTTGCTGATATATTTAAATTGTGGTAAGAGAGAATGAAACCTTTGTTCCACCTCTCAGTGTTTATTCTTATGTATTTATTACCTTCCATAAACCACATTTTCCTTCAAGGAGCTCAAGGTGGTACACATGGTTCTCCAACTCCCATGTTTCCAGGCACAATTTAAGGTGCTGGTTTTGATAAAACCCCAAAGAGATCTGGACTTGGAAATCTGAAGGAGCACCTACTCCTAGAATTTCAGAAGGGACAGAACATCCTTAACCCTCAGAATACCTTCTTATTTACATCTACATTTCTGCTGCACATGTTACGAGAAACAAACATAAAAACAAAAAGATTTGCACTTTAAAATTTTGCTATTCAAAATTGTGAGTGCTATGAAATCCTCTGCATGTAAGATGCCTTACTCACTTTAAATGCTTTTCAATTTTTGAACATGTGCAACTGCAACATCCACTGAAATGAAAGAAGCAACATCTAATTCATACAGTGCCATATGTCCACTGGACTCCCTGAGTTTGCAACAAGCCACTGTAAAATGTTATCCTAAGTGGATAAAAACAACCATAAGTGGGTCTGTGAAGGTGTGAAGTGGCTGATCATCTGCCACATTGAAAGCCCTGCTGACCCACACCAGACAGGGCATGGAATGGGCATATGCTGAGAAAGAACTGCCAGAAGTAGCTCTATTTCTATACAGTGGCACCTCGGGTTACATACGCTTCAGGTTACATATGCTTCAGGTTACAGACTTCGCTAACCCAGAAATAGTACCTCGGGTTAAGAACTTTGCTTCAGGATGAGAACAGAAATCGTCCTCCGGCCGCACGGCAGTAGCGGGAGGCCCCATTAGCTAAAGTGGTGCTTCAGGTTAAGAACAGTTTCAGGTTAAGAATGGACCTCCGGAACGAATTAAGTACTTAACCTGAGGTACCACTGTAGTTCCATATCCATGCATATAATTTGGAGCCTCCATGGAGGACATACTTCTCCATGGATGAAGCTGTTCTCTACCAGCAGGGAGTCATTTCTGCTCATCCCTAACCACCTCCAGTCAGCAGATCTAGGGGCTACAATTGTTTTCTGCAACACCAATTACACATACCAGCGAGCAAGCCCCACTCAACACAGTAGGGTCTACTCCTGAGTAAACCTGTCTTGCATTGCCCAACATGTGGTTTTTATATTGTTGTTGTTGTTTTAAGACATTGGACTAAACCAAAAAATATCCTGCTACAAAAGGTTGTGAATTCCATGCTCAATGTTTTGAGAGGAGGAACGGGGATTTTTCTTATTTCTCAAGGATTCAAGAATTCAGCCAGCACACACTTCCTCTTCTAAATGTATGGTTTTATATGAAACATAAGCAGTAACATAGCATAATTAGGAGAAAACTTCGTCTGAAGCTGCCTTTCAATTATGCCATGATATATGTAGGAAACTACTGACTGTGTAATCCCTGTAGGAAGTTATTTGTGAGCTTTGCATTTTAGTTTATTGCAAAGCCAAGTTCACAAAAAGCAGGATTTCATAGAGCTGACACACACAGGCGCACTCTCTCTCTCTCTCGCGCACACACACACACACACACACACATTCTCTTGGCTAGTCCCATGTAAGTGCTAATTTAAACAGTCATCTAGTTGCCTATTTGTTTCCCTGGCCAAGAAGCAAATAATGTTCCTTCCTTATACTGTAGAATAAAACATTGCATTCTGCTGTTATACAAGGTGACAAATTCAAGTGAACATAGAAAGGGTGGAAAACACACAGAAAGATATCTATCAATAAATTATAACAGCTCTTATTCCACTGAAACAGCATTTAGTTATAATGTGCTGTGATAAGAAATAAAAGCAATCTTTAAGAAACAAAATATGCTCTAATATGGGCTGACTCTCTTACTTTAAAAGTCCAGGAGTTAAACACAGACATACATATCCTATTCACTAGAGAATGTTATTAGAAAGTTACAAACCCACAGAAAGAAAGAAAGAAAGAAAGAAAGAAAGAAAGAAAGAAAGAAAGAAAATTTTATTCTTCAGGCCTTGAGATATTTACAATTGTATTCATCTGCTGCTCTTAATGCCCTCCAGATGAAGAGTGTTTTAGCTCTGAGCATGTCAAAATCCAAACTTTTCTGTTAAAAAGATACCCGATACCCACTTTGGGACCACTCTTCTGGTTTATTTGATTGTAATGTGCAGAAATGCCATGATTGTGATATAGAAGCAAAAATGTATTCACTATATTTGAAATTACCAGGACACAGTGTAGGCAGCCAATGTATATTTTTAACTATAGTGTAAGCCAGTTCAACCAGTTTCAGAGCAATCCATACTGGGGTCAGGGAAGATTGGAGAAAGAGAGCCCTTGCCACATCCTAAACCCTGTTGGCATCGCTGTTCAGGGTGCAAGGTGGAGAGGGGCATCTTTGCCTGCTTGTTTCCTTGCTAGCTTGTTTTTACCATTTTTGTTGTACCTTCTCCAGGGCCTGATGAAATTTCACCATTTATCCTGTATCTTTAGTGCAAATGTTTAGTGTCCATATTTTTTTTTTAAAAAAAAACAACAACAACAGTTGCTTGAATTATGATGTTTCCCAGCCCCACAACCTGATACCAAAATAACATTATTGTGTTTGGGGGTGGGGTGGATTATATAGTCTGGGTGGTGCCCATTTCCCTCTTACTTCCTATCTTACCAAAGTGGTTTCCAAGGGAAAAAAGGTTATTTTTCTCATTAAAGTATTGCAGCATTTAAAGATATTTCATTCCTGATTTCCATAGCTTAGCTCAGCATCTATTCTTAGCTCTCTTTTCTACATCCCCATCTAATCATTTTACAGGGTTGGCTGAGCAGAAAGTTCATTCAGTGGCCTTTATTGCTCATCTTACCCCTCTCCCTGCTCCTTCCATGTATTTTGTGACAGAGCAGAAAGTCAGCTTCAGATACATTCCAGTCAGCAAAACCATTTCACCAGTGTTCAGTGCTCTCTTGGATTTCATTTCATTTCATTTTTAGGGTGGGATGGTGAGTCAGAAATATTTTTAAAGAAGATAGTTCCTCCATGACTTAGGGGTCTTTCTGACTTTTGGGACCTACTTCTGACCTCACACTCCTGCTGTTTTTTTCCAACCTATCAATACAAAATTTATATTCTATCATTCTAAAATGATAGGATTTTAGCATATGTGTTTTATATAGCACATATAACCACATACTTCACATAGAAGCACAGAATTCTAAAGTTGGAAGGAACCACGAGGGTCATCTAATCCAACCCCCTGCAAAGCAGGAATCTTTTGCCAAACGTGGAGCTCAAACCCATGAGTCTGATGCTTAATTTGTTCCCCCACTCTTGTTACTCCTCTAGCGCACTGAACAGCATCCAATGACAGAAAGGCAAGAGACTTCAAGTTGAAAAGAAGACCTTATAACTTTATTGTAAAGGAGAAAGCTTCCAAAAACAAATTCTAATCAGAAAATACTAAACTACAGTGGTACCTCAGGTTACATACGCTTCAGGTTACATACATTTCAGGTTACAGACTCCGCTAATCCAGAAATAGTATCTCGGGTTAAGAACTTTGCTTCAGGATGAGAACAGAAATTGTGCTCCAGCGGCGCGGCAGCAGCAGGAGGCCCCATTAGCTAAAGTGGAGCTTCAGGTTAAGAACAGTTTCAGGTTAAGAACGGACCTCTGGAATGAATTAAGTACTTAACCCGAGGTACCACTGTACAAGGAAGAACAGAAGCCTGCAAAACAGGTAGTTCAGATTTATTAGTTGTTAACGCTGTCCTCATTATCACTGTTGGTGAAGTTCAAGAGTCCATAGTTAGAAGAGTAAGAACAGGGATAACTAGAAACCTCATCAAGACAGGGTAGGCAAGTCAGTTGGTGATAGATCTAAAAGGAGATTCTCTTCGCCGGCCTACCTCTCTCTCCTAGAGCACCCCCCTCTTTAAGGATCTCAGCTTTAGTGCTATACTACATGATATCATATAGTTCAACTCCTTGCTTGTATAGTTACATGACATTGGAATTGCTGTGTATTTGTGTCCTTGGAAATAATAATAAAAAAAGTTTATCTACATTATGTTTTATTTAACATTTCTCAGCCTGATAGTTTTCTGCCCTAGGCTTCATTTCCCTTATTCCTGAAAGACACATCATTCCTTATTCATGCACTGCATGATCAAAGGCTTATATTTAGCACAACTTATATTAGAAAACTGATTTTTGGATGGATTTCTTTCAACGAAGAGAGAATGCAGCCCATCTCATGGAATATGTATGCGGTCATGTTGTTTTCATAATCTGTACACTAATTTATTTAGTAAAACCTACAAGAAATGCAAATGAAACAAAAAGGGTTATGAAACACACAAAGGGGCTTATAAAAGATGGGTGATATTTGCCAATAAAAAATAAATTGTGACATTCATAAATAATAGCCTGATGCTAGATTTCAGATAACTTTATACCAATGTGTACCAAAGTTATTGGACATGGGAAGGAAATAACACAAATTTCCAACTGCAGGTATCTGCTGTAGAAAATATTATTGGATACATACAAAAAGCATCACTATTACATGGGCAGCAGTCCATATTTGATCAAAATCCTGTGCTTTTCTAACCAAGACTCCTCTGTGGATTACAAGATATCCATGTACACAAATGAGCAGAGCAACTTTAAATCATTCTCAAATTCACAGCACGTTCACACTTAAAAGGTATTCAAACAACTTCACTGAAAAGGTGAAATTGACAAGGAATTTCCAAACTCCTTGTTAATTTTACCTCTAATGGGAAGGGATTCCCTCCCAGTGGTGAAAAATCTTGCCAGATTCAGTATGCTCTTTTTAGCCTTTCCACAGGCACTAGATAACTGTCATAACAACATCAGAATTGTTCGGGGCTGTACACATTTTATATGCAAGCACAACCAGGCATGGCAAAGGGGAAACTGGAAAACAACTTTTTCAAAGGAAAGAATGCACACACATCATGGAGTCTGTTATGTTATGAACTAGAACAGCAGGGGGGAAACTGTGGTCAGAAAACTGCAAGTTTTTTCTTCCTTAAATGAGAAATCCTTATGTATACATATGTATTATAAATGGCCTATGGATTCTTTGCCCCCAGTTTCTCCACTATCCTCTCTTCTTATTTTTTTGGAACAAACATTGCCACACATTTTAGAATCATATGCAAATTTTATTAGCATGATGCTAATTTCCCTTTCCAAATCATTAATAAAGATGTTAAACAAAAGTGGCTGTAACAGCAATCCCTGTGCTATCCCTCTAGACACCCTCTGTTTATGTTCCTTTAGCCAGATTGTAATCCATGTAACAATGTTCCCATCCAAGTCAATTTGAGTTAATTTTTGATGACTAGGAAAGGAATAGAAAACGTTTTGTTACACAACAAATATATCTACCACTTTTCCCCCTAATATTTCATTTTAAGTGATCATGTTTTATTCTTATTTATATTTATATATGGCTGATATTTATTGGTGCCAAAACAGAAATTGATACTTTTTAGCTAGTTTCATTGAGCTCTCAACTTGATGGACTATCAGTCTTCCTCAGTAAAAGGCAGCTTCTTATATTTCTTCCCAAATCATAAAATAAAAATCCATTTCAAAGTATCTCTCAACCCCACAGTTGCACCTGCATAGCTGGAGTGACAGCATTACTTTTCAGTTTCCAATGCACAAGAAGGAGACAGGCAGAAAACATTCAGTAAACCCTCCCCCCCAAAAAAAATCCATAAAAAAGAGAAGCTAAAACACAACTAGGCTCCTCCTGGTCCATCGGGGTGGGGTGGGGGGACATCCACTAAAAGAAGGGCATAACTGTGGAAGCTCCTAGCTTAGAGTGCTAAGATAAGAAATCAGGAGGTGGAAGGGAATGAGGGTTTGTGGGAAGGAAAGAGATGCAAAGAGATGTGAAATAGAGAGGAGAGGGAAAGGACAACAGAGGCTAAAACAAGAAGAGACTGCAGGGGGAAAGAGGTGAACACTAAAACCAGCAAGTACAGAATGGGGAAGTGATGAAAATTTCAGAAAAACTGACAGAGCAGAGAGTAGGTAGGGAAATGAGAGGTGTGACATGGGAAGTACAAGATAAATCATCTACAAAATCAGATCACAAATTTTCCTTTTAAAGTGAAACAACAGTTCAAAAATTTACTCTGCAGTGATGGGTATTCCCTGCAAGTTGTTAAGAAAAATATAATTAATTATATTTATATAAAAATCATATGAACACTAGCTGCCAGCTCAAAAATCTAGTGTAGCAGGAAACCTCCAGCATTTCACTAAGTGTCCCAAGAGTCAAGTAGCAATCCTTTGCTCCCTATGCTGCCAGGGGTGCTGGCTGGATGCAATACAGTGGTACCTCAGGTTACAAACACTTCGGGTTACAGACTCCACTAACCCGGAAGTAGTACCTCGGGTTAAGAACTTTACCTCAGGATGAGAACAGAAATCGTGCGGTGGCAGCACGGTGGGCCCCATTAGCTAAAGTGGTACCTCAGGTTAAGAATGGTTTCAGGTTAAGAATGGACCTCCGGAATGAATTAAGTTCATAACCAGAGGTACCACTGTATAAAACAGTGTATGGACGCAACATACCACATTTCACTGACCTGACTGCAATGGAAAAGAAGGCTGGAAAAGATTGATTCATATAGATCCTGGCCATTATGTCTTATATATATCCATTAACGCAGTGCTTTTTTTTTCTTAAAAAAAATGTTTAGGGGTACTCTCATTTTCCTACTCATATTGAAATAGTGCCCCTCAATGTGGCTAAACTTAGATTCACAAAATGTTTAGGGGTATGCATATGCATCCCCCTGCATCCCCCCAGAAAAAAGCACTGTATTAACTGTCTAACATTTACTATCCGGGTGTAACTGAAATATTCTTGGGGGAAATTCCGTGCACATTTACTTCAGATAGAATATATCCCATTACACTAACTGGCATTTCTTCAGGTGCAACCATGCACAGAACACAGATGAAAGGTTCTTAAAAAGTGAAATATTTCCTTAGTGTGATGATTTTAAACAGCCACTGACCCACACTTGCTTTTTATTTCAGATGAATGCACCAGGTTAAAAAATGTTGCTAAGGGTTTGGGCAGCATTTTTAGTTAAAGTATAAATTCTATACTAAATACATTTACAGTCCTGGATCTTAAAATTTACAAGCAGTTTCTGTATGTACATGTTTCTTAAAGTGCCCTTTGGGTGGGAGCAGCCATTTCAATTTTTTCAGTTCTGCTGATTACAGTGGCGTAAGAAGGGGGGGCCGGAAGGGGCAGTCCGCCCCAGGTGCCACTCTGGGAAGGGTGAGAAGATGGCCCCTGCCTCCCCCCCTCAGCTGTAGAGCAGCCAAGGGCGCCTGCAGTCCGTATGGGTGCCACTCGTGTGGCGTCCGTACGGGCTGACGGTCGCCGCGTGTGAGCGGGAGCCCATACGGACTGCGCATGTGTGGCATTCCGTACGGAGTGCGCATGTGCAGGACATCGCACACGTGCAGTCTGTATGGGATGCCGCACATGCGAAGTCCGTGCAGGCTACACAGTCCGTATGGGCTGCGCCGCCCCGGGTGCTGGAGAGGGTTCCTCCACCACTGGCTGATTATACTCTTGTGTCCCTTGTAAAAGTCATGATGCAGTTCTGTTAGACAGTAGCTGCTTTGCACAGTGAGTGTGAGAAAGAGTTCATTTCACTTTTACACACAAAAGCTTCATTATCAGTCTCCACACATACATTACAGCTACCTCAGCTCAAGGCAGTTTTTAGCATGTAAGCCCAGTGCTATAGCAAACAATACTCAATCAAAAACCAAAAATTTTCATAAAATATAATTTATCTAGACAAACATTATCTTATATATGGTTCCCTATTCTATACTGCAAGGGCTCCATAGAACAAGAAAAGATGCATTTAAGGTCAGGAAATCTAAAGTGACATGCTTATTTAGTTGCACAAAAGAATTATAGTAATGAATACTAACTTCTACAAATGCCTGGTTTAAATAAAATAATAAAATACTGTGAGGGTAGCAAAACAACAACAACAACACCAACAACAACAACAAGAGATACCACTAGTCGTGGTATCACTGGTGATGTATGGGGTTGTTGGGTGGTTTTTTTTTGTAATATTTGGGTTTGCTTGTTTTTTGTTAATTTCAGCAGAGACAACCAGCTTAAGCTGCAGACTGCAAATTGTTCCCTTGAGTCAAATTCCATGGAAGAGAAGGGCTTTAAAGTGATTTCAAGGCCTGGAGTGGAGGGGGAGCTGAATAAGTATACATGTGGGGCTTTTCCTCCCTTTTCTTCCTGGCTGCCCATTGTTCTCTGCAAGGGTGTGAAGCGCTGGGTGGGGTGGGGAGGACATTACCCCCATAAACACCTGCCCAGACTTTAGCTGATTTGGTTGCATTGGTTGAATCTGACTAGTTAATTGGTGTAGCAGATCAAGTTGTTATATTTAACAAATATAACCGATTTATCCACATTTGGTTGTCTTGACTCTTCCTGGCGTGCTGGCAAACCCCCTTTTCATAATCACTGATCTCTAAGGAGCATAAACCAGCCATTAAAATTAATTTGTCTGGCAAAGGCATGGCAATTCATGAGAATCCTCTTGCCCCTGAAGAATGTTTGCTTCTGACACAGAGACTGTATTTCTAAAACAAATGAGTGCATATGTCACAACCTGTGTTTATCTCATCATTTAGTGCCAACAGGAAAGAAGGGAACAGGTCTTTTAATAGTTTTTGCACATGGTCACTGAATACACAGCTACCTTGGCTAGCATTGCATAATAGCATCTGTTGTGAAAGGTGTGGGGGATATGACCTCAATGGCAACTGTGTTGCTCTCACCTTATATAAAGTGGGGGGCGGGGAAGAGTTGGGCTTCCAACCTCTTCAATATTTTGTTTGTTTATTTAACTTATATGCCAGCCTTCCTCCCAAAGGGGCCCAGGACAGCAAGGAAATGAGCTCTTTTCCACCCATGTCAAAATTGAAGGTTGGGTAAAGGAAGCATTTCTGAGGCAGGAGCACTGCTTTCTGGTAAGTTACAAGCCCACTCTGCAAATAAAGGGAGACCTATGGGCAGAATGGGGCAGGACATTTTGGCACCTGCTTTTTGCCATGCAGGCATTTGGAATGAGGTGTCCATAAGACTATGGAATACATTGACTGAGTGGTATTTCTATCTACTATAGCAGCCATGGAGATCGTCGCTTAAACAACTTCACTTCCCAATCCATTCCCAATTTTTGGTACTGTGCTATGAGTTCCATTTAGTTTATAATAAAAATTTCAGAATGTAATTGGTTATTCTGTCCATATAATTTGTATGCAGTTTGCTTTAGGAATTTGTTAAAGTGCAAATCTTTTAATCTAAAGTACCAAGAAGAACAAAACTGATGTAAATTGGTGTTTTATCAATCCATCCTTCTGTTGCAAACAAAACATGATATTTCCCCTTTGTGTCTTGGCAGTATCTTCCTATCTGCTTCAGTCCAACTTCACTGCTTCCCATTAAATACCACCTTATTTCAGCAGTCTTATACTTCATTTCCTTCCTTTTGCTGATCATCTTGCGTTTGGAAGGGGGAGCGATCAGTTTTGTTATGCAAGGGAGTCTGTAAACCTTTCCATGGAGATTTATGAGGTGTTATGAATTATTGCTGAGATTCTGATGCCATCACAGATATGCATTTCTGCCTTGGTAAATAGCCTTCGAATCCTTTTCATCAAACCTCATTTCATTACCACTGTTTCTCATTTGAGGAAAGTCCAGGGTCACACACTTGTTATTAGATATTTCAATTTTTAAAATATGTAAAAGTAACATGCAGCAAAATCAAATGAATGGAGTTGCTTTGAATGTGCTTTTTTTATTCTGTTGCAACTCTTTGCTTTACCAGTACTTAACACACTGGAAGGATATGCTAATCAACACTGAAGATATGCACACCTTTTTATATTCCTTTATGCTCTTATCATCCCAATCAAATGGATGGCATATGGAGCAGAGCTACTCCCACAGAGCCATTTTAAAAAGCTAAGAAACTGATTGGGTGTTTGGTTGTCAAAACCTTCATATTCTTTCCCCACCAATCACTTGGATTTTAATTTGCTTGCAGCCCCAACTGTAGAACTGGAGAGAACCATGAAGGCAGTTATAAGTCATCCCACAAAATACCTTAACTGTCAAACGCAAGAGTAAAGAAATGCATCTTTATAGGAAACCCAGCCAAATGGGTAGGGTATACAGTAATTATGATGATGATGATGATGATGATGGTGATGCATGCATGCAACTCTAAATCACACAAATTCAAGATCTATTTTAATTACTCAGACCCATTAGAAAAGCTGCCTGCTGTAGTATGTAGTGTGTGTTTGCAGTATACACTCTCTGTTTGTCTCTCTGGGAGAAGACAATGACCTGGAGGATGAAAGGAAGAAGTAACCAAATAGCACGGAGCCCATGAAACTCTCAAAATTTAAAATGTGCCTACAGTCCTCCCCAAAACCAGCAACTCCTAGTCTACAGTCATGCAGTACCATGAACCCATATCTGTTCCAGCTAGTGCTGTGTCAACCCCTCCCCCTTATATTTTTGTTCCCTACAAAAAATGCTTTCCTATCTCTTTTGCAGAGAGGATGAGAAGTCTGTGAGTATTCTCAGGGTGAATGGGGTAGTTCAATGTGGTTCTTGCCTTATGCACTAAAGGGATCGGATACATACTCTCACAGTGGCACAGAGCTCTTTATCTGCACAGTCTCTCTTCACAGAACTTCCAACATTCCTACAACATAGCAATGTTACATAGATACAGTGGTACCTTGGGTTACAGACGCTTCAGGATACAGACACTTCAGGTTACAGACTCAGCTAATCCAGAAATAGTACCTTGGGTTAAGAACTTTGCTTCAGGATGAGAATAAAATCGCACGGCAGTGGTGCGGTGGCAGTGGTAAAGTGGTACCTCAGGTTAAGAACAGTTTCAGGTTAAGAACGGACCTCCAGAACGAATTAAGTTCTTAACCTGAGGTACCACTGTAGTTTAAGATGTGCCACCAGACTGCAAACTTGTATGTGAAGTACAGTTTTGCAAGGCTTTCTTTTTAGTTTTACAGTTAAAGAAAGCAAGTGAAATTTAACACAATGTTGCATTGGTCACATTGGAACTGTAGGGAGTGCTGCAAGGAGAAAGACTGAATTTGTAAATATCTCTGTGCAGTTGAGAATACATGGAGCATTTTAAACATGTTCCTTTTAAAACATGTCTCAGACCACCCAAGACACTTGCTGATCTGGATGGATTTATCCAACACAAACTGAAGTTCATAAATATGTTTGCCTAACACAAAGACACTATGAGCAGGTTTATGTTATTTGAAGAAGCATCTGCTTAGATTTTCAGTACTGCACAAATAATAATCAAGAATATGCTGGAGTTATACTACTACAGCCCATCCAAATTCCATTTTAACTACATGAAAACCCTGCTAAGGAAAAATGAAATGGATAATAAAATAAATGCACATTTCTGGATAACCACAACACAGAGAAAACCAGAAAGTACAAATTGTAAGACAAAAACCCAACAGTAGAAGTTTTCTGAAATAAAGTATTCAGCCAACATCTGAACAAACTTAATGAACTGGTAGATCTCTACAAGGGAGACCATAAACTATGTACCATCACTGAAAGAAAGAAGTACACCAATCATAGGCCTCAAATGTCCATGTAGATAGTCTTTTTCCTCAGCGAAAACAAGCTGAAAGGTATCTATTACAGCACAACCAGATGGTGCCATAGTAGTTCACTTCTAGTGTGGAAGGTGAGATGGCGAGTCAAAGTTGGAATAAATCTGAGTGATTTTCTCTGCAAAATATTTCACAAATTGATCACAGTGGGCTACTTGTTCCACCAGCTTTTTCTGATGGCCAGAATAAAATAGATCTCACTCTAACAGAAATCGCTCTGCAGGTCAACAATTTGTAAATATAGTGGTAGAGAAGAATGAAGATTTCTTCACCACTACAGAGCAGGCTCTAAGATGGACTCTGGACTATGTTTAGTCAGATTCATCTCAAGCCTTTGCCACCTGTGCTCTAGCTATTACCACAACTGTTTCATTGCCCCGAGCTCCGCAGAAAGCCAAAAAAACCTAGTTAGGCTTTGTGATTTAGGAAAGGGCTCTTAAAAATCATGTTTACAGCCCCTGCTTTTACCCATTTTTAAGGTCAAACAGAGCATCACAAGAGCACTGGATGAAAGTGTCAAGAAATATCTGGAAACTATTTTGATCCTTTTGAGTTCTGGGACAGATGATCCCTAACATTATTCTCATGCCATTTTCTTATTATCACAGCTATTCTTATTATGTTTTATTAATATTTTGCAGTTTTAACACTTTTAAACTAGAATGGCTGCTTTATTTGTGCTCTGGCCAAGGATGGAGCAAGAGAGGTGCGGTGGGAGAGGGCCATCCTGGGTGTCACCACTGAGGGGGGTGACAAAATGCTGAGTGGCACTCACCGCGGGGCCTGCGGTGCGCCCGAGCCATGCGTCTCTCCTGGGAATGACGCGGTGGCTTGGGTGCCCGCAGGCTCTCCACTGCCCCAAATGGTCCACCCGCTACCTCCCCCCCCCCATCTGTAGGGTGGCTGAGTGGGAGGAGGCAGGCAGACTCCTCGGAGGCCCCGCGGAGCATTCTGCACCGGTTCTCACTGCCCCATGGGCAACTGGCCTCGCCCCAGGGTGCAGGGCACGCGCGCCACCCCAGGCGCCTGATCAGCTTGCTCCGCAGCTGGCTCTGGCTTCCGCCACAGTGTTCCGTTGCACCAGAAGTGGTTTAGTCATATTGGTCACATGACCCTGAAAGCTTCTGTGGACAAATGCCAGCTCCCTCGGCCTGAAGCAAGATGAGTGTTGCACCCCATAGTTGCCTTTGACTGGACTTAACTGTCCAGGAGTCCTTTACCTTTTACTTCTTATCTGCACTGGAGGAGATAATTTGTTTGCAACACAAAGATTGGTGTACATGCAGCAAACACATCTGCCACATGAGGCAGCCCCTAGATATAGAATCCGTATTTGTACTGGTACCATCATGATGACCTACATTAGTTCAATGAATATTTTAGTGATTACTTTGCGCACCAAGTGCTAACATTTTATTATTTGACCTCCTCTATTCAGTATAAATTCTGATCTAAGCCTCAAGCACAAAGGCAATCAATGCTGATAAATGACTAAAATATTATGTTTTTATTCCAGTTCTCACCAAATAGGAAGTTTCCATTATTTCATTCCATATCTTCACTCTATCAATTTGACAGGGGCATGTGGTTCTACACTTCACTGCCTTCACTACGGAACGATGTGGCTTATCTATCTGTTGATAATATGAATAACAAAATGATGGAGTCAGGAGCAAACTTCGTTTTAACATAAAAAATTCATCCTTCATTTTGTTAACTCATTTGCATTTGTTCTTGCATTTCTTCAGCATATGTATCATTCCCACAATATTAGGCCCAAGAGAGCTCCTATAGAGAGCCAGTGTGGTGTAGTGGTTAAGAGCAGTAGTCTCGTAATCTGGGGCACCGGGTTCGCGTCTCTGCTCCTCCACATGCAGCTGCTGGGTGACCTTGGGCTAGTCACACTTCTTTGAAGTCTCTCAGCCCCACTCACCTCACAGAGTGTTTGTTGTGGGGGAGGAAGGGAAAGGAGAATGTTAGCCGCTTTGAGACTCCTTAAAGGGAGTGAAAGGCGGGATATCAAATCTAAACTCCTCTTCTTCTTCTTCTTCTATAGCGTCTGTAGAAAAAGTATCTCATTAACCAAAGAAGCACAGCTTTGGTCAAGTGAAAGTAAGATCCCTTTCAGATCAAGTCTGAAAGGGATCAAGTCTGAATATCAGAAAAACTGTGAAAGGTGAACTGTAGACAGGACAGCTCAGCCTGCTGTCCAGGTGTGAAGTGTCAGTAGGCAACTTAAGGGCTCCCACTTTCCTTTTTATGAATCTTTATCTTTAAACCAGACTTTGAGCAGACAGTCCTTTAAATATAGTATTCCTTCACATCCAAGAGCCCTGTGATATATGGAGAAGACAGTCTCTACCACATAGTTTTATGTGATAAACATAATGATTATGAGTCAAATGTAAAGTTGAAATATGATTCAGTGTTTTTAAGCAACACAAATACTACATTACTTTCAGGAAATTATAGAAAATAAATATGCTTTTAATGAAAACATAGTGATTACAGTTCCTATCCTCTGAATCAATATTTTGAAGAATAGCTTTACAGCAATGAAGCAAGTCTGTTCCAAACTACGGTATTTTGTTTTTCTTTCAGATAACAACATTTTGAAACAAGCCAACCCCTCGAACATATTTCATCCAACTGTTCAGAAACTTGATTTTTTTATGTTGTAGGTTCTTAGTTTCCTTGAAAATATATGTTATTACTGCAACAATCACGGTGCACTGAGCTCTCTCCTTCCTCTATCATGCCTTGCCCATCCTCAGAAAAGGAGTGAAGCTTGATCTTACCATATGAAAAAAAAATCTATAATATTGACCTATGCTAGGAATTATATTTCCAAAGCAACAAAACAGTGGAAATAAGGTGAGATAACTTCTAAGAAGAGTCAAGTTTGAGAATTTTGAGAGTCTCTTTGATGAAATATGTTTTGCTGTTGTAGAAAGGAAGAAAGAGGGCTTTGTAAAAGTTTTTACAAAAGCTTGCTTTTGTGCAAGCGTAATTCTGCCCTGCAAGTTACCATATCATAAGAACAGAAGTCATTAACACCAGGAGGAATCTTTCAACACCTTACACGTATACTGTATCTATTATACACATCATTCTTCCCAAAGTCTTTAAAAATCTGCCTGGGGATGGGGCGGGGGGGGGGGCACACAAAAACTTTTTGTCATGCTTCTTCAGATCCTGATGATCAGGAAGTTTGCCTTGTCTCTACTGAAATGAGGAATTTATTCCTCCCCTTCTTTTCTTCCACTTGTCAACTACAGGAAGTCCTAGACAATCTGTTAGAAAAGTGCAGGGGGCGGGGGCGGAACAACACAGAAAGCAAATGTTGCTAACTGGACACCGCAGGGAAAACTAAAGCTTCTGGAGTATAACAGCAGAGAGATGGAAGGCATCTAACTGGGAAGTTCAAACCGAAAATCTCAACTATAAGAGAGACTAAATTAGCAAATAATTTCAGGAGGGAATATACTCACGTTTGGATGTTGTGCATGCCTTAGAATTACTACTTGCATCATCCCCATCATCAGTATTTCTTTACCATTCTTTCTCCCAAAGAAGCTCAGGGCAGTTTACAGTATAATGCAACCAGTCATATTACTATTAAAACTTACGTAAAAACATCACAATGCAGTAGGTGAATAATATGAACTATTTAACTCTGCAACACATTTATGTTCAAAATTAAGTTCTATGCAAATACATATAGCTGCCAAACCTCTATGAGTATAAACAAGACACAGTTATAGCATGTCATGTGCAATTGCATTTAACTTACACAATATGGCCAGTTATGCCATTTTAATAAAACTCTGCAGAAGCAAAGGGGGGGGAGGAGTGCTGCAATTAAATGTAATGTTGTGTGACATTTAACATGAAGTTCCAAAGATTCACAGAAGCACCAACAGCTTTCACAAATTTTAAAGCTTCAAAAGTAGGAAGGAACTAAAAAGTACTGAAGTACCGGTATGTTAAGACTGAAAAATCTGGAAAAATAAAATAAAAGTATATTCAGCTGATGCTTAAAAAGATCACAACACTGGTACCAGGTGACCCCCTCTGAATATATAAATAATATACAGCAACGCTAAAAAAAATGCATCCATCATATTCAAAATCAAGGAGATAGAATTTTATATAATATAAGCTCTTTTGAAAGTAATATTACCCCCGTTCCAAGCCCTATTTGCCCAGTGATGCTGTGGCCCATAGATTGCAGCAAAATACTGGGCATGGGGCTCATGGGGAAAAACTGTCCCATGAACCTTGCTTCAAAGGGGAAGGGGAATCCTATATAAGGCTGCTTCCCCTGGAGCTTAGAGCCATTTTCCTTTCAGAGCTTGCCAACCACCCATCCTCAAATTAGAGCCTTCACTGAGCAATTTGGGGTCACTGGTCCATTAAGGCAAATTTGAAAGGAATGTTTCTCTACAATTTCAAAGCCATATTTTTCCCTGTCCCATTCATACTCATATCCTTCTATATGAATTAAGAGATATTTAATGAGACCTTGCTTGATGGTTCAACACTGACTGACACCCATGGAACCTGATGATGTCATTTCACAATGTCACCTACACAAACCATTATGATAGCTCAATACATTAGAGATCTCCCTGGGTGACTTAAACAACTTCAGTCTCCAGACATTTGAGGAATAAGCTCTTCATTAATACAGAACCTGTGCACAGATAGGCTGCTTAAATCCCACTGTCAGCAATGAGACTTAAGGAACCAATGTGCGAGATTGCAGCCTGAGTCAATATAATATAAAAACTGCCTATTCTATTTGTAGACTCTGAAGGATTAAGTGATAGCTCAACTAAATTGTTAAACGTCCTGAACTGTAAATTATGAATATCTTCTCCCTGCATTCAAAATAAAGTTCTCTTATTTCTTTTCTGCAATTTATTTCTTGCTGCAATTTAGGCAGCAAGGATTAGGAAAAGCTGTATTCAATAAAATGATACAGTACTAATAAATCACATTAATAATAGATAATGTCATTTTGTGGCAATATTGAATTTTATCTTGGCTTAGATGGGTTTACTACAAGTTGACAATGAAATTAGATCACCAAAACAAATAATTAACAGACATTCATAGTAAATAGGATGATGATGATGATGATGATTAAACCCCACCCCATCTGGCTGGGTTGTATATAAAAAGGTAAAGGGACCCCTGACCATTAGGTCCAGTCGCGGACGACTCTGGGGGTTGTGGCACTCATCTCGCTTTACTGGCTGAGGGAGCCGATGTACAGCTTTCAGGTCATGAGGCCAGCATGACTAAGCCACTTCTGGAGAACCAGAGCAGCGCACGGAAACGCCATTTACCTTCCCACCAGAGTGGTACCTATTTATCTACTTGTACTTTGACATGCTTTCAAACTGCTAGGTTGGCAGGAGCAGGTTGTATATATACGAGGTCAAACATACCCCAACATTATTGAGATATTATTATTATTATTATTATTATTATTATTATTATTTGCATCAGTCTTCTGCAACTCTACATACTAGGCCATCCACAACCATGAAAAGGTGTGAAAGCCATGTGTTGTTTCATAGTTTCTCAATGTAGTAAAAAAATTGCTGGTTTTATAGCATTGGTGGTCAATTCAATGCTATCAAAATGACCAAGAAAACATGCACACAATAAAAGGCATGATCAAGATTCACCGTCCCCACCTTGCAAATGGTGTCATGCCTGATAACTGCTACTAGGTATTTTATTTTTCTGGATTTCTTGGGGTACCGTTGACCCCAATGGAAAAATGAAACAGTCAATTGTTCTATCGATGGAAGATTATGTTCCATAAGCATATACCTGAGTTGGGGATAGGGAAAGAGAATGAGGTTTTTATGTACTATGTATTGGATATACTGGGCCACTACTAGCAACCTGAGTGTCATTTTAGTAATTTTCTGGAGATTATTCTCTTCTCTTCTTTTCAGTCATAATGAAGTAAGGACTCGTCTGTGGTCATCTATGTCACCACTCTCTATTTAACCTTATCCATTTCTCTTGCTCAGTATTCAGCTTCCCACTGTCTCCTATAGATCCTACTTATATTGCCATTGGCAGGTCATGATTTCAAGAACAACTTGGTTAAAGTATAAATAATGTTTTCATGGCTATCACATGATTCTCTGATGGATTTATATAAGCTGTAATTTTCATTGCTTATTCAACTTAGTGTTACTATTCTTTTAAGCCTTTCTTTAACACAGAAATAATGTATCTAGTATAAATGAAAAATACATTTTCAAAGTGTCAAATAAAAGAAACCCTCAAGACACTAATAACTGATAGCATTAGAACCAACGTTAGTTATAATCACCCTGGACCCATTGATATCAATGGACTTAAGTAGCACCCAACAACTTATTAAAACTTTTAATAGTAGATCCAAAACTTATATACTCAGAAGTAAGCCCCATTCATTTCAATTCAGCTTGTTCCCAGGTATGTAGGTATAGGACTACATCATTCCACTCCAAATGTTCTTTAAAACATAGCTTGTAACTGACTAAAATACTGAGGAACACTTGGGCCTTGTATTCTCCAAATGATTAATTTTCACCTTGATGAATATAGTTTTAAAAACTCAGCTAATAGGGTGAGCAATTAAGTACAGTTATTTAACTTATTGCCTCTTGGAGCAGACTATGAATAAGAAATCATAGCTAGATGGCAACAACCCAGGTAGACTTATTTGCTTACAATTTTCTATTTAAAACTTGCATAGTACATGAAAATATGAACCTAGCTAACGAATTGAGATGTATTGATAGTATGCTTTTAAAAGATTAATATGTGCACATAATATTTAAAGCCAGTCCTCCTTTCAACGAGTCAGAGAGCCTCTCGTTCATCCTTAAAAATCAAAAGATATTATTTATTTAAAGGAGTTAAAAACAAGTCAGCATTTCCATTAGAAATTCACAATACAATTATCTTACATCGTCCAACTTCCTCTCTAAAATAAGACTTCTTTAATGCCTTATGTCAAACACATAAGCAATCCAATTAACGCCCCTGTCGTCTCCTGCCCCATTGGCAGTCTTGCTATTACTTTAAGGCATGTCTTTTAGCTTTGGTGAGAATATGTTGTTTCTTTAATCATACTTGATCAAGACATCTATTGTACTCTTGTGTGCTACAAGAAACAAATTTCTACTCTAGGCATCATTTTTTATATGACGAACACAACTTATACAACACAGGAGGCCTGCAGCCAAAGTTTGGGATGACTAAGTCATCAAGGGGTGAA
This sequence comes from Podarcis pityusensis, assembly GCF_964106645.2. Taxonomy (NCBI): domain Eukaryota; kingdom Metazoa; phylum Chordata; class Lepidosauria; order Squamata; family Lacertidae; genus Podarcis; species Podarcis pityusensis. The sequence goes on from NC_138027.1 coordinate 43,165,465, forward strand.
ACTTACTTTCTCAAAATTCTTTGGAGTACAGGAGTCTCCAAGCTTTCCTGCTGCCCCAAGTTTTTTTCCACATTGCATTTCATATCAAACTGCCTTCCTTCACATAAATAGCATGCACTTTCTGTTGCCGAAAGCTTCATTTTAAATTGAGTAATACTGACATTCGGCCACCCAAAACTGAGCAATAACAGGCCTGTGATGCCCTTACAACAGCCTGTGGCTGTTCATGATCCACAATTTATTTATATCATTGTTTATTATTATTACCACAGTTATCATTACCACCCACTCTTCACCAGAAAGTTCAGAATTAAAAATAGTTAAAAGGACTAGTGGTGACATGTGTATGAGCCACCCCAGATCCAATTCTAAAGACTTTATTTCACTTCACATCAAACAATACATTTTCCTAAATAGCTGAAGTTGTTAAAAATAGTCCTAGTTAACAGATTAATACCACAAAACAGACTCAGGGCCAAACCAGATGCATGTGTGTAATTCCTAAATATGTGTGACCTGGTTTCATTATAAAGTAGAGGCTTGATAATTTTTTGTATAACTAAAGTGCAGGGGTGGAAGTAAAATCTGCCCCATCCTTTCTAATTTTCCTGGGCAGTGATCTGCTGCTTTAATACCACACCTTAGGGGCTGGATCTGGTATCAGAAACGAACAGGCGGTGGGAGAAATCTCTAAGCTGTGCAATGAAAATAAGAAGGAAGTGGGGTTTGCTGCTGTCTCTTGCTTGACAGTCAAACAGGTGAAGTTGAGCTCTGAGACTGTACATCTGACCTTGCATTACATTCCCAGGAAAATACACACAAGACTATGGTGGAAAGTCAACTTCACCTTGGAGCTTTAAGGATATATCTTTTCCAGTATCCAATCACTGTATAGACAATTTTGTAATTTGTAAGACAGCAAATATTACTTGCTTTGGGTCACATTTTTGGGGGGAAAGGTGAGGAGGAGGAGGAGGAGGAGGAGGAGGAGGAGGACTTGCATGGCAGATCTGAAAAAATATATATCATGCCATGGAGTAATAAAAAGAGACTAATTATTAGGAATCCAATTTGCTGCAGATTTTAAAAACCACCTTATATAACTAGGAATTAAAATGCTAGCAATGAACTGCCAAAACTGGAGTGGAGAGATTCTTGCATGCAATACAGAAATACAACAAGAATTTTAAAAAACCGACAAACCCTAGGCACCATAGATCAAGCATATAAGAACACACTTGTATGTCATTCAAGTAAAAGGGGGAAACGCTCAATATACAGTTACCGATAGGTAGCCGTGTTGGTCTGCCATAGTCAAAATAAAAAAAAAACCCTTCCAGTAGCACCTTTAAGACCAACTAAGTTAGTTCTTGGTATGAGCTTTCGTGTGCAAGCACACTTCTTCAGCTCAATATACAATTAGGGTAATACAGCACACGTGGGTTATGACAACAACAGTGTCACAAAACAAATTTCTAGATTCCAGAAGTATATAATCCGTCAATTACAACCCTATAGTACAAGCAGAAGGGGGGGGGCTTTTTAAGTGTATTTTGGATAGTTTACAAACTCCAGATGATCCCAAAACATCTCATAGAATTGTAGAGTTGAAAAGGACCCCGAAAGTCATCTACTTCAAACCCATACAATGCAGGAATCTCAGCTAAAGCATCCAGGACAGAGGGCCATCCAACCTCTGCTTTAAAACCTCCAATGAAGGAGAGTCCACTACCATCTGGAAAGTCCCTTTTCACAGTTGAACAGCTTTTACAGACAGAAAGTTCTTCCTGATGTTTAGTCAAAATCTCCTTTCTTGTACCTTGAATCTATTGGTTCAGGTCCTACCCTCCAGAGCTGGACGTGGGGGGGAGGAGCTCTTTCTACATCTTCCATGTGACAACTCTTATCTCACCCCTCAAAGTGCAGCTAGAGCTACAGTGCGCCTATAACCAGCTTGTGGAATATTCTCAGCCCTCCACTGCACGCACAGTGATAACAGAGACCCATCAAACTTTTTATTTTAGCAAATGTAGTCCATGCCATCATAGTGGCTGTTGTAAACAACAACGTTAAGGCACGAAGCTAGAGGTGCTGAGAGATAAAGCTATACTGAGTCCAGAAAATAAATACATGCTTATACAAAGAAGCTGTACCTTATTATATTGCTTTACAATGCAATCCTAAACATGTATAATCAGAAGCAGGCCCCAGTGTTTCCAAAGGGACTTACTTCTAGGGAATAGTTGCATGCTGACTTTCATTGCATAAAAAGTTCCATGTATTTCTAGTGAATCTCAGATCCTTTTAAGTACAAATCTTACCCTCCCAAGGTGTCTGCATGACCAAAACAAACAAACAAACATCTAGTTATCAAGTCTAGTACCCTTTATTATTATTATTATTTTAAACTGAATTAAATAACAGGCTCGCCGATGGCTTTCTAACAGTAGAGAAATCTATCTTTTTGAACAAAAAAGTTTGTGTTGTTCAAGATACTCGTACTTCATCAAACTTATTAAAAACAGAAACAAGTCTTTCTAACAGAAAGGAGTATTATTGCACAAATGTTACAAAACTATAAATGTTATAGTCTATGTAGCCATCACTATCAAGAGGCTGCAGATGGCACAGAACACAGTGGCTAAATTGTTTGTTGGGGCAAACTACTTGGAAATATAAGATCGTGCTTTCAAGGGCTGCAAGTCTGCTACTGGGTCAAGTTCAAGGTGTTGGTTGTGACACAGGGTCAATTATTTGAGAGGCTGCATTATACCTCATGTCTCTAGTAAATCACTGACGTTTGAAAGATTCTCCTACAAGTTCCAGAGAGCTCAGAATCCAGCTCCATAATAGCTTAGAGCAGCACTTTCAATATTGTTGCCACTGTTCTGTGGAATAGTATTCCAACATCAGGATAGATAAGCATTTATTTATTTATTTTTAAATAATATTTATTGAGAATTTTAAGATTACAAAGAAACAAAGAAAAAAAAGAAGGAAAAAACAAGTAACATTTAAACAATACGAATCAATAAAAAAAAACAAGATCAAAAAGAGAAAAAAACAAAACACATAATACATCAAAATCAAAAAACAAAAATAGACAAAAAATTTAAAAACAAATCCAATATTCCCAAATCATTAACTGTCATTACCTTGTTTCATCGACCTCCTCATACCTCCCTTTTTTGTATTCTAGTTGTTAATTATCTCAGCAAATCCTTTCCATCTTTCATAATATTCTGTCATTAAATTACCTTAATCTATTTTAACCTTATCTTACCATAAAAGGCCCTAAAACTTAAAACTTAAATCTTATTTATACCATATTCTCTTAACCATGACATATTCTTACATAATTCTTTTTAACATTTCTGCTAAAGCCAAATAATTTCATTCCAACATTTTTCTAATACTCTTTACTTTTACAAAATTTTCCTAAATAAATTGTTTAAAACTTTCTTCCAATCTTCATCCAACGTTTCTTTCTCCTGGTCTCGGGTTTTGTCAGTCCTTTCTATCCCGTCCATCTAGTCCATCAACCTGGTAACCTTATATCCGAGGCCCTTGGATCTCTTCCATGTCCTATCCACAGATCTTCTTCATATTTATACCTGTGCTTTACTTTGTCTTCTGCTCCTTTCACTCGGGGAGACTCCAGCTTGACAATGTTTTTGTCCCTTCTCGACAGATCAGCCCCTTTTCCAAAGTCAACACTGAACTCCATATGGTATTTAAAAACATGTTTCAAAGTCCCTCCAAAGTTAAGGGCCCGCACAGCCCCAGACGCCTCCCTGCCCAAAGCCAGACTTGAAAGGTCAAAACATCCCTGCATAGGGGGGTCTATCCAGCCCCCCATCTCCAAACCAAACAGAACTCTGTCTCTCCAAATCTGACTTTCTCCAGGTTCATTCATCAAGTCCAACAACTCATGTTCCTGCTGGGCCACAGTTCCCTCCATCTCTGCCTCACTAGGTCCAGCAACAGCCTCCTCCCTCATCTGATCTGTCAAAGCACACTCCTGAGTTAACTCCTGAGTGGGTTCTATATAAGTACCCACTGCCTGTCCAAACTTTCCGATCCCAACAGTCATCAAATCCATCTTCTCATGTAACTGTTCCAATAAAGCACTTGTCTTACAAAAGGCCAACACCAGAGCCTCCGAATACATTGTTGTTGAAGGTCAGAGTCTGTTCCCACGATCTTAATCTATTGCAGCTGCAAAGCTCCCCAGTTCGAATTTAATAACAGTTTCACAAGCTCCCTCTAGGGGAAAAAACTTCTATTTGTATCCATCTCTCTCCTTTTTTTTTTTTTTAAAGCAAATCTAACAACAAAGTTTCCTTTTTCAGATATTTTGTCAATATTTTGTTCCTTTTAAATGCGAAGGGGAACAATGGAATCAATATGTTTCTCTTCTTTTAACTATCTGTCAAAAACGTTTGTCTATAGTCAATGAGCTTCCCGAAGACGTCTGTCCTGACACCCCGCTCCCAGGTTCAGGACAGTGAAGAATTGCTTTTCTTTACTTGTCTTCTGCAAGTTTAATCAGTCCAGAAAAAGTTCCCCCCTCTTCTCCTGCTTCCAAGGGGGGTTCAGTAATTTTAAATGATGAAAATTGATCCTTTACAACGATTTTCTAAGCTCTAGCTTGCCGTGTCTTTGCTTCAATCTATTTACAAAAAGCGGAAGGCAGACTTCCTGTTTAGACCTTCCCGCTTCAGTGCCAAATTAAAAGAAATTTCTTATTCCAATTTTCCGTTCTACTCACGGACAGTTATTTAAGCTCCAATTGTCCACAGGAAAAAGTCAGCCATCTCCGGCAACAGCAATGCGGCTTCACTCCGTGAAAGAAGCGGTCGATTCAAGGCACCGCACCACTCACCCCACGTCGCTCCGGAACCCCGAAATCGGGTTTCCCCGCGAGTAGGGGGGGCGCAAAGGTGCCGGCCGAATCCCACGTCCACAGGCTTCTCCCGCCTGTGGTTTTTGATGGGTCTCCGCCTCGCCGTGGCGGTTCAGACCCTGTTTTCCACGGAGCGGATTCCTCCTGATCGTAGGAAATCCGCCATTGCCAGAGGTGCCAACCCGGAAGTCCTTTAGGATAGATAAGCATTTATTCCCCCCCCCCCCCAAAAAAAAAGAATTCCAGCTTGAGAGCAGTACATGTGAAAAGGATCTAGGAGTCTTGGTTGACCACAAACTTGACATGAGCCAACAGTGTGACGTGGCAGCTAAAAAAGCCAATGCAATTCTGGGCTGCATCAATAGGAGTATAGCATCTAGATCAAGGGAAGTAATAGTGCCACTGTATTCTGCTCTGGTCAGACCTCACCTGGAGTACTGTGTCCAGTTCTGGGCACCACAGTTCAAGAAGGACACTGACAAACTGGAACGTGTCCAGAGGAGGGCAACCAAAATGGTCAAAGGCCTGGAAACGATGCCTTATGAGGAACGGCTAAGAGAGCTGGGCATGTTTAGCCTGGAGAAGAGGAGGTTAAGGGGTGATATGATAGCCATGTTCAAATATATCAAAGGATGTCACATAGAGGAGGGAGAAAGGTTGTTTTCTGCTGCTCCAGAGAAGCGGACACGGAGCAATGGATCCAAACTACAAGAAAGAAGATTCCACCTAAACATTAGGAAGAACTTCCTGACAGTAAGAGCTGTTCGACAGTGGAATTTGCTGCCAAGGAGTGTGGTGGAGTCTCCTTCTTTGGAGGTCTTTAAGCAGAGGCTTGACAACCATATGTCAGGAGTGCTCTGATGGTGTTTCCTGCTTGGCAGGGGATTGGACTCGATGGCCCTTGTGGTCTCTTCCAACTCTATGATTCTATGATTCTAAGATGGATAAATTGGTCTTTCCCATGAGTGCCTATTTTGTATTGTTTTGAATGTATCTGCTTTTGTCTAAATTTTCAACCCCTTTTTCCTGTTTTACTGTAATTGCCATGAGAAGATTGTGTGGAAGGTATTATTATTATTAGAAAGGGTTTTTTGCCTAATCAATTTACATTGTACTTGCAACAATAAACGCAATACTAACAGTGGATAGAACTGGTTTTGACAGCAAAGCAGCAGACGCCTTTATTCAATCCATTTTGCTGGCAGAAAGCAAAGGTATGCATGGTCCTAGCAATCTATACCTAAGGATACACCTAAGGCAGGCTATGATACAAAAGCTGAGTTTTCCCTAGAGAAGGAATTCCTTCATCTCCTGAGGATACATCTCAAAGGGTATTCAACCTGCCTATCTGCTCAGCTTTTAGAAATAACAGATAATTGCTTTTGGGAAGAAGAATTATAACTCCTTTTATGCATGCTTAGAAGCAAGTTCAGTTAAACACACTGGGTCTCACTATGAAGTAAACATACACAGCACCAGGATGTGTTAATTATTCATTTTTAAATAGTCTATAGTACACCATATTTTTCTTCCACACAACGCATAATTCAGTTATGGAAGTCACTGCTGCAAAATGTGATGATATCCATTGGCATGCATTACAGCAGATATTTAGGCATAACATACATCCAAGTTCTGAATATTTGGTACACACAAGAGGTGAGGGAGAACTAGTATTTTCATTATGTAATTCTGAGCTTCTGTGGAAATTTGTATAGAATTTGTAGAAGACAGATTGCAAGAACGAAGATGGATCTTTCTTGACTCAGCAAGGCAAGTCTTATGTCACACCCAGACAAGCATAAGCACATTGAAATGTTAGAAACTGGAACTTTTAAAGGAGTTAAATATTACTGCTGAATTGTTGGCCATGTTGTAGCTTGACAACATCAAATATTGGCAAAACGTCAATTATAGCATCAACAATTTGGATCCAAATAATTTCATTTGCGCATTTCTGGCAGGACTTTGTAAAACCTCTTTCTTTGAACAGTAGGCATACAACATTGGTAAATTAATACAATGGTTTAAATGTTACTCAAATAGTATATGAAAATTTCAAGCTATCATTAAAACAGGTCAAATGATTGAGCTCTTTTGAACAGATAATAAATGGGCCACATATCAGTACGCACAATGCACACAACATTGCAGTTCATGGTATCATGAGACAAAGGTTCTTGAGAGCAGAAGCAGTAAGGCCTACAAGGCCTACACAATCATTCAAGATGGTAACTGCTACCTGTTAACAGCAAACTGCTAAGTCACTGTGACTTGTGACTCATCTTGAGTGATGACTCATTCTCACTATAAAAGTAGCCAGCCAGTGTGTCTCAGCCAGTGTGTGTGTTGTGTTGTTGCAGACAGAGTGGCTGACTGTGGCTCTGTGATGAGTCAGATAGCTGCTATGAGCACTCTGTGTATGCTCTTTAACTATGCTGTTGCTGAACAAGTTTATTTTCTTCAGTAAAGTTTTATGTTGTTTATGAAGAAGACTCTGCATGATTAATTTACCGCTGTGCGACACATTGCATATGCCCCTATGTATCATGACTCTACTGTTTCAACTCTACCCAATTGGTCAATGGAACAAGAGGTGCATAATGGGAGCTAATTTCCCCCATTATGCTAACCATTTATCAACCTGTATTGACCATGGAGGTATACGTTAGTTGTGTAACCACTTCACAAGGGATCCAGATCCTGTCAATCATCTGAATGTTTACTCAGAAGTAATTCCCATTACTCCCTGTTAAGTGCATACAGAATTGCAGCCTTAAAGTTACAGTGTAAATGTAAAGATAACTACAGATAATAAATGGCTCATTTTAAAAACATGTACAACTAGCTATATTTCAGAACAACAGTCTTTCCTTAGTATGTTTTAAAACTGCTGTAACCTGCCGTAGGACATTATGATGAAGGGCAGGTAAGAAATCAAATAAATAGTTAAGTATTTGTTCTAAAATAAGTAGGGTTTTTAAAATAGAAAACATGTAGTAGTTTTTCTTTTTCTTTTTACTTACCAACCACTGACTACAGGATACCATAAAGCATATCGACAAATCTGATTTTAATGTTCAGTTACTCACCTAAGGAAACAAAAAGAAAAAGATTATTATTAGTACTTTCCTCTAAGGTATCCAAACATTTTGGTTTATATGGCAAAACATGGATCTATAGTTTTACTATGTATCAATTGCTGCCACAGAACTAGCAGCTAGACATACAGAGTAAGGAACAAGTTTAATAACCTTCAAGTGGATAAAAGATCCAAGTTTTTATTACCAAGATTAGAACAGCTCAAAGGGCACTGAGCAATAACAAGAACAGCCACTTATGTGTCCTTATGTATCAACATACAATCAAAAGTGTACAATACTTAATGTATTTTTATTCAGGTTTCAAGGTGCAACTGAAAAACAGTTTATTGTGTCAACTCTGAAGAAAATCCTACCAAGTTCAGGGGAAATAAATCCCAAGTACCCCTGTATAGGATTGCAGCCTAAACGTTTAGTTATAAAAACCTAGAAATCCTCTAAATTATGAAAAATGCTATCTTTGGGCATTGTAAGTCCCAGACTGTCATCTTTTACCAAGCAGAAAGAGCAATTAAGAGAACTTTATGGCTTTGGTCTCTATGGAAACAAGATATTTTCATCAGGCATGTTTGCAAGAGGGCTACATTAATGGAAATATTGAATCATAATGTCTGAGATACAAAGTAAACATTTCAGAAGCTTACATGTAATGAAATGTAAAACATCATAACCTGTCCCTGATAACTGCAGTCATCCTTTGGTGACACAAATGACTAGAATCAGTTTAGCAAGAATCACAGCTCCCCTTCAAAACAAACAATTGTCTTTGAGTGGGAGTCAATGAGACACAAGCCTATTGCTGGGTGACTATCCCAATGGATACAAGAATTTCTCTTCACTCTTGTTTCCCATTATGATCAGATACACAGCCTAAACCTTCATTTTTACTACTGAATATAAGACCACAATTAGACAGAAATCTATTAAATAATTCTCAACAAAAAGACTGCTGAAAAGTATGATCAAACTTCTCTTCAAAATTTTCTAGAGCATAAGAAAAACTCTGCATATACAGGTAGATGAGCAGAAGAAAGTGTTTAGGCACAAGACTACTTGCCACACCTGGTAGCCCATGTGTCAATACTGAGTATTTTTCACTGAACACAATAAATAACTTACAAACCAATTATGAGTATGTTTATATTTTGATTTTCCAGAAAGGTTATTCTGGTGTGAAATTTCTTTTTTCCAAACACAATGAATTCACTAGAAGCAATCTATAACTACTCAGAAAACAAATAGCATAAATTTAAGTACTGAATAAAGTATCAAGAACATAATGTACCACATTTCGGTATAGAGTTATACCTTGGGTTAAGAACTTAATTCGTTCCGGAGGTCCGTTCTTAACCTGAAACTGTTCTTAACCTGAGACACCACTTTAGCTAATGGGGACTCCCACTGCCGCCGCGCCACCGGAGCGCAATTTCTGTTCTCATCCTGAAGCAAAGTTCTTAGCCCGAGCTACTATTTCTGGGTTAGTGGAGTCTGTAACCTGAAGCGTCTGTAACCTGAAGTGTCTGTAACCTGAGGTACCACTGTACAAACAAATATCAGTGTAAACTCAGTGGACGAACATGTGCACTGTTGTTCAAAGGTCCCAGACACAAAACTTGAGACTCTTCAGTTATAGCAGTGGCTCTTAATATTGTTCTCCTCTTTGAGAGTCTGATGAAAGCTATGGACCCCCACCAGAAAAATGGATATAAATCAGGCATAGGCAACCTCAGCCCTCCAGAAGTTTTGGGACTACAACTCCCATGATCCCTAGCTAACAGGACCAGTGGTCAGGGGTAATGGGAATTGTAGTCCCAAAACATCTGGAGGGCTGAGGTTGCCTATGCCTGATATAAATGGATACACACAAAATTTATTTTATTGCATGGGGGGTGAATCCTTTTTTGCACCTATTTAATGGATCCCTTCAGGACTCTCCATGAACTACCAGGGGTCTATATACCACCAGATAAGAACCCTGGAATTATAATATTTCAGTTGCTGGGAAAGCCCTCTGCCTGAAACCATGAAGACCTACCATCAAGGTAAACAATGCTGATGTGAATAGTCTTGCTTAGTATAAGGTAGCTTGTAAGATTTTTATGCATGTAGGGGTGTGAAATATTAACAATGCCATACCTATTAGCGGAATCAATTAAACATAATATGAGGGATTGTAGTTCAGTGGGAAAGCAGCAGAATGGAATGAACAGAACAAATGAGAAAAACAACAAAGGACTACAGTGGTGAGTATTTTCACAATCCCAGCAGGAAGACCTTTATAAACATGCAGATGTTACATAGGTAGCATTATGGGTTCAGACTTCCCAACTCCCCACAAATGGAAAAAAATATTATTCTTTTCTATACTCATAATTGATAATTTGACATATTGGACTCTGTGTGTGCGCGCGCGTGCGTGTGTGCATGTACACACACACACACACTGAAAATTTAGGAACTCATACATATATTATACACTCAAAACTATTTCCTTTCAGAAGTTCTAACATCTTTGAAGTGAACATTTGTGGACTCTGAATTAAATCAAGCAGCAGAAGGTGGCATTTGTTTCCAACTGGGATTAACAGCATTCCTTTTGTAGAATGACACAAACAGACGCAGATGTAGGATATTCTTAAATGCTGGGGATATTGATGTTACTGCTTTTTTTAGCACCTGGGAAAATCTGCAGCTGAAGAGACCGAAAAATTTAAAAATAACCGATTTGCATCTTATTTGTATTATAATCACCTGTATTTAATATTAGCCATATTTAGACAAACTGTCTGTTTCACTTTCCAGTCACTCCTTCCCCTTGTCATTTCACAGGCTGACATATTTCACTTCTCAGGATGCAGATTTCTTCCAACCCTGGCTGACTTGTCATTAAATCTGTCACAAACTGTAATTATTTAAGTATACCCATTTATTAACTGGCAAAATAGTTACCCCCCACTGGCAATATCTTTACTCTGTCAATGTCAGTACAACTGGGTTGTTGTTGTTTTTTATTCTCTGTTGATTTGCTACTCCTTTTTGTAAACCAAATCACTCTTTCTTTTCCACTCTATTATAGCTAAGCAGGCCCGGACATGTGAAACGTTCCCCTTTGAATTAAGGAGAAATGCCTTAGAAATCTATGTCCATTAAAACCAAGCCAAAAATGTAACGGCTTGCATCATTTAAGTCCCCGTAACTCATTGCTGCAAATTAATGCTTTGAGCAATAAGCCCTCAATAAAGTCCATGAAATGGAGATAGTTACATATTTTTCTGTTTTAATCACCTATTTATGAATAGTGGAAACCCCACCATCCCTAGATGGTGCATGCACTTGCTAGAACAAACTTGGTAAATTTTGAGTTTATTATTTCCTACAGTTGCAGAGGTGTAAATAAATTTTAATATCTTGTTCCCCTTGACCAGCTGAGTTACCCAAAAGATTGTATATTTTGGGGTTGCCATATTTTGAAGAGCAAAAAAGAGGACACATTACACATCACAATGATGACTCTCATTTTAGATACCTATGAAAAAGAGAATGTGTCCTGGAAAAAGAGGACATATGGCAACACCATGCTTAGTTAGGTGAAACTGGGTTTGGAGGTACTTTACATGCAGGGGTAGCCCTTCCTAACAGGAAGCTGTCACCCTGCCCCGCCTCCATAGCCTCGCAGCAGCAGCTTCCAGTGAAATATTTCTTGCAAGAGTTACGTGAGGTCTCACTGAACCTGCCACCATGCAACCCCAAGGATAGGGCACCTGGGGGGGTGCTGCTCTGTGGGATTTTGCTGTTGGACAAAGGCCAATCAAGGGTTATTTGGAGTTTGTTTAATTTGAGCAAATGATTTCAAAATTCCTCTTGTCATACTAAATAAATAAATAAATCTTGCCATTTTTAAGTAGAAACTTGCTTATTTTCAGTGGTATGCTTAACAACATAAATAAAATCTGTGACACCATGTTCATGCATAGGAATTTAAGATTTTCCCAGTTTACCTGATCTTTTTTCTCACGTTAATTTAATATGATTAGATACAACCATTTCCTCATGTTCTTGAACATCCTAAATATCCTGCTAATGGGAATGTCTTTCCAAGGAATTAGACAATTTTGACCAAGGGTAGGCGACCTAAGGCCCGGGGGCCGGATGCGGCCCATTCGCCTTCTCAATCCGGCCCACGCATGGTCCGGAAATCAGCATGTTTTTTTACATGAGTAGAATGTGGACTTTTATTTAAAATGCATCTCTGGGTTATATGTGGGGCACAGGAATTTGTTTGTGGGTTTGTTTGTTTTTTCAAAATACAGTCTGGCCCACCACATGGTCTGAGGGATGGTGGACCGGCCCACAGCTGAAAAAGGTTGCTGACCCCTGATCATGACTGTGAGTCCAGGAAGACCAGCTCACTGCCTTGCAGGCCATTTTCCCACCTAGCCTGGGAGGGCAGATGGGTCCCTGACTTGACTCCATCTACCAAAAAAATGAGCTTCTGAAGAGGCCAGAGACCATATTGGCTGTCTTTTAGTGCAGATCCAGGTCATTGAACCTGAGCTTCCACAGCCACCACTGTGGCAGCAACAGCAGAAGATATATTACATTACATTAGGGTCATCAAGGGTTTAGTAGACAGATAGCTAAGAAATCTCGTTGCTGAAGCCTTGGATGTTGCCTTCTCTCTTCCCCAAAGCCATGCATTTTCTCAGAAAACCTAGCCAATCGACTGGGTGATTAATGATAATTTAAGTACAGTTCAAAGAGAAACTATCATTATGAGATTAACTGCATAAATTCTACATAATCCACCGGAGCCTAAGAAATTAAGTTTCTCATTTTGTGTGTAGTTTTTCTTCCTTTTTCTCTCTCAAAAGCCCTTCCACATAGCCATTTCCTGGTGGTGCTAATACATTTTTATGTTAGTTGCTGTCCTTCCAACAAAGGAACACACATAAAATGGAGCGATATGGAATCATTTAGAACTTCTGTTGATTAGATATTTCAGTAGTTAAGGGGGAAACAGAATATCAGGTGACTATTGAAATCAAATGAACACACTCCAACACATGATCTATAATTCGAGCAGTTTGGTTTGTTCCCACATTGTCCCATTTTCTGAAGTGACATGCTCCTGTGAGTCTAAGGACCAACCTGATCTCCACACAAAAAAATGTGGCTTAATGGTCTTCTGCTTATATAGGAATTAGGTTAATCAGAAGTTTGAAAGGATTGTGTTGTGCACCTGTGTTTTTTCTCATCTAAATTCTTTTATCTCGTCCCTCAATTTGATGTGGTTAGAGAAACACATGCTTGTCTTTGATAATGCTTGATGGATTTGCAGTGTTTTCTGTTAAGTTAAATAACATGTGGACATTTATTTCAGAGTTCCACACAAACAGAATGAAACGAAACATAAGCCTCTGTAATAATGCAAAAGTAGTATCAGAAAGATGTGCCTCAGTAGAAAATTCATAGTGAAGTACCCATGCAAGAATATTGCCAAGTTACAGGTTCCCAAAAAACAAAACACATACCAAAATAAGAAGACTAGAAGTTATAATAAGAATAGTGCTTCTTTTATGAATCACTTAATAAAAGATGACAAACAAAGTAAAAAAGGCCAAATTAAAACATAAAATTCAATTTAAAAATAACAAATGGCTGCTTATATGGGCCTTATAAATAATATGACTTTGTACAGCAGCTAAAATATGCACAGTAGCTTTTGGAGGAGACAGAGGGTTTGGAGCTCTGCTGACCCTGATCACGGTGGGTCAAATTAAACTGAATAGGACTACCCAGAGAATAGTAGTAATTGGCATGTTTGACAGTGATGCAAAGAATAGGGCAGTAAGGGCTGTCAGGAAAGCTTTATTTGGTCTGCCTAAGGTGTCCTGGGACCAGATAGACTGGGAAGGAATGAGCCTAGTGCTCTGTCAAGGATGTGCATAAACTTTACTTGGTTTTTAATTTAAGAAGCACTGGATGTCTGCTACCCTTCACTATGCTGTAAGCAGATTATCTCTTGCCTAGGTATTACAACACATTGGTTTTCTTAAAGCGTAATTTATTTTTCACAATTTATTTTTCATATCAAATTGAAAATTTGAGCCTTGGTAGTAGTAAGCGTTTTCTTTCAATAAGGCAGAAAAGGACTTGCCAGCTCTAGGCCCAAAGCCTAAGCATATAGCTTTAAATCCACATACATAGATACATTTTGAAAAATGGCTTTCTAAATAAACTTTGCTTCAAAGCTGCAGCACTGTTGGTAAATTTGAGCCTTTATCTCTTTATCTACAATTTAATGATGAACATCTGTGTTAATATTGTGAAACTGGCTCAGAAAAAAAAATACATATTCTATTATTTTTAATAAATCAAAGGTTAATCATAGGCATTTTAGTAGTTCGTGAATATTAAGAACTTGCTACACAAGTCATCAGAGCATCTGATATTATTCTTAGATCTGCATAAAAATAAGTTCTGTGTTGTGTTAACAGGGAGGTGTGATGTTAGGGTTTAGGTTACCATGCATTTAATAATAACTTGTCTACTTCAATGGCATATAAGTATCAACTCCAAAGTTAATTGTTCTCTCAGGAAAAGCCAGTCAAACGAAGTTGTGCTGCTGCTTTGATACAGTTAGACATTTTGGAAACATACTTTTCCTGCAACTCTACACAATGAGCTCATGAAATCTTACAACTAGGTTAGGAAATGGTTAAAGTTCAGGATGATTAGATTTTGGGGGGTATTTATTAATTTCATTTCAAAAATGTTGATGCTACCTTTCAGGACAAAGTTCTTCCAAGGCACCTTACATCGAAACCCTCATATTCAAGACAGTTTTGCTAACACTTTATTCTAACCTTTCTAATCGTCATCATCAAGGCAGCTTACAAATTAAGCAATAAGACAATTAAATAACTTTAAAACAAAGCTTATTATGATGCTTAAACACATCAGCAGTCACAACCTCATCAGAAATGATATTCTTTAAAAAAAATATTAAAGAT
Organism: Podarcis pityusensis; assembly: GCF_964106645.2. Classification (NCBI taxonomy): domain Eukaryota; kingdom Metazoa; phylum Chordata; class Lepidosauria; order Squamata; family Lacertidae; genus Podarcis; species Podarcis pityusensis. The sequence continues at coordinate 43,180,485 of NC_138027.1, forward strand.
TTTCTTGGTTTACAAAACTACATGTCTTGTCTCTTTTTTCAGGTTGTACAGTCTTTCTTACAAATCAGTTACTTTTGTTGTAGAAAGGTTGATTAGATGATTAGAAAGGTTAGACATTAGTGTTGAGTACAGTATAAGGTGGGGGGGAGGGATGGGGGGTTGAGGCTTATATTCTTTTATATAGTGTTCGTGTAGGGATTTGTGTCAGCTTCAACTGGATAGGTTCTCTTTTTATTTGTTTATTACATTTCCTTGGTAGTGAGAGTTATTGGGGGGCAGGGTTGGCTGTCTGTAGTTGTCTACTATGGGGTTTGTTTGCATTTATGAGGGAGGGAGAGGGCTTGTTGCATCAGGTAAAGCAGATAGATTTGTATGCTCTCGGTGGATTCTTGTCTTGTTGGGCTGTGTATGTGATACAGGGGAGCCATACTGGGGTGAAGGCATCCTCTTCTATTTGTCCCTGTGTCAGTTTCAGTTTATTAGTTAGCTTTTCTAGTAAGGCCATTTCCCATACAATTTGATACCACTGGTCCATGTTTATTCCTGACAGGTCCCTCCAATGTCTGGCTATGAGGCTTCTGGCTGCTGAGAGTAGGTGGGAGTTTGGTCATTTTGCTGTGTTTTAACTGATTCAGTAGTTTCCTAATGGGGTCTGTTATGTTGCGACCAGGGACAAAGCCTGCCTGGTCCAGGGCGATTAGTTTGTGTAGGAAGATTTTTAGGCGGTTAGCCAGGATTGATGTGAATATCTTGTAGTCTTGGTTTATCAATAAGATTGGGCGGTATGATTCTATTTTGAGGCTATCTTTGAGTGGTTTTGGGATAGAGACTATTTTGGAAGAGGTCCAGGTTTTTGGGAGGGGCCCCATTTTATGATGTCGTTAAATAGGTGGGTCATGTAAGGCATCAGGGGTTCTTTGAATTTCTTTGAATTTCTTGTAGTATTCTGCTGTAAAGTCACCCAGTCCTGGGGCCTTGTGTGGTTTCAGGTTTTTGAGCACCGTCTCTATTTCCTCTGCAGTCATAGGGCTGTCCCTGAATTCTTGTTCCTCCTCAGTTAAGATTGGCATGGTCAGCCCTGTTAGGAATCTTCTGATTTCCTGTTTAGGTGGATTGTGGGAGGTGTATAGATTGGCATAAAATCCAGCAAATTCTGAGGTTATTTCTTTGGTGGAGGATGTTAAGTTACCATCTTTTTTTTAGTGACACAGTGTATTCTTGTTCTGAGTGATTTTTTTTACTGCATCTGCTTGCTAATAGTCTGGAGCTCTTCCCTCAATATTCGTAAAAGCATTGTTTAGAGTTGTCAGGGAACAGCCATCAGCTCAGGGGCGAGAGAGGAAAGGCCGGATGGATTACAGAGAGCCCCCAAAGATTGTGGGAAGCAGCACTTCCTCAGCGGAGGAAGGAAGCCACGCCTCTAGTGGAGAGGAGATGGAGGGCTCGGAGGAGGCAAGGTGATGCCAGGACACCTTGCCTGAGCAAAGCGGGGAGGAAGGAGGTCCTCCTTTACCCAAGCCGTCCGTGCGCAGTAGGCTTCCACACAGAGAGGGGAAGCGCAGACTGGAGGTCAAGAAACTACTCTGCTGGGGAAGATTTAAGCACTGCCCACTCTCAGATTCTGCCAGTGAATGAGCAAGTCACGGAATAGAGGCACTCTGCATTCTAAAGGTTTTTACCACAAATAAGAAAGCTTTAGAGCAGACTATTGAGGCATATTGGCCTGATTGCTCTCGAGCAACCAACCGATACATCTAACAAGAGTATAGGAATCAGAAATTATATTTTGAAAAAGGTAAATGAAATCTTCACCATTTGCCTAAAAGCAATTATAGTGCCAAGTCTTGTGGCCTACTATTCCAAATCCTGGGGGGGCACAACAATTATATTGTTATTCTGTTTGTGGATGGAAACAGCATAGGGGGATATACATTGTTCAATATTCAATACATGTTACATTGGAACTACCTTGCCATATGGATTTGCCTAGTCAAGGGGAAAGTCTACACCAGAAACCACATGTTCCTAAAGGTCAGTAGCTTTGGAATAGAATCAAGCAAACCCAGTTTATCTGTAATAGAAACAAATTTCCTATTTCCCAGACCTTGCATAGAGCTGATTCCATGAAAAACAATATTGTTTGTCGGGATCACAATATCTCATTTGGCCCAAGCATCCTCTTGGACATTAGAAAAGAAACATACCCAGACTGCACACAGCAATCCAAAAGACACCAATTTGAAGAATCATGAATGAACCTTCAGCTCACACAAAAATGTTTGTATGCCACATAAATACTCTTAAAAAGGTATAATTCTTTTATATATGAAAATGTTAGCTACCAAATAAAGAACAGCTGCCGAACTGATGTACAAGCTTAAAAAAAATCTTTAGAAAATTCTCATATTTCTGATTCTGTTAAAAAATTAAGTCAATTTAATACATCATAGAATCCACAGTCTGTAGACAAAATGTATTTAAAAATGAAAATGTGTTTTACGGCAGCAATCATCTCCATTCATCTTTAATATCCAACAATTTAAATACGCTCATGAATGAATTAAGAGAGCATAAATTTGAAAATGTCCATTAAATACTGTCCAATTCAGACTTTTCACAAGATAGGGTTTTTTAAGTAAATAAAAAAATCATGGGCCTGTCAACAAAGCAAGCTTTATTCCAACTAAAGAGTTAATGGAAGCTGCAGTTTAAGAAATGCAGATCAGCAGTGTAGAGAAAACCAGCTGTGCTTCATAACATCTGCTAATCATAGAAATAGGGCAATTATGTCTTCAACATTTCAAATACTCTCCTTATGAGACTACTTATTTTATATGGCAAATAAAAATTCACATTCACAAGTTTGGTTTTTCTTTTTTTTTAAAAGAAAGATTGCTCATTAAGGCAAAAGGTTCATCATTTTCACCCCTGTTTCGGAAAGGGCACACCCATATGACCATTTGTATTTATAAAATCTAAGTCAATAGCAAAGTTACTAATTTTAAAAAACCCTACTTAAAATCATTTATGAACTCCTATTTCTGGAATACAAGAGATGACAAGCTTCATGAAGACCATTTACTAACGAGAGCATTATAATAAGCAGTTTTCCTGGACTATTACTGCTCAGCAGTTGCTTTAATATCTACGGAAGCACCTTTCTTGAACTGGAAGAATTTAAAGTAATACCTTGAGGACAATAAGGGTTTGGAAGCTATGGAATACGAAGCTGCAAGACCAGCTGGATGTTACATAGTTCATCAGTGTCACAAAAACTGGTAGGCCAACCATGCCACTCATTAGGTCATTCTATCTGAGCAAATGCCAGGGTAAAATAATGAAATGTAGCTTCTGCATTGCTTATAAAGCTTCTTCTATGTTCTCCTGTCCCCTTCACTTGATTAGTCCTGAGAAAAATGAATTTCAGTTAGTTAGCTAAAATTCAAAGCACTACTTTTGACCTATAAAGCCTTAAATGGCTGAGGACTGCTATACCTCAAGGACCACCTGTCTCCATATGAACCTACCCGGACCTGAGATAATCTGCCATGGCCCTTATTCATGTGACATCTTCACAAGATGTCTGATGGGTGGCAGTGGCTCCCCATTTGTGGAGTGCTCTCCCCAGTGAAGTTTGGCTGGCACCTTCATTACATATCTTTAGGCACCAGATGAAAATGTTCCTCTTCTCACAGGCCTTTAGGTGACTGACATCCAATGCCCTTTTAAATGTTTTGTGGGAGAGAGGATAATTGGTTTGTTTTTCATTCTTATTTTTATTATGTATTTTGTGATGTTTGTGTGTGTATAGTGAGCTGCCCTGAGATCTACAGATGTAGGGTTGTATACAAATTTACTATAGAATCATAAAATCATTGTTAAGTCAGATGAGTTTTTGACCAATTTCCCATTCATCTGCAGAAAGCTAAGCAGTGTCACATTGCTCAATGAATAGGTGATAGTTTTGTAGTTTTGCCACACTGCAGCCATCACCTACTTGACATTGCCTGTGGAGACTTCAGTACCTTGGTGATCCATTCAGTTTGGGTGATGGGCTGGAGAGGTTCACAGAGTAGCTGACAGAAGTGCTTTTTACCATAGCCAGGCAGATAAAATAATAGGGAGTTTTGAAAGAGATGCTTATCCAGCTGTAATATGTTCTTAAAGTAGTGCCAGGATGATTGTTAAGAACATTCTTCAGAACAATGACTTTTCAAAAAATGCCACCAATCTTAACCAGCTTCTTACTTTTGGTCTCCACTCAAGTACCATTGCACCACATTAACTACATTAATCTGTTCCATATATTGTGACAATATAGCAAAATTTGGAGGAAACTTTTCATGACCTTTAGAAAGCAGTAAAAGTGCTGAAGGCATGAAGAAAAGTCCAAGCCTGTAAGTGGAACAGTGTAGTCATCCAATTATGCAGATGCCACATGGACAAACCTACAGCACCATTCTTAAAAATATTGGTACTTGTAAAAAAAACCCAGTATTTTATGAAGCATGTTAAATATACTCATTTAATTTATACCAATGTACCCTGTATTGCCTGTTTCTTAGGAGCCAAAAAACATTAAATATGTTTTAAACTCCTTTTGATCACACTTTTCAAAGAGATGAATTCAAACCAGAAAAAAAGTATTTGAAGACTGCTGACACAGGAAAACCATCTTCACCAGTTTACATGCTTTGCAAGCTAACAACACAGAACTCACCTAAAGCAACTTCAAGGAGAACTGCAACCTATGCAAAATCCTAGATCAGCACAAAATACCAGATAATGTCAAAGGCAGGAGTACGCACAACGCCACAGTTTTTTTTAAAGGGATAAAATGTGTGAAAAGGGAGATTTCATATAAGTGGTTTGCTTAATAACTCCAATGTCAATACAAAAAGTTGACCCAAAATTACAATCACTGCCATCTCTATTTGCTTAGGATCACTAATCTTACTTGGCTTTTTAAACCTTCTGCTACCGATTCAAATTGCCATTATCTTACCTATGGGCTAAAATATTTTGCTAAATTCCAAAATAATGCTTTAGCTCAAAAACATGAAGTCCCACAAATGGAGACCTATGGTTACATCAGTCTACTCGAGAGTGTTGGGAACCAATAACCAGAGGAGCTGCTGTCATCCGGGGAGAGAGGGAGCATTGTTCAAAACAGGTAAAAATCAAATACCAGGAATAGCACATCAAGGTCTGCGGGCACAAAACTATAGGTATAATCAGAAGAAAATTGTGCTTTGATTAGGATCTGACACAGAGGTTCACAGCCTCTGACTAGCCTTTGTAGTCAAGCAGTACAATACTACAATAATATTATATTGTATTATTTGCATTTTAAGAAGAGATAGCCTATGCATATTTAAAGTAAGATTCACTCTGACTGAAGCTATTCATTTGCAATTCAGGCGATATAGATATAGATAAATGGTATAGATATAGATACAGATATAATTAGAGTTTATTTTTTCTGCCTTTTGCATATATTTATTAAACGCTCCATGATTATACATATTTATATTTGCTGGTAGACCCAAAAGGTGGGGGGAGTCTGGGCTTTATCCATTTAGATGCTTGTTTGGAAATGAAAGGCGCACCTTACCAGCCAATTTCCATACTTCCCTTTTTGAGTTTACTGCAAAAGTGATTGGACTTTTGAGAAGCAGGAATCCTGCAGCACCTTCAACTAATAACATTTGTAGCATGAGTCTTCATAAGCAAGACCTATTTCTCAAACACAGGGATTTGGGATTTATTTGTTATTTGGGATTCATGGTGGAACGAGAGTTTTAGCCTCAATGACCCATCATTTATTGCTCTCAGAATTTATTTTTTTAAAGATTACATAAAAGAGAAGGGAGAAAATATACCAGCTGTTCCACAAACTAAGACTGCAATCTTATTCATGGAAATAACTTTCACTGGAACTTACTTCTGAGTAAGCATACATCAGATCACCTACCTGGTTGCCCTTGAGCTCATCACAGCCAAGACTATTTATTTTGCAGCAGGATTTTAAAGATACTGTTATGTAGAGTATATTTCAGATACTGTATTAGGAATTTAATCATCGACTTAAGGCGGGTTCAGAAATTGACCATAACACATAAACATCCAAAGGGTGGACAAGGGCAGGGGCAAACATGCTAACCCCACCACCCACATCCTCACGTGTCTCACCCTCCCAGTCCCCAACCATCCATGTGTTGAGTGGCAATGGGTTTGCAGCAGGTGTCTACTAATGCTCATTTGACTAGGTCATAATTGGGTCAGGTGTCAGCCATGCTCTCAGAGTGCCTGCTTCTCTAATGGGAAGGCTGCAGATCTCAGGACACCCTCCTTGCTGGAAAAGGGGCACCAGAAAGCTCTTGCAAATATGTATCAAAGCAGCATTCTACCACTGAAGGGGGAGCCCTGAAGACAGCCTAATAGCATTGAGGTTAGCACTGAATTAATCATGGGTTTGCAGGCATGTGGTGTGTGTGTGTGTGTGTGTGAGAGAGAGAGAGAGAGAGAGAGAGAGAGAGAGAGAGAGAGAGAAGGGGAAAGGCTAATCCCATGTGCTGCACTGCAGGAGCCTACAGATTATCCCTACTCAGATTGGGTCTCACACCCATATTAACCACTGTATGTGTTCATGATCTCTGATGACACAAGCAACTGGCCCAGCACAACCCCAAAACATTATTTGGTCCCTTTGGTTTGCCTCATAGCCTGAAATTGTTGGTGCTAATATAACTGCCAGCATAATCAATCCCGGTCTTCAAATTTGTACTCCTGAAGTAGCTTGGTGTACATTTTGCAGCCTGAGATAAAAGGCCTCAACAACTCCATTAGCACCAGTTTTTCTGAATTCCAACCTGTCCTACCATGAGTTCTTCCTGGAGTTTGTTCCTAGTGTCTCTTTTCCCGCTATTATGGAGTCTTCCATTACTCCTAGCATTCCTAGCTCCCCAACTTGTTCTCTGACAGAACCCAAATGGAAGAACTGCTTCTTTCCTTTTCTTTAAAAAAATGTTCATTCTTTTTTAAAGTCATGCTGCAAATTTACTATCCTCTGAAGCCATGAGCTGCAGCTGCTCAGTGTGATATTCAGGACACTCCTCCTCCCTCCCTCCCTCTTTTTCTCAGAAGCCTCTGTTTAACCATTTAATTCCTACCTTGTTATATATTTTTTTCTCAATAAAAAGTCTATTTCTGAAAAGCTCTGACTTGCTCCCCAAGTACCTTATGAGGTCACTTCTATACCCATAATAAATTATCTTAACAGGACACAGTTCACAAGCAAACACGGGTTCAGTATATTCAACAAAAGTCATGCCACACGAATCTCATTTCCCTTTTGATAGATTTACAGCCTTGGTGGATCAGAAGAATGCAGTAGGCATAGTGTATCTGGATTTTAGTAAGGCCTTTGACAAAGTCACCCATGATATTCTTGTGGAAAAGCTGGTAAAATGTGGGGTGGATGAGGTACCGGTAACTGTTAGGTGGATATGTAGCTGGTTGATTGACTGAACCCACAGACCGTTCACTAATGGTTCCTGGTCATCCTGGGGAAAAGTGGCAAGTGGGGTCCCATTGTTGTTCAACATCTTTATAAATGACTCGGATGAAGGAATTGAAGGGATTGAGAGGCGATATGATAGCCATCTTCAAATATCTAAAGAGCTAAATAGTTTTCCATCTTTGGAAACACCGTTAAGACCATATTCATGGAAGACAATCTTACTCGGCTACACGTGATTGCCAAAGAGAGAAGAGAAAGACATCTAAAGGGCTGTCACATGGAAGATGGAGCGAGCGTGTTTTCTCCTGCTCTGGAGGGTAGGACCCATATCAATGGATTCAAATTACAAGAAAGGACATTCTATCTAAACACCAGGAAGAAAATTTTCTGACAGTAAAAGCTTTCTGACAGTGGAACAGATTTCCAAGGGAGGTAGTGGGTTCTCCTTCCTTGGAGGTTTTGAAACAGAAGTTGGGTGGCCCTCTGTCATGGATGCATTGCAGGGAATTGGACTAGATGACCCTTGGGGTCGACATTAAGCCCCATTAAGATTTACTTCTCATAAACATGCATAAGATTCTACTTCACTGTTATCTTAAGGAAGAAACAACCTGTATTGAAGGGTTATATCCAACACAGTTAAGTGTGCTTAAGCTGATTTAAGTAAGTGGATTTGAGTGCATCTAATTCTATCTGGATTGTGTAGTATTATGCCTTCACTTGGACTTATTTTCCTCTTTAAAAATTTTTCTGGGACATCTATCTGAAAGAAGAAAGCTGTGCATTTTAGTGTCCTATACACAGTGGTACCTCGGATTACAAATGCTTCGGGTTACATGTCTTCAGGTTACAGACCATGGGAAACCTGGAAGTACTGGAAAGGGTTACTTCCAGGTTTCGCCGATCGTGCATGCGCAGAAGTGCCAAATCACGTCACGTGTGTGCGCAGATGTGGTGCTGCAGGTTACGAACACCGCAGGTTGCGGATGTGCCTCCATCATGGATTACGTCTGCAACCCAAGGTTCCACTGTACTGCACCATTCTCTCTATTTCTGTTGTTCAGGGGTGAGTGTGTTTGCTTATGTAGCCAAAGAAACACCATCCATTCAAAAGAGAAAGGTATCAGGAGGCTTGGTTAAAACTCAAGCTTTACATAAGTGTCAAGAGAAATCATGTAAATAGCTTGAGAGGAACCGCCAAACAGCTGAATGAGGGACTTCCAGGTTGGTGCCTCTGGCAATGGCGGATTTCCTCCGATCGGGAGGAATCCGCTCCGTGGAAAATAGGGTCTGAACCGCCACGGCGAGGCAGAGACCCATCAGAAACCACAGGCGGGAGAAGCCTGTGGACGTGGGATTCGGCCGGCACCTTTGCGCCCCCCCTACTCGCGGGGAAACCTGATTTCGGGGATCCGGAGCGATGTGGGGTGAGTGGCGCGGTGCCTTGAATCGACCGCTTCTTTCACGGAGTGAAGCCGCATTGCTGTTGCCGGAGATGGCTGACTTTTTCCTGTGGACAATTGGAGCTTAAATAACTGTCCGTGGATTGGACATAATTGGAATAAGAAATTTCTTTTAATTTGGCACTGAAGCGGGAAGGTCTAAACAGGAAGTCTACCTTCCGCTTTTTGTAAATAGATTGAAGCAAAGACACGGCAAGCTAGAGCTTAGAAAATCGTTGTAAAGGATCAATTTTCATCATTTAAAATTACTGAACCCCCCTTGGAAGCAGGAGAAGAGGGGGGAACTTTTTCTGGACTGATTAAACTTGCAGAAGACAAGTAAAGAAAAGCAATTCTCCACCGTCCTGAACCTGGGAGCGGGGTGTCAGGACAGACGTCTTCGGGAAGCTCATTGACTATAGACAAACGTTTTTGACAGATAGTTAAAAGAAGAGAAACATATTGATTCCATTGTTCCCCTTCGCATCTAAAAGGAACAAAATATTGACAAAATATCTGAAAAAGGAAACTTTGTTGTTAGAGTTGCTTTTAAAAAAAAAAGGAGAGAGATGGATACAAATAGAAGTTTTTTCCCCTAGAGGGAGCTTGTGAAACTGTTATTAAATTCGAACTGGGGAGCTTTGCAGCTGCAATAGATTAAGATCGTGGGAACAGACTCTGACCTTCAAACAATGTATTCGGAGGCTCTGGTGTTGGCCTTTTGTAAGACAAGTGCTTTATTGGAACAGTTACATGAGAAGATGGATTTGATGACTGTTGGGATCGGAAAGTTTGGACAGGCAGTGGGTACTTATATAGAACCCACTCAGGAGTTAACTCAGGAGTGTGCTTTGACAGATCAGATGAGGGAGGAGGCTGTTGCTGGACCTAGTGAGGCAGAGATGGAGGGAACTGTGGCCCAGCAGGAACATGAGTTGTTGGACTTGATGAATGAACCTGGAGAAAGCCAGATTTGGAGAGACAGAGTTCTGTTTGGTTTGGAGATGGGGGGCTGGATAGACCCCCTATGCAGGGATGTTTTGACCTTTCAAGTCTGGCTTTTGGGCGGGGAGGCGTCCAGGGCTGTGCGGGCCCTTAACTTTGGAGGGACTTTGAAACATGTTTTTAAATACCATATGGAGTTCAGTGTTGACTTTGGAAAAGGGGCTGATCTGTCGAGAAGGGACAAAAACACTGTCAAGCTGGAGTCTCCCCGAGTGAAAGGAGCAGAAGACAAAGTAAAGCACAGGTATAAATATGAAGAAGATCTGCGGATGGGACATGGAAGAGATCCAAGGGCCTCGGATATAAGGTTACCAGGTTGATGGACTAGATGGACGGGATAGAAAGGACTGACAAAACCCGAGACCAGGAGAAAGAAACGTTGGATGAAGATTGGAAGAAAGCTTTAAACAATTTATTTAGGAAAATTTTGTAAAAGTAAAGAGTATTAGAAAAATGTTGGAATGAAATTATTTGGCTTTAGCAGAAATGTTAAAAAGAATTATGTAAGAATATGTCATGGTTAAGAGAATTTGGTATAAATAAGATTTAAGTTTTAAGTTTTAGGGCCTTTTATGGTAAGATAAGGTTAAAATAGATTAAGGTAATTTAATGACAGAATATTATGAAAGATGGAAAGGATTTGCTGAGATAATTAACAACTAGAATACAAAAAAGGGAGGTATGAGGAGGTCGATGAAACAAGGTAATGACAGTTAATGATTTGGGAATATTGGATTTGTTTTTAAATTTTTTGTCTATTTTTGTTTTTTTGATTTTGATGTATTATGTGTTTTGTTTTTTTCTCTTTTTGATCTTTTTTTTTTATTGATTCGTATTGCTTAAATGTTACTTGTTTTTTCCTTCTTTTTTTCTTTGTTTCTTTGTAATCTTAAAATTCTCAATAAATATTATTTTAAAAAAATAAAATAAATGCTTATCTATCCTGATGTTGGAATACTATTCCACAGAACAGTGGCAACAATATTGAAAGTGCTGCTCTAAGCTATTATGGAGCTGGATTCTGAGCTCTCTGGAACTTGCAGGAGAATCTTTCAAACGGCAGTGATTTACTAGAGGCATGAGGTATAATGCAGCCTCTCAAATAATTGACCCTGTGTCACAACCAACACCTGTACATACTTATAAGTGAGCAGTCACCATGGAATTAGGGCTTACTTCTGAGTAATTAACTCACACTAGAATTTGAGACAGCAATTCTGAACCAAGGTAAAACACTTAGGCACTTCGTATTTATACAACGGCAGCATTTAAGTGTACACTGTTTCTTTGCAAATGAGGGTAGGCAGAAAACTAGAAAAGAGGGTGCCCCACAACCTTTCTCGCAGCAGAGAAGCAAATGTAACAGCAGTGACCACTTCTGAACCAGAAACACTTTTCTGTTTAGTTAGGTGCTAAGTGTTTGTACAAATGCAATGCTAACGTCTCCAGAGTAGATTTGCAAAGAAGGAAGATGGGGAGAAAGCCAGAACAATGAGGCCATGCCTCCATGACCTTCTATCAACCCTGCCAGGTCCACTGACCACCAGCTGCCACTGCTGGCTGGCACACTGAGCAGAAGCACTGCACATTACAATGTTTTGCTGCAGGCCCCACTTGTGAATAATTTATCTCAGTTAAGGTATTATTTCATTGTCCTTTTAGATTCTTTTGTAATAAACCAACAGACTTGCTACCTGGATTTAATCTTCACTGCTATCTTTGCGGGCACTGTTAGTGAAGGATAATTGTTAAAGAGCTTGAATGATGAGTTAGGAAGTGGACTGAGACTACTGGCTTATTTCATGTAGGCAATGGAACAGATGGTCACAACCTTCAATCATTACCAGTCTCCTGCAGACTCAGACTTGTGATCAAGAGGTAAAAAGCCTTGTATCTCATTAGCAATCCCCTGAGCCATCTGGCATTCCTAAATTCATGTACTGCAAGGACAACTCTAAGCACTTTCAATATTTTCTTAAAATTGGGAAAAACCAGAATTGACCACTTCTCTAATCGCTTACTAATCTATTTGTCCAATGACCTTTCTGTACTTTACCCACTAAATTGTCATTTGTTGCTGCAACAAACACTGAACATAAAATCCTGATTTATATGACATTAAGAAAAAATCACAATACAAAGGAACAATTCATTTACAGAAAAATTCTGATTAAATGTTGATGAAGCTTTCCTACACTACATAAATGTACAGTTTGGAGATACAATGTCCCAAGTAGTACTTCAGAAAGTCAATTTCAAATTGTCAGAATTGCACTGTAATCTGAGGCAGATTTGCTCAGAGGTATCACCATGTCAGTGTGGCTTACTCTCAAGAAAGCATCCATAAAAATTCAGCCTTGCAGATAAATCCTGTGAATGTCTACTCAGAAGTCAAATCCCACTGAATTCAATAGGGTCTATTCTGAGAGAAATCTATTAAATTGTTCTGTAAATGAACCAGGTAGTAACATGGGGATAATATATGGGGGGGGGGAGCCTCTGAAGTATCCATATATGTACCCACATATAAGTACCCACATATAAGTACCCACATATGGAGAGCCAGTGTGGTGTAGTGGTTAGGAGCGGTAGTCTCATAATCTGGGGAACCGGGTTCGCGTCTCCGCTCCTCCACATGCAGCTGCTGGGTGACCTTGGGCCAGTCACACTTCTTTGAAGTCTCTCAGCCCCACTCACTTCACAGAGTGTTTGTTGTGGGGGAGGAAGGGAAAGGAGAACGTTAGCCGCTTTGAGACTCCCTAAAGGGAGTGAAAGGCGGGATATCAAATCCAAACTCTTCTTCTTCTTCATATGCCTAAGGATGGGCTAGAATTAAAATCAATTAACTGGACTGAGCTTCAGTTTATTGGATCTCATCCAATAAGCAGTCCAAACTATCCACTGCCACACCTGTAGATGTAAAGGTGAAGTAGAGCTCTGTGTCATCAGCATATTGCTTGCAAACTTACTCCAAAACTCCAGGTGACCTCACTCAGCAGTTTCATGTAGATGTTAAACAGCATAGGGGATAAAATCAAACCCTGAGGAACCCGACATTGAAGGCTCCGGGGGCCGGAGAGCTCTCCCTAAGGATCACCCTCTGGAAACATCCATCCAAGTAGAACAGGAACCAACTCAAAGCAGTACCACCCACCCCTAACTCGGACAGTCACTCCAGAAGGATACCATGGTCAATGGTACCAAAAACCACTGAGAGATCAAGGAGAAATAATAGGAATGTGTTTTTCATGTCTCTTTCCCAACAGGGGTCATCATACAGGGTGACTAAATCTGTTTCTGTGCAAAACTGGGCCTAAACCCTGATTGAAATGGATCTAGAATATCAGTTGATTTGTGTCTGTCCATAGCCCTTAAACTCACAAATTACACAATCCACTTACAAATCACAATTATTTTTAGGTTCCTCCAAATTGATATTAAAGTTCTAATGATGCTGACTGATTTGCAATGACAAGCATAATTGGTATAAAGAATGAAACAGCTACTGCTCATTTAATAGACAATTTAAAGAGGAAATTCCAGAATTTCTGGAACACCTTTCTTTCCCTTTCATGAGAAACTGTACCTTCTCTACCTAACCACTAAAAGGTGCAGGTATCAGTTTTACTGTAATTTAAACTTTTGATAAGCAATCCTGGGAATCTTTTGAATTGTGTGATATGATTCCAATTTAAAAAATAAATAAAAGTGCTTTTAAAGAAAAGTCAATATGCAGACAGTTACTAAATTATTGCTGAAGTACCTGCTGGATTATGGCTTAAATAAGTGCTCTCATGTTCTCAAACATTCACTGTTTTGGGTTTGATTAATTCTTTGAACCAAACAGACTTATTTAAAAAAATGTGAGTAGGAAGAAAGCTATCACTAGTGCTTGGGTTGAAAAAAGACTGTTTTTTAAAATATAACATTTCAAGAGATTATATGTTCCATCTTTTATCTCTTTCTTCATTAATTTTGATCAGCAATACAGTAGAGGAATTGCCATACAGTGGCATTCCTACAACTGAAGAATAAAATGTGAGATGACAGTGACCGGGGACAAAAAAGTGTGGTGTTTAAGATAAAAATGGCTTTTCTTTCAAAAGTTTCAATGTTTAAATTTGTAAGATGAAAAAAGCAAAAATGTTTGGTTTAGAAAATAGTAACCACAAAAGTGTTATTTGAATTCTGCTTCATGCTGGTAACTGAATGCTAGTCAGTGAACGCTAACAATTGCTATAAATTATCTTGAGGCGGCACATACCCAGGTAAAAAGGTTGAATGCATGTAGAAGAAAAACAAATGAGCAGAAATATATATCTTGTTCCAGCATCTTATTTCTTTGAACAGCAAGAGGTTTAGAAAAAGGTGTAATTTTAACTAACAAGAGCTATTTAGAACCGAACGGACCTCAAGGAGCGATTCACTGGCCACTGCCATTATCATAATCTTATCCACTGCAAATATACGAAAGTTCTAGTATGATCATTATGTAATTAAGTAGCAAGAAGTCTACCCAATTCCAGGCTTGTTTATGGATACAACTGAGTGGGCAGCGAAGAATCAGATCAAGCTCACTTTCATATTTTCTCTTTGCCCCTGCTTACTTTAGTTTATTAGCCCTCCTGCATCTTCCACTGTGTTGTGGAATGAAAGTAAATAGCTGATAGATTTGCATCCATTGAAAACTCACCTTTGCTATTGACTTCTTCCTGTTGATTTATCCAACAGCAGCAGCAGCAGCAACGTATCTGATTGCCAGCTATGATTCTATATGATTTTCTGCTAAATTAACATACCAATTATTTTTATGACAATTTTGATCTATTTATCCTTGGCAGTTTAGGCTGCAATCCTAACTTCTGGCTGGGAGCAGAAAGAGGTTTGGAAACACTGACACATCTAAAGCCTTTCAACTCATCCTGGCCAGGACAGGTGGTGGTCAGCGAAAGTTCCTGCATCAGCCCCAGGTTCAGGGTAGTGTTGCAGAGAGGCCCAGATCAGCTCCATTATCAGTAGCTGGCCCAACTTAGGACACAGTGAATCCTTTGCTAGTCGAGCTCTGTTCCTGCCTCAGAAACACCCCACTTCAAAGTTCCAGCCACTACCAGTTCTAACTTCCACCAACCATGCTTGTGGTACACCCAGCGGAGATCTCCACAGTGGCAGAGACCACCCACTGACACAGCCCAGGAGAACTGAATGAAGCCAACTGGATGGAAACCTCCACTGCATCCTATTCCTTCTAGTACAGTTGATTTCTCAACAGTACTGCAGTTTCCCAACAGTCTTCAAAGCAGCCCAGTATACACACAATGCACTGCAGCAATTCAGTAATTATGCCTGGGTGCTGCCTAACCCTAAACTTCATCCCAGCTAACTCTCCTAGAATGACACAAAGGAAAAAGATGGAATTCTCCCTCAGATCAGGAACTTATTAGAATGACTCAGGATAGAGCAGTTGATCGAGAACATACAGCTGGAGATAGTTTAGAGATTGATACACTTTTCCTGGTAGACTTGTTTCTAGTCAGGTATTTGAGTACCAGAAGGCAGCCAAGAAAATGCCACAGTGGCTTCCTCTGAAACCTTCTTGTTTCCTGATGCCAATTGCCTAGTTATGTGACTGTGTCTAAAAGGTATCCTGAGAAACTGTCTCCAAAGTCTCTTTCCTTGCTGGCTCTCACAGCTTCTGCAATCTCAGTTTGGCTTCTCAATCTTAGTCTCTTCTTTTGCTGATTTGAACTACCAAACCATGCTTCACTCTCCCTGTAAACAATGTTATAATACAGTTTCAGTCAGTACCCTCTAATTAATGACCTACAGTCACACCAACTTCTGTTAATACCATGTGATGATTTTCAGGTCCCACATCCCTCAGAACTAGGAAGGTTTCTCCTTGTTTCCTTTGGGAGAAGCAACTACATACAAGAACATATAAAGAATTCACTCGATCAGGCCAAAGGGTATCTAGCCCTGCATCTTGTTCTCACAGCAGACAACCAGACAGCTGTGGGAAGCACACAAGCAAGACCCGGGTGCAAGACCATTCTCCCCTCCTGCAGTTTCCGGCAACTGGCATTCAGAACACATATTCCATAAGACACACTTCCTTCTCTGTCTTCCTATCAGACAATTGGATCAATGACACCCAACAGAATGTTCATAAATGGCCTATCAAAACCTAGCCTTTTGAATCCTCCTGTCCAATAAATAAACTGACTGGCTAGACTGTAAACTTATAACAGCTTATAACAGCTCTCTTACAGCAAATAGCAGCTGTAGCCCATCTGCAGCAAATTTAGTATACAGAGTACCAGTTAGGCTTCAGGTAAAGCTGAACTTTTCACCTGTAACTGTTAGCGTTGCATTATCTTTCAAAACACACTGTTACTTTTATATTAGCAATATATTTTAAGCACATTTTACCTCGGACTGTAATTTTCCACAGAGGCATTTATGACTTCCTGGACTCATCCATCAGCCAATTCGTGCTTAACGTTATGAGGAAGAAAAAGCAAGGCTGAAGCAAGCAAGTGGTAGGCTGCACTCCTCCAAACACGCTGTTCGTGTCCTCAAACCACAACAGCATACTTGACCAAACCATCAATTCTGGCTATCAAATCTGGAAGATAAAATTTTGATACCTGGATATGGTACGAGTTCAAAGCCCACATAAAGGAGTACAGATATTTCCGATCTGTGATGTATTCTATATGTTTTGTGGGATGCAATTCTATTGCTGTCCACTGCCATATTTTTCCTGCTGCTCTTATTTCCTGCTCTGAAAGCTGGAACAGGCAGGTGGGCACTCTGAGGTTTCTGCACTGGTCGTCAGAGGGCTCAGGAAAAGAGAGAGAGAGAGACCAATTAGCAGAGCAGGACTTTTCATGGTAGTTGGGCAGACTACAGTGTCTTGTCACTGATTTGAGAAAACTATCCTGTCATTGTAACTTTTCACCATCCTCACTGCCTATCCCCTTTTGCCACTACCACAACAACCCAAAACAGACTCCTTCTCATTGGCGTTTGAGTTCAGGCCAGGCCAAATACTTTGTACAGGCTGCAGGAATGGCAAGTCAAATTTCTTTCAGTTCCACATGCATACATTTTTTAATTACATTTATTTATTTAGCAGATTTCCACCACATGTTTCAATGATTCAATTTAAAAGTATCCCAATTCAGAAGTATCCAATTTCTAAACTTCTCTGGTAACTGGAATGTCTTGCACTACATGTGGACCAAATATCAGCATAGATACATTAAATTTTGCTAACCTTATCAGTGACTGTTCAAGTGATCACATATTGACTTAATAAGCCAAGATTCAGGTAGGTAGCCGTGTTGGTCTGACGCAGTAGAAATAGATATGGAAAACCTTTTGAGCCTACATGCAATATCTCTGGTTCAAGCCACTGACCTAGGCAGTTTCTCACTAATCATGGTTTCCCATTTCATCAGAACCCAGAAACTATGTTTAGCAACACGCCCCCCCCCCCCAAAGCCCGGATATTAAACCATTGTTTGAAGTTGGTTTAATAGCCTACCCAGTTCTGAAAAATGGTGACTTTAACTTTGGGCTACATCACACTAAAAAATCACAAGATATTGCACATTCACAAGATCTCACACAATTCCAGCTGATACTGGTGCCATTTCTGCACCAGCAACAGAGATGATGGGGCACCCATGGGGCTCCTGCCGCCTGAGGCAGCTGCCTCAATGTGCCTAATGGCAGAGTCGGCTTTGTAATTATGTATATTTAGAAGTCAAATCAAAGCACAGTGGACTACCAGAGAAGAATGCCTAGGATGGTAGCCGCATAAAACAAAGCTATCACAAGTAGTTGCACAGTCAAAGAATCTAGCAAACAGATATTTCTATGGGTGATTATCAAACTTTTTCAAGGAAACATTTCAATCCTAACTAAGTTTCTAGATACATTTATAACCTGATTTACCCAATGAACCTAATTTTGCACTTCTACATAAATTGTTTTTGTTGTTGTTGTTGACTATTAGTTACAAAAAAACCATGCAAATTGGGGACATGTGTGTTTGTGTGGACACTTGAAGCTGTAAGGTTGTCTGGCATTCCACTATTGGAGAAGGGGTATGTGTTTTCATTTTACAGTATAAATTTAACATTTCTTTTTACCCTATAAATTGAACAGTAAAAACTTCAATGAAGGGACCAAACAAAATTATTCATTTTGTCATTTGCTAGTGGGTAGGAAGTTTTCTTCCCCTGGACATACAATTTGCCATTCTTTTCAAGATAACGGAGGGTGGAAAATAATAGATTTTCAATACTTACTGCAGATTCATCTTTTTATTACATAATGCTTGAAATTATAAGCTATGACATAGGCAGTGAAGAAGCATACATCTTCTCAGGAAATCTGGTTGCATGTCAAATCACAGCTGGTAAAACATACAATCTACAAAGAGATCACTCTCTGGAGATATTCTCTCCAAACTGTATACTAAATTTCCTGTTACCCATAAAAGGTTGCATTGCACGAGCTTCTGCCACACACAGAGTTTAGCAGAATCCTGTTCATTGGTATAATTTGAAGACCTAGGTTGCTGGGATATTCCCTCATTTCTACATCTTCTTAGAACCATAGAATTTTAAGAGTTGGAAAGGACCCTGGGGATCATCTAGTCCAGTGATGGCCAAACTTGGACCTCCAGCTATTTTGGGACTACAATTCCCATCATCCCTGACTGGTCCTGTTAGCTAGGGATAATGGGAGTTGTAGTCCCAAAACAGCTGCAGGGCCACATTTGGCCATCACTGATCTAGTCCAACAGCCTGCAATGCAGGAAAATGCAGCTGTCCCATACAGGGATCAAGGGTGCAAACTTGGCGTTATCAGACCATGTTTTAACTAATGGAGTGGTCCAGGTGTTGCCATTTTGCTGGCATTAGGATTGTCTTGCACTCTTCATAAACAAAACTCTGATTACAGGAAAAGCAAGCATTTATTATTTTCTTTTATTGACTGTATTTACCTATATCCCACCTTACTCTCCAAGGAGCGAAGGGTGGTGTCCATGGTTCTCTCCTTCCACATTTAACTCCCACAACAATTATGTGAGCTAGGTTAGACTGAGAGGCAGTGACTGACCCTTAGTCAATGGATGAATGGGGGATTTGAACCGTGGTCTCTCAGTTCCTAGTCTAACCAAATCTTGACACAGCTGGTTGTCAGCATTGGGAATCATAGAATTGTAAAGTTGGAAGGGACCCAAGGGCTATCTAGTCCAACCCCCTGCAGTGCAGGAATCCTGCCCACAGCTGTCCTTTGGTAGGATTGAACCACAAACCTTCTGGTTAGCTGCCAGGTGCACTGACCCAATGCACCACAGGAGGCATAAATATCTGGGCTGAAATTTAGTTGGACTAAGAAAGAGTTTGAGATGAAATTGAGAAATGCCCAGAACCTATGCAAGAATCTTTCTTCTAATATTACGGCAGTTATTTGATTATTTTGATTAAATAGTATTTTTATGTTGAAACATGCCTGGGGATTAAATAAAAAACAAAATATTCCCATTCAATAATTGCATGGTCAGCAATATGTTATTTTGGTTACTATTGGGCCTACTTGTGCTTCACCAGTCTTGGATTTTCATTTATTTTTAACAAAATACATTTGACTTTTGTTTTTGTTAAAAAGAAAATAAAGGTGCTCATGAAATCATTGAATATATGCTCAAGTTCATATTTTCCACTTATATGCATTCTTCCTTCAGTATGAAAACAGACCTTCACAATAGTTTGGCACTATCACAAACCTCAATCTCATTTATTAATAAATAAAGCTTCAGTATAAGGCTCCTCTCAAAATTTACCATTTCAGCAAAGCCATGATTAATCATGGGTTTGCTGTCAATAAATAAAGGACTCAATTTAATATTCAGCATTTTTTGTTTCTTGATATTAAGTAGTCTGGGTTCACTGCTAAATTTGTTTGTACTTTTCTTTCTTTTTCAGGCAGAGTTGAGAAAAACTGCTTATGCTATTCAGTACATCTGAAAACAAGCAGGAAAAATTTTCACCATTTATAATGCAGCACAAATTCATTTTTCATGTCTGGAAAAATGTAATTATATGGTTTTGTAATATAAAAGACATTACTGAATACACTTAACATACATTTTGCAAGTTCAACCTAATTAAAACATGTGTTAAGTAGTGAAATGGTGACATTACATAAATTAAATGTTCAAGAACAAGACAATTTTTATCTTTCCTTATTTTATCACTTTTGTTTGTAAACAGTTTCTACTCTGTCAGACACTCTTCAGATTATCAGAACAAAACGTAACAGACTCAAAAGAATGCACTATGAAATAATGTGTTACAATGAATTATCCCAATACAATTAAGCACACAGCATGCGATTAAGCAAATACTCAAGCATTATTTGCAAGTTGCATCCATTGGACTGTTAGAGAGAGAGAACAGGGCTAAAATTCCTGTTTGCACAATTGCATACCTGTTCCTTCTCTGTCCAAACTTTCTATCTCTAAAGGATAGGGTGTGCTGCATGAGTCTGGATGCCCCCTGAGACTGGGAACACTAATCATGCATCACTCCCAATTATACAGCAAGCTCTCCTTTACAAATCACTCACAGACACACTGTATGGATGATAGGGGCAAGGGCAGTACTACCCTCTCCCACCTTCATGCCTGTGTAGGGAATGCTGCACAGAAACTAAGATTTCAAAATCTGATATTCAAAGCAATTTTACAGCAGCAGTTGCTTCAAACTTCCTTCCATGCTTCTGTGTGATGAATGCATGCCAAAGCCTGAAGGTTATTTATCTGACTTATTTATCTGCTGTATTTGCATACATTCCTTTCAAAAGCTTCAGATGATCATTATACAATTACTAAGGGCAAACACTGCATTTGTGGGGATGAAACAGTTGACAGTGTTCCTATTATCATAACTTAAAAAGGGTTAATTGCATTACTGCACAGGAGTGAAAGTGGCAGCTCCCAGCCTAATTTTATGTTGGCTCTCTCTAATTTCCAAAGTCCTGCAAGTGTGCAGCTGAGATCTCTGACAATGGCAATCGGTCCCCCTCCCAGAAGTCTGCAGAGTGAGAAGGGAGAAGAAAAAGGAGAGAGAGAAGCAAGTCTGTATGTAGCCCCAGAAATAAAAATAGGAACAACAACAACAAAGCGCAAATCAATACCTCTCTCCTGCCACCCCCCCCTACAAAACATTGATCATGGTATAGGGTGTTAATCAGCCAAGGGCCTGGTTGAAGAGGAACATTTCTGCCTGGTGCCTAAAGGTACCTAATGAAGGCACCAGCCTAATACTCCTGGGGTATTCCACAAATGGGGAGCCACTACAAAAAAGGACTATTCTTGTGTCGTTACACTTCAGATTCCTTGTGGAGAAGGCACAAGAAGAAGGTTCTCAGATTGTGATTGCAGAGTCTGGGTTGGTTTATATGGACACAGTCAGTCAGTCTTTGAGGTATTGCAATCCTGAGCTGTTTAAGGCTTTATAGGTCAAACCCAGCACTTTGCAATGCTCCTGAAAACTAA
Organism: Podarcis pityusensis; assembly: GCF_964106645.2. Taxonomy (NCBI): domain Eukaryota; kingdom Metazoa; phylum Chordata; class Lepidosauria; order Squamata; family Lacertidae; genus Podarcis; species Podarcis pityusensis. The sequence goes on from NC_138027.1 coordinate 43,202,032, forward strand.
TAAGCAGCCAGTACAGTTGGGCCAGGATTGGTGTAATATGCTCAAATCATCTTGCCCCAGTGAGCAATCTGGCCACCAAATTCTGCAACATCTGAAGTTTTCAAACTGTCTTCAAAGGCAGAGTTATGTATAATATGTTTAGCCTAGAGGTTACCAGAGCATAGCAGTAGTTAGGCTATTCCTATCCAGACAGCGGTGCAGCTGAGTCACTAGCCAAAGCTGATGGAAGGGACTCCACGTTATTGAGGCCACCTGAATTATATGGTTAAAATTTACAAATAAATGTGACAGTTACTGGACAGTTTAAAGAAAAATGTATTTCCTCTTATGTTCCAGGTCAGACATAACAGTTTAGGACATTATGGTTTATTAGACTGAGACTGAGCTTTGTGTCTAAACACGTCCTCTTCTGCTTCTCTTCCCTTACACACTGTACTGCAAAACATTTTGGTGTTCGTTAAACCACAGTCTCCCCATTACTTCCAAGCTGTGAAACTGTGGTGGGGACTATCCAGGATATAAAGCCATGATTAGATTTAATAGGCAAAGCTGGTTATAACTGAATGTAGCAGTATCTGTTGCCAAGGTACCGTGGATGACTTGCCATACCACTCATAGCAGTACCGTTTTATAATTTAAACACTTGGATCATCTGTTGCTCAGAAAGCACCATTAATTAACTCAAAGAAAGGGTGGTCACCAATTCATCAATAAAGATAGAAATGTTATGAAATATTATTTCATGTTCTCTTTCAGAGTCAAAGGAGGACCAAGATTGGCCATAGCAGCAGCTGCTACTATAATTAATTGTAGCAGCCTTACTCCATGGTATAATTTTTGTATTTTTATCTTTTGTTAGAATAAATCATTGTCCTAATAATAACCATATAAACCTGAATACAGACATTCTGCCACTGTGTAAAATATGCAATACTGATGCCTATTTCTGTCATCTGTCAAAAGATGGCAACTGCTCTCAAGAGAATAAAACCCACTCTAGGGATAAAAGCTATAGCGCTATCAATCCCGCCCCCCCTTAAAACTCCTCAGAGACTGAATGCCAATTATGCATGAAATGCTACTGTACTTCTTCAGCAAGGACTGAATATATTTCCTTGTGAAGGAAAACAAACGTTGGCACACAGAATCTAAAGGAATCACATCTCAACAACACAGGACAAAATAATATCCCTATAGAGAAAAAAGAAAAACTTTCACCAACTTCTACAGCTAGGTTTAAGTACAGAAACCACCATGACCAATGGACCTTTCAGTTGTAACAAACAGGAATTCAAGCTACTCCAATGGCCATAGTAAATCAATGTAAGGGCCTTGCTGTGGGTATGTCCTATATGGAGAAATTTATACAAATCAGGATAATCAAGAAGTAAAACCTATCCTGGTCTTTACCATTTCAAGATGGAGAAGAAGAGCTGTATACAGTTTTCTATTGCACAAAAAATAATAATAATGTGAAATAAAAAAATAGGTATCTAGGACAAAAAGTCTAAACACTTATAAGCAGCAGCAGCACCTACCACCACTACTGTCTTAAGACTACCCTCAAATGGCAGCCTGAAGTCAGAGTTCAAGAAAAAGATTTATTATTCAATTCTGATGACTTTTAAAAATGATTCCTGTGCTCTGTGGCACTAATGTACACTACTGAACACAGCTGGATATTTTACATTCTACAGGTGACAGTTCTTGTATTACTTTTGCCATTTAAGTACCAAACTATGTACTGTATACAAATCCATGCAAAACCTTTTCCATCTGACTATTTTGGTCCTGATGTACATGACAGAAAACTGGTCTTTACCTCAACTTCCCCATCAGATTATTTGGAGAGAGAGAAAAAAATCTCAACAAATTATTTAGCTACACATTTTGTGTTATTTTGGTCCTGATGTACATGACAGAAAGCTGGTCTTTACCTCAACTTCCCCATCAGATTATTTGGAGAGAGAGAAAAAAATCTCAACAAATTATTTAGCTACACATTTTGTGTTATTGTTGTTGTTATAATAAAAATATGATTCTAATGCACAGAGTATCATGAAGGTCTGTTGGGGGAGAGGTAGAAATTCAAAATGTTTTATACACACAGAGAGAGAGAGCAGAAAAAACACAACTTTTAAAAACAGTTTCTGAAATCAGTAATACAATTTCAAAATATAGACGTTTATGATTAAGACAATTCCTGGATGATTTTTTAAAGTTTATAAACACAAAACAGCCATACATTCATTACTGATCCCATATAAGCTACTCACATACTTTCCCCCATCACAGTAGTTTAGGTTTTGAACCATTATTCCTCCTGCCACTGTAACAGCCATCATTTTAAAGCACTGCACACATCTTACCAATAACAATCCTGCAAGGTAGGCCAGCATGATTCCTACACTATGATTGAGGGTTGAAAAGAGGGGTTTGTTGCCACACTGCAATAAATGTGACTTCCTAATAAACATACTGTAGGTAGCACCATGCTGTATATTTCCTGTACTGCAGAATGTTGTGTTTACACCCTTCAGCATCAGAGGCAGCATAACTCTAAATGCAAGTTGCTGGGGCATCACAAAGAAAAGAGTGCTACTGCACTCGTGTCCTGGTTGTGGCTTTCCCACAGGCATTTGTTTGACGACTGTAAGAACAGAATCCTGGACAATATGAGCATTTGGTCATAAGTAGCTGCCCCGCACCAAGTCTGACCATTGCACTGGCAGCAGTTCTCTGAGGCTTCAGGCAGCACTCCGGGGCCAGCTCTGATGCCAGGGGGTGAAGCTGGGACCTCTGTCATGCAAAGTGGATGCTATACCATGGAGCTACTGCCCTTCACCTGATCCAGCAGGACTCTACTTATGTTCTGGAACTTTTTTCCCCCCCTGGTCTATTATAGCCCACTTAGCTCACTTATCAAGTTCTACTAGTATTTAGTTTAATCTTCCACTTGCCTTTGTTAGATATAATGTCTATTTTTTGCAAATACTAACATAAAGTCATTATGATCATAGAAGCAAATGATTTTGTAAAAAAATTAATTAAATATCCCTATGCATGGGAAATTAAAAAAAAAAGATGAAAGGAACTGATTTATATACAGAACATCAAAGGCTGCTGGAAAATAAAACATTGTTTAGTGTTTTATCTATTGAATTACTGAAAATATATCAATGGGGAAACACCCAGAGACCACACAGAAATCAATACAACCGAAAGAAGTGCTGAAATACAGCATTGCATTAAACCTGAAAAGCCCACAATGAAGCTCATTTAAAGAGAAGAAGTACAGTGGTACCTCGGGTTAAGTACTTAATTCGTTCCAGAGGTCCGTTCTTAACCTGAAATGGTTCTTAACCTGAAGCACCACTTTAGCTAATGGGGCCTCCAGCTGCTGCCGCGCCGCTGGAGCACAATTTCTGTTCTCATCCTGAAGCAAAGTTGTTAACCCGAGGTACTATTTCTGGGTTAGCGGAGTCTGTAACCTGAAGCATATGTAACCTGAAGCGTATGTAACCCGAGGTACCACTGTAATCAACAATAATCTAACTTTTCCACAGTTTCAGACAGGATTCCTTCACAGCTCTAGCTGGAGGGATTGAAATAGCAACTTCTTCTTTGCAAAGGATGTGCTCTGCCACTGAGCTATGGCTCTTATAAGTCCAAGTGAATATGTGATTTACTTATTCAGTAGTCAGATCCAACCATTATGGTAAAAATCAAAACCACTTGTTGGGAATATGTAATGCCAAACCCTCCATGTGTCCCTATTTTCCAGGGACAGGCCCAGAATTATGAAAGCCATCCCAGCTTCTATGTCCCCGGCCAGTGCCACCAACAAGTCTGGTTCTGAACAATTTTAGATATTCCTAATTTAAAACCAGATTTAAAATCTTAAACTTATTGCTTTCCCCCAAATAATGCAAAGGAAAACTTCAATGGAAATTAGGAAGGGTCAGATAAGTGGAAGCTACAACAAAATGTGTCAGTGTGGAATACTCAACTTTGGTACATGCAATTACCTCAGTGAGCAAATTTATAAACGACCATAGTAAACTGCTATGAGTCTAAGCATATTCTGTAATGTAGTTCACATTTCGTGATACTGGAAGATTATTTCTACAAACTGGCACCTGTTTCATCACTTTTTCTCAATAGATAAATATCAGAGGAGAGTATAGAGACAGCCATCACCCTAACTAACTAGGTTTGGAAATTCCACAACTTTTGCACTACATTCAAACAGCCAAATCTTCTGTTTCTTATTAAGTAAAGATCCTAGCATGCACCCTTGGACTATTACCAAAAGGATACCACAGTTTTAGTAGGCAGCTGAATGAAATCCATAGACTGAACTGCAAGTGTTTTAAAAGATGAGTAAAAATTGCAGTTTTGGGTACAAATGTGACAGCACAACTTGAGTACTACTTTTAAAAAGCAATAACAACTAGATGGGGCTGCACATCTGCATTGCCTGGGCTTCTACATGCAAACATAACCAGCAGACATCATGGTTGTATCCCTTTCCTCCTTAAGATCTTTTATTAGTTAAGATACTTATAGAAGTGTCACACAGATATTTCTAGAGCACAATCAATGAACGTGAAACTCATTTTTAAAGTAAGAAATATTGCTTGTTGCCACCACTAGTTTAGAATCATAAACTCATTGAATTGTAGAATTGGAAGACACCCTGTCGCTCATCGCGTCCAATGCCCTGCAGTGCAAAGTAAAAAAGGAAAAGGACCCCTGACAGTTAAGTCCAGTCGTGAACGACTCTGGGGTTGCGGCGCTCATCTCGCTTTACTGGCCAAGGGACAAACGTTTGTCTGTGGACACCAGAGCAGGACACCAGAGCAGGACACCAGAGCAGGACACAGAAATTCCGTTTACCTTCCCACCGGAGCGGTACCTATTTATCTACTTGCACTTGACGTGCTTTCGAACTGGTAGGTTGGCAGGAGTTGGGAACGAGCAACGGGAGCTCACCCCATTGCAGGGATTTGAACTGCTGACCTTCCAATCGGCAAGCCACCCGCGTCCCCTATTGCAGTGCAAGAATCTCAAATAATAATCATCCATGAAAGGTGGCCATCCAACCTCTACTGAAAAATGCACAGTGAAGGTAAGTCCATACCAGGGCTTCTTTTCAGCCAGAACTCACCAGAACTCAGTTCCAGCACCTCTCGAGGTGCTGGAACGCACCATGAACACCTCCCCCTTTCTCTTAAAATGGCAATGGAGAGGTACTGGAACCCACCTGAGAGGTGCTGGAACTGAGTTCTTTTCTAGAAAAATAGCACTAGTCCATTCCACTGTCAAACAGCTGTTACCATAAGAAAGTTCTTCTGGTGTTTAGTCAGAATCCCCTTTATTCTAACCTAAAGCAATTGGTTCAGGTCTGACCCTCTGGAACAGGAGAAACAAGCTTGCTACATCTTCTGTGTGACAGCCTTTTACATATTTGAAGATGGTAAACATATCTCCTCTTAGTCTCCTCTTTTCTGGACTAAACATCAATCATTTCTCAAGTCAAGGACTGGCAGGGCTCTGAAGAATGTGTGGTGGAGGCAGGGGCCAGGAATATGGCCCAGGAGAGCAGGCCAGCAATTTATGGGGCTTGGTACCACCAGCAAAGAGTAACAGAAGCACAGGTGGATTAAAAAGGAATCATGCTTCACTTCTTCCAACAGCAATAGGGACAGATGCATAGGAAAGGAGCTTTGACAGGACAGTAAGGAATGAGGCTGTTATGGCCATGAGAAGGGCTTCGGTCAGGTAAATCTATGCCTCTTGCCACATTCCTACATGAGGAAAGTAGACTGTAAACTATTGATCCTTAGCTGATCAAGATGGTGCCACAGAACATGAACAGAAAGAATCAATTTACACCTGCAAATCCTTGTCTCTGCTATTTTCCATGATACCAGTTGAAATCTTAAGCCAGGGTAACTCTGTTGTGTCTTGTTGTTAATAAACTGTTTTTACTTATTTTTTTAATGTTAATCAATCTTGGGTTAATGAATATGGAAATTTAATTGATTAACAGTGCAATCTCATACATGTCTACTCAGAAGCCCTGCTGAGTTTAATGTGGCTTACTCCAAGGTAAATGTGTACAGGACCGTAGAACATTTCAGTGAAGTGACATCCCTAGTAATTATACAACTAAGCATAACTAATTTCAAGGTGTAAAATACACAGTGTTCTTTCCAACTTCAACTGCATTCCCCATCACCATGCCAGCTGTTATTTACATGTAGTGTATGTAAAAGGCAGAAAGCTGAAAGAAAACTATTGTTAAAAGATAGCAATTACTTATGCCAAACAACAACAAAAAAGACAATGTAGCCAAATTCTTTGATGGAAAAGAAAGTGATGTTCAGAAATAAGCCAGAAGAATTCAGCTAAGATACAAAGATGAAAGAACAGCACCACCTAGTTCCCTACCTAAAAGTTTCCAAATATATTACAGTGACAGGCTTTTACTTCTGCAAACTCGTTTCAAGAGCCTAGATATTATTGCTTGTTTTATGTCTAAATAATATACTGTAACATCCAATAGCAAGCTTGCCACTCTTTAGCAAATAGTGTATATAAAACAGATCCAGAAAATACTGTTAAAATGAAATGAGGCACAACCTTTAGCTACAAATTCATCTTTGTGTGCGCATAAGGCTTGGTTACTATATTTCCCTTTTTCTCTAAATTAGGCTTTCAATGTGCATGTTTAAAAGGGGGAAATGCTTCTTAAAAAACCTATACTGTACCTTATAAAACCAATGCTTTCTCCAATGCAGACATTTTGAACACAAGCAGATGCAAAATAGCTTTTCAGAGCCTCACAAATCTTCTAAAAATACTGAAAATATCCAAAGTATATAAAGAAGAACATGATTGTTTTATGCATTTTTGAAATGTACTTAGGTATGCCCTTTAACTTAGAGCACAAATTTGCACTATCATAGTGTTGTGCCCTCATAATTAAAACTTATTCCAGAGTGAAAGTCTTCAGCTTGTACAGATTTTTGTGGAGTCGTCCCCTTATGCTCACATAGGTCCCAAATAAAACAATGTGTGTGCACCTATATATTTTCTTGTGAGAGGTGGACTGTGGCAAAGACATATGAATTCCTGAATCTTGTAGCATTTTGTACTCATACAGAGGATCTAGTACTGAAGTTGACAAACTTTTTAGGCCAATGGAAACATCTACTGGCAGTCACAAAATATCTGTCACGGGGGTGTGACATTCTGGGGGGGCAGTTCATGAGAGGCCTAGCCAGTGCAAGCAGCTCTCATGGATTGTGGATCTTTGAGGGGATATTTATTGTTGTGGATGTGGTGGGGGGGTTAACAATAAAAAATATGTTCCTGGCAGACTGGGAATATACCCTCACCCACCCAAGTTTAGGATGTAACTAAGTTTTAATAATAAAGAAAACTGTAACAAAATAACAATGAGAGAAACTAAATACAGTAACATGAGGCAAGTCTGAGGCAAGAAGAGGCAGTTGGTCCCTCTTAATTGACATTCTTAACTAAACACACACACTGAAGGGAGAGGCAGATTCCGGAGCAAAACACACAAGCCCTGCCCACCAGATACCAAGCACTCTACTATTCAAATTAGGCCCCAGTGTTTTTCTTACATTACTGAGACCTGTTTCATGTGCAATAAATAGGAGGTAGTAGTGGACACAATGGTGCCTGGAGCTACTGCACTGGCAAACCCTGCAGTCTGTTCATTCATTCAAATATGAATAATTCAGTTTTCACCCTTCATTGAACTCTCAATAGAGCACACAATAAGATTCCCCATCAAATATAAATCATTAGAATCCAAAACAGTAGACTCAAAGTCATTCAAACAGCAATAATACCACCACAACAGAATAATTAGCTCTCTCTCTTCCACTGATCACTGAAAGCTATTTTAAAACAGCAGGATTTTTAACTTAAATACAGGTCAGGGGAGGAAACCACTTTAGTTTTCAGAGAGCATATCAATGACATGGTATTCCACAACTAAAGCAAACCTACATCTTACTGCCATTGTCTGGACAATACAAATTGATGGTCCATGTGTATGTTTGCCCCTCAGCAGATTTAAGAATCCCCCTCCCAGGAGGGAATAATGGAGACAACATATCAGACTATATCTTAGGCAGCCATTTCTAGCACTTTCTCACATTCCAACCAGAAAAGTATAGTTTCCATTAAACTGAGCAACTGTCCTGTTAATTCCACTACTGCTTTTATTTCACAATAATTGCTTAGAACACATAACATTTTTCTCACTCACAAGGCTAAAGTTTATTTCCCCTTCAGTGTTGCCTTAACAACTTCATAATTCACAGAAGCTGTTCCATTTCCCAGCAATATTTTGGTCACCGTTTTGTTTTTGGTATTAGTTTGATAATTTCTCAGTTATACTACTAATATATAGTTATGTTTTCATAGTCATTAGTGCCATTACATGCTGCTGTTAACTTTGCACAAAAGAATATAAACTGTTGTTCCTTAAGCAGCAAATAAAGAATGCCATGCAATGCCTTTAGCCTTCTATTTTTATTTTTTTTAGTAAAATCCAGCTGCAGTACCATTAAAAGTAATCTCACATTTATGTTGTTACTAGTAGGTATAAGTTTTTCTTGAGTCTAGTAAATATAACCAAAGTATGTGGTATTAAAAATGGGAAGAACTACATGGCTTTTATGATGGCTTTGAGATTTGTTTCATCGTAAAAAGGAAAACAAATTTGAACTATTATTGCGCTACAGTATTACAATAGCTACAATACAGTAGTACAATGCAACACACCACAAATATAAATGCATGTTATGGTCATTTTCACCTGAAACTATGCAAAGTTCAACAGGATTTCACTTAAGTAGTACATTAAAAACAACAACCGCAAATAGCTCTCGGGTGTTTCAATTAAGCTTTACAGTGCATATAGCAGGTGCGGACAACTTGTGTTCCAAGAGCTGCGTCTAGTCCTAACTGCATGTGACCCTTTGACAAATTTCAAAAGCTCTCTGCCTGTGATCAGTTTAGACCTCTGATAAGGGGCAGCTGAGCTGTCCCATTCTCAATGGGGGAAAGAGGGAAAGAGAGAGAAGTAGCACTCCCACCTGCTTCTTACTATGGACACTGCTGCCTTTAGTCCCACTCACAGCCTCCCTTTTCAAGCTCACATATAATGTAGTAGACTGAAAGCACAAGGACCATTCACCACTCCCCAAGGCCATCAGAGAATCCCAGGTATAAATCACTCATAGACCATGCTATTTTGAGCAAAGCAAGACCAGGCTAACATTAAATGAGTGAGGCTTGGGATGCTGCAATGTGGGGAAGAGCAACTGCCCAACTTCCCCATAAAAGGGCCAGCTGCACTGAGGGAAAAGAGAGTGGTGATGATTCATTGAAACTTACAGGGATTAAGGCCAGGCTGACAGGCTCTAATCTCTTCTGCTCTTCGCTGTTGTTGCCACAGAGAGTCCTGGAATGTAGGATGCCCAGCTGCAACCAATCAAGATTCCCTGGCAGTCCTCTGCATTCTGGATGATACTAATCCTTCCATTTAGTATAAGTGGGATCTGCAATAAAATTTTGCTGTGTATACTTCTGTCCTAGCATCCAAGCTCATGTTCAGGGTTCTAGCCAGACATTTCCTCTTGTCCCTGCTTCGTTTTCCATTTTTCTTTTTCAACCGACACAACATTCCCTGGCTAGTGAACAGCTCCAGTTCTTATTACTCTGGGTTCTTTCTTTGTCAGGGGTGGGGTGGCGAGGAGTATTTTTATTTTTATTTTATTTATTTCTGTAAACTGTAGGATTCCCTTGAGCATGCTGATACCTTCCTCTTGTTTTTCAGTAGCCTTGTTTTGGTTACAATGCCATGAGCAGTCACCACCTCAATTTGTTATTAGAGGGAATGATTACCATTTGCAAAGTGCCCCTCCTCCCATTAGACCGACTTTACTCCCACAGCTTGTAATAACTGGATCACAACAGCTATTACAATAGAAGAAAACTTTTTGGTTAGACTTTCAGCTGTCATAAAATAACAAAAACTTAATGCCATGAACAAAAAGGTTTTTGGTGCAGCAGACGAATATTCAGATGAATTACATCTAATTCAGAAACTCATTTCTTATGTTCCCAACTAATTAGTCTGGTCTTTTCCTAGTTAGGAAATAATCACAGCAGTCTCTTGCCATATTGTGTGGCAGGAATAGAAACAGGTCCACTAACACACTGATAATCTAGCAGATGTAGGTCAGTTTGGTATTTTCCATTTGTTCAGATATTTATCCCTAAGCATCTACTGCAACTGACACTGCGAGGTAATTTGTCCTTAAAAATTCTCAGAGCTGTCAGCAAAGCTCTGTGTCCCAGAGCTTAAAAATGTCTGAAGAAGAAGTAGACTTCAGGCTCACAAAATATTGTTTTATAAAACAATATATTCTTGGGATAAATCATGGCCTGAAAGCACTTTGTCGATAGAAAGAACTATATTAAAATGGGATGGGGTAATAAAAAAAATTATTAAAACTATTAATGAGTGGGAACATCAAATATACCACCTTTATGTTTGAATTAGAAGTTACAGAAACTTTTCCATTGCCCAATATGCACAGTATATAAACTATGGCACTCTAATGTACTCAAGGATATTTTGGTTTTCCATTTGGGAAAATAGGGGAAAATATAAAGTTTTTAAATATAAAGGTTTTAAATACAAACTAGCCACATTAAGGAAATACTTATTATCTGCTCTTAGAATTTTTTGTAGATCTTGGTGCTATCATATAGTAACAGAATATACTATTTTTGGCATACTAACTTAGAATTATTCATTCCTATATATATATATATATATATATATATATATAATATTATTCAATGTCATTCATTCATTCTACCTGTCAGGGAACTGCCATCGGAAGGAAGGGAAGTGAAAGGGCTCACACAGGTTGGGAGAGACTCAGCAGCTGAAGAGGGAACCAGTAGGGGGAGAGGAGCTGGGCTGAGGGAAAGGGAGCTGGAGGGATGGCTCAGAGACACTTCCAGCGAAAACAGTGGGGAGGTTTCAGGACCTCCTGTAGGGACACCCACTCCTCGCCGGAAACTGTCACGCAGAGAGTCCAGAAGACGTGTTTCCGTTAAGGAGCTTTTATGTTGGAAGCGATTCCGAAAGCAACCACTGTCGGAATCTGCCAGCGACTGACGGAGCCATGTTTAAGGGGCTCCGTTACAGACAGAGGTTTGCAAACTTGACCAAACTCTGAGGGACTAGGATTTTACACACAAGCAGCTCATCGTCCCATCACAGCATTCCGACAGTCTTCGTGAGCAGCTTGTGCAGGAGAAGGCATCATGAGCAACCCAGCCGGAACCGGAGAAGCAGGAGCTGGAGCGGGTCCAAGCCTGGAAGAAAGGTACCGGGTGTTGGAGGTCCAGCTAGCGCTGCAGACGGCGAGGCTTGAGGAGAGGAGGGCTCAGGATGCAGACAAAAAGGGGAAAGACACCCAGCTCGTCAGAAAGGTACCAGGATTGGTGCAGAAGTTTGGGGGGGAGCCCAAAGACTATCATGGCTTTCGGACAGAGATGCAATATGCCCTCAATCTGCAGTTTGATGAATTCCCTGACGAGGAATCAAGAGTGGCTTTCGTGATTGGGCATCTTGAAAAGGGGGCGAGAGACTGGGTTAGACCCCTGATGGCAGCGAATAGTGACGTCCTAAAGGACACGATGAAGTTCTTTCGCGCCATGGATCTGATGTTTTCCAGCGATATTGAACAGGGAGTGGTCCGCAGACAGTTAATGGCTTGCAAACAGGGGAGCCGATCTGTCCGTGAGTACTGGACTGAATTCACCATGTTGATCCATAAATTGGGGTGGGATCTATCGGCGGAACCCATTCAAATGCTTTTTGAAGAAGGGCTTTCTTCGGCTGTGAAAGACGAACTTTCCCGGGCGCCCAGGGCGGAGTCTATGGACCAGCTGACCAAATCAGCGCTGACCATAGGAGCGCGCCAGGAGGCGAGAGCATTGGAGAGGCGGGAAGGGAAGGGGGAACGTTGGAAGGAGTTCCGCATTCCAGACATTCCAGAGCCAACTTTCCCGCCGGCAGAGCCGATGGAAATCGGAACAGCGCGCGCGCGCGCAGTTTCAAAGCCCAGTGAGGGGGGAAAGAAGGAGGGAAAAGGCGCCCGGAAATGCTATCTCTGCCAACAGCCAGGTCACTTTGCCAGAGTCTGCCCCCAGAGGAAGGAATGGCAAGGGATGGTAGGAGCTGTGGAGGGAAGAGAGGAAGAAATACCGAAGCAAGTAAAAGCCAACGCCTGGCTGCCACCGTCGGGGCACAGCAGTCAGGCCAAAGAGCAGTGAAAGTGCCCACGCCAGAACCTCCTAAACCCGCCCTAGTGATAGAAGTGGCGCTAGAGCTGCCAAACGGACACCCTCTAAAGATAAAGGCGCTGTTGGACTCAGGCAGCTCCTGCAATTTCATGAGCAAAGAGTTTGCAGCTGAACACCAGATACAGACGATCCCTTTAAGCAACCCCCTGCAGGTGACCACGATCGATGGCAGGGAGCTGTTGGGAGGAGAAGTCAGCTTGCAGACCGTCCCAATGATAATGAAGGTGGCAAGGCACACCGAACTGATAGCGTTTAATGTGGCCACCTTGGGAGGAGCTCCCATTATATTGGGGATGAGCTGGCTAGCGTTACATGATCCGCTGGTGGGCTGGCATCAGAGAGTGGTTTCTTTTGGTTCAGCACATTGCTTAGAACACTGCAAAGAGGGAAAGGGTTTGGCAGGGGCCCAAGCCACCCTAGCAGGGACTGAAGTAACGGAGAACGTGAAGGTACCACGACAATACGCAGATCTCCGCGACGTCTTCAGCGAAAGGGAAGCTGACCAATTACCCCCGCATAGACCCTTTGACTGTCAAATCAATTTACTCCCTGGGGCACAGCTCCCTGTAGGCAAGCTGTACGCCATGTCAGACAGAGAGATGCAGGAGCTAAGAGAGTTCATTGACAAGAACCTGAAGAGAGGGTTCATCAGAGAGTCCAGGGCGGTGGGGGGCAGCCCAGTGTTTTTTGTGGATAAAAAAAACACGAACAAGCCGAGGCTTGTGTGTGACTTCAGGGCCTTAAATGCAGTGTCAGAACCAGTGGCTTTCCCTATGCCCAGGATTGACGACATTTTGACAAGGGTCAGGAAGGGAAAGATTTTTACTAAACTGGACCTAAGGGGGGCGTACAACCTGATACGAATAAGGAAGGGGGATGAATGGAAAACCACCATGTTCACCCCTTTGGGGGCATTTGAATATTTAGTTATGCCCTTCGGCCTACAAGGAGGCTCCGCGTGCTTTCAATCGTTTATGAACCACGTCCTGGGGCCTTTGCTTTACAAGAATTGTGTGGCCTTCTTAGACGACGTGTTGGTGTATTCTGAGAATGAGGAGCAGCATGTGAGAGACGTCAGAGAAGTGTTGAGCAGGCTGCAAGCCAACCAGCTGTGGGTGAAACTGGAGAAGTGTCAGTTTCATACCAAGGAGGTGGAATTCCTGGGGTATCGCCTGTCAGACAAGGGATTGGCCATGGATCCCGGCAAGGTCCAGGCGGTGCTGGAATGGAAAACACCCAAAACAAGGAAGGATGTGCAGAGGTTCCTAGGATTTGGGAACTTCTATCGTAAGTTCATCCGAAACTTTGCCCACCTGACGGCGCCCATTACGGACTGTCTCAGCAGTAAGAAGAAGTTCGTTTGGACTGAGGAGGCGGAGCGAGCATTTGAGGAACTAAAAAGGGCCTTCGCCTCGGAACAACAACTCCTGCATGTGGATTTACAAAAACCGATGAGAGTGGAAACTGACGCATCAGACAGAGCGATTGGGGCGGTGCTTCTGCAGCCAGGGAAGGAGGAGTCAGAGTGGAGACCGTGTGCCTTTTTTTCGCGAAAGCTGAACAAATCCGAGAGGAACTACACGGTGTATGACCGAGAACTACTAGCCATTCATGAGGCGTTCCGGAGATGGAGGCACCTGCTAATTGGCGCACAACATAAGGTGCAAGTGTGCACTGACCACAAGAACCTAGAGTATTGGAGGACGGCACGAGTGCTCAACCAACGGCAAGTGAGATGGGCCCAGGAGTTCTCCAAATTTAACTTTGAGATTTGTTACGTGCCAGGCCCAGAGAACATTAGGGCGGACGCTCTCTCACGCAAACCTGAATATTTGGAGGAGGAGGGAGCACCCGAAGAGAGACATGTCATTCCAGAGGACCGCTGGGTGTGTGGGGCGGCATTGGTGGGACAAAGAGAACTGGTAGAGGAAACAGAGAATGATGAATACGCCCAGAATAAGCTCAGAGGTCTTAGGGGTGAGGGAGAGGAACCAGGGGGTTTCGAGGAAAGAAATGGAGCTTTGTATTACAAAGGGGCACTGTATATCCCTGAAGGAGACTTAAGGGGGAGGGTACTCAAGCAGTTGCACGACAGCCCCACGGCGGGGCATTTTGGACAACACAAAACCATGTGGTTGGTCACCAGGGAATTTTGGTGGCCTAAGGTGAGGGAAGATGTACGGGAGTATGTAAGAGGGTGTGAGCAATGCCAGCGAGCCAAAGGGGAGAGGCGGGCACCGGCGGGGCTATTAGAACCCTTACCAACCCCAGAACGACCTTGGGAGGCAGTGTCGATAGATTTTATGACTGATCTGCCGAAGTCCAAGGGGAAAACAGCCATCATGGTGGTGGTAGACCTACTAACAAAGATGTGCCACTTTGTAGCCTGCTCGCATGCAGTCACGGCGGAAGAGACAGCGAAGTTATTTGTAGAACACATTTTTAGGTTGCACGGGGTGCCATTGAGGGTGGTCTCAGACCGAGGAAAACAATTTACTTCCAGGTTCTGGAGGAAGCTCATGAGCTTACTGCAGGTGGAGGTCAACTTTTCGACTGCCCGGCACCCTGAAACCAACGGGCAGGCGGAAAGAGCAAACGGGGTCCTCCAGCAATACCTGAGGTGTTATGTCAATGACAGAGAGAATGACTGGGTAGAAAAGTTGGCGCTGGCGGAATTTGCCTACAACAATGCCGAGAATGTGTCCACAGGGATGAGCCCCTTCTTGGCTAATTATGGGTGTCATCCCAGGGCTTTCCCAGGGGGAGAAGGGGAGAGATGGGGTGTCCCGGCAGCCGAGCATTTTGTAGAAGAAATGGAAGCAATCCATCGTCAGCTCCAACTCAACTTAGAAAGGGCGAAGGAAGAATACAAGAGGCAGGCAGACAAGAACCGAAGGGAAGGTGAAACCATAAGGGTGGGAGATAGGGTGTGGCTGTCAACCCAAGGGTTGCCGTTCAAAGGAGGTTGTAAGAAATTAAGACCCAGGAGATTGGGTCCCTTTGAGGTCATTCAACAGGTCAACCCAGTGGCTTTCAGGCTCCGGTTACCCAACCACATGAAACTGCACCCAGTATTTCACAGGTCGTTACTGTCACCGTATGAGGGGGGACGAGAAGGGATGGCCACTCGGGGACCGGTCATAGAAGAAAGGGAATGCAGCAGCCATGTGGCAGAAATCCTCGACGCCAGATGGAAGGGGGATCAGGTGGAGTATTTGGTAGCGTGGGAAGGAGAACCGGAGTCAGAAAACACTTGGGTAATGGCAGAAGATATCAATGACGAGGTATTGATAGAAACGTTCCATCAAAGGTTCCCAAGGAAACCTCAGCCTGTGGAGAGGTTCCGGAGGGAATACTTTGGGACCACCGATGAGGAGGAGGAGTTGGAAGGATTCTCGGAATCGGAAGGGGAAGGGGAGATGGACTCTGAGGAGGAGGAGTACTTCGAGACCAGGAACCGCAACAGGTGGAGAGAAGTGTTCGGGACATCGGAAGATGAAGGAAGTTCATTCCGGGGTTTTGCCTCCTCACCGCCCGTAGAGGAGGGGGCGAGAGGGGATGAAGGGGGCCCTGGAGGGGAGGTGGATGTCAGGGAACTGCCATCGGAAGGAAGGGAAGTGAAAGGGCTCACACAGGTTGGGAGAGACTCAGCAGCTGAAGAGGGAACCAGTAGGGGGAGAGGAGCTGGGCTGAGGGAAAGGGAGCTGGAGGGATGGCTCAGAGACACTTCCAGCGAAAACAGTGGGGAGGTTTCAGGACCTCCTGTAGGGACACCCACTCCTCGCCGGAAACTGTCACGCAGAGAGTCCAGAAGACGTGTTTCCGTTAAGGAGCTTTTATGTTGGAAGCGATTCCGAAAGCAACCACTGTCGGAATCTGCCAGCGACTGACGGAGCCATGTTTAAGGGGCTCCGTTACAGACAGAGGTTTGCAAACTTGACCAAACTCTGAGGGACTAGGATTTTACACACAAGCAGCTCATCGTCCCATCACACTACCCAACAAATATTTTACAGTGCAATGCTATCCATGTCTACTAAAAATCATTCCGACTGAATTCAATACAATTTACTAGATAAATATGTATAAGATAGCAACCTTAGTAACTATAGACAAATGTATCATCTGTCTCAATTTTATTTATATCCTTGCTCTATTCCAGTAAATATAGCATTGAAAATAATACCATAATTCAAGGTAATTTTCTAAATCCATGCTGGCAAGAACTATAGCTTCATACTCATGAACTTTCACTTTGGGTTTCATGCACTTCAAAAAACTGAAGGTTTACATCAATTGAAATAAGTTTCAACCCCTTTTACTTCCTTGTTTCTTGATTTCCTCTGCATGTATTTTCAAAGTCAGTTCCTTTCCCTTGATGCAGAAGACACAGAAATATGAGGCAAATAAGCAGCAAAGGGATTTAAATGTTATGTTGCAAAAAGGTCTTCCTACCATGATACAGAACACACTTGTCAGATTCCCAGTTTTGATCAAATACCTCAAAATTTTCTGGCATATGTAATATTTTAAAATACTTTTTTACAATATTAAATCCTAACATTTATGGTTGATTAGTAATCCAAAAACAGTAGCAATGCTATCATAACTAATACTGCTGTGTTAGACTCTTATAATATTCACAGCTATTATTTCAGAAGCAAGTCAAAACAACCTTCTTAGTTTAAGGTCATGTTTTTTTAACAAAAAAAATCTCAATAAACTTATTTTGTTTTCTTTCATCTGTGCACACAAAAAAATCTATTTCTCACCTATGTCCTAAAAATAGAAGTCTACAAAAGACCCCTGAAGATTGGTTTTAAAGCACCATGGGGACAGTTTAATGCATTAAATCAGGCTAAAGTGAATTTAAGGAGACTCATTTATTTGATATTTTGATTTATAGGGTATTTTTTTTTCTGCCCAAAGCCCCTTCCTCACCCTCAGAGCAGCTTAAAATCCAATGGCATATGGACACAGATGGCTTCCCAATGTCCCCTAGGAATTTTCTGGCCGATATGATACGAGGTGTACTCAGCAGTTTCTGCTAACTGAAACATGTACAGTGGTACCTTGGGTTAAGAACTTAATTCATTCTGGAGGTCTGTTCGTAACCTGAAACTGTTCTTAACCTGAAGCACCACTCTAGCTAATGGGGCCTCCTGCTTCCGCTGCACCGCCACTGCACAAATTCTGTTCTCAACCTAAAGCAAAGTTCTTAACCCAAGGTAATATTTCTGGGTTAGCGGAGTCTGTAACCTGAAGGGTATGTAACCTGAAGCGTATGTAACCTGAGGTACCACTGTAGGTGATTTGATATACTTTCTGTATGACTACATAGATGGCTGAGGGCAGGACTACCATAGGGTGGTTTCCAGTTATTCAAGGTGAAGTGCAAGCTCTCCTGTGAAACTTCCATGAAGTTCCCAGATAATCTAAGGGGTTGAAGAGCAGCCTTGGTCTTACAGCTCAAAAGTGCCTCTGAACGTTGGCTAGGTTCTCTGAAGTCAGAAAAAGAAATCAGTTCAGGAAGCTTTTTGTATATATCTGCATAAACCTTTTCCATTCAGATGCATACATATAAAAAGAAAGTAGCATGTACTGTAAAATATACTTATCCCCTTACTGTTGATTCACAGCTCCTATTAATTTAGGCCAGGGGTGGGGAATCTTTAGTCTCCAGGTGTTGCTGTACTACAACTCTCATCAGCCCCAGCAAACATGGCTAGGATGATGGGAGCTGTAGTTCAGCAACATCTGGAGGGCCAAAGTTTCCTGATCCCTGATTAAGGCCAATGATGCTTTTGTCCAGTATCTCCATTCTGTAGTGACCAGAGAATCCCTGAAATATCATTTGGCTCAACAATGTTTTCCAAGGAAGATGAAGGCACCAAACACAAATAGTACCTTCATTTTACCCTATCTAAATGCACTGCTCTGTTCTGTCTCAAGTCCAAGTGCTGCTCATAGAGAGAGGGTACCAAAGAGGTGACACTTCGAATGTGGACGAATAAGCAGAACTCAGTGTGTGTCATTCATGAACAAGAATAATACAGTACAGAGACTATATATGTACAAGAAGGAGTTATTTTGGGGGTAATGCACTTGATAGTTTAATATAGGAACACCTCAGTGCTCTATATAATAGAGACATGGTCCTCTCCTTCAGCTCACCCCATGGAAACCAACCAAAAATTGACACTTCTGCCCCAGCCAAAATGATAACCAGCAACTCAGCTCTTATCATGGCAAAGACAGCATCTGCATGTCCTCAAAGGTATGCAATATTATAAAAACCTAACAATAAACCTACAATTGTTGCCTTCACTGGCTACAATCTCATTTACTAAAAGTCTTTATGGATATTTCAGGGAGCTAATAGTCAAAGAGGCAGAAGTTGAATCAACTTCCTTTTTTTAAAAAAAATAAAAAAATATTTATTAAAGGTTTCAGAATTACAGAAAAAAAAGAAAAAATTAAAAACAACACTACAATACATACAACTTCCTTTCACACTTTACTTCCTTCAGGGAGGAAAGCAACAGACAGCCTAGATTCTGACATTAGCTGAGACCAAATTTTCAACTTGCAAATGAAAATATAGAATAAGCATAGTGCCCAAGGTATGACCATAGTGTAGCCATAACCTTTAGAATTCAGCATTGTAACCAGTAGCCCAGAAGTCCTTGGGGGATACATTTTCAAAGCCATGAACTATGTTGTTCTTAATGCTCCCTTTTCAAAAGGAAGTTATCATTGCAAATGAGGAAAACGCTAGGTATCTCAACAGGATAACCGATCTCTTCCAGCATGCCAACTAATCCTAAGAATTCATCCCTCATATTATAGCAATGGAATATAAAAGGAGGTGGTCATAAGAACAAAAGTTAACATACAAGCAAAACACATTTCTCACATTTTTCTGACAAACAACTTCGGGATTTAATAACACAAATGTATTTAGAGTATAATTTTCACAGTGTTCAACGTTAGTGATTCAGAACTTATTCTGTTGCATTTACCATCAAAAGGACAACATATTTTGGAACTTTTTATTCTGCAAAAACTTCAACAACATTAGTTGTGCAGCAAAATTCCAAGTTATCATTATACTATTCAAATCAACGTGATAAGAAATGCTTTTTCTTTTTTCTAAATTACTTGCTAAAATTTTCAAAAGGAGTGAGATTATTGCTGGGATGTTTTGCATTTGAGAGATGAAAAGTAACCCCAAACCCAGAGCTGGTAATGGTTATGTGTAGATGCAACAATGATAAGAGTCACATTTCAACAAGGATAGATGCAGCTTTAGTAAACTGAATGGAACTTACTTTGGCCAATAAAATTTCACCTGAAAGGTCAGGGTTGAAAAAAGGGTAAGCAAAGCAGGAGTTCAAAAATATAAACTGCAAACACTATGAAAAGAAACAACAACTGAAGTAAAATACCCAAAAGAGACATATTTAATGGCTAGTTATATTAGTTCTAACAAATCTGTAAAAGAAAATAAGTGTTTTCGCTTATGACATGAGAGTGTACTCTTGCTAATTTACGTCACTGGTAGTGCTGTAATGATTGTTCTCTGTACATATATTTTATTCTAATAAATATTCTTCAAGTTAATAATTGTTCTCTTGTATGTCTGTACACTACCTTAAATATATCCTCTTACTTGGAAGTACCCCTTGACATCTGAGCTAACTTTCAAGTAAACATGCAATACTGTATAAGATGTTCCTCCCATTTTTTCAAAAAATTTACAAATCCAGAGTTGCTGCTTTAAATTTCAAATACTTTTATTTTTCATTGATATTAAATGCATTGGTTAACAGGAAAAACTGTACCTTTTCCATATATAGAATACAAAAAAAGGATTTTGTTTGTTTGTTTATGGAATATAAAAACCAACAAATGTAACATATACAATTAATGCTAAATGACAACTGATGTTATTTTACACCTTCTATTTAGAAAGAAACAAAATGGAATTCATGCAGGGAGGGGGGTGTTTAGCTCTAACATCACATTAAAATATGCTACCATATATTTGGCAAATTTTGCTTCATAGAAAAGTACTAGAAACAGATCAAATAAGTTTCAATATTGCCTACTTCAGGATATTGTGAAGACCACAACACAGTTATTTTAAGGCACAATATTGTGTACAGAGTGCATTAAAGCCAATTCATTGTTCCTGCTTATTTTTAAGCAGAAGAAAAAATATGTTTCTGATTTTACAGACTCATCAGCAAGATGTTTTGAAAAGACATATCACGATCAACCTCAAACACGATTATTAGCTAGTCATCTACTGACAATCATTCAGTGAAAATTTCACTTCAATCACACATTTTCTCAAGGAACTGTAGGAATTGCTCTGAAATATTTACTCAGTGCCAGTGAAGTATTGAGTGTAACAGCTTCTGCATCTAATACAGTGCTATCCAGTTCTCACAAAAGCACAGCACATTAAAGCATTAGATGCCATTTGCATTATCACACAGCAGGGGGCTACAGCAGCTACAATTCTAGCACTTCTGTACACATGAAGTACAGTAAAATATATTTACTGCTGCAATTTCATAGTATATATTATGCAATACACAGCTTATGGAAATATGCTACTTACCTAAAGACTGGTTTTAGTTTATGCAAGTGAGCTTAGGGTTGATTTTATAGAGTTGGTAAAATATCTAGCAATTCCAATGATTTTGCTTTGCAAATTTATAAAACCAAAATAATATATGTTAAGCTTAAGTGTCACCATGGGGAAAATAAAACTTAGGCTGTAGAATGGTTAGGTTGAGATATGTGGGTGGGGCTACACTCACATAATCATGAATATTCACTGTAATTATGGGGGAAGAAACTATCTACACATTCATATTAAAATCTAGGAAAGAAAGAATGCTTCCCCCAGCTTCAACAACAAAAACCATACTGTCATATTTTTTTTATCCATACCACTATCATTAACTGATGTGATGAAGTTATTTAAGTACGTATTTTATACTTTCTACAAATGCTACCTGTCACTTAAAAGGCTTTGTCAGTCTTTCCAGAAGCTGAGCACCCATTATCTCCTCGTAGTGTTGACTGATTGTCATAGCTGGCCTCATGGTTAAGAGAGGTGGTTCTAATAAAGCCAGATTTCCACACTGACCACCTTGATTTTGCAGCCCCAAATCAAAATCAAGATTACACCAGTACACTACACATTTCTAAAAGTATAATAATAATAATAATAATAATACAGATTTACATTTCCAAAGATTTGGATTTCAGGTGGGGGGGGGGGTGAACAGTTTTAGTAGGCATATACTAGCAAAATTAGATTTGGGGTAGATTTGAGTTGTTTCACTCTTTATATAGAAAACACATCCTCCAGAACAGCTACTATAGTGGGGTGGCAAAACGCACGAAGGAAAGGCCAATGGAACTTTCAACTGATAAAATGGAAAGTTTAGAAAGCAAATTAATCTGGCAGAATTAGCTATATTTCCTATACAAGAATAATAGCGTCCACAGTACATTTGCCAAACCTGATGTTAATGTCAAACTAGTTGTGGGGGAAGCAGACTATGGAGTTATCAGCATAATAGAAAGTGTCTAAAAATGTACCTACTGGATGTACTATACTGTCCTTATCAATGTGCATTTATTTCCTGTGCCATCATTGTTTGACTTCAATCCTACAAAGGAGGG
The DNA here is from genome assembly GCF_964106645.2 of Podarcis pityusensis. Classification (NCBI taxonomy): domain Eukaryota; kingdom Metazoa; phylum Chordata; class Lepidosauria; order Squamata; family Lacertidae; genus Podarcis; species Podarcis pityusensis. The sequence goes on from NC_138027.1 coordinate 43,224,172, forward strand.
CTCAAAACAGGGCACACTACTCAGTCCCTTACATATGCAGAAATATTCAGTTGCATAAAGAGGAAGGCCAGGCAAAGTGTTTTTAAAAGCAGCCTTCTCAGCTACAGTTTGTAAGACTGAATGTTTGAGCTGCTGTTCTTCTTGCCAGCTGTTGCTGAAAATAAAAAAGGGAAGGTTTACCCAAAAATGAGAACACCCCACATTTTTAAAATACATATAGGGAAAGTACCATGTAGGTGATGTAACAAGAAATATGCCATTCTCTATCCTATATGAAAAGGCCCAGCTTGGTTACCTTCATGCACACAACCAAAAATGCATGGCATTTTTCTGTTACCTGATGCTGCCTGCAGTGGTGCAATCTTTTTCCTGGCACAACCACTGAACTGCTCTGTTATTTTAAAAAATGGACAAATCTAGGCAGAAAAATAAGATTTTACACTGGCTGTTTATTATTAAACACATGATGCACTGAATGCAGTGGACAGCGTCCTAAAAATATCAAGTTTTCCTTCAACAGTAGCAACCATAATCATACTGATAAGAAAAATCAATAAAGGGAGCTTCCCCGTTTTGCAGCAAAGAGAATCAACAATTCACATGGAAATTTAACAGTAAGAGAGGCAACCCTCTACATGTGCCACCTGCCAGATTCCCCAATAAATAATCCCACACAGTAGCACCACAGCAGCTCCTTGTACTATGCCAGTCCCAGCAGCTCACACAGATCGGTAAGGAAAGCAAATAGCCAACCGTATAAAATCATTGCAGCCACCAAATGAAATCATTCCACCTCCTTTCAGCACTGCTTTTTAAAAATCCTGCTTGCTCAGAAGATGAAGCAGGGGTTGCAGGCTTCAAAATACAACAGTCACAGACTCACTTAAAAGGTTACCTCTCCTTTCGGAGGTGGGGTGGGTAGGAAGAAAAAGCTTCCCCTGCCTGCTCTGAGACCTCATCTCATGCTACTGCAAGTGCACAGAGGCATGAAATACAATAAACTTTATAACACTGCTACTGAAGAAGACGGTGGGGGTAATGCCACAAGGTCATACTTGGCTCTTTCTGAATTCCCTATACACAGAACGATTGAGACAATTCTTTGCCCCCGGCCATCCTGATGGGGTGGGGAAGCCAACCATCCTGAGAAAAACATGGGGAAGTTGCTGGTGCTTGCTGACCTCATTTACAGCCTCCAAAAGCTGTCTAGATGATTCTTAAGACTCTGGAGTCCTTCGTCCTGACACATTTGGGTATTTAGCTACCCCATCCTCCCCTGCCCGTGGGAAAGGGAAGGGGGTAGCAATATCATCTCTCCCCCCCCTCCAATACTCAAACACTGCAGCCATAAAGGCACACATACACACTCACTCACTCACACACACACAGGCACGCACATCCATTACCCTCATTGCACATTCCAGCACCATGACCACATTCTCTTAACAGCATCAGGAACAACGGAATCTCTAGGCTGGCTCCCTAACACACATTGCTGATTTAATTTGATTTTCAAGGTGGTGGGTGGTGAGGGAGATGGTGATGGGAGCTGGAAATAAACCACCACCTACTTTACATCCACATATTTCCACAACCATCCATTTGCATAACGACAGTAGCTTGTACATTTCCCCCCCTCCGCGCGACTACAATTGTTACATTTCACTTGTGAGGCATAGGATTAGAGCCATTGGTGCAGACATAAGGAACAAGGGGACAGATATAATCCAGCCTCAAAGGGGACTGTGAGGATGCATTCCATATTGGAGGTTATGCTGAGGTGGGGTGCGGGGGGGGGGGGGAGAGAGATAGAGAATAAAGGTTTAGGAGACCTAGCTCTGCACATCTTTAAGTCTCCAGTAAGCCACGCATGTACAGCCTTCTTCGAGCCTCCTCTTTACCAGCGCTCAGCTTTCAAGCATTTTACTCTCTCTTCCTTCCCCCCCCCCCCACGGGATGGTGTTGCAGTGCCCACGTTGTTCCTCTCGCTGCATCGCCCTTCTCACTTTTATAGACACAGGCGATGGGGTGAAAAAGAGTGGCTGGAGGGAAAGGGTACGAGGAGTTGAAACCGAGGTGGGGGGGTGCTGCTGCTGCAAGACTCTCAGGGGACGGGAGGGAAGGACTTTCAGGAGCGGGCAGGAAAGGATTAATGTTTGTGCAGCACTTTAAGGATGGCAGGCTCTGTACAAGTGGCGGGGCTGGAGGCTAGGAGGTGCTGGTGGAAGAGGAGGAGGAGGAGAGAGAGAGAGCGCCGAAGGGTGATGGATAGACGAAAGACGGCGGGGGAGGGGGGCGCACGGGAGAGGAGGGATGGGAAGCCAGGAGGAAGCGAAGGGAAGAGATAAAGGGGGAAGGAAGCCCAGGATTAGAGAACCCAGACGGGAGGGAAAGGAGCTTGCGGGCGGGCAAGGGGGGGGGAGGGAGCCGAGAGATGAGAAGACAAATGAGGGGCAGGCTGGGGGCAAGTCTCCAGGGAGTGGAGGGGGGGAGAGAGAGAGGAGGCGACAGGAGGAGGGAATGAGGTCGAGCGAGGAGTCTTTCCAAGGCGGCGAGGAAAGAGCACAGGGTGCCCCTCCGGCCCCACGACGACCCCACCTCAGCCTTGGCACGCACGTCGCAGCCAGAAGTTGGGCGCGAGCGGGGGGCCGAGAGGCGGCGGCGGCGGCGGCGAAGTGGGCACGGGCGGGGGTGGTACCTTGTATGAGGATCCCGCAGAGGCTGTATAAGCGCAAGACGACGCTCGGTTTCAGCCGCATCCTGGGGGTTTCCCTCGGGCTGGTTGGGCGCGAGGCAGAGAATCCCGCAGCAGCTGCTGCTGCTGCGACCGCTGTTCCCGCTCTCTTCTTCCTCTTCTTCTTCTTCTCCTCTTCCTCCTCCTCCTCCTCCTCTCGCCGGGCTCGTCCTCCCCCCAGCAGGAGCCGCCTCCGCCGCCGCCTCCGCCGCCGCAGTGTCTCCCTCAGCCTATCCAGCGGGGTGAAGAGGAGGACCAGGGTCGCGCGGGGGTGCAATGGGGGCGAGCGGCGGCGGCGGCGGCGGCGGCAGAAGCGGCGGCTGGCTTCGCCCTCCTCCTCAGTTCGCCCCCCAAGCCCGTCCTTCCCTCGGTGGGGGGCACGCGGCTGCACACTTCCTCCCTCGCTCCTTCCTCGCCAGGAGCCGGCTGCCCCTTTCTGGAAACACCGGCAAAAGCTCCCTTCTTCGGCCGCCCCTTCTCCGGCCGGTCCGGGTGCTGAGGAGAGACGGGCGGGCAGCTGCGGCGCTCGCCTTCCTGCTGCTTCGCACGCTGCCTCTCACCTCAGCTCGCAGGGAGACTGCTCCGCTACACCAGCCGCTTTCCCAGCTCTAGACACAAGGGCAATCTCAGCGCGCGCACCTCCTCCTCCTCCCTCCCCTCGCCACAATGACCCCTCCTTTCTCCTACTGGACTCCGCCCCCTTCCCCGGCACGTTTCCCTCTCTCTGAATAGCCACGCCTCTAACTTGCCGGGCCACGCCCCCTCGCTGGACTTTGGACCTACCCCCCGGCACATTTTTTTATTTTTTTGCACAGCCACGCTCTCTTTAGTGTCCTCCCCCTTTCGCAGCCAGAGCCTGACAGGCAGCTGCGGCTGTCCAATGGGAGAGGGTCTATCCTGCGCTCCTAACCTGTCAGCGGGCAGCACCGATGCAAGAGGAAAACTGATGAGTGAGTTCTGGGGACGGCGGGGGGGAGGGGGTTGTCCGCGTGTGAAGGGGACTTATTGCTTTGCAGTGCCCGCCCTCTTTGTCTCAACTTTGGACTGGCATTTGCCTGAGCCTATGAGGAATGCAAGTGGGGTGTTTCCTTGCTAGCCAATGAGCGGTTTGGGGAAAAGAATAAAAAGGTGCGGGGAGGTGGAAAGAGGGAAGTCGCTGTCCAAAGGTAGTTCTGAAAGTGGCCGCTTCTCTCGGCTTGCGAGCACCCGGCGGGCTGAAGACGGCGCCCGCTTGAAAGCAGCGGCGGCGGCGGCGGCGGCGAGAGCGTGCGTGCGAGAGAGCGCTTGGGAAAATGGGTCACAACTCAGGCAGCCAGCAGCGGCAGCAGCAGCCGATTCTTACAAGGATAATTCGCTATGTGCGTAGCTAAAGAGAGGGACGGGCAGAAGACTACAGGCACTGCTGATCGGCAGACGGGATCCAATCAGCTCTGGGGAGGTGCGGGGCGGGGCAGTGGATGACAGATTGCCAAACAAGTAAGAGGCACGTGTGGAAGAACCAGGGAGAGCAGCAGAAATGCCAGGAGCGGACATGAACTGCGCAGGGACGGACCCGGGAAGAAAGCACAGCACCTGCGCTCCGCCGATCCTCTCCTTCTCACGTCGCGCTGCTGATCCTTTCCTCGCGTGCTAACTTCGCCTGTATCCCCCATCCCGCTTCTCACGCCCATGTAGGTATGAAGGCGTGGACTTGCTGTCAATTTAAAGTTACATTTCTGCGATGCTCTTGCTACTCCTCCAGAACATCATCGTAGAGTCATAATTTGGATTTACACTGGCGTGAAGGATTTAAAGAGGTGGAGGCTGGTCCACTGGGACAAATGGAGAACGCGCCCCCCCCCCCCAACTTCAGGTTGGCCTCTGTCTGCTCCCACCTGCCTCCCTTCTGATTTACACGCAGCTCAGGAGGGGGCCCTGGATTTCAGCTCCTCCTTCGTCTCACGTTTGCTCTTGTATAACTCAGCAGGCCAGGGACAAAACTAGGCTCCACGTGTCATGCTTTGCTGTTGCCTATTATTGAATCTGGCTCCAGCTACAGTGGACTTCACTATCTTCTTCCAGTATCACTGGGCTCTGGGCACTGCTGATTTCATAGAAATCCTTTTGTATCCATTTTCTTTCTTCATTCTGCTTAATCAGAAGAATCTCTAAATACTGCATAAATTTATTAAATTTGTATCTTGGTGTTCAAGACAACTGACAGTAAACTAAAAATAGCAATCCAAATGTAAAAATAGGTGCCTACTTCACCAATAAAATAAACATTCACCAACAAACACAAAAAAGCAACAACCATGGGATGTGTTGTCTGTTCCAAGTGGATATATGAAGCCAATTGCACATGTTATACTGACATTTAGGGAATGTTCCCACACACAAAATAATTGTTTTGAAGCTTATACCTTCTTCTCAACATTATTCTTCCTCATGGTCATAGTTGCTGTGAGATTTCTTGGGACACTGAAAACGTTATTGATACAGTAGTGTGGGGATCCTATTGTCTGCTACTGCACTTTCCTGCCATTTTAATGCTCAGAGATGAACATCAATGATATTGGAATCCCAGTATATCAGATAGCTATGGCTGTCCATAATGGAATGGCAGAGTGCAAATTAACATGATGTATCTGAAGTGCATACAGAATAGTTTGACAGTAGAAACACAAGCAACACAATCTGCACAAGAGATATCCACCTATAAGGACATTTTCATTGTCACTGTGGGTGCATGTCTGGATGCACAGTGTCAGGAAGATTTTGAACACCACATGGCAGAACAGAGTCTCAAACAGAGATGTTCTCACCCAAGCCAACATCTCTCTCCTGTCTCCTGCCTCAGTGATGTCTATGCTGGCTTCGTCATGCCCACAGAATGGAAGATGGCAAAATTCTCAAGGACATGCTCTGCCAGAAACATTGCCTGGAGACAGTCAGGTGCATCCAAAGCTGTGACAAGAGTAGCAATGACCACCGGGAGGAGCACAGAGTGAAGGAATGCCGTAGTGCACCAGCAGCACAACTGGATGCCTTCGTCTGCCCCAGCTGCCACAAAACATGTCTTCCTGTATCAGTTTCTACAGACCCAGCAGGCACTGTAACCTCCAACAGCTTGATCTCACCCAAAGGTGCACTCCTTCATTGTCTTGAGATAAATGGATGCCAATGATATTTGAGTACAGACTAACATGAGAATCAGCCCAAAGTAGTAACATATCTCAAGACATATGAACACAATAAATTATAGCAGGGGTTTTCAAGCTTCAAGCTTAACACCTCTTATTCCAATGCTCTCCCCGCAAGCCCAAAGTAAGGGGGATTTCTCTGTAAATAATACTCTGCTTATGCTGCTGACAAGAGAATTCCATTCTATAACATTAGAATCCTCCATATATTTATTTGTTCTTATTTTAGTAATGGCACCTAGTATATCCTGTTCTACTTTTTCTATGTAGCAATATGGACAGAGGTCAAAGATGTTTAATAACATGGTGACTTTTCCACACCTACTGTTCAGCTTGAATAGCTTCCTTTCCAGGTGCTTTGCCGTTTGCAAAGCAGTCTTTGGTGCATCACTCTCCTGTCAGGATGCTCCATACTGAACACATTTATTGCATGCAAATCTAGCAGTTCACTGACTGCTTTCTGAGAGTCTCAAAAATATACAACTCACTGTATCATTCTGCTCACAACATGAACCACTTTATTTTTTTTGTTTTATCCTATTGGATTCTGTGTAAGATGCAGTTTGGCTTGCTCATGATCTAGTTGCCTTCTGAATGGCATGCTTTGTTGATTTAAGTTCTACAACCATTTCTGGAGTTGGATTAATGTAGCTTTTTAAATAGACTTCATTCTTTGTCTCACTAGCATAATTTCATTTTAGAAAGCCTCAGGCCAGTAATTCTTGAAAGTCATCTTCTTGCTAAAGGTAGTTGTGGATCCTCACAGATGATTCTTTTCAAAATGCCCATACATTCCCTGGCAGGCTTATTTTTAATATTCTCTGTTCAATAATCTCAGCATATTGTAGCTATATTGTAGCTTGATTTTTTATGGTCTAAGTCCTGATATGTGGCAGACTTCTTTTCTACCTTACTGAAATAGTGTAGCAATCAGCACTAAGTAGTAGGTGTGAGGTACATTGGATAGGTCACATCTTCTGTTAATTATTGATGCCAGTGTATGTATCTTGGACATTGACAAGTGTTTGCCTTCAAATAATCACCTGATAATACAAGACTCCTCCTGTGTGTACAATACAGGTAAACCATTGTTATTGGCCTTGTCTTTGTCTGAACCATTCTACATTGGCCATGACTTTTGATTTTCTTTAGTTCATGCATTAAGGGCACCAAAGACTTTTGTTTTGATGAAACCTTACTCTCCCCCTGCTTTCTCACATGCATGCGCACAAACAATTAAAGTCATGCATTAAAGTGTATCTTATAAAGTGCTTAATCAATAGGCTGTGAACCTGTCATACAGTAAAATCCATGTAAAATCCATGGGCTTCACAAAATGAAGTAACACCACTATTGTGTGGTAAAGAGATGTCTAATGATTAAATTGTGTTACTATTTGGCTTCTGCAGAATCCCCCTTGCCCCCCAAAAAATCTAGATTTCTTTTAAAAACAGATAACTAGGAAGATAAGGAATGGGATAAAAGATCAGAAATTGATAAGGATAGGGAATAAGAACAAGAAATAGGAAGGAGGGGATGAATGCATTATTATTATTATTATTATTATTATTATTATTATTATAAACTTCATTTTTACTTCAGTCTTCCAAACCTTCTCAGGATCTTCTTAATCTTTGCCATCTTGCGCTAAGGGCCAAACTACACTTGATGCTAAGTAAGTGAATGTTTTTCTAACTGTTAATAGTCACTGTGTGTGTGCCAAGGTGGTGGTGGTTCTCCAAAACCACGGCATGGGGGGAAGAGAAACCAGCTGCTTCCTCCCACTTGAACCCTCATGTTTCTGATAAATATTGCATCCTCAAGCTTGCTGTTCATCCTGGAAATGAAGCATCTATTGGTAACAATGGAAGATTCACCCTGAATAAGAATAACACCCTCAGAAGCATTTATGTGTCAGATCCAGGGTAAGGGAGAACAGTGTTAGCCACGTGGTCCATGGTCCAAGGGAAATGGAGCAGGGTGCCATGGCTATTTAAAGTTGTGAAGGTGCACATCACTTGGTGTGATGCATTTGGCATCATGGTATTGAGAGTAGGTGAATCTCTTTCTTTTATGTATCTGGGACCAAGAATACAGTAAATTTCTCTCTCTCTCTCTCTCTCTCTCTCTCTCTCTCTCTCTCTGGTCATTCCTTGCTTCCCATGTGAGTGACATCCATATCATGTCCCCTTGACTTTTCTTTGCTGCTTGGTAAACATGCACTCATCCCAGTGATCCATTAAAAATAAATTTTAACTTGACTACAGGAAGAAAACTGTCATTTATCCTTGGCCCAGTGACCAATGCGTTCACCTGCCACAGCTCTGGAATGTAAATAGAATCAGGAAAAGTAGCTTTGAATGAAAAGTTTGGCATAAGAGCTGAGAAGGAGTAAGGTGCACTTCCTCAAGTTTAAGGTTAATGGAGACCAACAACTCTCTGGTAGGTAGACAGAATCAGTTACTATGGCAGCAATCCTAGGCATCTTTACCTATAAGTGAGCCTGGAGTAAAATCAGTGGGACCTCTGTAGGTAAACATGCATAGGATTAGGGTACAGGGCTGTTGCATGGTAAAATGGTGTAAATAGTAATGGTATTTCACACATGCAGCAAAGCACACAGGTTATATTGTTGGGAAAACAACTCAGGGCACCACAAATGCATCAGTGCAGCTACACTGGTTTAGCCTCACCGAACATTGCTAATATGTTTCAATAGCAGTAAATGCAATATTCTGCACTTAGACAGAAATCACCGCCTGCACAAATAGAAGATGGGAGGCACATGGCTTTGCAGTAGTAGATGTGAAAAGGATCTAGTGGTCTTAATAGATCAGAATATTAACATGTGTCAATGGTGTGATGCTGCAGCAAAAGAAAAGCTAATTTGATTCTATTCTGCCTTGGTCAGACCACACTAGAAATACTTTGCCCAGTTCTGGGCACCACAATTTAAGAAGGACAAGAAATTGACACACTGAAACATGTGCAGAGGAGGGTGACTAAGATGATGAAGGGCCTGGAAACCAAACCGCATGAGGAACAGTTGAGGGAGTTGGGTATGTGTTGGCTGGATAAGAGGAAACTGAAAGGAGGTATGATAGCCATCTTCAAATATCTAAAGAAAAGTCACATTGAAGATGAAGCAACTTGTTTTTTCCTGCTCCAGAGGCTAGGACCAAAACCAATGGCATCAAGTATCAAAAAAGGAGATTCTGACTAAACATTAGGAATAACTTTCTGATGGTAAGAGCTGTTCAAAAGTGGAACAGACTCCCTCAGAAGGTGGTGGACTTTCCTTCCTTGGAGGTTTTAAAGCAGAGGTCGAATGGCTATCTGTCATGGGTGCTTTAGTTGAGATTCCTGCATTTCAGGGGATTAGACTAGCTATACGCTCAGGGTCTCTTCCAATTCTACAATTCTATGACTCAAATATAAATTTGCATGTGGGTCACAGAGTCAGGGCAATGCAGATCATACAGTCCATACCTACTGAGTGTCTGTAGGAGTAGAGCAGTCCTTCACATATTAATAATAGGACTGTGAACCCTTCCATTGGGCACAGCTTTACACCTGCAAAATGTGAACATAAATAGGCTACATGCAAACACAGAACATTAATATGGGTATACATACAAACAAACAAACACAAATACACAAATACAAACACTGTGACATGCTGACTAGCAGTAGGACGCCAACCAGTCTACATCCATCCAGCAGTGTTCTCACAAGGTTGGTTGCCAGCTATGACAGTTCTGGCTCTTATTTTGGTGTGTTTAGTGTTTAAAGAAAGGTTCTCTGACAATCAGTGTACAGGACCAGCTAATTACCTGTTTGTGTGGGGAGAATCACATCTCATGGAAGCTATCTTTCCAGTGATGGCTCAATAGAGGTCATCCATCAGGGTGACCAAGACAGCTTCAGTTCCAAACCTGGGTCCAAAATCAGATTAAAATGGATCTAGATACAGCTGCAGGATTTCTGGAAGAAACTGAGTATCTCCACAACTCTGTCTAGTACCTTGCCCCAAAAGGCAGTGGTGGAGTTAGTTGCGTGGGCGCCCAGAGCAGCGGCCATGCCATGCACCCGGGGGGGGGGGAGAGACCATGAAGTGATCTGCTGCACACGGGGTTGGTGGAGCAAGCCCACCGCAGTGTGCGTTTTTGTCACCCCCTCATGGATGACACCCGGGGCGGACCACCTCTACCGCCCCCCTTCCTACGTACCTGCCAAAAGGGGATGTTTCCAACCATCATGTCTAATCCCCCCCCCCCCCCCGAGTTGCTGCACAATTGCCTCTGGATAGAAAAGCTTTAAATAATAAATAGGAGCAGGGCCTTGGGCATGATCCTGGCCTGAACCCTCTGCACATTAATTCTCCCACAGTGGTGGTTTATATCTTTTTCACATTTATTTGTCATATGTATATTGTTTATTACATTAGCATATTATTAATCATCATGGCAATACCTTTTGTGGATATAATTTCTCTTCTTCCTCCTATGCCAAGAAGTGGAAGAAACACTTTCTCTTGCTTTTAATAAAACCATACTTTAAATTTATTTAGAAGGTGACAGAAATCCTTCCTGCTATATCTGTAACAAAGAAAGCTGCTTTTAAGCAGCAGCATTAAAATAACAACTGCCATCCTTGTGAAATAAACAAGCAACAAGTTTTTGCTTATCCTATGCCTAAGATACTTGATGCTGATAGAAACAAACACACTAAATTCTCATTAAATTCATTTCACCAATTAATAGTGCTATTTTGAATGAACTGTAAATTAAGTAATCGGGAAACCAGGATAGGTCAGCCTAGATGGTGTTCTCCTCCCCTTCCCAAACATTCCTCTACCCAAACACTAGTTGCAAGGCACAATCCTAATAATAATTACTTATTTGCCATGTAAAATGCAAGAATGTATGGAATCTTAATCTACAGTAATTTTGTTCAGTGCTTGCTGGTTTGTAATACATAACCTCTAATCTTGAAAAGCAAGTGTTAGGGTTTGCATTCAGATCTCACAAAGCTTTAATGCAGAAGGCTTCCAGCCAGCCATGAGAAAGCTGACAGTGACTCTTTTGATCATTAGCCAGCCTTTTCTTTCTGAAATCCTTTTATTTATGGTACAATTCAGATTGTGTTCAGAGACTGTGTTTCTGGCCTGTCCCTCCCCCCAACCGTGATAAGGGAAGAAAAAAAAAACAATGATAGCAAGCCTACATGCCCTTTTGTAGTTATATGTAAGAAACATAAGTCAGTGTATTGTATACATGGCTGCTTGTCACCATAAGTAGTGCTTTCTCAATCTTGTTTCCTGTCCTGGCCAAGTCTGATCTGCCTCATGAAGTAATAGTTATCGCATTTCAAAGAGAGTGAAGTAGGTTAATTAAATAATTATAAATCTTCACAATAGCTGTTTATTAAGAGAAAGGTAATTTGAGTAGAACAAAGACATTGGAATATCTTCTTTTACTCAGCCTCACACAAGTTCAGCTGGTACGTAATGTGGATAACTTGTCAATAATACATGCTTTGCAATGGAATTCTGAGCTCTGTACTTCTATGTGTCTCAGACGGCATTGAAATACACAAAACGGTGTCCAGTAGCATTGTGATGCTAAAGAATGCCAGACCTATTTTCCTTTAAGACTTCTACATTATAATCAGCCATGCTATTCTATCATCACTTGTATTTATTTTTTTTAGTTGTGCCATTTGAACAAGAAAAGGACTCTCATAAATTAACAATCCCAGCACATAGTAAAAGAAGAAGGAGAAAGCACCACACCAAAAGAAAAGCAAAAAAAGCAAGAGCTCATTATTAGGTAACATAAATCAATAAAAGTGGAGCATTCCTTCAAAGATCCTTTGAAAAAGCACAACCTCTGTATACTACCCAAGCATCAACAGAGAGGGTATGTAAATAAATTCTCCAGGGATAGAGTCTCCCAGTTTGGGCAGAAACTGCGATCCATTTAAGAAAGCACTGCTACTGCTGTGCTAGTGTGTTCATCAGCTGTTAGACGGGGAGGCTGAGCAGCCTAAACAAAGTCTGTTGCGCCTCTTCAGGGCTTCCTCTGCCCTCACTGATGTCCTCTTTGGGCTCCAGGGAGGGTCTCCTTGCAAGCCATGAGGACTCTCCAGCTCTCTCCCACCATTTCCTGATTCAAATCAGTTTATTTATTTATTTCCTGGTGCCATGCATATATGTGACCACATATGGGTCAATTGCGCATAAGTGGGGGACGCCTGTACATGTGTCTATAGAGCCCTCTGACTTTTGTTTGGCTGAAATGTAACCTGCACAAAGCTGAGTTACACCAGTTGCTCTACCCATGTTTCCCTCTGGCCATAGCCACCACTGGAATGCAGCCCCCAGATGGGTTGTGTACAAAGTAATGAGGCCCTCTGGCCTCTTGCTGTAGGGTAGGTATGGGAAACCTTTGGCAATCCAGATTACCCACAGGAAGCATTGTCAATAGCCAGGGATGATGGATACTGTAGTTCATCATCATTTGAAGGACCAAATGTTCCCCACACCTGTTGTAAGATATTACCATTTTAGTCCATGTTGATAACTTTGCTGGACAGTGAACTGCTTATAATTGTCATTAGATTACTTCTGGTGGGAGGTGGGGTTAAACCCTAGGAATCTAGTAGTCAATATGCTATTAATAAATAGATAAGTTACAGTGGTGCCTCGCAAGACGAAATTAATCCGTTCCGCGAGTCTCTTTGTCTTGCGTTTTTTCCGTCTTGCGAAGCATGGCTATTAGCGGCTTAGCGGCTTAGCGGCTATTAGCGGCTTAGCGGCTATTAGCGGCTTAGCGGCTATTAACGGCTTAGCGGCTTAGCTGCTATTAATGGCTTAGCGGCTTTAAGAAAAAGGAAACAAACTCGCAAGAACTCGCAAGACGTTTCGTCTTGCGAAGCAAGCCCATAGGGAAATTTGTCTTGCGGAATGACTCAAAAAACGCAAAACCCTTTCGTCTAGCGAGTTTTTTGTCTTGCGAGGCATTCGTCTTGCGGGGCACCACTGTACTTGCAATTATTTCCAAGTGTCAGTCCCGCTGTTAGCCTTGAAAAAAGGGACAATGGAACTTCTCAAGTATTTTATTGGATCAACAGTAATAAATAATTAGATAATTAAAGTAGTTTAAGAGTAGTTTTAAAAGTTTTGTACATCTTAAACTACATTTTAGTTTGCCCCAATATATAATCTCACTGATAATATAGCTTTATAGCAATTACTGGGAAACTAACACAGTGAGAGCTAATGTCAAATAATTTCGAAGAGTGGGATGTAAGAATGCAGGAAGTGTAAATTAGATGTAAAATGCTTAGATGAATAAATTAGATGGCATTGTTTGAAATCAATATTCTTCTGCAAGTATCACTTCATTCTTATATAAAAGTATTTAAAACAAAGATTGGAGTTATTGTTCTGTATAACTTTGCTGAAAGTTTATGATATTTTTGGTACCATGACAGCTCACAAGGCTATAGTTTCAAATATCAAATTCTGTAGTTTCATTATACTTTCACTAGCCTTGCATCTTCCCTTCATACTCCCCAAATCAGCTAAATTCTACCCCGTATTGATTTTCATACTTCACTAGCAGTTATGGGTGCCCTTGTACCTCCAATCCCTGTTACCCCAGATCTGTAACAGTATTTAGATGTAGCTAGATAGCTAGGTAAAGGTAAAGGTAAAGGGACCCCTGACCATTAGGTCTAGTTGTGGCTGACTCCGGGGTTGCGGTGCTCATCTCGCTTTATTGGCCAAGGGAGCCAGCGTACAGCTTCCAGGTCATGTGGCCAGCATGACTAAGCTGCTTCTGGTGAACCAGAGCACTGCACGGAAACGCTGTTTACCTTCCCGCCAGAGTGGTACCTATTTATCTATTTGTACTTTGATATGCTTTTGAACTGCTAAGTTGGCAGGAAAATAGCTATATAGACAGACATAAATTAAATTAAAAGCCTACAATACCCAATGAAACAATAGAATCACCGAAGAAGAAGAAGAGGAAGAGGAAGAGGAAGAGGAAGAAGAAGAAGAAGAAGAAGAAGAAGAAGAAGAAGAAGAAAACATAGTAGCATACTTCAGAGTCAGGTATATGACTCAGTAGCCTGGGATACTGCTCATTTATATTCCACCTTTCCACCAAGCAACTTGAAGAGGCATACATTTTAGTGTCCTAAAACCCCAGTAAAGTATGTTATGCTAAGATAGTGACTTGCATTATAGCCAGCAACAATTTGTCCTGGGGATTCCAAAGTCAACTTCAACACTGTTGGCCAAGGATGGGAAATGTGACCCTCCAGATGTTGCTGGACTCCAACTCCCATAATTCTTGATAGTTTGCCATGCTGACTGGGACTGATGGGAGTTTGCATTCAGCAACATCTACGGAGACAGATTCCCCACCTTTGAACCACATTAATGTGGTTCTGGTAATAGTCAAAGTTCTGATGAATTTTTTAAAAAACCTTTTTGCTATGAGCGAACAGTTTCCCACTAATTCAAGGAGAGAATGTAACAATTAAATAAATGATGGAAAGGATAAAAGTGTAGTTTACTACTTGGTGGAAAGGGAACAAGCAAAATACTGTATTAATGGCAATTTGCTGGAACCACAGCAATGTTGTTTCTTCAGGGCAAGCTGGACTTCTTGCTTCAAAGGATTACTTTCACTCTAATGAAAAACTTTTTAAGAACAAAAGCATCTGCATTCAGTACGCAACTTTGTCAATGAGCCCAGCTTCCCTCCACTGCTGTTAGCTATTTTGAGTGCAAAAAATGCCTTGTTTTTAAACTCCTGCCACCCTACTCTGCTGAATGCTAATAAGGAAACAAAAACACATGCTTTTATATGGTGTACTTAACTCAAAATTGTCAATGGAATCAGCAATGTTGGAAGTGAGAGTTCTCTGTAAAGACCATGGTCTTGTTGTATTTGTTGCATCTATTGCATCTTCATGTGGTTAGGAATGTGGTGATAAGCTTAGCATACAAAGTCAACTACAACTCAGCATCAACTCTGATGATAGTTAATGTTGCTTAATGCTTCCTATTCACAGCCTGCTGATTGTAATGCTGCCTTCTTTAACCACAAAAGTTGAATTGTCTACTGCCTTAGCTAGGTTTTGTCAGGCTGAAGTTTTTATCATTAAAATATCCAGCTATTAATGTAAACTGGGCTTGAGGACAATGTGATGTCCATAATCAGTGTTTGAAACTCCCATTGTTCTAGGCACATTTTGTGACAGGGAATTTCATTACAGCGAGCAGTTTCTGAGCTCTGGCGCAGTACTGTGCCTAAGATTTCAGATTAAAACTGCAGAGTGGAAGGAAAGGGAGACCTTTTTCTGCCTCCCCACTTCTAGCTACTCTCTGGAGAAGAGACCACCTTAAGAATATTAGGTGGGTGGGCAGGGGAAAGATTAGACCATGTGAAAAATGAACATAATATTTTAGCCACAGTTGATTCATTTTCACCTTTGTATTCTTGTTATAAGGGACGCAGGTGGTGCTGTGGGTTAAACCACAGAGCCTAGGACTTGCTGATCAGAAGGTCGGCGGTTCGAATCCCCGTGACGGGGTGAGCTCCCATCGATCGGTCCCTGCTCCTGCCATCCTAGCAGTTCAAAACACCTAAAAGTGCAAGTAGATAAATAAGTACCGCTCCGGCGGGAAGGTAAACGGCGTTTCCGTGCGCTGCTCTGGTTCACCAGATGTGGCTCCCTCAGCCAATAAAGCGAGATGAGCGCCGCAACCCCAGAGTCGTTCGCGACTGGACTTAACTGTCAGGGGTCCCTTTACCTTTACTTTATTCTTGTTATAAAAAAACACGCCTAGACTTTCCGTTGTGTCCATAACCTAGTTTTAAGGTGCCATTTAGCTCCTAGCTTTCATATCTCAGTTTCTAACACTGCCCACAATATAAACCAAATGCAGCCCTACTGCTTATTGCAAACGAATTATTGTTATTCCTAAGAAGGCTCATTCACATTAATTTCAGAGGCTTCTGATTTACAACTATGGTTGGATTGTTAGAAACTGGAGCTTAGCATCAATGCTTTCAAAAGATGTCAGGATATAAGACACACATAAACAGGAAGAATGAATGAAATTTATGTTCCCTATGCCTTTTCTTTGATAATAAGGAATTTTATGATTAGAAGAGATCCAAAGATAAACAAAGCTGATATCCCTCCCCTGAATATGGAAAATAATTTTTCCAGTTCATATACCTGTGAAAATAACTGCACGTTATTTTTAAAGTAATATTTCTTTCTAATCCTAGGCCCCAGTTAATGCTACTTTCCTCTTCTATAGGCCCCAACTTACTAAATCTGAATTTCCACAAAAGAAAATTACAATATTGACAATATTGCATTAGTGTTGTTTCACTGGGATACAGGCACTAGTAACCTGTGATCTGTGGGAGGAAAGACATTGTGTGATAAAATCCACATTTCCAATATAAATGAAGCTCTCTGGAGGAACAGAAAAGGTTAAAGAAAGTTTGTTTTAATGAGTTGCAATTTTTAGATATTTGGTGGGAGTTTATATGCTGTGTAAATCTTCTAGAGTTAATTTTACAAGTAGGAAGGTTGATTGTTCACTGCCTCACTCCTACTAAGATCCTTTATACTTCTCTAATGTGGTTGCAAAATCCTACTGTTCTGATTAGATAACACTTTTCATCCAGTTTGCACACACTTAGCGATGGAGTAATTGAGGAAAATAGGGGCAAGGCACTGGTGAGCTGAGTCCAAAGCATTTTAGGATTAGTGAATTGATTTCTTTAAAGTGAATATGTTTATTTCGTACCTGTAAGTCTTCTCTATGCTTTTTACATTGGTACGGATAGACACAAACACCCAGAAATAGCCTAATTAACATATGAATGAAGTACGAATCAAATTTGACAGATCAGCCCTATAGAGGAGAAATAGTGCTTCAGAGCATCAAGGAGCTTTGTATGAATAAATTAGCTATTTGATAAAGCTAATTATGATATCCCACACTGCCTGATGATCCAAGTAAGTTTTGGAACTGTATAAATGTATCAGATATAGAGTGATGATTGCAGTGAGTGTCTCAGAAAATGTTTTGTGTGTGAAATACACACCAAATCATTCAGGAATCCACCCCCACCTCCTGTAATAATGACAATCTGAATCACAATCCATCTCTTCCATTTAATTCTAGAAACCATAAAAAAACCATGCAATTATGTTATGGGAGAAATGTTAATATCATTTTACTGCCTCTTGGCTAACAAGTGTCGTGCTGTTACTCCCTACATGATAACAATGGTGTTTCCAATTGTGGTTTTGTGCTAGCAGGGAGTCCTTCTGTTCACACAAAGCATGTTATTCACTTTACACCTTCAATACTTGATGTCACATACCATGCTGTTCAATATTGTCTCCCAGTCCTCAGAACAGCTTTGGGGAGGCACAAAGGGAGCACACTGGACAAGGTTATCAGCAGAAATTGGGGTGCATTGTCTTTTCCCTAGTGCAAGAAGAAGAAGAAGAAGAAGAAGAAGAAGAAGAAGAAGAAAAGAGTTTGGATTTGATATCCCGCTTTATCACTACCCGAAGGTGTCTCAAAGCGGCTAACATTCTCCTTTCCCTTCCTCCCCCACAACAAACACTCTGTGAGATGAGTGGGGCTGAGAGACTTCAAAGAAGTGTGACTAGCCCAAGGTCACCCAGCAGCTGCATGTGGAGGAGCGGAGACGCGAACCCGGTTCCCCAGATTACGAGTCTACTGCTCTTAACCACTACACCACACTGGCTCTCACCAGTCACCATTGACCATTGGATACTAAATTATTATTATTATTATTATTATTATTATTATTATGCCATCAGTATACAGTATACAAGAGAACAGGCCTTAGGCCTCCTTTAGGAGAAAGGGTGAGATATAAATTGAATAAACAATATTTTGTTTGATTAATAGAATCATTGAGTTGGAAGGAACCATGAGGGTCATGTAGTCCAACCCCCTACAATGCAGGAATCTTTTGCCCAACATGGGGCTCAAGCTCATGACCTTGAGATTAAGAGTCTTAGGCTCTACCAACTTGAGCTATCCAAGCCTTGGTTACAGTCTTGCTTACAATAGGGCATAGGAACAAGGGTGTTGAGCCAAAGGCTTCCTGGATGAGGTAGGTTTTGAAGAAGGAACTGAAAAAGTAAGAGAGGTATTCCAGAAGGCAAGTTCCAAAGTACATATGGCAACTTTCCAGAGTAGTGTGGGAAAGAACTATGAGAACTGCAATGATGGGACTTTCATAATGTCAGAAATCCCATGTTATGTAACATTTCTGTGAGGAATGGACTATTCTTAGTATGGCCAGAAATAGGAAGACTGCAGTGGATGAAGATAAACTGGAAATCTCATTGTGCAAGTAGATCTCCACAGCACAAGTGGGTGGACATTGTTGCACATTACTTGCTTTCAATTAGGTAATACGTGAGCATTATATGGGGTTAAGTAGTTGAATGTATCCCCTTCCACATAAAAGTTATGCCCTGTGTAAAAGTCCTAGTAAATTTTGGTGTGGGGTGTAATTTTCATGCAGAGTGGCTTTTGAACAAGAAGACTCCCAAACACACATGGAAATTGAGATGTTATTGCTGTGTGAGTGATAATCATATCAGCAAAATGACTGAATGTTTCAATCAGCTCACAGAGTTCCTGAGGCAACTTATAGGACATGTGCATACATCACAAGAATATGCTGAAACAGTTTCTGCTATATAAATTGACCAATAGCTATGTGGAGAGTTCATAGATTACCAGAACTCCAGAATTATTCACCACAATCTATTACCCTTCAACCATGCAGTTCCTGAAGGAAATGAATGCATTAAAACTGGTGTTTTCATCCAGGTTCCATTCCTTTCATATGTGGAAAATCATTGACTCTCCCTATTATGGTGATTAATTCTTGAATCCTAATTCACATTTTTCTCAGTGTAACAAGCTGCTCAGTATAGTTTACTAAACCTGCACACAATGTTACAAACATACCCTCTCCATTTCAGTTCAGAACGGCAGTGGAGTTTTCTACTGCTTTATATGTGATACATTCGTTGATGCACTCCAGAACTTGGTGTACATTCCCATTTCTCAAGACTTGTATTCTGAAAGGTTTTAAAAATGTATACACTGTTGCCCGGGAACCTTCTTTTGATTAGTGCTTTGGAACACATTACTGTTGAGGGTACAATATATTCCCCTTTCATATTTCCATTATTTATTTAGTTATTGTCACTGAGCTTATTACCTTACATTCTCAGCACCAAATTGCATAAACTGGTTACCTGCCCTTGCTCATACACTTTCCAAGGCTTTCTAAATTGTATTGTATCCTCTTTTTATGTTGACTGACCCTTCCCATACCCCATTTTGTATATTGCGCCATCAGCAAATTACATCAGTGTCCCTCTCGATACTATATCAATTGGACAAAATTGGCTGTAGTACCCTCGTGGCATGCCTGTAGTCACCTCTCTTCAATCCAAACAGCTCCCTCAATATATATTCATTCAAATTCTGCACACCTCCAACAATACAATCTCCTGAAGCAAAACAAAGTCTGAGATACATTCTGCATTCAGGAGTGGGGGATGGGGGTGGGGGAGGAATTGCTTGAACTGTATCAGAAAAAAAGCACTCTGTCATTTCCTTCCAAACTGCTTCTATTAGTAAGCAGTGTAGGCTGAAGTTGTGATCCACAGATCACTTAAGCTGATATGTTTGTATTTAACCTAGCACAGTCCTGCTACCTCCATTGCACAAAGCTAGCGCAGGAAGAACCAGTGAGGAGTTTTGAGTTAAATTTTTATTTTTCAGTTCATATGTAATGAAATAATTGTTTCTCAAAGTTACTCAGGCCCTGTTGTCCTAATAGCACTGGCAGTTACTATGTTCCGGTGGGAGATCCTCCTAAGAGATACTTGGAGAATGTGTACCCTCCAGATGTTATAACCTCCCAAAGTGTCTGGGGAAACCCAGCCAGATGGGCGGGATATAAATAAAATAAATTATTATTATTGCCCCTGAAGATTAGTCATGCTGGCTGGTGCCAATGGATTCTGATACTTATAGAGGCCAGATTAAGTGCAGCTTCCGAAAGTTTAGGCATCTCAAGCTTGGACATGCATTTTTAGCAAGTTTTGTTTTGCCATTAAGGAATTCCAAAATTTTGATGATGCTAATGCTGCCTGTTGCTGCTTTCATCGTAGGAGAAATGTTCTTTTCTAAGCTAAACATTTCCTCCTCATACCATTCACAAATTATTCATTTTACACTGAGGGCATAAAATACCCAAGGAAATATTGTAGAAATGTAAACAAATTTTATAAAGATTGGGCAAGGATATGAAAAGTAAGCCAGCTGTACTCATGCAGGCCTTCCACGTGATTGAGAGCCCTGTGAGATTAGGCTACCAACTACATGAAGAAGTCTGCATGAATTAGGGCTGCCATATGTCTGGAATTTTCAAGACATAGCCAGGATTTTTCTGTCAAAAATGGCATCCAGGCAGAATTTTCGGAAATCATCTGAAATGTCCAGATTTCACTTTTTGAAATATGGAAACCCTAGCATGGATGCAACTGGTTCCTTCTCTGGACCATTGTAGAGACGGTATGAAACTCAAGGGGACAGAGTCAGGCAGGTGTGATGTTAGGAGTGGGGCCAGTGGCAAGACCCGCTGTGCCTTGCTAATGATTTTCATAGCCAACGTGAAACAGGACTAGACCCGAGTCCCTTTAAAAAAAACATCATACAGTGGTATCCCGTGCTGTGTAACCTCCAGGTTACGGAATCTTCGGGTTACGGCCATGGCAAACCTGGAAGTGTATACTTCCGGGTTTTGCTGCTCGCGCATGCAAATCCATAACTAAATCCATAACTAGAGGTACCACTGTACTTGCAAAATCCCCTCTAGGTAGTAACCATGATAGTAGTCAAAGTCACAAAACAGATTATTAAGTATGATCACAAATGTGGCACACTGCTATTACTTTTTTTACTGCAATAACTTTTTCATCTCATATTTTCAAAATAAAAACAAAATTACTGCCAGGAAACAGCAAGCTGTCCTAATACCTATGTACAATTTCCCTTTTAACAGATAGTATGGCAATAGGTAAAGATTTTTTTCCCTTTTTCTTTTTTAAAAGAAATGATCTGCTTAATTCCATTCTCTCTGTGGAACAAATGGGCAGAAAATCAGTGGGCACAATAAGATACCACCATTAAGCAAATTAGGTCAATTGCGTAATTATAACATCATATTCATCATTTGTAAAGAACCTAGAGTTTTCTAGGCACTATTACAGAGGTTAAAAATAAACACAATTTGCTAGGCTTATGGTCTAATAGCAAAAGGACTGGAGGACAGAATAGCAAAAGAATCACACCCAAGCACCTGTGCTTCATGGTTACATGAATATTTAGTGATCAGATGGAATGGCCACTGAGGGAGAAAGTTCTGGGAGACGAAGAAGCAAATGGCAGTAGGTCCCAGCTGAGTTTAAAAGTGGTCTATGCTGTCTCCTCTTTCCCTCTGCTGTGGCCAAGTTGCCAGCTAATTTTAAGTTTAGTAATATGTGATGTGAAATGCTGTGGAGTGACGGAAGGCAAATTGAAAGATCTAACATCCTGGAGTAGCAGAGACATGCTACTGCATGGATATGCGTACATCTGTTAAAAAAACAACAACAGCCCACCACTCCAGTGTGATTTCTCAGTTTAGCATGAACGATTATGATGCCACAAACACACACTGAAGTGATCCAGTCTGATTACACCTGGGGCTTCTGGTAGTTTTCTTCACCGGCAGCTCCCAGCTGGCTTACTTATATTTTGTCTGCTTTTCATCCTGTGAATATGAGACAGCTGAGAGCTGCTACCAGGACACGTGTGTGTGTGTTGCATGAAAGTGCTGCAGAAAACCTAGAGTGTACGTGCAGTTCTTTTCCACATGTTCCCAAGGATGATTTGCCTTTAGGTTCAAGATATTACTTTATTTGATGGTGTACTGTTAATGAAATAAATATATAGGGAAACAGTCTCTTGTGGAAAGAAGCGTCTAGACAAATGCCATAAGAATATTAAGCAATATTTGCTGTGGTAGCATTTAGTGTACATCCACATTAGATTGATCCTTTCCACCATTATCAGCGGTCTTCTTGAAGTCTCAGGAAGTATGGCAGTACTACAGGTATGTGATGAGTGGTGAGTACTTTAAATATTAATGTGTTAGGCTCTTTACAGCAAATATCCCAGCATTAATGGGAACATATCACAGACCCATTTTAGTTTCAATGGAGGCTCCAGCTAGCCTATACACTATTTGCTGCCAATGTACAGGATGCTTGTACATAGAATCCTGCATAAATATTTTACTTGCTCATCACTCAGCAAACACCTAGCATTTAGGGAACAAGCTGCATCAATGGTAAAAGAAAAAGGGTGCTGGAGGTGAGGACTTTAACTTTTCCTGAAAGTTACTGGATAGCAGTAGGTGAAGAAAATATATAATAAACAAAATGGAAAGCAAAACAGATTGATTCACAATAGTGTTTGGGAAGACCAATGGATTAAAACTGAGTGAGGGAAGATTCACTTGTCACACTGGTGGTTGGAGATGTATTGATCACACTTGGCACACTGGTGGTGGGAGATGTATTGATCTGATATACCAGATGTATCCCTTCCCCCAGACCTGTCACAGTTTCTGCTAGACTTCAGACAAGGATGAGGTCTCTATTGTCCTCCAAGGCAACAAGTTTCCCACCATTCTAGGAAGACATTGCTGATATCTCACACAGATAGTAAAGTTGGGAAGATGCCTGATTCTATAGAAAGAAGTATCTTTGAGAGGGGACTGAGATGAAAACAGTAGCAATGAGATTTAAAAACTCAAAACTTTAGAAACAGAGCTAGCTGTCTCAGTGCTGTTCATTCATCCTGCAAAAGAATAAGAATTTCAGTGCAACAGGACTTTCTGAATTTTGATCAGCTTCTTGATAGAATGTGAGCAAGTGAAGGAAATCAGTTTCCATCTCCTTGAATAATCAGTTTGCAAGACCTGCCTTGAGCATGTGTTTTCCAAAATGAACCAGACAAACTGATACGGGAAACCACTGCATTATCAACTTCCTAGAGTTCAAACTATGAAGGATGGATCAGTTAATTTTAGATTCAAGCCAAGTTTAGCCATAAATTATTTCCATCCCATTTTCTGATTTTTTCAAAAGCTGCGCAAAGGTTCGCATTTAAATGTGGATTTTTGAGCTGAGAATTGCATTGCAATTTTAAAAAAACCACCTGTGCAATCTGAAGAGAAACTGTTTTCAAATCTTGAATTGCAAATTGCTTACAAATGTGGACTGAACAAAATTCTCAGGCCAGCGCTCAATGTAAAATGGGAGCTCTATGCTATTACTCAAATCCAGATATCTTTTTTTTTAAACTTTATTATATTGTTATGAAGTTGCGCCCCCTCTCCACTCCAACCACTGCTAAGCTGTGCATGAGAACCCCGGTGGTTCCAGGCACTCACCCAGGGTTGTGTTTCCATTGAGAATCAAGACATGGCAAGGGCTGTAGTGTCTTTAAGAAATATGGTTTAATTACACATATTTACACCTGAGTTTAGATGAAGAGGGTGCAGATATTATACCACTGTCATCTCAAGAGCAGCTTGTTCTTCATAGTAGCCCAGCATTGCAGAGTCATCCTAAACAAAATCCATTTGTTCCTGCTTCCCAGCCAGCTCTAATGACTGCTGCATGGTGTTCTCTCTCTCTTTCTTCACCTTCTCCTTCCCAGAACACCTAGCCAAAGACAACACCTCTCCTTCGGTCTGCTCAGCCCCACTTTTCTAAGCCTTGAGTAAAAAGGGCAAATTTTCCTGTATGGCACCCCCTCCCCGTCAGCTTGGCAACCCTTGTTTCGCACAGACCCAAACACCTTCTTTGATGTTTAGATAGATACCTGGCCAATGTTTCATGATGGCTTACATTCAACCAGCCCAGCCAGGCTTGTTTGTATAGGCTAGGAGTTTCCCAGTTTAGTTCCAGAAACCCAGGAATTTCCGTGTTTGGCACAGTTCAGGGGAACTGCTGCAGCCTGTCTCTTCCCTTCAATATCCCAAATATTATCTAATTCCTACCACTTATTAATTAATAAGATTGACTAACAGACTCTTGTACCCAGACTATACCAAGATGAATATAGATGCAGGGGAGGTAGGTTAGATTGTGGCAGCAAGATTGGCTGTTAGCCTTTTTCTCCACCCTGTATGATATCAACTGATATTCTTTCCCCACACTGCGGTTTCTTTCGCTGGGGAAAAAAGAAGCAGAAGACAGTTGCTTGCATTTGCTTCACTGCAGGGCTAATAAAAACTTTTAGAGGGGTGTGCAGGTCCATTAGAAGAATGGTGTCAGGTAAAGTTATGAATATTATTATTTATTTATGAAACAATTTGTGTGCAACTTTCAGCCCTACATGGGGCCCAAGGTGACTCACAACTACAAATTAAAAGCACAGTGTAATCTAACAACAGCAAAAGCCCTCCCTATTACTGCTGCCCTGATCTAATCTCCTTTTCCTACTGTTCCTCTTATGTAAAGAATGAGACACATAGTGCATACATGCCTCCTCAAAACTACACCCCAATGAATTAATTGTGGATAGGATTTGGCAATGGAAAGACTGGATCAAAGAGCTCCTGTATTACCTACAGGCTACAGTTCCACACACCCTTGAGAGTAAGTCCCACAGAACTCCATGAACTTTACTTCTGGCAAGAGATGCTTGCAACTGTAGGGTACATAATTTAAGATGCAAAGAACGCTACCTTTTAAGCAGTTCTGAAATTATGTGTGGACAACACTAGCATCAAAATGCTAATTTAAAATTAAGATTTAAGAAATTAATTTTATTTATTTCAGCAACTTGAATACTGCTTAACACTCTAGTGGCTTTTTTATCTAAAAAAATTCAAGGATTTAAAGAATCTCCTACTAAACACAACGATGCAACAAGTCTATAATTGCTCATGAGCGAAAGAACAAAACAAAACAGACCCTACTCAGGGGGCTTGATGGCAACCAGCTCCTTTCAGAGTTGCCAACTTATTAAGAAAACAAAAGAAACCGGTGTGGCCGCTTAATTGCCCTTCATCAAAAGATTTTAGAGTGGTGGACAAAAGTGTGAATAAAAACTAATTCACACAAAGCATAGAAATTATAAATTCAATTTAGAAACCAACAATATAAGAAAGGACAAACGGATGAAAGAAAATCCACCTCCTTCAAAAAACAAAAAACAAAAAAAACTTAAAAAGCAGAATAGAGCAAACAATTTTTTTTTACAATCTAAAAGGCTTGTGGAGAGACCTTTCTACAAGCTTAAAGGCTTGTGGAAGAGCATAGGCTTCACCTGGCACTGAAAATCACATGCTGGCACCAGGCGTATCTGCTTGGGAAGGACATTCCAAAATCGGGGTCTCACTGCAGAAAAGGCCACCACCTTAGTAGTAACATAGTGTACCTCTATGAAAGCTTATACTTGAAGCAGCAGCTCTGCTAAACATTTTAGACAAGATCCAATAGAAATGGGCTGACTTTGGATCCAAGGGATCCGTTGCTGGTGTTGCTTTGCCCCTGCACTGCCCCCCACCCAAATTTTGTTTCTGGGCCTTACAACTATTCTCAGTGACTGTAGTCTTATGGAGGGCTACTAATGCAGAATACTAACACTCTGCAGAAGCATGGATCAGGTGGTTAGTATGGGCCAATAATTTCCTATCCATTCTGCCGAATGAAAGGTTCTCTGAAATTTAAAAGTTTGCATAAAGGTCTATAACCCCTTAATGTTCCAATACTCTCTCTCTCTCTCTCTCTCTCTCTCTCTCTCTCTCTCTCTCTTATTTTGTAGCTATTCAGTTGTTCTGAATGACTAGTGTTAACTTCTTGCCAATTAAGAATTATTCAAACAAAAAACCCAACAAATTACAGGGAAAAGTTACAAATGAAGAGGAATCACTTATCAGGCTAAAATCTTAGAAAAGAGTAACGATAACTCAGAGAAAGCAAGCATCAGATGCTCACCATTTTACAAGTGTAGATTTCCTCACAGCTGTTAATTGAAAGGCCATTCCTGTATACAATGGGAATTTTAGGAAATGCTAATAGTAACAATGGAAGTTTTATAAAATATTGAAAAGTCAGGACATTCTGCTCCAAAATAGGGGATGTTTTCAAGCATAACCTGCAGATGTAAAGGGAGAAAGGCAAGTTGGCTTTCTTTTTTTCTGGGAGATTTTTCTCTTCCAATTTTTTCCTTCATTAAAATTTAGTAAGTAGATTTTAGCTTCCACCTGAGATTTTCACTGCTAGTGTAGCTGAAATAAAGAGTCATGCTGCTTGACAGGCTGACCCATACAGCAGTGTCACAACATGAACCAGAGCAGAGAGCAATAAAGGTTCTAAATAGCTAACACATATTCTGGTGAATAAATATACCTGTGGTGACATTTATAAGTAGACTACATTCAGCGTGAACAACTTCCAACTAAGTTAATAATAAGGCTAGCAAAACTTTTTCAAAGTTTAAAGCATACATATAAATATTATATACATTAATTTCCTAAGACCTAAGTCATTCAGGGTTTTTTCCACCTCATCCTGTAGCCTATTATTAGAAATACTGTAATTACTGTTACACACAAATGGTTTCCTTTTTTGCTATGTATATGTCATCACAGCATATTTGTTACTAGATAACAAAAGCCCAATACTAACATTCATCAACAGATCATTTATTTTCTCATTCATTACATTGAATAACTAAGATTTATGTCACAATGAGGGATAATACAATAATTTATATCTCTTTAATTGTGTACAGTATCATCCTCTAATTTAAGGGCAACATTCAGTTTCAGTACTCATGGCTATCAAACTGGTATAGGGGCCATATAAAATGTACAGACTAGATCCACCATTTAGATATCAACAATAATACCATCTTAGTCCCAGTCAATGGCTAGTTGTTGTCAGTATGACTCACACAACTGTGAAAGTATGTGCTTAAGGTTCCTCTATGGCAATGAAACAATGGTCAACCAAACGCCAATAGGGCTAATAGTCTTCCTGCATCTTGTGTAGGACAAAAATGAAGACAAAAATCTACATAACCTAGCCTATCTTTTGGTGGTTTCTGTTTTTTACCCCGAAATAATGGGTTGCGTGTCAATAATTTCCCAAGTGTCATGCAAATGACAAAAAAAAAGGTATTCCTGAGGTTCAAGAGCAGGTGATTCAGAGCTTCCAAGAAATGTCATATGATGATGATTTCAGACAAAATAAATGGGGAAAAGTATCCTTATTGACAAAACCCTCACAAAATAAAACCTGCATAAAGCCTGACATTCAGAACTAGCATCTAGCACAAACTGAGTATGCTCTCAGCTTCTAATGGGAAACAAATGATATGGGACAAGAAAGTAAGGTAAAGGTAACAGCGGCGTAGCGTGGATTGTCAGCACCCGGGGCAAGGCAAGTAATTTGCGCCCCCTAACCCCTAACCTGCCGCCGCTGCCAGCTTCTTCTTGCTGCTGCCTGGTCTGGTCTGGTGTGGTTCTCTCCCGCGCTCAGCGCTGCGCTGGGTGGCACTGTCCCTCCCCCAGATAGTCCCTCGCTCTCTCTCCGCACCGCACACCTGGCACCCACCCCCTCCACAGTGGGCGTCGACCCAGCGGCTTGGATCGGATTCGCACAGCCAGCACTGCAGTGAGAGAGAGTGAGTGAGCCAGGTAGGGGCAGAGAGCTGCGAGTGCGAGCGCCCCCCCCCAGATGTTGCGCCCGGTGCGGCCGGCCCCCCCTGCACCCCCCACACTACGCCACTGAAAGGTAAAGGTAAAGGACTCCTGGACGGTTAAGTCCAGTCAAAGGCTACTATGGGGTGCGGCGCTCATCTCACTTTCAGGCTGAGGGAGCCAACGTTTGTTCACAGACAGCTTTCCAGGTCATGTGGCAAGCATGACTAAACGGCTTCTGGCACAATGGAACACTATTACGGAAACCAGAGCGCATGGAAACGTCATTTACATTCCCACTGCAGCGGTACCTATTTGTCTACTTGCACTGGTGTGCCTTCGAACTGCTAGGTTGGTTGGAGCTGGGACAGAGCAACGGGGAGCTCACCCTGTCGCACGGATTCGAACCGCCGACCTTCCAATCAGCAAGCCCAAGAGGCTCAGTGGTTTAGACCACAGTGCCACTGCATCCCTACAAGAAAGCAACTGCAGTCTCACACGTGTTCAAAGAGAAAGAAATGGTGAAGAGAAATATGCACATATTCTTGAGAGGGGGAATAGGTTTCCCAGCATAAGTGAGTGTGGGTGTGTAAGATAAATTTTGTTTTGTATCTATCTGTGCTTGTGTTAATGGGCGTGTGATAGGCAGTATGAGTGAATATTTGTGAGACACAACTGTGAAATATGTGTATAAATTTCCATACATTAGTGGAAAGGCAGAAGTTCAAAAAGCCCTTAAGGTATTCTTATTTCAAAGAACTTTTTAATTAATTAATGTGTCTTTTTAAGACCTGCAGTGCAAAATTTGATTTGATTTTGTATGGTTTTTTATGTCCACTGCATAGCCATTCTGTATATCCACTTGAGAGGGCAATTGCCCTGAAAGGTAGCTTGTTAGTTTCAAAACAAATAAAAATCCCATAATAAACTAATAAATAGCTTCGCTGCATATTGAGTGATACTTGTGTTCCTAAATCATTTAGGCCCTCTTTACTGAAGGGTCTTACATTGCTTATATGTGCTACTGATGGCACCGTTCCAAGAAGCCTGTTTCTGTTTGTGGCTCGTTTTTTTTAAGAAAGCAAAGTAATTAATAGTTAGTGTTTGTGCAGCATTATGAACACATGACTCATTAGCTGCATTCTAAGGGTGAAATCCCATTCCCATTAAAATCAATGAAAGCTGGTCATTTACTTCCCTAGAGCCAAGACTGCATCCAAAGTATTTTTTATTAAGATGATAATGATGCAATGGGCATGTGCCATGCCTGGGAACTACTTGGCTGTATTTTTTCCTCCAATAATCTTTGGATCTTTTCTGAGGCAAAGAATGCTGAATTGTTGAGCCGTTTTCTTTGTTTTCTTTTGTTCTATCT
Source organism: Podarcis pityusensis (assembly GCF_964106645.2). NCBI lineage: Eukaryota > Metazoa > Chordata > Lepidosauria > Squamata > Lacertidae > Podarcis > Podarcis pityusensis. The sequence goes on from NC_138027.1 coordinate 43,253,341, forward strand.
TGATACAAATTACTTTATTTCAAAATGCCCAATTTGATCTAGCCCTAATTGATTTCCCTTCCCCCCTCTGAATTAATCTTCGCGTGGTACTTACAGCATCTTTCCTAATCATATTTTTGTCATGCTGTTTTCTTATAGCACTATAAATTGGAATATCTTCAGTTATGACACCCACTCTGTGCAAGCCTTCTAGCTCCTCATGTGCTTTCCTTGGAAAAACTCTTGTGCAAATGAGATCCCAAAAGGCATTTGCAAGAACCACCATCTGCCAAATGACATGCTGAAAGCTGGCAAGTTGTTCCCTTCCACATCCAGTTTCATTTGCCAGTGCCTCAACTGGGCATCCACACAGCACGAATGAATACAGAAGCAGATACTCCTATGTACAGTATATAATCCACTGTGCTGACTGCCTTTTTTTTCTACTTGCCAACTTGTTAAGTCTTAGAGCTATACAAATTAAGGATACAATCTTTTTTCAAAATATGTAATTCTGATTGTAAGTCACTTTGAGTCAGTTCTTAGGAAAGCAACTAATAAATACTGATAATAATAGTAATAATGGCAGTAATAACAATGCTTAAATCAATAGGACACAAATGTTTATCAATTTTGACTGGATCATGTCCCTTTTTAAAAAAACAACCACCAACAACCATAGTTTTATTGCTCGCAGCTCAGCTCGTGCTACTCACTGATGCTTAAACTTTGTAAATAGATCTTGGATGGTAATATCATTCAATGATTATTTTTAAGAAATGCTCTATGGCACATCCATTTTGACTTAATTAAAACCCATTCTTTGTGGGCTACAAAGACAGTCAATATAATAATCATTAAAATGGTCATCACAATAAAAGTTTTTGTTGCTATAACCCTATTTTGCTTGTTAATACTGTGCAACAATCTGGGGGTAGCTCTAGCAGAGATGAACAGGATATAATATAAAATAAGTTTTGATTTGCACTACTTGGAGTCCTGCATATTATATCTTGTGCAGTACTTAACTGAAGAAGGTCTTCCTTCTTTAAAAGCACTGTGTTTTAAGACCTGCAGAATAGTGAAAGCTGTGTGCAGTTTTGTAACTGCTTGATGTCCAGTTTTCAGTTTCCCTTGTAATGTCATATCAAGGCATTTCATACTGTAAGATCCATGATGTGATTTTAAATATAAGCTCTGAATATATGAAAAATACTTAATCTTTGGTTTTGGATAGGACTGATTATCTAGGGTAATTACTCCCACCCATCCCTGTTAACATGAATTTACATAACTAAAATTTCAAAGTATGTCCAATGAATATTTTTCTGGGAAATTCTTTAGCAGGTCATCTTTGCATATGCTGACCTTCCAGATTTTCTAAAGGATGAATTAGATTGTTTCAAAATTAGATAGCTGCTGGCTGATATACGTAAGTGAGTTGATTATCTAACCTAAGAGTAGCTTTATTGTCATGAAGTGACAGGACAATGGGGAGGAGGAAGAGGATCTCAGTGAGGGGTCTATCTGGGATTGGGATACACTGGGACAGGTTGGGGATGGGGAAGGAGAGGTTGGTGTAGGAAGTACTCACTGGGTGACAGAGGATGATGAGGGGTTGGGGGTGAGTGCACAGGAACCAGAGCAGCAGGGCCCATCGCCAGATCCAGAGGGACTCCTGTCTGCATGAACATGGTGGGCTCTAAGGCATAGGGAGCAGCTGGTGGGGTGCTCCAGGAGACTGAGGCAGGCAAGGGCTGACAGCCCAGCTCACTAGCTGGCCAGGTGGGCTTGCTAGTTCTGGAAAGAAGCGTGTGATTCCTCAACTGCAGTAGGCTAGGAACTAGTAAGGGTCACATGCCCCATCAAGCCCAGATGCTGCAAACAGCATGCAAAGTATAAAAGGGCAGCAGAGCTAAGATGTTGTATCTGCTCAACTGCCCATGTTGATGAAATTCAGCTTGAATGCTCCAGGATCTCTATGGGACTGTCCTTCAGTTTGGATTTTGGACACGTGGAATGGCCCTAGACTGGGGACTTGACTTGCTGCCAGCTAGGCCAGGGATTTAGGACACCTATACAGTGGTACCTCGGTTTACATGCGCTTCAGGTTACAGACTCTGCTAACCCCGAAATAGTGCTTCAGGTTAAGAACTTTGCTTCAGGATGAGAACAGAAATTGTGCTCCGGCAGCGCAGTGGCAGCAGGAGGCCCCATTAGCTAAAGTGGTGCTTCAGGTTAAGAACAGTTTCAGGTTAAGAACGGACCACTGGAGCGAATTAAGTACTTAGCCCGAGATACCACTGTATATGCTAGCAGTAAGAAAGTTACAGGCTACGTTTGTGGACCTCATACATGCTGACTCTCAATGGGATTTTTAAATTTTAAATTATTTGGTGAACTTGCAATTTCAAGTTTTGACAACATGCATTTATTTTTTAAAAATGCATGCTTGACTAACTTATGGCAGCTGTGTCTTTGAGGTCTGATCATGATTCTTGCTTGCCTGGATGAAAGACAGGTGTGTGTGAGCCTACAGGACAAAGGCAAGATTTACATTCATTGCTTAAAATAAAAAAAATCCTTCCAGTAGCACCTTTAAGACCAACTAAGTTAGTTCTTGGTATGAGCTTTCGTGTGCAAGCACACTTCTTCAGATACACTGAAACAGAAGTTGCCAGATCCTTCTATATAGTGAGAAGGTGGGGAGGGGTATTACTCAGAAGGGTGGTGGGAATGGGAGATTGGCAGATAGCTGGGATGAGCCTGCTGACGACTCTTAACGACTGTAATGGGTCTTACAGGAAAAGGCAAGGGGTGAGAAGGTGAGAAATGGCTTAGTCATGTATAATGGGATAAGAATCCAATGTCTTTGTTCAAACCAGGTTTCTCCATGGTTTTAAGTTTGGTAATGAGTTGCAATTCAGCAGCTTCTCTTTCCAGTCTATTTCTGAAATTCCTTTGTAGTAAAACAGCTACTTTGAGATCTTGTATAGAATGTCCTGGGAGATTAAAGTGTTCTCCTACTGGTTTCTCTGTTTTGTGATTCTTGATGTCAGATTTATGTCCATTTATTCTTTGGCGTAAGGTTTGGCCTGTTTGTCCAATATAGAGAGCTGAAGGACACTGGCATGGCCCCACAGTATGGCCCATGGCATGGCCCCACAGTATGGCACCCGCATGGCCCCACAGTATGCCAACATCTTCATGGCAGATTTAGAACAACGTTTCCTAAACTCCTACCCACTCAAACCTCTCTTGTATCTGCGATACATTGACGATATTTTTATCATCTGGACACATGGTCAACAGACCCTGGACACCTTTCACCAGAAATTTAATGATTTTCACCCCACAATCAACCTTACAATGAATCAATCTATGCAAGAAATACATTTTTTGGACACTACTATAAAAATACAGGATGGGCGCATGGACACCACCTTATACCGTAAACCACCTGACCGACAAACATATCTACATGCCTCTAGCTACCATCCCAAACATACCAAACAGTCCATTGTATATAGCCAGGCACTACGTTACAGCCGCATCTGTTCCAATTCTACAGACAGAGACTCTCACCTAAGAGATCTACAGCAAACCTTTTCAGAACTAAAATACCCAGCAGATGAAGTTAGACAACAGATCAACTGAGCCAGACTTATACCCAGAGAGAACTTGCTGCAAGACAAACCCAAAAAAGAAAATAACAGAACACCTCTAGTCATCACATACAGCTCCCAAGTTAAAACAGTACAACGCATCATCAGAGATCTACAACCTCTCCTGGACAATGACAGTTCTCTTTCTCAAGCTCTGGGAGGAAGACCTTTCATTGCCTACAGACAGCCACCCAATCTTAAACAACTCCTAACCTACAATAATACTACAACCAGACTTAACACGGACACTGGCACCAGAGCCTGCAATAAACCCAGATGCCAACTTTGCTGCCACATACACCCGGACAACACCATTACTGGCCCCAACAACATCACACATACCATCTCGGGACTATTCAATTGCTCATCATCTAACATTGTGTATGGCATCAAATGCCAACAGTGTCCTTCAGCTCTCTATATTGGACAAACAGGCCAAACCTTACGCCAAAGAATAAATGGACATAAATCTGACATCAAGAATCACAAAACAGAGAAACCAGTAGGAGAACACTTTAATCTCCCAGGACATTCTATACAAGATCTCAAAGTAGCTGTTTTACTACAAAGGAATTTCAGAAATAGACTGGAAAGAGAAGCTGCTGAATTGCAACTCATTACCAAACTTAAAACCATGGAGAAACCTGGTTTGAACAAAGACATTGGATTCTTATCCCATTATACATGACTAAGCCATTTCTCACCTTCTCACCCCTTGCCTTTTCCTGTAAGACCCATTACAGTCGTTAAGAGTCGTCAGCAGGCTCATCCCAGCTATCTGCCAATCTCCCATTCCCACCACCCTTCTGAGTAATACCCCTCCCCACCTTCTCACTATATAGAAGGATCTGGCAACTTCTGTTTCAGTGTATCTGAAGAAGTGTGCTTGCACACGAAAGCTCATACCAAGAACTAACTTAGTTGGTCTTAAAGGTGCTACTGGAAGGATTTTTTTTATTTTGACTATGGCAGACCAACACGGCTACCTATCTGTAACTGGATTCATTGCTTAGACCATTTTTGCCTCTGCCCTTCCCCACAAATGGTCTAAGCAAAGGGCAAATGGGCAAAAATGATCTAAGCAATGAATGTAAATCTTGCCTTTGTCCTGTAGGCTCTCACACACCTGTCTTTCATCCAGGCAATCAAGAATCCCCCACCCCCCATGGTTCATCACTGGGTTGTGCCCCTGGATGGCTGTCCAAGAGGGAAGGCAACCTTTGAGCTGTAGAAGGTCTCTGCCCACCCACCCTCCCGCCAGTTAATGCTATATAGGATAACAGCTATTGTGAAAGCAGCAGTAGTGGATATTATGGTGGGATGCCACTCATTTGAGCTCCTTCCTGCCAAGTCACCACTGCATACTGGGATGGAGAGAGGGAAGGTTGAGACAACAGGAGCAGCAGATTGGCTTTGCCTGTGTTGCACCAACGTCACCTCCTCCATCTTGGTAAGCAGAGGTGGGGACTCTTACAAAAGAAACTATATAGTTTAATGTGTCCATATTGGGGATTTACTTCTAGAAATACTATTTGGAATATTGTTGTTTTCCTTTGGTGCACAGTTGCACTCCCTTCCCAAAATGTGTCCCCCTCTCAGCAGTGCTCTGCCTTAATCCTTCTTTTCCTTTCATCCTGGCCCAATTTTCTCTTTGGCTGAACTGGGGCTGAACTGAGTGTATTGCCAGCTGCTGCCAAGTATTCACTTTTGTTTCTTGAACATTTTGTCTGCGTAAATTGTTTTGTGTTAAAAATATGAGCTTTTCTGGCACTTTCCGAAGTTAACTGTCTAATGAATTCTGCAGTGTCCTGGTGTCTATAATTATAGAGTCGTGGGAGTGGCTTTCCCATTAAGGCATGAAACATTCTCTGTTATAAAACCATGGCAATTCCACCCTTTATGGGAAATAAAGTTATGATGAGTCCCTTCACTATAAAATGTTGTAGGGTAGCTCTCATTAGGGAATGTGCACAAGCTGTCCATATATTAAAAAATCATATGAAGAATGAGTGAGATGTAGCGTGGTAGGTGTTTTTTTGTTTAGGGAGAAGGGTCCCCCACATCCCTTTTTCACCCCTTTGTTGAAAGGAAGCATGCAGTTTAAGTCAATGCTGAGCCATCAGTCATTTTCAGTAATTCTGAAGGAGGGAACAACAAGTCTATGAAAGTGTTTGTGATAGAGGTGGTCTTACGAATTGCTTGTTTGTTTTCTTAAAATCCTTCCTTTTTTAAAGTTTAAGAACACATGCAAAGTGATTTTCCTTGAAGCTGCCATCCCTCCCCCATAAATGCCCCAGAGGCAAAGGTGGTCTGTGTGCGTGTGTGCTTGTGTGTGTGTGTGTGTGTGTGTGTACAGCACAGTTTTTCTGGCATTACTTATTTCTCCCAGAATTGCCCTGAATGACAGAGGATCCAGAAAGAACTCTTCATCAACATTCTTAAAAGAAAAATAAATCCTGCAACTGTCCTGCTGCTGCACCAGAGGCAATAGTAAGCCGATCTGTACAAACACTTTAATAACCCCCCCTCCAAAAATATAGTAATGCTCTGTGTTTCAGACTCCAGTATTGCTTTCCTCTCCCAAATCTGAGTCAAAAGTTCTTTCTCAGCTCAGCACTAATAGAAAGGTATCTATTTCTACAGCACTGGTTTCCCCCCCTAGAAAAATAGGTGCCGGTATTCATCATGAAGTTGTTACAGTAAGTGTCACACTTTTTAACAACAAAAGAAAAGAAGTGCTGGTACTGCGTACCCTTGAGTACCTCCTTTTAAAAAAACCCACTGCTCTACAGTGTTGATGTTTTCAAAACGTGCCCCATTTAGTTTAGGTTGATTAAATCCAATTAAATACACTGAGTCTGCAATCCTATACCTATTTATCTGTACACCCCACTGAACTCGGTGGGTCATACTTCTGTAGAAATATTGACAGCAGGGCCGGATTTAGGTTTGATGAGACCCTAAGCTACTGAAGATTTGTGATATTTTAGGGAGCAGGCTAGCAGGCGGGGCCGACGACTTACATCATAGGAACCTACACACAAAACACTGTTGCTGTATGTAGGTTTTATTTTATTTGTTTTTTATCTTATATTTTGGAAATGTACATTTTTTTCCTTTATTTTTTTGGGGCCCCCCAAGAGAGTGGGCCCCTAAGCTATAGCTTGTTTAGCTTATACGTAAATCCGGCACTGATTGACAGGATGCTCTTATATCCCCCAGTTTCTGTGTTATCCAGTGCTAGGAGATGGCAATGATCTTATCTCACGTACATTCATTGGCACTTTCCACAAGGTTATAAAGTGGGTGTAAGTCAATCAAATTTGACTGACAGATGAGAAGGGATCAGCTAAGTAGGGGCAGCTCATAGCACTTCACAACACATAAAAAAGCATTGCGCAACTGAACACTGAGACGGAAAACTAGAAAAAGCCAGCATAATAATGAGATAAATTAAAGCCCCCTTCAGGCATTATTCTCTCCCATATAGCTTTGCATGGAAGCGAAGAGCACAGGGAAGTGATGAGTAGCCCCGACCTGGAATTGTGAGCTCCCTCTGCACAGTGTGGGCATCTGTAAGGAGGCGGCCTTCACACACATAGTTGTAGACATGAAAGCCTCCATTAAATCACAAACCCAGAATCAGCAGGATTTCAAATTCTGAAGCTTTTGCCTTTACAATGATACATGCAAGGGTCCACTTCCTACAGGCATCCTTGCTGCATATTCGGACCCTGGGGAAAGGCTGCAGAGAAGCACATGACATCAGGGTTAAGGCTGCTTGGCATGGGCTCACTCATTGCTCCCGTCACCATCAGATCCCATTTCTGCCGCCTATATTCTTTTCCTTTCCACCCTCTTCTTCTTGTCCTTGTGTATTTTATTTTCTAATACCTTTAAGCATTTTTAGAAGCTGAGGGCTGCTTCCTACGAGAATGGATGAACTGTATGGAGAATATAATATGTACGTATAGCCCTGTTCCACTTTAACATATAGTAACGACATTCATCCTCTGTTACATATAGATATATCTATGGTTTCATGTACACTAACCCATTTCTACCACAACAGTGTAGTTTTTCTCAGTCCAGAATCACTTGCACTCAGCCTCACCATGCTGCTTTCAATCTAGATTTGATTCTGGATCCTGCTGTCCACAAGAGTGGGCGTAGTTAGTTGATGCACATTTGAAAATCCTCTGCTTGATTAGGTAACCCATACATTTTTCCTCTCTACACATGCCCCAGGGGAATGAAGAACTAATGATGGTGATCTTGGTATACACCCACCCACAAAGTCATTGGGCAGGTGTGGATATTCCCTCCATGTCTGGGACTACAATTTCAAATGGACACATTGAGGGGTAACACAGAATCAATCTGCAATGAGCTTTTATTTTTGGAATGAAACCTGTTTCTCAAGAAGCACTTTTCAAGGGCAAAATATATATGCAACGAGATCTAGATTGTGTGTGGACTATGCAGGGGAGAGGGGAGTATTCATTCTCCATTGATTCTAGAATCAAATGTACATACTGAGCCCAGATCTCTCTCTTTGTGTGTGTAGCTACTTATCATCACACCCCCGCACACCCCGACACCCACACACCACTCCATCTATTTTGTACTCAAATACTACTTATATCCAAGTCATCTTCCATTACTTTTTTTAAAAAAAAATCTAGGATAAACCTGATTCACTCTGTGCTTTGTTCAAATTTCCATTGGGAATAATGCTGGGTACTACAGTAATCTCATTAACAGTGCTGTCCAACGCATTTTATTCATATGCAAATCTGTGTTCTATAGTTTACTTTCTCAGATAAATGTACAGAGGATTGCAGCTCAAACAGCCCATCCCCTTTTCAGTTTCATTGGGGTTTTTTTTTTGTTTTTTTTTTTTCAGAGGCTGAGAAGAATGATGCCTTCTCCTGTGCTGGAGGCTTTTGGAATAGTGGATGTTCATCCAGATCTCTAGATTTCCCTCATTCTGCCAGGGCTGGGTGATTTACGTATATTGTTGTTTCTTCTTCTCATGCTCCTGCTGTCATCTTCTCCCTTAATAGTATGGTTATGAGGATGGATGCTATTATTAGTCTCACATGCTTAGATAGCAGGGAGCCATTATAATCTCAGTGGAAGAAAGGGAGCCGAATGGTTCAATTACAATGGGTTTTTTTAGAGGAAGAAGCTTATGAGTCACGAACTTCTAAATTTCTTTTCTGTTTCTGTTTTTAATTTTTACCCTTTGTTTTAAGCTGTTTTTTTTAAAAAAAATTAATCTTCAGTTTAAATGCTGCTTCCTAATAAAAGCTCTATTCTGCCTGCCTTCCCTGTTGAATATTGTGATGCAAAGTGGCTGCTTGAATTCTATATTCCAAAGAACTGTTTTTATTTTAACTCACCACCAAAAGCTTCCATAGTAGCAGAAATTCCTTTCCCCCCACTCAATTAATTAATTAATTAATTAAAGTGTGCCCTTTTTGTTGGGTACATTGTTCAACAAGGACCCAGTCCAAGTTTGTTAACTCAATCTTACTTTTTTAGATTCCAGGCACTTCAGGTATTTTTCCATTTGCAAATTGGCACCAGCCACTTGGTTTTCACCTACCTCTTAGAAATCATCACAACTTTGTAAGGTTTGGCAGTAAGGCATCAAGCAGGCCACACGCTGGATTTGATCTTTGACGTCGGTATAGATGTGATCATGTCTCCCTCGATAAAGGTGCCAAGGTCTCATCACTACGCTCTGAAAGCCAGGACTGACTTTCCACCCCCACCCTGCTTAGGTGGCGAGCTGATTTGGGCTCGCCCGCAGAGGCTGATGGACCCTGATAGATTCCGTCAAGCTTGTGGGACCTTGCTCCCCCTGGCGACTCATTGGCTGAGCTTGTTGAGGGCTGGAATATCCAGCTCCTGGCAGCCATTGATGAGATCGTACTTAAGCGCCCTCTGTGACCCCGCAGAAACCGGGCTCCCTGGTTTACCAAGGAGCTTCAGAAAATGAAGCGGGACCTCAGACGGCTAGAGCGAGTATGGCGGGGTGCCCGTGACAGAGCCTCAAGAACATCTTATAGGGTTTTCATGAAAACCTATGAGATGGCAGTGAAGGCCACTAAGAAGTCTTACTTCTCGGCCTCCATTGCATCCACTAGCTCTCGCCCAGCGCAATTATTTAGTATAATTAGGTCTTTAACGTCCCTTGAAGGACAGCCAAATTTAAATAACAATTTGACACACAGCTGTGAGGCATTTGCGAGCTTTTTTGCGGAGAAGGTCCTGTTGCTCTGCCATGACCTCCCTGCCAATTTGGATACAATAAAGGAACTGGAGGCCCCTCGACTGTCCTCGGATCCAGTATTGGACCACTTTGACCGGATATCCCCAGCTGATGTGGACAGACTCCTCCGAGCTGGAAAGCCCACCACCTGTCCTCTCGACCCATGCCCGTCTTGGCTGATTAGAGCGTGTCCAGACGAGGTGCGGGCCCCCCTGGGGGATATCATCAATTTGTCCCTTGGCACCAGGATATTCCCAGGGGAACTGAAGGAGGCAGTGGTGCGTCCGCTCTTAAAGAAAACATCATTAGATCCCTTAGATCTATCCAATTACTGGCCGGTTTCGAATCTTCCATTTCTGGGTAAGGTGATTGAGAGAGCGGTTGCTGAACAGCTTGGCAGGTTTCTGGATGAAACATCGGCTCTGGATCCATTCCAGTCCGGCTTCCGCAGTTGGTCATGGGACCAAGACGGCTCTGGTCGCCCAACAGATGATCTCCGCAGGCAGCTGGATCGAAGCGGGTTGGGGCTGCTGATTCTTCTAGACCTGTCAGCAGCCTTCGACATGGTCGATCACGAACTCCTGGACCACCGCCTTGCCGACGTGGGGATCCAGGGCACAGTCCTTCAATGGCTGCGCTCGTTTCTCTCTGGTCGGGGACAGAGGGTGCCGCTTGGGGGGGAATTGTCATCGTGCCACTCCTTGGTGTGTGGAGTGCCTCAGGGTGCGATACTCTCCCCGATGCTTTTTAACATCTTTATGCGCCCCCTTGCCCAGCTTGTCCGGAGTTTTGGGCCAGGTTGCCATCAGTATGCCGATGACACCCAACTCTATCTGTTGATGGATGGCCATCCTGACTCGGCCCCAGACACACTGACCAGATGTCTGGAAGCTGTGGCTGGATGGTTACGTGGGAGCCGGTTGAAGTTAAATCCTTCAAAGACAGAGGTCCTCTGGCTGGGACGGGATGATATGGGATTGAGGGGGCAACTCCCATCTCTTGCGGGGGTGCAATTAGTGCCAGCACCGTCCGCTAAGTGTTTGGGTGTAATCTTCGATACCTCCCTCTCTATGGAGGCGCAGATTACAGCTATAACAAAGGCAGCATTTTTTCATTTCCGCCAAACTAAGCAGTTGGCTCCTTATCTCTCTTGCCCTGACCTAGCCACTGTGATCCACACGACGGTCACCTCCAGACTGGATTATTGTAACTCGCTCTACGTGGGGCTGCCCTTGAGACTGACCCAGAATCTCCAGTGGGTGTAGAATGCCGCGGCGAGATTCCTTATGGGTCTTCGCTGCGAGATCACATTCATCCAGTACTATACCAGCTGCATTGGCTCCCGGTGGAGTACAGGATCAGGTTTAAGGTGCTGGTTTTAAGCTTTAAAGCCCTATACGGCCTAGGATCCTCGTACCTACGGGACCGCCTCTCCTGGTATGTCCCACAGAGGAACCTACGGTCTGCAAATAAAAACATCCTGAAGGTCCCAGGCCACAGAGAGGTTAGGCTGGCCTCAACAAGAGCCAGGGCTTTCTCGGCTGCGGCTCCAATCTGGTGGAACGCTCTGTGACAAGAGACTAGGGCCCTGCGGGACCTGACATCTTTCCGCAGGGCCTGCAAGACAGAGCTGTTCCACCAGGCCTTTGGTCAGGGTGCAGCCTGACTCCCTCCTCTGGCAATCTGCACAAAATTTTGCTCAACAGTTGCCATCAATTTGATTTTAATAAATTTTTTATAATGAAATGTTTTTAGAAGGTTGGATTATTTGATTTTTGTTAGCCGCCCTGAGCCCGGCTTTGGCTGGGCAGGGCGGGATATAAATAAAATTTATTATTATTATTATTATTATTATTATTATTATTGGCTCTTTGATTTGTGGGGAACGGGAGGTCAGACATCGCCTGCCCCTCCATTGACCAAGGTTATTACATTAAAGGAATCAAGGTCCTGGATCCTGTCTGAAGTTCGCTTGAGGGGCTAGGGCTATGCCAGGCCTCTGGGGACACCGAGGAGAGCTGCAGGCGGGTTCACCCGATGTGGCTTCCTCTTTGGGTGGTGTACCCTTATTGACTTCCTGCAAAGGGGGCAGGAGTCAGATATAGTCTATGCCAATGCCTAAGCCAATACCGCTCACATTTCTGTATTTCAGTAAAGTTGTGGCCAAAAATTTGCCCAATAGCCTTAAACTAAAAATTCTGTGTCCGTGTGAATTTATTTTAACAGGGGGCTGGTCTGGGGGCCTTGCCACACAACCAGTTCTCTAGGTCACAACTACAGGTGACAGCTCAGTGTTTCCATGCACATTTCGCCCCATACGAGCTGTGGAGCTAGCTCGGTAGTGATTTGCATAACTTTCTGTGTTTAAAGGATTTTCAGTTGTGTCTGTTTGTCCTTTAAGAGTATTTGAGTCCTTATCTGCAGTAGCTGGGCCTCTGCTGTCTGCCTTACATTGCTTCATGGCATGGAGCCTTTGGAAGATTTTATAAGTATAGTTGGGTAGGGGGACATTGCTAAGGAATTTCATTGTTGCTTGGCACAGACTGGTTTCTTCCATACCTGAGGGCATAACAGGCATGCTTCACCATCACGGGAGTGTGTCGATAGCACTGTCATGGGTGCTGTGGAGGTGTCTATCTATTTTTCTGTATTCTGCATCATTTCAAAGCAATACATTTTCAGCCATTCCAGCTGCAAGAAAGTTCTGCAAGTTGCACCCATTACACTCTGATGTATTGTTTAAAGTAGTTTCAGACTGTTTCTCTTTTTGAATTGGATCCAATCATATACTTGCAAAATCAGTCTGAGAAATTAGATGTGATTGGGAGGTTCATGAGCAATAAACCTGCTTCCCACCCTTAAAAACAATAATAATCAGATTTCTTTAAAGTAAAGAAAGTGAAGGGAAAATGTACTGGGAAGTGTGGAATAACACTTGCTTTGATGCAACATCATCTAACGTTGTCACAAACTAATCAGAATAAATGTTCATTGAACAGCCAACATTGTCTAATCTCCCTTCAAACAAATCGAGATGAATGTTCAAAAAACAGGTGGTCTGGAAACCCCTTTGGTTTTAAACCAATTAGTGTTTCCTTTTCCCTCTCACCATTCCCCCTCCCCAGTCTCCTCCACATCCCTTTCTTCTTTTTTCTTTTTACAAGGTGTTATGCATTTTATATATTTGTATAAAAGCAAACAAGACTGGACATGGTGCAAATTTGACTTTATTATTTAAAATGGGTTTTACTAACTATGTCATTTGTGTAACAACTGACATGGAAAACAACTTTCATTATTCTCAGTAGTCCTGTAATATTATAATTGTGCTACAGTGTTATATTGTAGCTGAAAACGTTATTTTTCCCCGTCTTCTTAAATTATAGTCCTGTCTGCCTCTAGGAGGAAAAACTGGAGTTTGCTCTTGCGGATGAAAGTAGATGTCTATATGCACATGCATTTATAAACTAAGTACGGTATAAACATGCATTTATGAACTAAGTACGGTAGATGATTTGCTGATTTTTAATAGGCACAAAATGTTCCGAGGACACCTGTGCTGTAAGCATTTGTCAGATGCCCAGCAAAGAGTTCAGTGTTGAGTGGGTGCGTCAAATGGAAAGATTATTATTTTTTGCACTTGACCCAGGATTCCAGCTGAGCAGAAAAACATTTTGCACAGGGACAGCCCATTGAAAATGAAAGGAATTACTCATGGCAACAACTTCATCTCTGGACCATGCTAAATTGTCCATCTTGCATGGCCAAGATCTTTTGGAGCCGACTACTAAATTCTCAGCTGTTCCTGAGAGACCAACTGATTTCCCTTTTAGAGAACAATCTGCCGTGGTTTTTACAAACAAAGCCTAGGGTAAATAATCACTCATTGCTTCAATTGACCTCTTCAGTATATTTTGTTACTTATTTCTTGTTACTTGTTTCTTATCCTACCAGAGGTTTTGCCTTTAAAGCAGGACCTTATGTATTTTGTGGTCTTAGACGTTGCTTGTTGACCATGGTAGCTTTCTAACTACCATGACACACATTCTTAAAAGCTCACAACGTAGTGTGGCTTATGACCTGAACTACTGCACACACACTTGCATACAAGGATGCCTTGTTGGGCTGCCCAATACATTCAGTTACTCTCAGTGGAAGTACCCCATCTGAACTTGCCGTCTTCTGTATAAACCTGGTGCTTTCACTGAAAGAAACAGGAAATACCTTAGGTGGAAGGAAATGCAATGGGCATACTCCATATGTGGCCACTATGTGTGGTATGTGTAGTATGATTCTGTTGTTTGGAATTGTTGAAGGGAAGTAGATTTATATCCCACAGGGTGAGAGCCTACACTCATTTGAGCCATCCCAGATGAGAGGTAAACTATTTCATAGTTCAGTGGATGTGGGATATGAGGCCATTAGTGTTGTAGAGATGTTTGCTTCTGAGCAATCCCTTGCAAGAAGGGATAGTTATGTATTTACATTATGCAACTGAATTGTCCTCATAAATACTTCAGAATTTATAGAAAATAAGCAATATAGAAATGGACTGCATTAAAGACACTGCCCCTTCCCCAAAGAAAAGGTAATGAAGCACTTTTTCCATAGACACTGGCAATCTTTAGAGGATACATATCCATAATTTTGCGGAAGGAAGCTGAACTGCATTGCCAAAGTGTTTCCCTTCCCACTCCCATTGTCTTCTGAACACTTTATTGGCAGTGTACTCAGTATAATATACAGTATTTTTTGAATTGTGTTGATCAGATGTATCCAGTTCTCCAAATTGACCCTACAGTATTTTGGTGATATCCCTCAGGATTGAAACATGAGCAAGTCAACAATGTAACTTAAGGACCAAGCAAAATTATTGGGCATATTACCAGCTTCCTGAACTAGAAGTCAGAACTCAAACTACAAGGCAAAGGCTCGTGCTGCTCCAGAAGCCTGCAGTAGTTTACTCCTAAGAGAGGTGCTTTACCTTGAATCTCTCATGGCCCTATGCTCACGTGTATATTCACACCAATGAATGGAAGTCTCATATCAGCTCATCAAACAGATCTTCCAAAGCACACTCATAATGGCAGGAGCTGACAACTTCTGCTACACTAGCTTTGAGACCAGTTTTACCACATATTTTTGGTGCAGTTTGCTTTAACCTAACTGTTCAGCAAACACCTAGAAAGTACACCAGATCATCTACATCCCATAGGAATTCATTAAGTTTTCATTCATAAATATATGATTAGCGTGGCTCACATCAGTAGCACCTATTGCATGGCTAAAAAACATGCAACTTAACAGGCTTAAGACAATCTCACTGAAGAGAAGATATAAAGGGAAAGCAAAGCTTTATCATTAAAGCCTATTGATTCTGCCTTTTCAAAGGTAACTTTTATTCTTACTGTATTGCTAACCAATTTCTTTCTAATTTTCAACACACAATATGCATTGAACACTTTGCATTTCCATGGAAATGGATTCTATTTGTATTTAATCCATGCAGTTTTTATAAATAAATATTTTCTTCCAAATTAAGAAAGGGGTGTTTTAACTGTTGGTTTATATGCAAACTGAAATACCTTATCTGTAGTTTTATTATGTTGTTTGTGAGCTCTGGAGAGGCTAATGCTAATTCAATCTTTGTTATATTCCTGGATAAATCTGTTTTCTGGCTTTATGTATTGCTGCTGACATATACTGGCTACTGCCCCTGTGAAGCCTATTGTTTAGTCTTTTACTATTATTAAAATCTGTTATTAGTTGTTCTTCTCAATCAGTTTTAAGAAATGAATCCTTGTCAATCATATTCTCTCATGGACCATCTTATTCTTGACCCCCATGCAATGACTGAAGATGCAAGATAGGAAACACGGTAAAAACAGTCACAACTTTTAGTGAACAAATTAATTAAGGATTTGCACCAAATGTAATTGTAGTACAAAAACATTTGTGAGCATTTCTAATTTGAGGAGAGCTAAGAGAAACATCCCTCTACTTCCGGGGCAATGTCAAGCTGGACTGAGACCCTATACCAGAATTAATTTCTGTTATGAGCGTTTCAGGTGATCCAAGTGACATTCAGTGGTGTCAGGGGCTGCAGGAAGATGGAAATAAACTAGGTTTGAAAGCTCTGTGTATAGAGAGGGCAGTTTGGGTGAGCTGTAAGGCAGGCTGTGTGGGGATGAGGGTTTGGCCAGGTTTAAAGGGAGAGGGGTTGGCAAGGGGTTGGCGGGTAGACACTATTGGCAAGTGAAGTGCAGCTGTGAGTCTATTTAAATCATAATAAGATTTTATAACAAAAAATGTATTTATGCATATAAAATAGTATAAGTAGACTTTATGCCAATTTGGGTCACCTTTGTTGCCTTTTCTGCTGGTGTATTTGTTTTCTGGTGATGTGTATTTGTCCAAGCATTTGTCCTCTACTGCCAATGTGCAAATGTACCTTAGGAAGCGGGAGCATAGGCAAGGAAAAGGCAAAGGCAGAGTTGTGATGCCCAGATCCCTCTGGGAAAATACATGCACTGTTTCAATTTTCCACCAAGGACCCTCAGATCCAGAATCGGTCTCTCCAAAAGTGAGAGAGAAAAATTGACCTGGCACTGCCTCCTAATTTTGGACCAAGAAATAGGTAAAGCAGCAGGTGGCAGCACCTTTTGTGATTGAACTTAGAGCAGGACTTTGCTCTTGCCTTTACCAAGTGCCCCTCTCTGCATGCTCACAAGAAGCCTAGGTTCCAGTGCTAGACCAGATGCACCATGATGCAGTTTGAACAGACAAAGATTCACAGCCACCCACAGTGCAGGCTACCCAAGCTTTTTTGAAAAGTGACTGGACTTGCTTCCAGTATTCGCTATAGAACAATGAATAAAGGGTAAATGTAGTTCTAACAAACTCATGGTGCAATGAGAGCAGAAATTAGTGCAAAAGATTTCGTTTCTTATTAAAGAAATGGATCAAGTAGACCCAACATCCTGCTCTGCAAAGGTTGCTTGGGGTTAAAAGCTATAACGCTGTACCAGTAAAGTATGGCTCAGTGAAGCTCTCCATTTGGAGTGCCAAGTTTTCAGAAACAGAAGGCTGAATTGAGATTATACACAATGCAGACACACACACACTTGCATCTGTGCATACAAATCTGGTATTTGCATATCAGATCACCCCATATGTACATGTATTATTTGTTTTTTAGGAACAAGTTGGCCTGCAGCTCTTATGTATATAAACCTTTCTTTTTTTATTTTGTAACTTCATGCCATTTTTCATGCCTGACACTTTTAGACCTTGAGTTTTTAAGTAACATTTTCAAGTTAAAGGATTCTTAACATTTTGATGGGGGGGGGGGGGAAGGTCTGTTATGTGGTACTATTATTCAGATCTGTTTTTTTTAAAAAAATCCCCCCCCCCCCATGAAGGCATCATATTGGTGGTGGTTGTGAAAACTTTGTATTTAAAAGATGCAGATTTTAGTTTCTTAGTGTGCTCAAGCAAAAATCACTGGCAAGCTTTATCACTCACAGCAGGTTTTTAAAAACGGGGCATGATTCTTCCCCACACAAGTGGGGGCAATCACCATGCCCAGAGGGTTCTCTGCAGAGCACAACATGGTAATGTCCCTCACCATTTTCATGCTAACATGTGTCACTAGAGCTCTTTTCCATTCAGCTTGGATTACATTACTACAGAAATTAGTTATTTTCAAAAGAACAAAACACCCCCCCCCCCGATAATTTTAGAAATGAATCTGAGAGCTGACAAATGACCTCCCTCATCATTGCCAGCCCTCACAACCCCAAGCTACACTTCCTGTCAGACCCACAAAATTCCCTTTTATTTCTTAGCAAGTGATGAAGGATGTCTGCTCCCTCTTCCCTCCCTCCCTCTTCCTTGCCCTCGTGCAGTAAAACAACAAAAGAGCTTTCATTGTTCAAAAGATCTGAAGACTTCGTGGCTATGATTTTACTTATTTATTTAGGAAAGTTGTATATCACTTAATCATTAAGATCTAAGACTGTTTATGGTAAGATACAGTAATCCTCATATGCTCCCCTTGTCTCCAGGCTATGTTGCAGCATTCATGCTCTTTGTTACTTATCCCTTTCTTCTCTTCAAACTGTTGCAAGATGCTGCCTGGCTACAAGGTGCAAGACAAATGTATCTTGATTCAGTTATCTATGGATGGAAAAAAATTGCTTGCCATGGGTGGCACAGTGGTATCCTTAAACAAATGGGAACAGGATTTGATCCATGATCAAAATTGCTTGTTTTCCTCTTCTAGATTACTCTGGGATCCGTTTTGCAGCATCTGTGCCTTAAACAAAACTTTGTTTACTTTTCAGTAAGCTTTGGAAAAGCCAACCAGTGGTCACACTTGCTGTTATGTGCCATTGAAAGTCTTTTGCTAGCATGTTAAATGCTTCTCTAAACCTGTCGTCTGCTTTTTAAATTGTTTATCCTTGAAAGTACTTGATCCAATTTTATGCCCGTAGCAGCAATTGCTGCCTTAGTCTCAACTCATCAGACTAAAGTATTTTTTTCCAAGGTTATAAAGTAGTTTAGCCCTGGCTGAAGCAAGCATTAGTGTTTGAAATATCAGCATTTTTATCTTCCATGACCAATCATCCAGTTTTCCCTGGTACCCAGTATTCTACTAGAATAATCAGCATTTTTTTTAAAAAAAAATAATCCTTGCAAGGATTATAATATGAGGTTCCAGCATTCAGCCCAAAAACTGTAGCAAAGGAGTTAGTTTAAAATGATTCTGTGTAGAAAGAAAGAGCTTGACATTCAGTCAAAACATGCCCCAGTGCTTCCCTGTGGGCCTACTTTTCTGATATCAACTGTTCAAGAGTCACTTTATTATCTGACACTGGAGACAAAAGGAGGCTTTTATTATAATAAGAGAAAGAACAATCATCAATCTTAATGAATGAAGATTCCAAATGTATTCACATACCCTTTTTGTCAAATTCTTATTTAATAAAAATAAAAATAATAAAACCTCGAGTGAGGTTGTGCCGGTTCCCTAGGGAAGAGTGAAAAAGGTCATCAAAGAGCAAACTTTACACAAAGAAGCGAAATATTACTTAGCCAAAATAAATGAAACTGAAATTTCAACCAGGCAGAGGATCCTGAAGATGCTCAACAAAGTTAAACCGCTGATGCTTGATTGGTTTGGGGGGGAGGGGTTTGCTTGAAACATACATTTAGATCCTGATTAAGGCAATGTTGAGGGATGACTCCCAATCAATTTTCATGGCTTCCAACCTTGATATCTGAGGGGTCACCTTTACCCATCTCCCCAAATCTGGTGATTGTCATCTGAGAGTGAGCCTGCCTAAGCAATGAGGTAGAGGACAGTCCTGTAGCCAGGTTTGTGCAAACAGTTTGATTGCCCTCTCACCCAATATGCCCTTCACTCCCCCCATGCCGATTTATTGAGGGAAATTGTCTTTTTAATTTGTGACCTTGCAGACAGTGGCAGTATCCATTTTTTTAAAAAATGAGTTTGTTTTGAGAACAGGAGCAAACTTTAGAAAGGACCCTCTGAAAAATTCAATGAAAATAACAAGGCGAATTCACAACAAAAGCTTCATCTGTAAGGGCCTCCAAAAGTCTGACCGCTCAAGACTCTCCAGACCGAGGGTGGATTTTTCATTGTCACAATCGCCCTATAATTCTTTAAGTGAAGAACAGCCTGCATGGTAACATGGCCCTTGATAAGTTATATATTAGAACTTTTGTATTATGGGCTGAAGTTTGACTCCACTTCTTGGATTATTGTTTGCTCTGCTTTTCAGCTTCACTTTCAAGCTGCTTCTCTACCCAGTCAGTAGTAAAGAAACATGTTTGTTTGTCTGAAGTAAGCGTTTGTTTATTCTGCAGTTATAATGATGAGTAGAGCAGGACTGGGTGCTTATTGCAAAAGAGTCAAGTAGAGAGAAAACTTAAAGTGATCTGGGGGGAAAATCTAACCTATATTACCCTTCACTCTTTTAAAGCACATGCTATAACTCAAAACCATAGTGGCTTTTCTTCTCTATCTTGAGTATTCAATGGCAAAGGATGAAAACAGCCCAAGAATAATAGGAACACCGCAGTACACACTACTTTTATCTGGCGGGCTAGCCATCTAGGCTGTAACTCATGCCTAATTTCTGATTTTCCCAATGTGTGCAGCTCAGCATGAGGCCTTTTAAGAGTTTCTGGGCAAAAAATTCAACCCAGAAACCAGCAAAAAAAGAAAAAAGAAAATAATAATCCAATTGCTTTGCACAATTAGTTTCCAATCACAAGCCCTTTATATATCAACCAGTTTAAAAGTTTCCCCTTGATTGTTCAATAGGAAAGAAAATCTAAAGGTTAGGAACAATACTAGAAGGAGGAAGGAGAGGTTAACAAACAAACCTAAAGTATTTATTTTCTCTCTGCCCTTCCTTGGGCATGTAGTATAGACAAGTTTGGTTTTTTGGGTAGAATCTAAAACTGATGTACCTAATCCAGCATCAAAACCAAGCTCAGGAGCTCCCTGTCAGTACTAAGGTAGTTCCATCAGGAAGAATCAAATTACAGGGACAGACCACAGGTGAAAGAGGGCTGTAGCTATAGGGAAAGACAGGCTTTGGAGTCTGGTATTTTTGGAGGTCTCCCAAGAAAGGGTGAGATAATTCAACAGATACAGATTCATAACTGGAAATAAGAATATGAATGATTGGATTATTGCCCATCAGCTGATAAAGCTTTCTCCTATGCATGTCAAATTCTCCAGCTACATATAGCGGATTTCAAGGACTGGAATAAATCACTTGAAAAGTCAGGAGGGTTTCAAAATCATGTTACATTTATGGTCCATATTTCAGCAGTGTTTATGTGGCACGAAAAAGAACATTAGATTACTGAAACCCTTGTTCACTGAATCCTTAAAATTATCTTTTTTCTTTGGCATTTTTATGTCATTTAATTCCTAGTGTTCTTACTATATTTTCTATTAACTTAACCTTTACACAGTCTGCAACCTTTGAGTCAGCCCACACCACATGGAGAAGGAGTGAGAGGTAAGGTCAGTGGCTGAGTGCTGATACAGTTGCCGTACGTCTAGATTTTCCCAGACATATGTGGAATGCTGCAGCTGGAAGCAGTGTCCGGACAGAAATCGCTAAAATGTCTGGAAACATCCAGACGTATGGCAACCCATGTCAGCAGTGTTGTTTTTGGCGAATTTCCTTACAAATAGTTCAAAAACTCCCACCCCCCCATTGGACAAAAAAAAAAAAAAAAAAAAAGCTGAACAACTTTGGGCAAGACTAAAAAAATCCCCAACAACTTTGCCCAACTTTTCTGACTGGATTTTCACTGTTTGATATATGGCAACCCGACCATACCCCTCCATCCAGCTCTTCTACCTTTCCTAGGCAAGCAGATCCTGCTCCCTTCCACCCCTTGCTTGCGGATTGCTTTTTCCTCCTCTTCCTAATATTGCTGTCTCTCCCCATCTGTATTCCATTTATTTAGTGGTGGTGGGGAGGAAGAACACAGCTGCTTTTGCAACTGGTGTTTCAATCCTCACCTGTGCCTTGTTCTTTCATGGCTGGGAACAGATGAGACTGATTTCAACAGGAGGAGCTGAGCAGGTCAGATGAGCAACAGAGTCCCACCAGACACCACCTCCTGTTGTGGGTAGGAACACATCTATAGATTTGGGAGGCATTGTCAATAGAAATGCTGATGTGTACACCATGGAATGCAAACTCACATACAGAAACAGCAAACCACATTTGTATTAATGCCCCAGTGCAGACAAGCCCTATACAGTATGTTGAGCGAACCATTTTTTTCTGTTTCAAAATGCCCCTCCAAATTTTCTATCCATGATGTTCCAGATGTGCATTCATCCTTGCAAATATCTGTATTTATTTTCCTCATTAAATGATCTCTGCTGTTGAGATGGGACCTGAGATTAAATAATGTGGCATTTGTTTCTGTTTCTGTGTCTGTGTCGATTGGCTGAGATGGTGTTCTGGGGCATAACAGTTTTGGGCATGGAAGGGATATGTATTTCCAGAGGTATCAGCCTCTTCTCATGTTCAGTTCCATCCCTGCAAGCTTCATAGTGATCATAGAATGCTAAGTATGCTCATCATTGGACTGAGTGGTGGATACACAGCCCATTGTGCTTTAGAACTTCCTATGGCCATTCTTTTGGACTTCAGAAGAATGAAACATTACAATTTCATGAACAGTAGGAGTGAGACCTCAAAGGGTCTTTGACCTAAAAGAACAAGCTAAAAGGAGGAGCATGAGTTCAGCAATACTGTGACCAAAAGCAGATATTGTCTGAGAGGAATAGACAATGCAGTGCAACTGACCAAAAAAAGACCCAACTAGGAAAAACCGAAGCCCTGTAGCGATGATGACATTTACCTTATTACTAGGTGTTCAAATCTTTGCTTTAAATAAAACATTAAATCAAAGAAATGCCTATTATAGGCATTCAATTGACTGGTTCTTGATGTCTTTTGTCCTTTTACTGTCTCTATCCTTCAGCTCCAGTTTGATCCTTCCATTCTTATAATCTTTAATATTGTTATGATACTCATCATATTCTCTCTCCTTGTTGCTAAATGTTTAATGAATCTCTTTAACAATAAATACGTTAGAGCTTCTGCATGTGGAAGCTATACTAAGTGGCTCATCACCCAGCCACCTGCCTCAGCAAGAAATCAACCACCCACGGATGACTTTTCATTTGTTTGTCGTCTTTCACAGTTCCAGTCCATTCAGAAGTACTGAACAACCTGGGATCTTAAAAGCTCATTACATGATTTCTTTGGAACAGGCTACTTAGTAATGCTGATGAATCTGAATATTTAAGTTTGCTGCTGTGAATGCTCCACCATTGTTCTAGCTCAGAAACATTGTCTGCCCCCTCCAACTTCCTGTGTATGTAGCTTTTACACTAGCCTGGAGGGTTGTCATACCAGAAATGGTGACTGGGCCTCTGGAGCATTCAGTGGGATGTTGTGAGCAGTTGCAGCACTTTGAGGATAAAGGGGCGCTGCTCCATAGTGCTGTGGTTGCTGGAACCCAAGGTGTGCTGCATCTTCCCATACTGTTATGCATTTAGTCTAAGTGTATGCAACCTGATGATGCAACCAGCTTCTTGCTCTCTATACCTTTGTCAATCCTTGCTGTTGATAGCCAGCAAGGGGGGAGAGTGAGTCCAGGATGTGATGAATGCATCCCTGCATGATGGAGTTGTGCCTGCTGCCCTTAAACAGGCAGTAGTGCATCTACATCTGAAGAAGCCCACCCTGGACACTAGGGTTTATAACAACTACTGCCTGCCTGCCATTTTCTGGATGAGAATGGTGGAGAGAGTGGTGGCACAACAGTTGCTGGAACTATTTCAATCAAGATTCAGGCATGTTTGGGGGTGCCGCAGGCCACAATCTTGCCCCCTGTGCTGCTTAACATCTGTATCAGGCATGTCCAAACTTGGCCCTCCAGCTGTTTTGGGACTACAACTTCCATCATCCCTGACCACTGGTCCTGTTAGCTAGGGATGATGGGAGTTGTAGGGAATGGTTCTTCTTGATCTGGACTGTTGCCTGAGTGCCGTGGTGGACTGGGCAAAGGATTCATGAGTTTGAATCAGTAGCAGATGGTGCAGTTGTGAGCAGTGCTCACCTGACTTCCAGTACATAACATTGCTGTTGTTTCCTGTTTGGGGGGGCAGTGAGGTTGGTGCACTGCTAATGCATTGATGGGAGCACTGAATTGCTTCTGCCAGTACATTTGAGCTAGCTTCCTACTACATCCTCCCTCTACCTTTCAGTAAGCAGCAGCCTTGTGGTCAGGTGAGTCCCACCTCTTCACCACTGATGAATATCTCAGTATTCAAATTTAGTTTATTGTCCCATACACTCAGTCCATATCATCAGCTTCTCCTGTTCCTTGCTGGAGAAACAAAGACTTCATGACTGTTGTGTATTCTTTGGCCCTGATGTCTTGGTTCATTCCTAGTTTCTTACTCCTGGCTCACCTCTGGCAGCTACCTAAAACTCAGCGTTGGGTTTTTGTACTGTTGCATGCACATATTAAGGGTCCTTTCATATATCCCTTTTTACTGTGCATTCATCACGATTAGTGCTCATGATTTTATTGGGAAGGTTATATGCAACGCCATTTGCACCAGGAAAGATTTTTGGAGGCAGTCATATGCACATGCCCTGTAGTTTACCACTAACATCCTGCAACTTTCCCTATCAATAACATTCAGGATTTATTTATTTTTGTCCTGCTTTTTTGCAATATAGCACAAGTGTGTCCTTCCAGACAGCTGGAATGTAGTAACATTGGAGAAGCATAATAACATCATAGAACAATTAATACAGTGAGATGATGTGTGCATGCACCACTAATGCACTATTATTGTGTCCGTAACACGTATACCTTGAAAAAACCAACAACATTCAGTCTGTTGGGGACCTCAGATGCCCCAAGATCATTTGTCATTTAAAACCCCTATTTTAACTTTCATTTTGTTGTGTTTATCTAATCCACCTACTCATCTGTTGTATGGATGAGCACTTTGTGTATTTCTTTCACACTACCTGTTCCTGAGCAACATTTCTTAGCCACTGTAGAAGATAAACTTAGAAACGGCTCTAATTATCTGATTCTTTCCCTTGTAGAGGCTGTTATCCATACTTGCTGTCTTTCACCGTTTTGGAAACAGTCTGTCTTAATTGCTTCCTGATCTTTACTTTCCTTTTTTCTACAGAACCAAACTTAATTTTATCCATAGCTCCTGCTGCTTATTTGTTGATAGAGCCCTGGATTGTTCTTCAGTTTACTATTCTAGCTGAAGGCAGCACTTGGCATTTTCAGCCTGCCAGGCAGTAATCACCCCTACTTTATGCTGCACTGCCTGAGTATTATATGTATTTGCTAAACTGAAAAATGTTAAGCATATGGTCTAGTTTCTTTAGACAATGGTTAAGGCAAATATAAATAAAACAGCAGCAACCAGGTCTGTTTCTTCAGAGTTAATTTCTGTTGGCCATACTCTCAGTTACCATACTGTTCACAACGGGCAGTTAGTTATGCAAGGTGAACAACAACACGACAACAACAACAAAGCAGGTTACAAAGAAATCATATGAATTGAGAATGAATTCTCAAGTGTGTGTGTTTAGGATGTCAGCCCTACAGAGCAATCCAAAGTCTCACCATGAAGCAGTGGAGCAAAGCAGAAAGGCAGATCCAGCACCTTATCCAAAGCCCTGATGCTTGTGCTGCAGGGCAGAAGATGGGGGACAGGTTTTTTCTGTGATTTCCTTTTTCCTGTGGTCCCACAGCAGAGGCAAATGGGGATGTCTGCTACATACTAGCAACCCCTCCCCCAGGTGCACAGGTCAGGGATTAGGATTGCAGCCTTAGTTACCGGATTTCTGGGCATATGACAGAGCATAATGTTGGAGAGAGAAGTTTGGAAGGGAAATCTCTTACTCTCTCATAGCACAATGGCTATTGCCCCAAGCGCATTAAAAATTGGTTAGATTTGGATCTGCCCTCGTCCACCTTTAAACAAGTGTTCTCCATGAAAATACTGCTAGAATAAATCACAGTCACTTAGCTTTCCAAATAAGTGAAGTTTTTTTTACTCAGAGTTTCCAGACATAACAGCAAACAAGTTTCCATCTTTGGGCAGTAAAATTAAGATGAAAAAAGGGTTCCAAATGACTTACTTTGGTTTCCTTACAAAAAGGATCATGCAAACTTTGCAGGCTTTAAAATCTCCTTTTGGAGAGATTCCATTCACTTGCTGCATCTGCTGAGTTAGGAGCCACAGCCACATGGCTCCTTCTTTGCTTGTTCCAGCAAGTATGGTGAGAAAAGACTGAGAAGGGCAGGGGGAGAAGAGGCTGCTGAGAGCCTTCTAAGCCACACCCACTCCACAACCTGAGCTCAGGTTAATCCTTTCATGCACGGAAGTGTATGTGTTATTTTATTTCAAGAAATTTAACCCCAGCTCAGCCCCAGAATTTTTTATTAGTGCCCAAGCACAGCCTTTGACTATTATATCATGTATAATAATAATAAATAAGAAAAGTGCCTTGGAATGTATGTAGATAGCTGCTCTCTAAGCAACAGGTTCCCACATATGTGACATGTAAGGCAAGACCTCCTACAGCTTTGGATTCTTTCCACCCCCCTTTTTCCACCAGTGTGCTTTTTAATGCCTTGTGCCATGTACCTCAGGTAAAATCGCATGCTGTCCATGAAAGGTGAATGCTGTCATCTCTGTACTCATGCTTCTTGTAAAATATCCCAGTTTGTTTGACAGGACCACTTATTCTAAGAGAGATCCTCCAGATAGTCCTATGGAAAAATGGGTGAGTGGGGAGTTTTGTAGCTCTTTAGTTTTGAACACTATTCTTTCACTTTTCCCTCCTATGCTGTGAAATATAAAAGTAAAGTATAGAATTCCTGACTAAATGTTTTGGCAGGAAAGTGACACATAGTGCTGAAGTGACTAACCTGTCAGCTCCAACCAACATGGCCAATGGTCAGGGATGATGGGAGTTGTAGTCTAACATAATATGGAGGGTTATGAGTGCCCCTGCTCTAACTACTACACCATGCTGGGTCTCTAGACAAGTACTAGTAATTTAGATTACAGTGGTACCCCCGGTTAAGAACTTACCGTAATTTGTTCTGGAGATCTGTTCGTAACTGGAAACTGTTTTTATCCTGAGGTTCACTTTCGTTAATGGGGCCTTCTGCTGCGTGTGTGCCTCTGGCATATGACTTTCACTCTCATCCCAGGGCAAAGTTCGCTACTGGGAGCAGCTACTTCCGGGTTAGCAGAGCTCATAACCCGAAGCATTCGCAAGGAGGACAGTACGTAACCAGAGGTATTACTGTAATACAATTTCATGAATTAGAAGTGGTACTTTCCACAGCAATGTTCCATCCACTTTTTGTTTCATTAGCAACTATGCTGTACAGCGAGATTATCTGGAAAAGAGGGAGACATAATTCAGCAAAAACACATAATGTAGCAAAGAAGGAACCTGGAGATAAAGGCTGACTATAATGTTCAGCAGAAAAAGGCATGGCACACTTTTCCCCAAATTAATGCTTGCATAATATTTTGGAAAACAGCTCTAAGAAGTTTATTGACAGCCACAAAATACATAGAAAGAAGCTTATAGCATTAATGATCAAAGGGCTCACAGTGCAGGGACATGTTTCCACAGTATTTTTTACACAGTAAAACCACCACGAAGGGATTTACCTTGGTAAAATTAATGCAATGAATGTTTGGTTTGAATGCTTAATCACATGCCAGGCTGAAACTAAATTTCAGTGTTGGTGTTAATTGTTGGTGTTGATATTCATGACATGATAAACCAGAGAAGATGAAGGAAGGATAATTCCTCCAGCATTCAGACTGACTGCACTGGCAGGAGCTTACGGTAATTGGGAGCTGTAGTCCTAACATCGTGAGGCCATCAGGTTTGGGGAGGCTGGTCAGATGACGTGCCTGGGCCCAAACCTCCCAGGTTAATAATTAACTACTGACCGATGAGCTTGACATTGATACCAGAAAAGGTCCTTGAACAGATAATTAAACAGTTGTTCCTGTTCTAGGCACCACAATTTAAGAAGGATATTGACAAGCTGCAATGCATGCAGAGGAGGACCACGAAGAGTCTGGAAACCAAGCCTTATGAGGAAACGTTGAGGGAATTGGGTATGTTTAGCCTGGAAAAGAGGAGATATGCTAGCCATCTTTAAATAGCTAAAGGGCTGTCACATGGAGGATGAAGCAAGCTTGTTTTCTCCTACTCTGGAGGGTAGGACTCAAACCAATGGATTCAAGATACAAGAAAGGCGATTCTGACATCAGGAAAAACTTTTTTTACAGTAAGAGCTGTTTGATAGTGGAACAGACTTCCACAAGAAGTGGTTTACTCTCCTTCACTGGACGTTTTTAAGCAGAGGTTGAATGGTCATCTGTCATGGATGCTTTAGTTCAGATTCCCGCATTGCAGGGGGTTGGACTAGATGACCCTTGGAATGCCTTCCAACTTCACAATTCTATGATTCCACAAAGCAAACTTTGAATATATATTTAGAAGTTCTTTGGCAACAGCAATAAAAATGCAATAACATAGACAGAGCCATGCTGGATGAGGACAAAGGCCAATCTGGCCCAACATCCTGTTTTCACAGTGACCAACCAGATTCCTATTCGAGACTCATAGCTTCTCAGCAAGATGCCTTCCTATGGAAAAGCCTTCAAAATAAATTTGGATAGGTAATGTAATCTATAATAAAACAACGTGCACTTCACAGGATACACTTCTGCTGGCAAGAAAGGTGAGACAGGTTTTGTAAGCAGTGTCACTACACAGACAGTAGTGTTATTGATTTATGTGCCAAACTTGAGTTTAGTGTAGCAAGGCTCAGTCTAATAAATGTTCTCTGTTCTGAGTATATAACTCTGATAGCATTTAACAATACTAATAACCATTTATATGGGAAGGGGCTTTCATTATTCTCGCTATTAACTGTCCAGTTGTTGCTCACTCCCAGAAGCATCTACTGAGAATTTCTCTAATCTTTTCCAGACATTTACCTGAAGCTATACAGTCTCAGAAATCCCAGTTTGGCCCTGCTTTCCACAATAACACATTTTCAGTTTGACCACAGACTGCACCTGTTTCTATTCTGCCAAGCATTTGCTAAGCAGTGGCAACTGCTTGTGCTAGGCATGAATGGATTGACTGAGATGTGGGCTAAAAGAACACACACACAACCTATGAAACAAACCCACAATAGTTTGTTACAGTTTCAGGAAGTTCTCTACTTGTAACTTCTGGCTGCAGGCTACTGTATTTGGAATCAATGATGCTATCACAGCTATTATCCAAGATCATCTTTCCATCTGTGATTTCTTCACCTTGAATTCTCAAAGTGCAATTTCCCACAAGCAGTGTTATTTTATACCTAGTTTAAGATCCACAGGAATACTGTTTTTTGTATTGGCTAGTAACTCAGAATATCTACTGGAATGCCCAGGGCTCTGCTATTTTTGTCACTTCGCTATTTTCTGGATACTCAGTTTGATGATCTGCCACCAGGCAGCAGTTTATTAGCTTTTTAGAGGCGATTTTGTCCTGTGATGTAGGTCTCTGGTTTGCAACCATAGCTTAAGGTTTCCGCTTTCCTAATTATTTTGTTCCTGATTTTCCTTCCCTTGTGACAGCTGTGGAAGCTATGGTTTCAAATTCATTTTTCACTGATGTTCTGTAAAATGCTGGGGCAGTGGTGTGGATTTGGCTCAGTTTCCCCAATGACACTTGTGTGGTTTTGGTTTTTTTAAATCATTACCTTCTATTGGCTTATTGTTTGTACAAAGGATTGGACAGGAGTCTGTTTGCAACAGAAAGCAGCCTGACCTTTTACATCGCGGTGGTGGGAGAGAGATAGCCGTGTGTTACAAAAATTATTAGGGGTTGCTTTACCCATTTCCCCAGCAGATGTTTACATTAAAGGGACAAGAAAAATAATTCCAAGTAGCAGGGATCAATTTGTCTTCAGATCAGAGCTTTCAAGGGATGCATCTCTTTCTCTGTGGTGGCACAGTCCCACCCGAAGTAATAATCCCATACTTTATAACCTGAAAAATCAAATCCTCTCCAGCTGCTCTGGGTGTGGAAGGGGGGAGGTTAGGGAAGTTGCAATCTGACTTCTGACTCTAAAGTTAAGAATGTAACATTAGAGTGTAAAGGATTTTTTAAAACAACATGTTGGCCAGGACAATTCCTAAGCTGTTTTCAACAGTCCCCTTCAATTGCCTTTTTGCCTGGTCTTCTTATTCCTTTCCTAAATAATTAGCCAGTGATTATTCTCTTCCTAATGACCCTCAAGAGATGCAAACATCCCAGTTCAGTTTTTGTTTTGTTTAGTGTTGAAATCTGCTGCATTTCAATGTTCTGTTTTATTGTGGTTTGGGGTGGGGATTGGTTTTGTTTAGGTAGAATTGTTTTCAGTTTGGTTTGGTTTTCTATTTTGTAAATGGAGGCTTGTATGAGGCTTGGGATTGCTACCGTGGAGGGGCGAGGGAGGTATGGTGGTGGGGGCAGATGTTATAGGCGAAGGGGATCGAGATACGGATATGCTCGTACCCCTTCCAATCTGCGCCCCATCCCGAGGGACGAGGGTAGGGTGAGCAAGGATTACTCACCTCCGTCACTGGTGTTGTGCAATGCCAGGTCTATAGGCAACAAAACCGCCACTCTGCGAGATTTCTTTACCTCGCAGGGGGTTGACCTGGCTTGTGTGACGGAGACCTGGGTACGCGAAGGGGCAACAGTTACCTTACGAGAGATGGCGCCCCCGGGTTTCTCCGTCCTCCACCAGTCACGGACTGTGGGCCGGGGGGGAGGGGTGGCATTATTAATCCGGGAAGATTGTCCTTTCAGGGCTCTACCATCGCCATCGATCCCCAGCATTGAATGTGTTGGCCTAGTGTGGGGCTCTGAGGTGAGCTTGGCTGTCTGGCTGGTGTACCGGCCACCTAGCGCACCAGCAGCCACCCTGTCAGGCCTACTGGAGGCGGTGGCCGGCTGGGCCTTGGAGTTCCCTAACCTATTGGTATTGGGGGACTTCAACATCCATGCTGATGCCACTCCCTCCTCACAGGCTCTGGACCTGGTGTCTTCCATGGCAACACTAGGGCTCTCCCAGTTTGTTTCAGGCCCCACACATCAAGCAGGCCACACGCTGGATTTGATCTTTGGCGTAGGTATAGATGTGATCATGTCTCCTTCAATTAAGGTGCCATGGTCTGATCACTACGCTCTGAAAGCCAGGATTGACTTTCCACCCCCACCCTGCTTAGGTGGCGAGCCGATTTGGGCTCGCCCGCAGAGGCTGATGGACCCTGATAGATTCCATCAAGCCTTGCGGGACCTTGCTCCCCCTGGCGACTCACTGACTGAGCTTGTTGAGGGCTGGAATACCCAGCTCCTGGCAGCCATAGATGAGATCGCACCTAAGCGCCCTCTGCGACTCCGCAGAAACCGGGCTCCCTGGTTTACCGAGGAGCTTCGGAAAATGAAGTGGGACCTCAGACGGCTAGAGCGAGTATGGCGGGGTGCCCGTGACGGAGCCTCAAGAACATCTTATAGGGTTTTTATGAAAACCTATGAGATGGCGGTGAAGGCCGCTAAGAAGTCTTACTTCTCGGCCTCCATTGCATCCGCTAGCTCTCGCCCGGCGCAATTATTTAGTATAATTAGGTCTTTAACGTCCCTTGAAGGACAGCCAAATTTAAATAACAATCTGACACACAGCTGTGAGGCATTTGTGAGCTTTTTTGCGGAGAAGGTCCTGTTGCTCCGCCATGACCTCCCTGCCAATTTGGATACAATAAAGGAACTGGAGGCCCCTCGACTGTCCTCTGGTCCAGTATTGGACCACTTTGATCGGATATCCCCAGCCGATGTGGACAGACTCCTCCGAGCTGGAAAGCCCACCACCTGTCCTCTTGACCCGTGCCCGTCTTGGCTGATTAGAGCGTGTCCAGACGAGGTGCGGGCCCCCCTGGGGGATATCATCAATTTGTCCCTTGGCACCGGGATATTTCCAGGGGAATTGAAGGAGGCAGTGGTGAGCCCGCTCTTAAAGAAAACATCATTAGATCCCTTAGATCTATCCAATTACCGCCCGGTTTCGAATCTTCCATTTCTGGGTAAGGTGATTGAGAGAGCGGTTGCTGAACAGCTTGGTAGGTTTCTGGATGAAACATCGGCTCTGGATCCATTCCAGTCTGGCTTCCGCGCTGGTCATGGGACCGAGACGGCTCTGGTCGCCCTAACAGATGATCTCCGCAGGCAGCTGGATCGAAGCGGGTCGGGGCTGCTGATTCTTCTAGACCTGTCAGCAGCCTTCGACATGGTTGATCACGAACTCCTGGTCCACCGCCTTGCTGACGTGGGGATCCAGGGCACAGTCCTTCAATGGCTGCGCTCGTTTCTCTCCGGTCGGGGACAGAGGGTGGCGCTTGGGGGGGAATTGTCATCGTGCCACTCCTTGGTGTGTGGAGTGCCTCAGGGTGCGATACTCTCCCCGATGCTTTTTAACATCTTTATGCGCCCCCTCGCCCAGCTTGTCCGGAGTTTTGGGCTGGGCTGCCATCAGTATGCCGATGACACCCAACTCTATCTGTTGATGGATGGCCATCCTGACTCGGCCCCAGACACACTGACCAGATGTTTGGAAGCTGTGGCTGGATGGTTACGCGGAAGCCGGTTGAAGTTAAATCCTTCGAAGACAGAGGTCCTCTGGCTGGGACGGGACGATATGGGATTGGGGGGGCAACTCCCATCTCTTGCGGGGGTGCAATTAGTGCCAGCACCGTCCGTTAAGAGTTTGGGTGTAATCTTCGATACCTCCCTCTCTATGGAGGCGCAGATTACAGCTATAACAAAGGCGGCATTTTTTCATCTCCGCCAAGCTAAGCAGTTGGCCCCTTATCTCTCTCGCCCTGACCTAGCCACTGTGATCCACGCGACGGTCACCTCCAGACTGGATTATTGTAACTCGCTCTACGTGGGGCTGCCCTTGAGACTGACCCAGAAACTCCAGCGGGTGCAGAATGCCGCGGCGAGACTCCTTATGGGGTCTTCGCTGCGAGATCACATTCATCCGGTACTATACCAGCTGCACTGGCTCCCGGTGGAGTACAGGATCAGGTTTAAGGTGCTGGTTTTAACCTTTAAAGCCCTATACGGCCTAGGACCCTCGTACCTACGGGACCGCCTCTCCTGGTATGCCCCACAGAGGAACCTACGGTCTGCAAATAAAAACATCCTGAAGGTCCCAGGCCTCAGAGAGGTTAGGCTGGCCTCAACTAGAGCCAGGGCTTTCTCGGCTGCGGCTCCAATCTGGTGGAACGCTCTGTCACAAGAGACTAGGGCCCTGCAGGACCTGACATCTTTCCGCAAGGCCTGCAAGACAGAGTTGTTCCACCAGGCCTTTGGTCAGGGCCCAGCCTGACTCCCACCTCTGGCAACCTGCACAGAACTTTGCTTAACGGTTGCCATTAATTTGATTTTAATTAATTTTTATAATGAAATGTTTTAGAATGTTGGATTATTTGATTGTTTGATTATTTGTTTGTTGTTAGCCGCCCTGAGCCTGGCTTTGGCTGGGGAGGGCGGGATATAAATAAAATTTATTATTATTATTATTATTATTATTATTATTATTATTATGCTGTGTGTAGGTCCTGAACTGTAGTATCAAGAGTTAGAGCCTAGATTCTCATTAGAAAATAGCCCTCCTATTGCACATTTTTTGTGCCCAATTCACCTTAGTGGATGCATTTTTGTATGCATTGCTTGGCTGGAGGACAGCTTCACAAAATTTGGAGAAGTATGAATGTTAAATGATGTCTGCATTTCACTTGACATATTGTTTTATATGAGTGCAAATGGGATAGGTTCACCTATAAATGCAAACTGAATAGAATTTTTCCTCCATTCCTAGGTGGCATACACACATTTTGGGGCATAGTGGGAACAATAAAAATCATCAGGTTTCAGAGTAGACAGTGATTTGTGCTATTGTTCATTCAGACCAACATGTTTAGCAATGGTCAATCAGGATGGTAAGAGGCAAATGAGGATGGGGCTACTATACACTTAATAGCAGGATAGAAGCAGCATTGTGTGAAAAAAATATTTATGCACCTATTTATAATCTACTTTTTAAGGCAAGCCTCCAGAAGCCACCTGGCAATAATGGATCAAGTACTAATATAAGTTAAAGCAACAACAATGAATGAAAACAACATTTTCATAAAAGCAATTTAGTTATAATGATAAAAGCCAAGTTTAGCAGTTGAATTTTTTTTAAAAAATGAATTAAACTAAAAAAACCCCACATACAGCAAAATTGTTTAATGTGAAACAGTAAAAGTCCACCACAGAACATAAATTAGAAGTGTATTAAAATGGAATCATTTTCCAAATATGGATATCCCTTTGGAAGGAGTTCCAAAGGTGCAAGGCCCTCTTCATAAGGTCAAACAGATTCCTCACTGGCCTTGCAGACAACTTCATTGTCCAGAAAGTGGGAGAAGCAACAAGAGGAACAGCCATTTTAGATCTGGTCCTAACCAATGTTGATGACCTGGTTAGTGGGGTAGAAGTGGAAGGATCATTAGGCGCGAGTGAT
The DNA here is from genome assembly GCF_964106645.2 of Podarcis pityusensis. Lineage (NCBI taxonomy): Eukaryota > Metazoa > Chordata > Lepidosauria > Squamata > Lacertidae > Podarcis > Podarcis pityusensis. The sequence goes on from NC_138027.1 coordinate 43,287,529, forward strand.
CATGCTCTTCTGAAGTTTACTATACAGCGGAAAGGAGCAGCCAAGCATACTAGGACTCAATTTCTTGACTTTAAGAAAGCCGACTTCATAAAACTTAGGGAAGTGCTGGGTGAGATCCCATGGACAGTAATACTAAAAGGAAAGGGTGTTCATGATGGCTGGGAGTTTGTTAAGAGGGAGATAGTAAAAGCACAAAGTCAGGCAATACCAATGAGACGGAAACATGGAAGGTGCCTAAAGAAGCCAGGGTGGCTATCTAAAGAACTTTTAACTGAGTTACGATTAAAAAAGGATGTGTACAAAAAATGGAAAAGGGGGGAAACCACCAAAGAGGAATTCAAACAAATAGCTAGCACATGTAGACACAAAGTCAGAAAAGCTAAAGCACAGAATGAACTCAGGCTTGCTAGAGAGGTTAAAAGCAACAAAAAAGGCTTTTATGGGTATGTTCGTAGCAAAAGGAAGGACAAAGAAACAGTGAGGTCACTCAGAGGAGAAGATGGTGAAATGCAAACAGGGGACACAGAAAGGGCTGAACTCCTCAATGCCTTCTTTGCCTCAGTCTTCTCCGATAAAGAAAACAATGCACAACCTGAAGAATTTGGAGCAAATGATTCAGCAGAGGAAACACAGCCCAGAATAACTAAGGAGATAGTACAAGAATACTTGGCTAGTTTAGATGTATTCAAGTCTCCAGGGCCAGATGAACTGCATCCAAGAGTATTAAAAGAACTGGCAGATGTGATCTCAGAACCACTGGCAGTCATCTTTGAGAATTCCTGGAGAACAGGCGAAGTCCCGGCAGACTGGAGGAGGGCAAATGTTGTCCCTATTTTCAAAAAGGGGAAAAGAGAGGACCCAAATAATTACCGCCCAGTCGGTCTGACATCAATACCAGGGAAGATTCTGGAGCAGATCATTAAGCAAACAGTCTGTGAGCACCTAGAAAGGAATGCTGTGATCACCAATAGTCAGCATGAATTTCTGAAAAATAAGTCATGTCAGACTAACCTGATCTCGTTTTTTGACAGAATTACAAGCCTGGTAGATGAAGGGAACGCAGTGGATGTAGCCTACCTTGATTTCAGCAAGGCATTTGACAAGGTGCCCCATGATATTCTTGTAAAGAAGCTGGTAAAATGCGGTCTTGACTATGCTACCACTCAGTGGATTTGTAACTGGCTGACTGACCGAACCCAAAGGGTGCTCATCAATGGTTCCTCTTCATCCTGGAGAAGAGTGACTAGTGGGGTGCCACAGGGTTCTGTCTTGGGCCCGGTCTTATTCAACATCTTTATCAACGACTTGGATGATGGACTCAAGGGCATCCTGATCAAATTTGCAGATGACACCAAACTGGGAGGGGTGGCTAACACCCCAGAGGACAGGATCACACTTCAAAACGACCTTGACAGATTAGAGAACTGGGCAAAAACAAACAAGATGAATTTTAACAGGGAGAAATGTAAAGTATTGCACTTGGGCAAAAAAAAAAAAGAGAGGCACAAATACAAGATGGGTGACACCTGGCTTGAGAGCAGTACATGTGAAAAGGATCTAGGAGTCTTGGTTGACCACAAACTTGACATGAGCCAACAGTGTGACGCGGCAGCTAAAAAAGCCAATGCAATTCTGGGCTGCATCAATAGGAGTATAGCATCTAGATCAAGGGAAGTAATAGTGCCACTGTATTCTGCTCTGGTCAGACCTCACCTGGAGTACTGTGTCCAGTTCTGGGCACCACAGTTCAAGAAGGACACTGACAAACTGGAACGTGTCCAGAGGAGGGCAACCAAAATGGTCAAAGGCTTGGAAACGATGCCTTATGAGGAACGGCTAAGGGAGCTGGGCATGTTTAGCCTGGAGAAGAGGAGTTTAAGGGGTGATATGAGAGCCATGTTCAAATATATAAAAGAATGTCACATAGAGGAGGGAAAAAGGTTGTTTTCTGCTGCTCCAGAGAAGCGGACATGGAGCAATGGATCCAAACTACAAGAAAGAAGATTCCACCTAAACATTAGGAAGAACTTCCTGACAGTAAGAGCTGTTCGACAGTGGAATTTGCTGCCAAGGAGTGTGGTGGAGTCTCCTTCTTTGGAGGTCTTTAAGCAGAGGCTTGACAACCATATGTCAGGAGTGCTCTGATGGTGTTTCCTGCTTGGCAGGGGGTTGGACTCGATGGCCCTTGTGGTCTCTTCCAACTCTATGATTCTATGATTCTATGATTCATACTGGTCAATAATCCAATAGTTCTTGATGGCAGACATGTGAACAGTACCTCAAGGCCATTCTTAATGCTAGGGCAGATTTATATGAGTGTAGGTCATGGGTAGGCAAGCTAAGGCCCAGGGGCCAGATCCGGCCCAATCGCCTTCTAAATCTGGCCCACGGACAGTCCAGGAATCAGCATGTTTTTTACATGAGTAGAATGTGTGCTTTTATTTAAAATGCATGTTTGGGTTATTTGTGGGGCATAGGAATTTGTTCATTGTTTTTTTCCGAAATATAGTCCGGCTCCCCACAAAGTCTGAGGGACAGTGGACCAGCCCACTGCTGAAAAAGTTTACTGACCCCTGGTGTAGGTGGCACTTAAACTGGTCCAAAATCATTAAGGGCAGGTGTGGTTAACCTGTAGTCCTCCAGATGTTGTTGGACTCCAACTCCCATAAGTGCTGGCCAGTATGGTCAATGATCATCGGTGATGGTGGTTGTGATACAGCAACATCTGGAGGACCAAAGGTTAGTTACTCTAGTTTTAGGCTTTAAAGGTCAATATTGGCACTGTAAATTATGTCCAAAAATGAATGGTCAGTTAATGAAACTGTTACAATATAGGTGTTACATGTTGTAAATTGCTGATCCTAGGGCATCCTTCTGTGTTCTGTAGCAGTTGACATTTCCGAACCATTTTCTGAGGAAGACCCATGTAGAACATGTTTCAGTCATCTAGTCCTAACGTAATCAGGGCCTTGTAACTGAGGCAAGATCCCCTTATTCCGGAAGGTGTTACAGTTGGTAAATCAGCCTAAACTGGAAGAATCCATTCCTATCCACCAATGCAACCTTTTTTTTCATAGGTAGAGCTGAGTCCAGGAGGACTCCAAGCTGTCAACTTGGTATCTCAAACGGAGTGCAAGCACATATATATGTGGTTGCAACCCCTATCTAAATCGGCTGGCTTTCTAATCCATAGTATCTCCATCTCATCTGGATTTTTTCAGATTATGTGCTGTCACCCCAGACTGTGCAACACAAACTCCCCTCTTTCCTTCCCCTCACCCACTCTTGGAGGCCAGATGTGCAGCAGTGCTCCTGTCTGCCAGCTATCCCCACTGCTCACTAGATTTTATGTACATTACCACCACCTTTTCTTTTTCTATCCCTGGTTTTGGAACCCAGGTTTAAGGGAATTGTTATCTGAGAGTAAGAGTCTAGAACCTCCTTACCACCAGTCAAACCTCTTCTCTGTCTTTCCTAGGGCTTTTTTTCAGGCAGAACTCACTGGAGCTCAGTTCTGGCACCTCTCAGGTGGACGCCAATGCCATCATAAATGAACAAGGCAGGCGTTCATGGTAAGTTCTGGCACCTCTTTTCTAGAAAAAATTATTGCTATCTCCCTGACAACCTGATAACATCCTTCCAGATTTGTGGTAAGTGGTTTTGGGCTGCAGATCCACCAGTCAGAACAAGAGTCTAATTAAGCAATATATTATGGTGCATAAAGGAAAAGGTGAAAGGATCCAAGACAGAAAGTGTGAAAGAAAACAAAATGGTTTCTGCTAAGCTCGGCATATACTTGACAATCCAGGCAGGCTACAAAAACTTGTGCTCAAACAGATCCTACGTGAGAGAAAACAACTTTGCATTCCAAAACAAAAGGTACCTTTCAGAAGGAAAAGTACTACAATTTCAAACTTAGTATAAAGACCAATAAGAAATTACAAAGTGATTCACTGGTGGTTTTAAAGCAGGGGTTGGATGGTCACCTGTCATGGATGCTTTAGTTCAGATTCCTGTATTGCAAGGGGTTAGACTGTGCCCCTTCTAACTCTTCAATTCTATGGCTCTATGACAGAATTCTAGCCCTATCTAAAAGGACCCAATGGGGCAAGATTTTCCACGGTTAGGTGATAGTCACAAAGGCTGCTTTTGAGGAGTGGCAGTGGTTCTTCTGCAAATTAGAGCAAGTGCTGGTTAACTGGTGAACACAGGTATCACCACCTCACTTAAGCCTTGGTTGCCCATGGTACAGCTAATGGAGATAATCAAAAGGAAAATGACCTGATTTGCCCATCAAAATTCTTTTTGACACCACTATTCAAGTCGCAGGCGATATCACCGTCTGCATCTTAAATCACAAGAGCACACTTGTGTCTCTGTGTGGAGGGATCCTACAGTCACTATTTTTAAATTCACACTTAAAAAGCAGTAAAATAATATGTGTCAGGAGGATATGCTGATTTTTAGTCATTGCAGCAAGTCTAAAAATGTATGAAATTAAAACTATTCCAGGAACAGAGAAAACAAGCCCACACAGAGAGAGGAAAAAAGGACCAGCAACCTGAATAATCACAAAGACAGGGGAAAATATTGTGTCACTGTATGCATCTGTCTCGTGCAGCATTCTCTTTCAGTGGATAATAAAATAAAATGCATAAGCTAGGCTTCTATTTAAATAGGTTTTTCCCCTTAGCGTTTTAAAATATTTCAACTCTCCTCTGGCAGTATACATGGTTAATTAAAATGCTTCTCTGCCCTGGTGGTGGCCCCATGTCCACCTGAGGCACTAGTTTGCAGTCTGCCAGAAGAGGTGAAGTGGCCTCAGATAGGCACAGATCCAAGCAGCTGTAAAACCAGTGCCGAGACACTCATTTGAATTGGCAAATATGCATAAAGTAGCACTGTTCCTTTATGTAGATATTCACACTTAGTTTGATAAATCAAGTTCAAAGTGGCCACTTGGCATGATCTGGAGACCTGGAAACACAGGAGCTTTCTGATCTGGGCTGTGAGAGAAATATGCCATGCATACAAGGGGAAAATTCTGCATGTGTGTGGGAGACAAGAGGAGAAAGGGGTATTTATTGGATTTGTCTCTGTATATATGTGTTGGTCTTCCTATGAATTAGTAATGCACTGCACAATCTGCAGGAAAGTATGCCTCAAAGAAGTATACCTAGACAAAGTGATGGAGATAGCAATTGTTGAGCAAGGAAATTGCTGGCAATAAGCTCTGTCAAAACCATTATCAACCATCTTTCTCATTAATTTGTGAACATTTCTGGCCACATCTTCAAATAATACTGAGAAAATGGGCTTGAATTTTTCTTTGTGTGTTCAGGTATTACTACTCTTCCTCAGGAAATATATCTTTAAACACTTATGCATGGAATAAGACATTCTGGAATACATGTGATTAGGTAATTTAACTCGCACAACATGTTTTGCACAATTCAAAGTGCTGGTCCTGACCTTTAAAACCCTAAACAACCTCGGTCCTGTATACCCAAAGGAGCTTCTCCACTCTCATCATTCTTCCTGGACACTGAGGTCCAGCTCCAAGGGCCTTCTAGCAGTTCCCTCATTGTGAGAAGTGAAGATACAGGGAACCAAGCAGAGGACCTTCTTGGTAATGGCACCTGAACTGTGGAATGCCTTCCCATCAGCTATCAAACAGATAAACAACTATATGACTTTTAGAAAACTTCTGAAGGCAGCCCTGTATAGCAAAGTTTTTAATGTTTGGGGTTTTAGTGTGTTTTTCTATTTTGCTGGTGATAGAGAAGAGGCTCTGAACCACATTTGGATTTCTCCTAGACCACAGCATTGTTGTCAGTGGGGTAGTAGGCAGCAGCCATATAATCACAAAAGATGTGCTAGACACACATTTAATGAACAATCGATGATATGAAATACTGGGGGAGGCTACTGGTGGGCAGAGACAGATGGCGAAAAAATATATTTGGGACTAAGTGCCTAACGACAAGCGCTATCTTTGTCCCAGTGTGACCTATGCAGATGTTGCATGCCTTTCTTGGTAAGTCATGCTGCGTTGTCATGCTCCAAACAGCTGTTCTTCTTGTCCTAGTAAAGACTTTAAACTGATGCTGTTCAGCTTTCAGGCACTCAACAGTTCACAGAGTCATGGAATTATAAGCTTGATTTTTATGTTACCCAAGGTTTCGTGGGAGCTGCTATGGCATGGCTAATCCCATGTCACCCTGTAATATCTGAAGGATACGGGCCTAGGTTCCAGGGACTGGCGTACAAAGGTCTATGCAGTTTGGGAGCAGGATACTTTAAAGATTTTCTCACCCCTTATAAACCAAATCAATCACTACAAGGGAAGGAATCTTCCAAATATTGCATCAAGAAGTCTGTTCCTCATGATGAAGGAATCAGGCCTTTAATATAGTGGCACCTATCCTCTGAAACTCTCTCCTGCTACATATATATACATGAAATTGTTTTGTAGATGCTTTGCTGTGAATATTATTATTGTCCTTGTTTTCTTTTATTGTGAAATCACTTAGAGATGCTTCATAGGAAGTGATTTACAACTTAGCTAATTAAATAATAAATGGCCATGGGTGCAGGGCCGGTGACATAAATTACACCAGCACCACCAGCTCCAGGACTCTTCCCCACCTGCTTGTTTACTAATGACAAAACAGTAATGGTGGTCCTCCATGCCTCACTCTGAGGAATGGGTCTTTCCTCCAAACAAGGCATTGTGTAGGCAAGAGAGTCTGAGAGTGCCTGTGACATGTTTGCAACAACAGGAGCAAAGAACTGAACCTCAGAGCAAGGCATAGAGTGCCCAAACCTCTGTTCTTTTGGCAGCAGCAAGCACGTGGGTGTGGGAGAGACCAGTGGTAGAGGCAATGGGTGGCCAGTCGGCCAGCCAGTTATTATGGGTGGCCCTGCAGGCAGAGGATTAGGAGACACACAGTTCCTAATCCACTGATGGAGACATGTGGCTCAGTATGGCCATCTCTGAAAAGCACTGCAGTAGCAAGTTGAATAATACTGTCCCAACTTCAAAATTCGTCTAGAGAAGCCAATATGAGATCCTTCCAATAGTTTATAGATCTAAATAAATGCTAAAAGTGTTATCATATTGTCATGATGTTGTTATGCTTATTATATTGTTTCTGTCTGTCATCCTCACTGGTCACAGAGCACCCTTGATTCCTGGGGAAAGTGATTGCAGGGAAAAGTGCATAGTGATTAGGAAAGGAGATTTCCTGCTGCTGCTGAGAAAAAGTGGTGTCTTTACTTCCTTTTGAGGAACTGCCTTTTGCTTTCCACCGCAATGTGGAATGATAGCATTTCTATAAAGCATTTCCTCTGCCTAAGTCACAAAGACTTGACTTACAGGAAGAATAAAAACACCTCAGAGGGATAACAGTCTTCATTTAAAAATCAGTTATTAATACCATTACATTATATTTAGAGTGAGATGGTAGACATCATCTGTAATGATATTGCCCTAACCAAATATTATATGCAGGTTTAATATCAGTGAAGCATTTGCCAAAAAAAGAAAGAAAAAAGAAATGTCAATATTCCCCTAGCTACATCATATCGATCATTCATTTGATTAAGCAGAAAGAAGACAAATATGTTAGTGAGGAAGAGGGGAGAGACAAATTATTTAGCATGCTTGGCCAAGCTCAAATGCATTTACAGAGGAGAAAAAGGAGATAATGCATCATTCTTATTCATTTATGTAAGATCAAATAGCTCTGATTATTCAATTTATTGCCCCTTCTCGAGATATATAGGATGTGGCTAATGGTATATATAAGAACATTCTACTGTTTCCTCAGGCTTGTGCAGCTGGTTATTGCTACTTACGGCCATTGCAGGTACCACAACTGAGATGGTTGATCAAAAAGTATGGCATTGTGGAGTGGAGTGGAGATTCTCATTACAAGAGGTGGGGCTCAATTTTGTCCTTTTAATTTTAAACAACAAAATCCTAGCCTGCTTGTTTCATTGTCCTCCTAACAAAAAAGACAAGTGAATTGAATCATACTGGCCCTGAATATGAACCAAATAATAATGGAGTTAATGAAACCTTCTTTTCCTGCTGTCATCTATTGCTGCTTAATTGTCAGTGACTATTGACATACTCTTGTTGCTTTCCTAAATGGAAAGTAGACTTCCAATCTAGGGTTATCACCTTTTTCAAATGGGATGCTCACTGGATGCTGTCAGATTGCAATTTCCGTCATCCCTATTATTTAATTATTTTTAATTTCTGTTTATGAATTGCTTCCCATAAAATATCCTAAGTGAATTTAACAGTTAAGCACTTCAACCGTAGAACTACATATAAAGACAATTTCAATTTCAGTAGAGATACAGGGTGTAAGTCTTCACTTAAAAGGCTTATAGTATTGAAAATGGATTTTTTTCAACAGGTGCAAAAAAGACAATAGAGATGGTGCCTGTCTAATATGTGATGGGAAGTAGTTCCAAAAGGTAAGTGCCATGGCTCGATTCCTTCATCCTACAGGATGGACCTCCTGATGAGATTCCCTCCCCTGCAAAGCACAGTGATTGGCTAGGTATATATAGTGTCAGGGTTGAGAAGGTATTCCGATCCAAAGCTGCACAGGTCTTAGTACTAAACTATAACATAAATCTGCTAGAAGTGAGTTGAGCAGTGGCACTGCTTTTGGCTCTTTCTATATATCATGAACAAGCCTGTGGGTTGTTTGTTGAAGGTGTGGCCTGCTTCTTCTCATCTCCTGGTGTCCTGGAGCTTTGGTAGCAGTGCTACCACAGCCCTGGAAATATGTTAACTGTTGCATTATGCCTACTTGTGCCAATACAGTATTGCTGATAATTGTAAATCAGCCTAATAGGTATTACAGTTTCTTATCAATCAAGACGGGAGGCTGTAATCCACAAATCACTTAGTGCTCAGAAATTCTAATCCTCCTGTAATCTATAGGCTATTCCTTTCCTTCTCTGCAGCCACACAGTCTCATTTGTGAATAGCAGCAGAATGTGACAGAATTAAATTTGAAATGTATTTGTGTGGTTTGTCTAAATCCTCTCTAAACACTCTCCTTATGTAAAAAAAAAACCAAGAGCCCAACAAAAACCAAGCTGACACTTCTCTTTTAAAAATATTAGCTCTTTAAAAAGAAAAATGTGAGTGAGTAGACATTTAATTATTTTCAGTGTTTAACCCAATCAAACATGGCCCCTTTAAGTTTTATTTCATGCATCCCACATCCTCTTTAATGAGTTTATTAAATTTTATCTGATCTTTCTTCTCTTATGGGGTTATTATGATGTTTCATAGCAATATAGCATAAATTATGTACAATTAAACAGCACCCATGGGTTTAATACATGTTGGTAATTTCCCAGCTCTTGTTGACATCATCAACTCTAAGTTCTTTCTCAAGAAATTTTATCAACAGAATGTTTTAAGTCTATAATCCTTGCAGCAATTATTCTAGAGTTGTTGGCATTATCGGAAATACTAATAATTCTAAGTGCAAATATGTTGATATATGTTCGAGTTTAAGAGACACATTTCATGGAATGCTTACTTTGGTACATATTTATCAGTGAGCTTTCTTTTTTATATAGATCCTTGTTTGTGGGTGATTTCCCCCCTTTTATGAATCTCATATCTGACATGTTTGTATATCAGTCACATCTGTTGAAGGGAAATGTGTCTGGTTGACAGAGGATTAATGTGGGCAGGGTGTTCCAATGGTAGGATTGGCAGGGGGAAGTATGATGTGAGAGGTATGCTCACATTCATAGGAGGAGGAGTGACAGATGTTTACATTCAGTGAACAGGTCTTGTGTTGTTATGCCAACTTGCTTTCCTACTTTATGGTGCTGTTGGTAAATGACAAGTCAGAGCATAATAAAACAGCTTTCACCAATGCCTTGATTGAAGATGATGAAGCTGATCTGGTGTTAAATACTTGAAATACTTGGATGGGTGAGCATTTGATGGAAGGCTGTGGCATGTGGGAGAAGGCTTGCAGTGATCTTCTGGATTGCCTCCTCCAATACCAGCTATTTTGATTTATGATGAAGCATAATCATCATCATCATCAATTTATTTAAAATATTTTAGAACTGTTACATATTTTAATGCATAATAAAGTTAATGTGCAGGTTAATATGGTGTTATTTAGAATTGAGAATATATTATGTCCTGTAGAAAAATGGATTTCAATGAAGCAACACAGAAGAAAAAACCCGACATTTCTCATTAGGAAAATACTTGGTATTTTACTATTGTTGTCCATGCCATTTTCCATTAGAATCGCTCAGCAAGGATAATGTTTTTGGAGGAAGCATGGGAAAACAAGTTGGAAACATCTGTTAGTCTTTCATGTAACTCCATCAGAACATCATGGCTGTGTGTTTAGTCAAAGAATCCTTTCACACTTTTATTGCCAAGATGGCAAGATTGCTGCGGAACTCAATGTCACAGCAAATTATAACACACAAACAAGGACTGAGCAGATGTTGTTGTTGCTTTGCTTGTTTCTCTTAAACCTTCAACCCTCGAGTTATCAAGCACATTAGCTCCTCTTCACAGGGTTAAATGCTTTTTATGATGGGCCTCTTCACTTCTATCAGTTGCTTTATGCTAATAATTCCTTCACTAGGGCATGATTAAATGGTGTGAAGAACCAAAACAAATTTGCGTTTAAGGTTGCCCTTTTGCCGTTTCTCTGGTGCATATGTGCAGACATACAAATAGAGGGATGCTAGTTAAAACACACATGGAAATGCATATATCTACATATGGCCAAAGATGAACCTTCCTATACATAATTGTAGACTGAGGCATTCATACTAGATTTATATTTGTACACAGAGCTCTTTTTCTGCCTCCTCCCTCTCCTCAAAGAATTAAAATAGAAAAGAAACGGTAGAACTCAACATGTTTTAGGTGATGGAACTCCAAGTGTTAAACACGGTCAGGAGAAACTCAAAGTCAGGCTTGTGCAACAGCATGTCCTAAAACAGCAATGGAAGTCAATAATAAATATGTGATTCATTAAGACTTCACTCCCAGCCATGTGGGTCACTTGCTACTCCTGAGCCTGGATGCACCCATACATTGCATATCCCTCTCCTGGAAAACATTTGAGAGCATTGAGAAGGAGAAATTACAGTGGGAATGAATCAAAAACTAGCACAAACGAGATTGATTTGTATGTTATTCCTGAATTATGGCTTCCGATGCCCCATTTGACAAAAGGCATCTTTTCCCTACAGCAGTAATTCGGTCATAATATGCAAAACTGTCATGAGATGCAGTCAGTGAGTGACCACAAATGGCAGAAACTGAGATATTCAGTGCTCATTTCAAACCCGCTGAAAAGAAACTGCGCAGCTAATGTGAAAGAGAAGATGTTTAAGCAGCTTCTCTGTCTGTGCACCTATTAAAATTTACTATGCTATTCCACTCTGCCTCAAAGATACAGCTGCATGGCTGATTTTATGTGGTGGCAATGTTATCGGTGGACACCAGTTATTTTACCCACCTGATGATGATCTTATTGCGCAGGACTCACCACAAAGAATACTGTTTCAAGAAGATGGGAGATGATCACCATGTGATAGAAGCTGAAGATTACTAGCCTGTAAAATGGTAGGTGCAGCCAGCTTGTAAATGAGATAGTTGTCTGAATCTGCCTATAGCTTAGGACAGATCAAATGCTGGAATAAAATAGACTGAATATGTGTAAGAACAAAAATATACACAAAATCTGCAGAATGTAGTCTTCCATTCTTGCTCTGTCTTCTTTACCTTGCTCTACCTCATCCAGGTAGTTTTCCTAAAGTTTGCCATCCCTCCAGTATGAATTAGATAATGGAGTAATACCATTCCTTAAACCAGTGGTTTTCAAAGGTTGTGGCTTGCCATGTGTGGCAGGAGTGTATGGCAAGTGTGGCAGGAAGATTCAAGGACAATCAAACATTTAAACATTTCAGCATAGTGTAGCATAGTATCATATATATTTTTTAATTTGCATTATATGGAGATATATCTTTTCAAAATGAGACCATGAACATACTCTGTGGGAATAATGCATGTTCTTATGCAGCTGCATTGTTTATACTTTCTGGGTGCCCCATGATCATATTATAAAGTAGTTGTGCTCTGTTATAAATCAAGCACTGCTAGGAATTGTTCCCTTTTGTTTTCCATTGTATTTCTTACCAATAAAAAATTCTGACTGGAGCAAGCAATTTTTTATTCTTAAGGTGTGGTCCAGAGAAAAAAAATTGAGAACCACTGCCTTTAACCGAAATGACCATAAGGAGATAGCATTTCTTGAGACAAGGGAGAATTGATGAATTAACTTATTCTTTGTTGTATGTCCCTTAAGCTAACCTTTTGTTTCATGTTCCCTTAAGCTAACGTAACAAAATAATAAGATGTGAAAAAAGAAGAATCTCTTCCACAATATGGAGGGATGATTCTGGACAATAGAAATGGTGCGTTTTTATTAGGGATGGGCTCCAACCACAAGGTTCAGCTCAGACCATAATTTAGGCTTCCAAAAATAGCCTAACTTGGTCCAAGGCACTTTATAGGCTGCTTTATTCTGCTTGGATTCCATCTGAGTCCAATTCATTTCCCCTTCACTATTGAGAATTTAAACATGAATATAACTCCCTGCCCCCATTTTGACAGACACACATGATATTTTAAGGCCCACTAGACTCTCTAGAGTGAATAAAGCCTGCCAATTTGCAAGAAAATCAATCCAATAGTTTTTAGGCCAGCTACCCTTAATGTTTATTTCCTTGTTTATAAGTGAGATGTCTATAGCATTTTTAAAAACACACAGAATTGGTTGAAATTTAGAAATCACCCCTTGTGATGGCATGCATCCTCCTCTCTTTCCCAGAACTAGATGAACCTTTACAGGAACACTAGCTCCTCAAGAGTGGATAAAGCCTGCCAAATTTCAAAGCAATTAGGTTCAGGAACTTTTGTGTTAAGCACTTTTGAAGTTTTTTTTTTCTTCAAAAAATAAAAATAAAACGAACCTTTATATTTTGGCGCAGAAGTGTATGAAATGTGTAGGCATGGCCACCCCTTCTGAGGCATGAATTCTGTTAACTTTCTAAAAGGTAGCTGCAGTGTTTTCCCCACAAGGACAGTTTGGGGGTAGGTGAAAAAAAAGAAATCACTTAAATTTCCCTAGTATTTTATGGACAATTTGTTTAAAAAATTGCTTCCAATGCGACTTATCTGAGTAAGAAATAGGTTCAGAGGCTTTTTTGCCTCTAAAGTTGATGGCAGGATGTGTGTGTGAGGAGACTGAAAAGGGATTTACTTTCAAAATACAGACGAGGTCCTCCTCTTCTCATCTCCCCACTCAGGCGCTTCTTTCCCCTTCCTCCATCATTTCCATCTGGCTTTTTTATGTATATATTTTGCTTAGAGACATTTATTTTGCTTTTAGAAGACCCTTGCATCTCCAGCATTTTTTGATATCGGGATCGCTGAAGCACCACGAAGCACTCCAGGATGTCCCTCTTCAAATTGTTCCACTTTGTACAAATCCCACTCGACCTCTGACAAGCCTCAAATCTGCCTGAGGCATTCCGAGGCTCAGGATTCATTTGAAGCTGATGCACAGTCCTAATTATTGTTAGGAATCTTCAGAGTCCAGTGGCAACATGTATCATTTGTAAAACACTAAGGTAGCCAGCAAAACGTATAGGGAGCTAGTACATTTAATGGTAGTGTCCAAGTGACAATTCTGCCACATCCAGCGGGTAATGTTAAGATGTTAAAGGGATGAAAAGCTGTATCTGTTGACATTTCCTCTTCTATACAACTAATAGAGGAACAGGATCTCTTTTCTCTCTTGCATCTGGTCACACAATAACTCCCCAGGGTGAACTCCCCAGGGCACTTTGAGCTTTAAAACCGTATTCAGTGAGAAAGTTGGAACAATATGAATTAGCTAGCACTGCTCTTAATTCACTTTGAGCTTGCTGCTTTCAGAAAGTTTGATCAGCCCTGAGAGAGGCTTGCTCATGCTCCAGGCAAAGTTATTTGCTGAGAAGCACTAGTTAATTTGGTCTGAAGCTTTTAATGCCAGTCTTTCTATTATAAATTTATCACAAATCTCAATGAGCTGTTGTTATTTTACGGTTATTCAGCATCCTACAGGAAGCAAATCAGATTGGGCTCATGGAAATTCTGAGCAGCACCATATGATTGTCATGAAACTCTCTTTATTTTGAATAGAGCATAAGGAAAGCAGAGCTGTTAAAAAAAAGAAAAGTGAGAAAGGCAATAAATTCCTGCCCCCATGGATTGCTGCCTGCACCTATTCTTTTTCACACAATTCTTAACTCTGTTTGCATGTCTTCATCAGCCAGCATTAGACATTTCTTCACTATATGCTGCTTTTGACTTGCATATGACATTTATCTCCTGTAACTGCCACTTGTCACCCTTTGTATTTATTAGAAGTTATTCCTTTAATAGCTAATGGTTTACATATGTGCATTTTTAGTCATCTTCAGTAAAAGATGGTTCTTTGATTCATGGAATCATAGAACTGTAGTGTTGGAAGAGACCATGAGGGTCAGCTAGTCCAACTCCCTGCAATGCAGGAAACTTTGCCTAATTTGGGGAACAAACCATGACCCTAAGATTAAGAGTCTCATGTTCTACCAACTGAGCTCTTCCTCTTTTTCCCCCTGCTGGTTTTGAATATTTCCTCTGAAAAGAGCACTCTTTGGCTAGGCATCATTTTAGTGCTTTTTTCTACCTGCTTTCTGCTTTGGCTTATTTAGTTTGGAAAATGAACATGTTGTTAGGAAAGATCTGTTAACTAGGGTGCTTTTGTAAAAGAGCACTAAGCCTGTCCTACCATGCCTTAAAGAGAAAGAAAAGCCCAATGTATGTTACAGGAAGTGCAGATGTCCTGTATAGATATGAGTCCATTCAAACATACACAACCAAACCAATGAAATAAAGATGACAGTAACGGATTAATTAAGAATCCAATCTGATTCATATAATTTAGGAGGCTCCAGCAATGTGGCATGTGGATCTTGATGTTAATTGTGTATCTGCAGATGCACTGGAAAAAAAAAAAATACAGGAGCTTTGAGAGGGGTTTAATTTCAATTAGAGGAAGAACTTTGAAAGTATGAGGCTTGATGGCCTGAGCTTTGTCTTCTGTAGACTGAAAATTGGAAGACACGGTTTTGTTCTGAGGATGAGAATCCTATCAGCTGTCTTGTTTATAAAACAGTTTAGGTGGCCATTTCAGGCTTTAAACTATGAACCTATGATAAATTATTCAATCAAAAAAAATGTGAAGAATTGGTGTTTTAGAACTTTTGAGAACATCTTAAAACGAAGGAAACCGATATACCAGTAAAATAGCATTTGCATTTATTTGTTTCTCATGCTAAATGTCAAATATCTAGGATGTTTCATTGTTGGTGTAGGAGTATGCAATCTTTCAAAGCACAAAACAGTTTTGAGACTCCAGTTGGAAGATTACACTATGATTACTGGTAGTGTGGGCAAAGTGTAAAGAAATAAATACTAAAACAGTTGTGGATGATAAAATGATGAAATAAGACAGACAAAACTGAAAGTTTGACACTTTCAGTAAGTTGCACTTTTCATGGACACTGTTTACTTCTAGCATGTATATACTCATTGCAAAATGGAACAGCGCTTGTCAGTTTCTGAATGTGAATCTATACTTATGTTCTTCCTTAATTCCAAATTGTTGGAGCAGGTCAACTATAACTTCTGTTTACTTTCAAATCCCTTTCAGTCATAGTAAATTGGAAGTGATTGTAATAGACAGTAAACAAAGAGCCACAATTAGAATGGAAGTTCTATTCCATTTTAACCGAGCACCTGTTATGCCCCCCTTCCCAGTATTTTTTATGGGCCAATCACTGTCCATCATCCACCAGAGACAGAATTTTAAAAGGATAAACAATTTAAAGTAAATTTTGTGTGCTGCTTGCTGAAGGTAGCTAGAGATTATAGTATCCATCAAATAGCAGCCTACATCAGCAGAGAATGGTGTGATCTTAAACTAGCAAAAACTGCAATAGCTTTGTTGATATCAGTATTCTTGGCAGCTTCATGGTCCAAGGCCAACAGCAGGTGATCACTTCAGCGTCCATCACACACAGTGATTCTTACAGTATATAATCCCTAACTCACTTCACCACAAAGAAGGATCTTTCATTTGATGCTGCAGAAACTGGTAAATTTAACACAATGTCTGTTATTGACAGTGCAGGATGATAAACTCCTAATATATTGTTTGGATCCTGCCTCTAAATGGCATTGATGTAAAGTGCAAATTTCTTGGCTTTCTCTTGACTTTTAACTCTGCAATTCTGTACACACAGACATGGGAGTGAGCCCATTGAACTCTTACTTCTATATGTATAGGAATGTAGTGTAAATGTTTGAGGGCTTTGTTACAAAATATCTAAAATTAAATATCTCAGGAGCAGCAGAGCTTCGTATATTAAGAAAATTTAAAAAAACCAACAATTTCAAATAAATGGCGCTACAAACTGAGGAAACTGGTATTTCAGATGGGTATGAAACTACAATTTATAAAGCATGCTTACAACCTCCCAAATCAATTTCCCCCCAGTGGAATTTTATCCATGTAAGTGCCAACTTTACTATTCACTCACATCAGCATGTACATTTAGACAGTACATTTATACAAGGAGCTAAATATCTAATAGCTGATCCGCATCCCATTTAAGTCAAAGTACTTGGCATTTAGCCGATTCATGTACTGCAACTTCAATGGAACTGAATCAGCTTAAATGTGAACACTTTTCTGAGTTGGGTGGATTTGGCTGAAAGATGCAAGCAAAATATTTTGCACAAACCAGCAAACCCCTATCCTTTTGTCTTAGATTGCAGCTTATCATTGTATTATCTCGGTGTCTTCAATATCTAACTGATTAGCCATGGGAAATTATATCACTAAATGTTGTGGAGTTTCTTGCTCTATTCCCTTTCCAGACTAAAAGCAACAACCGTGTTAAACAATAATAGTAGGGCTGTGCACCAGATTTGGACAAGGCCCAAGCCAAAGTTGGCCTATTCAGAAAGAGCTGGGTGTTGGTCAAGGTGAGTTGAGACAGTCAAACATCATTACAGGTCAAGTTGGATGGTCAGAGCAGTGGTGGCCCGCGGACTCCAGGGGGTCCACATAACCCACCCAGGGGGCCCGTGGCACCATTCACATAACAAAAACTACAATAAAGATGCCAAAATTTTCAGAAGTAGGGCACTCAATTGCTTGGGTTTTGAAAAACGGGGGGTCCGCAATACTTAGCTAACTGGGAACTACTGGGCAGGGAATCAGGCAGGAAGGAGAGGCATGCATCACTCTGGAAAACCACTGAAAAGGCGAAGACCTACCTGACTGGCAGTTGCCTCTTCCCAGGAGAAGGAAGGAGCTGGACACCACCTGCCACGCCTTCCTGCCAGACACTCCTCTACACAGGATTGCTGCCTCTGCTCTGCTATGGAAAGGAAGCAGCTATCCTGCGAGGTGCAGAGTGCAACGTTCCCTGCAGACTTGTGAAAGAGCAGCTTGCAGAATTGAACCTCCCTATTTTTTGGAGAGGAGGTGGGGGAGAAGGGGACACAACAATGCATTATATAATCCTCACCACTGTTGTTGCTATGCTTTATATATACACTTCATTTAAAATTTCAAAGAATCATTTGTCTGATTGGCCTCTAGTAGAAATCAGTGTCACCGGTCCCATGCTATGGACCATTCATCCAGCAAAGATTTAGTAGGCGTCATTACTTTTGACTTTCAGACATCTCCTGAAGACCTTTAAAAAAATAAAAAAATAAAATTATAGCAGACCTTTATAGCTGTTAATTTTTATTTTTGACTTGGGGCTCTTGCCCCTGCTCACTCCAGGTTGATTACCAACCCTGCCTACCTCCTCCCAAAGCCACCACTTCATCTTACTCCTTGCCAAAGCCACGCCTCCTTCTCTCTTCCCCAAATATACCTCCCGTCTGCCCTCACCCCCTGCCAAAGCCAAGCCACCCTCCCTTCCTCCATAGCTCACAAACCCTCCTCTCTTCCCCTTATACCTTGCCAAACTTGCCACTCCCTCTGCTTAGACCAGGAGTGGGGAACCTTTCATATAAGGATCTGTCCCCTCTTCATGGGGCCACCTTCCACAGATTACATGTCTGTTTGCACCTCAGCAAAAGGTTTACGCAGACATGACCCTAGGATCTCCCATATTTTTTTCCATACTAACACTCTTCCAATCTCATTTAGCTTCTACTGTGCCATCATCATGAAAACACTGACATGGGAAACTCTATATTTCATTACAGTTTCTCCGAGTGTTCCATAATCTAGTCTCAAAATATTTGTTCACAGTTTTCTACTTTCCTGCAGGCACGCTGTCAGTAAATCATATCTGTCTAAATAAAATGATAGCATTTCCCAGTGAGAAATTCCAGGTTAGATGAAATTTCATTTTGGGGTTAGGAAAGTATTTCTTGTGTGTTGCAATCACAAAAGTAGGGTCTTTCTCCCTCTTTTAAAAATATGTATGGTTCTTGTAGCTAGGGAGAAAGATAATTCACACACCGCTCTCCACTGTTTTGCATTTAAAATGATGGAGATGGGAAATAATTTTTGGCTTGCAGGAAGTGAGTGCTCCTTTTGTAAATGACTGGGAAAGCCATTTCAAAAGAAGTGCTTTGCTTTGAATGAAGAAAGGAAAAGAGCTGCACCAGGAGGGAATGTTGATAACTAGGCATCTTTGAAAGTTAGGGAGTAGGAATCTGCAAAGGGATTATTATCCCCAGTGTAGGGGCAGTCCAAACTGTTCTTGACAGATTGGCAATGGTCTCTCTTAAGAACAGCATTCTGAACTGCAAATAAATATGTAAGATATGCCATGCTGGGTCGACCCAATGATCCATCTAGCTTAACATCCTGTCTACAAAGAGTATGCAGACAACTGTATTGTGAAACTTCACAAACAGGAAATGATGGTGGTAGCCATCTCCTAGTTTTAATTCCCAGCACCTGTGATTAGAGGTCTACTATCATTGAAGGTTTTGCTTTTTGGCTGTCATGCTTATCTGCTGTTTATTGATCTAATCCATTTTTAGAAGTGTTGCATTTTAGCTTTTATGGCAAGGAGTTACAGAGTGTTGCTGGGGATTCCTCGGCAGCTAGCTTGGTAATTGTGCTCTCAATTTATTACTATTTATTTATGTCCTACCCTTCCTTCTGAAGGAGCCCAGAGCAGCCTTTGAGTTAGGGTTTGAACTAGGGTTACCCAACTGAACATCCTTGTTCTGAACCATCTTTGGGAACCAAAAGGATAAGGGATGCAAACTGGTATTTGTAATCAGGCTGTAAAAGCAGCTTTTGGACTTCCGGTCGGCGCCAGCGTTTAATGGCGGTCCTCGCTTCGAGCTCCGGAGGAGGACTGCTCCGCGAGTTTGGGTCTGACCCGCTACGGCGAGCGGGGGACCCCTAAAATCACAGGCGCTGAAGCCTGTGAACAAGGAGACTCGGTGGGCACCTTTTGCGCCCCCCGGTACTGTGAAAGAGCCTTTTTAAAGGCTACGGAGCGGCATCGGGGGTGAGCGCGGTGCTGAGAGTCGCAACCCAGCCCGTGGAGTGAAGCCGCGTCGCCATGAACGGAGAGCGCCGATTCCTTCCTGAACCAGAAATTCGACTGTAAACCCCGTGAGTAAGACGGAGGGACTAAACGGGACATTTAAATTTAAATACTGAAATTTGGCTGAAAACGGGAAAGGCATAAATTAAGGAAGTCTGCCTCCCCGATCTGCATGGCAATTAAAGCAACGAGAGAGTAAAGCTGCATTTGAAAGAAAATTATCTTTGAGCTGTCAAACCTGACATTCGACTTAAACTTCCCCCCAGTAAGCAGGAGAAGGGGGGAAGAAAATTGGACACTGTTAATCTGCCTGAAATTAACTGAGGAAAAAAACATCTTCCACTGCCAAATCCCCAGGACGGACTGCCTGAGTAAGGCACCGGGAAAGTGAACTGTCAGTTTAGACTGGATACAAAGTTGGGGTTTTGTCTGAGACAAAGTTACGGGACTTTAATGGAATTACTTTGTTGAACTTGTGACTATACTGAAAAAGTGCGATAGAAACTTTTACTGTGGACTCTTGGATTTTTTGTTGATTGCTCTATGTTTCCTTGTTCTTTCTCTTTTCACTTGGATACAATTAAATGCTCCCTCTAGAGGGTATAAAGAGAAACTGTTACAGTGAAAAAGAAACAGTGGGATTTTCCACTTGCAAGTCTTTCCTGTGAGAACGACCTTGAGGATATGAGTGGTCCAGCAGAAGAGATAACAACTAGATCCAAAGCAAAACAGACACAAAAGAAAAGGGGCTCAATACCCGGCATACCACCAGCTGCACAGGAAAAAGTGGCAACAGCATCTATGGATTCAATGACACAGGCACTGCTCAAAATAAATCAATCTTTAGAAGCACTGACAAAGCTATCTATGGAAAATTCAAAAAAATTGACAGAACTGACAGCAAGATTGGACTTGAATACTGCAAGTGTAACATCTAATACAGAATCTATTAATAAATTAATTCAAGAAAGTTCTGAAACACGAAAGATTGCTGAAAGTGCAAAAAATACTGCAGAGGAGACAAGGGAGGAGCTTGTGCCGATTACAAAAAAAGTGAATGAACATGATGCAGCCCTATCTTTGCTGGAATTACAGAGAAAAGAGAGAAATTTGAAATTGAGACTGGTTCCCGAGAGTGAGGGAGACAGCCTTGTGGACTTCCTCACACAGAACTTTACGGAATTTTGGCAAGAGGAGCTGCAGGAAGAAGAACTTGAAATAACAACAGCTTTTCGGCTGGGCAGGAGGCAAGGTAAGAAGCCAAGGGATTGTTTGATCACATTGAGATCCAAAGGAGAAAGAGATAAAATATTGAACTTGCATTACCAAAAGGCATTGGAGATTGAAAATAGTCAAGTACAAATTTTTAAAGATATCCCTAAATACATCTTGGAGGTGAGATCCTTCTATAAAGATTTGGTCTACCTGCTGAAGAAAAACATCATACCCTTCAGGTGGGAGTTTCCACAAGGATTGTCTTTTAACTTCAAAGGAAGGAAGGTTAAAATAAGAACAGTTCAAGATAAAGAACAGTTTTTGGAGAGATATCAGGAGGACTTGCAGAAAGGAACAGTAGAAACAACAATACAAGAAAAAGGAGTGACAGACATTGCAAACTTGTCATTTGGACTCATACCACCATCTGAAGACGAACAAAAGTTAGGAGCAGTCGGAGGAACAGGTACTTAATAACAAAATGTCTCTGCAACTTCTTAGCTGGAATTGTAATGGTTTGAACCTTCCCCGAAGAAGACGCCAAGTTTTTCATATTTTGAAAAGAGAACAATTAGACCTAATATGTCTACAAGAGACCCATGTGACCAGGACACATAGGAAATTATTGGTAAACAAGAGACTTGGACAAGAATTTATTTCATCAGACAAAGTTAAGAAAAGAGGCGTGGTGATTTATGCAAAAGAAAAATTGGCTCCAAAGATGATATTTAAAGACGAACAAGGAAGATACCTGGCAATTGAAATACAAGTTCAAGGAGAAAAAATCTTGATAGTCGGAATTTATGCACCAAATGACGGGAAGGCGGAATTCTTCAAGAAGTTGCATGAGACTTTAATGGACTATCTAGACTATAGAGTAGTAATGATGGGAGACATGAATGGTGTAGTTTCCACAAATATGGACAAAGCACAGAGACAAGTAATTTCCAAGGAAGGGAGACTACCAAAGACTTTTTTTGAAATGACTGAAACTATGGACTTGATTGACATTTGGAGAACAAGGAACCCTCTTGAGAGAGAGGGAACTTTTTTCTCTGAAGCAAAAATGACATGGACAAGAATTGACCAAATTTGGGTAACTAGCAGTATGGCGCCAAGGATTAAAAAGGTAGAAATCTGCTCAAAGACTTGCTCCGACCATAATGCTGTAAAGATGGAGATGAAACTAACATCAACTGGATCCTTTAGATGGAGAATGAATGACACCCTATTTAGAGATGAAGAGATTTATAAGAAGGCCCAAAAAACACTGAAAGATTACTTTGAGATAAATTTGAGAACAGAAGTGGAAAAAAGAATAATCTGGGACGCAAGTAAAGCCGTGATGCGAGGTTTCCTAATACAACAGAACTCCATAAAGAGGAAAAAGCAAAATGAAAGGAAAGAAAAAATTCTGGAAAAAATAAAAGAAGGTGAAAAGAAATTGAGGTCTAAACCAAAGTCCCATGAGATTCTGAGAGAAATAAAACACTATCAGGTGCAATATATGGAATTGATGAATCAAGAGATAGAATGGAGAATAAAGCAAATGAGACAAAAGACATTTGAATCAGCAGATAAATGTGGGAAACTTCTGTCATGGCAATTGAAAAAGAGGCAAAAACTGAACACTGTGACAAGTTTAGAAGTGGACGGAAAGATTATCCACAAACCAAACGAGATAAGTAATTGTTTTCAAAGTTACTTCAGGAAATTATATGCACAAGGGCCAGTTAACGAACAGGAAATAGAGGAATTTGTTAAGAAACATGGATTACCAAAAATTTCAGAGCAAAGCAGAAGGATTTTGAATGAGAAAATAACAGGACAAGAAATAGAGGGTGCCATTCAGAAGATGCAATTGGGAAAATCTCCAGGACCAGATGGTTTGACCGCCAGATATTATAAAGCGTTGAAGGAATGGTTAGTACAACCACTGAAGGAAGTATGTAATGAAATTTTGGAGGGGAAAAAGGCACCGGAGTCGTGGAAAGAAGCCTTTATTTCACTTATACCGAAAACTGAGACTGAAAAGAACCAAGTTAAAAACTACCGCCCTATATCATTACTCAATGTGGATTACAAAATTTTTGCAGACATTATGGCAAAAAGACTGAAGAGAGTGTTGGTAGGGGAGATTCATAAGGACCAAACTGGCTTTCTTCCAGGGAGACATATGTCGGACAATGTGAGGAACATTATAGACATTTTGGAACTGTTAGAAGTGGACATCAATAGGAAGGCTGTTTTAATTTTTGTGGACGCGGAGAAAGCCTTTGACAATATTGGTTGGAGCTTTATGAAGAAGAATCTCCAAGGGATGGGGGTAGGTCAAGGGTTTGAAAACGGTATAGGTGCAATATATTCTAAACAAAAAGCAAAGTTAATTGTAAACAATGTGGTTACGGAAGAAATATCTATAGAAAAAGGTACACGACAGGGGTGCCCAATATCCCCTTTACTTTTTATATTAGTCCTGGAGGTTTTGTTAAACATGATTAGAGGAGACCAGTTGGTTAAAGGAGTACAAGTCGGAGCTAGACATTACAAGTTAAGGGCATTTGCAGATGACCTAGTACTGACTTTGCAACAGCCAGATACTAGTACTAAAAGAGTATTAGAACTAATTGAGATATTTGGTCAAGTAGCAGGATTTAAACTGAACAAACAGAAAACGAAAGTGTTGGACAAAAATTCAACATTGGCTGAAAAAGAGAAGTTTCAGAATGAAACAGGTTTAGTGATAACGAAAAAAGTAAAGTACCTGGGGGTAAACTTAACATCTAAGAATGTGAATTTATTTAAGGACAATTATGACAAATGTTGGACAGAGGTAAAGAAAGATCTAGAAATATGGTCAAGATTGAAACTCTCTTTGTTAGGTCGAATTGCTGTTATCAAGATGAATGTATTGCCTAGAATGTTGTTTTTATTTCAGACATTGCAGATTTTGGACAAGATGGACTGTTTCAAGAAGTGGCAGAAAGATATATCTAAATTTGTCTGGCAGGGCAAAAAGCCCAGAATAAAATTTAAGATTCTAACTGATGCAAAAGATAGAGGGGGGTTTGCCCTGCCGGACTTAAGACTCTATTATGAATCGGCGGCTTTCTGCTGGTTGAAACATTGGCTACTTCTTGAGAATACAGACATTTTGGATCTAGAAGGGTTTGACAATAGATTTGGTTGGCATGCATACATATGGTATGATAAGGTAAAACTGCATAAAGGTTTCAAAAACCATATTGTTAGGAAAGCATTATATAATGTTTGGATGCGGTATAAAGATTTATTGGAAAGTAAAACTCCCAGGTGGTTGTCACCAATGGAAGCTAAAGAGGTGAAAAAACTTAATATGGAGTCTAAATGGCCAAAATATTGTGAAATTTTAGAACAAGATGGGGAAAAAGTTAAATTACAGAGTTATGAGAAATTAAAGTCCAAAGTGCGAGATTGGCTGCACTATCTTCAGATAAACGAGACATTTAAACAGGACAGGAAAATAGGTTTCCAGATGGAGAGGTCAAAATTAGAAACAGAACTGTTAGAACCCAATACTAAGAATCTGTCGAGAATGTATAATCTGCTGTTGAAATGGAACACACAGGACGAAACAGTGAAATCAGCTATGATAAAATGGGCACAAGATATTGGTCATAACATTATGTTTGCTGACTGGGAACAGTTGTGGACCACCGGTATTAAATTTACGGCATGTAATGCCTTAAGAGAAAACATTATGAAAATGATGTATAGGTGGTACATGACCCCAGTCAAGCTTGCAAAAATTTATCATTTGCCCAATAACAAATGTTGGAAATGTAATGAGTCTGAAGGTACTTTTTATCACCTTTGGTGGACCTGCCCGAGGATAAAAGCTTTTTGGGAAATGATCTATAATGAAATTAAGAAGGTTCTTAAATGGACCTTCCCTAAAAAACCTGAGGCTTTTCTCCTGGGCATCGTCGGCCAATTGGTGAGAAGGAAGGACAGGACGTTTTTTATGTATGCGACCACAGCAGCAAGGATTCTTCTAGCAAAGTATTGGAAGACACAACAACTACCCACACTGGAAGAACGGCAGACGAAGGTGATTGACTACATGGGACTGGCGGAGTTGACTGGCAGAATCCGTGACCAGGGGAAAGAGACAGTGGAAGAAGATTGGAAGAAATTCAAAGTTTATCTTAGAACTTGTTGTAAAATTCAGGAATGTTAAAATGTCAAGGGGTTGGGAAACAGAGAATTGCAGCTGTAATTAACAATATTAGAAGAACTTAAAAGAAATTGAATTGAATATTTAGTTGTGAGGAGTTGCTGAAGAAATATAAAACAAGGATGCAGAAAAGGGGAGGTATGGGGAAGTCCGGAAAGTAAGGTTTATGAAAAAATGGCTATGAAATTATACATGTTTATATGTTTGTATGTTGGTGTATTGTGTATTGTTTGTTTGTTTGTTTTTATTTTGTGTTTGGAAAATTAATAAAAATTTATTAAAAAAAAAAAAAAGTAAAAGCAGCTTTTGGGTGGGTGAGGCCTGGCATAAAAACTTGACATATGGCATTGGCCTTGCCTGGCCAATGGAGCAGTACTTGGGTCTGTGATGCCCATCATTCTGCTGTTTCCATTTTATCCACATTCCATGTTTCTAGGTTCAGTATGGATCATAGAACTGTAGAGTTTGAAGGGACCATGAGTGTCATCTAGCCCAATGCCCTGTAATGCAGGAATATTTTGCCCAACATGGGGCTTGAACCCACAACCCTGAGATTAAGTCTCATGCTGTACTGACTGAGCTATCAGGATGTCTGCAGCCCTCTTTAGATTTTAGCAGATGTTATGAATGGAAGAGCTACTTCCTTGTAGAACGAATTAAGGCTCATTGTAACAGTGCATGTTCATTTATTTTCTGGTAGAATTTAATGTTTTCAATATCAGCCAGCAGCTTTCCTTCACCTCCTCTTGTGGCAAGAGGTTGTTTAAAGCATCTGCTTAAAGATCTGATGTGAATCAGAATATTGTAAGATGCTTAATGCAAACAAGCCAAGGAAGAAACAGGCTTATTTTGGCCCTATAGGTAGTGGTTAGAACAATGAGCCCGCCCCAAGCAGACTTTTCTTGATATGCATTCAAATGATGGCACTGAAGCACTTCCAGAGATAATGCGATTCAACTGTTAACTTGTGTGCTGCTTTGAAAGGGAGCCACATCAGCACAGCAAGACCATTGTGCTCCATGAAGTCTATCAGACTCCACTAACTCGTCTTTCTCTTGGCCCTGTTCTTTCTCTGCTGTTTTGAAGACATTTGTAATTACAGCTGAGAAAAGATGTATAACTCCTTAGACAGGATAAATACTTCCTGCTCTCTGTGTGGCAAGCTGTGCATTAGACTGTGAGACGGACAGGGAACATACTACAAATGGTTGGTTCTTTTCTCTCCGCCTTATTCAAGCTAGCTCTCTGGATCAGAGTCCACTTAAGGCAAAAATGCCATAATTATACCCAGCAACCATATACAGTAGGCCTATAATTGAGATTAGGTTTCAATCACTACAATTTCTGAATCAAGATTATTGAAAGGGATTCAGTAGGCTTTCCAGGAAGAAATGATGCAGATGTGTTTCCCAGAATATTTCCTTTCTTGGAAGAAAACAAGATAAACATAATAGTTTTCTCTCTTTTTTCAGATGACAATAGACTAAAAGGAATATTACAATGGAAGAATATATATAGAGATGTACATACACACACGCTCTCTCTCTCTCTCTCTCTCTCTCTCACACACACACACACACACACACACACACTATATTAGGGATGGGCAAATCTGTTAGTTTCATTTTCTACAAGCTGGTAATTTCTCAAGTCTTAAATTCAAATTACCTCACTTCTGCCCCGCTTTGATTCCCCCCCCCCCATGTCCACACAATTTTTCTTTTCATGTCCACACATTTCCTGTAATATACAGGTTTGGGTACACAGTTTTCCAAATGTACATTTTTTGCATGCAGGTTTTCCCTGATACAATGCATTTTTCTATACGAATTTCACAAATACATGCGCTTTTGTGTGCACTTTTCTCTAAGATACACATTTCTATAGACTTCTTTGGCTGTAGAATTAATAGCAAAACTCCTAAGTGTAAATTGTGAAGGGTGCTTAGGTTTCAGTTCACATACTGGTTTGAACTAAAATATAAACCAAATGAATTTATCTCCATCCCTATTATATAAGCATATTTTAATTAGCAGGAACAGATGGGAACCTCTTGTTCAAAACTTAGAAAGTTTGAAAGAATATGCTATATAACATTTCTACAAACACACACACACACACACACACACACACAGAAAACAAGCAAACAAAAAGCCTTTATAATAAAAGTTGAACCATTAAGCAGAATGTATTCTACAACTGGAGTTCCCAAACTGTGGTCTGTGGACCATCAGTGGTTTGCGAACTTCATTCAGGTGGAACATCCACATTAGACATTCACACTGATATTTAAGTGTATGTTCATTACTTCTACTATGTTTATATTGTATTGATTGCATTACAATTTGAATTCTATAGAATTTAAACTGTAATGCAAACAAATACAATATAAGCTATAAAGAAAGCAAAACAACAACAACAATTAAACATCATACAACACCTGGCACAGCACATTATAATTGCTGCAACTGGCAGAAAAAAAACATTAAGTGTCCCACCCACCAAGGCAAGACCATCAGCAATTGTCAAGTGGTCGGGTAGGGGAAGTCTGAGAACCACTGTCCTTCAACTTTACTTCTAGAAACTTAATGTTTCTAGCTAGGTTTACGGGTTCCTTTCATGCCAATAAATCCACATGCATACATTCAAGTAGGTGTGAGATATAATTGGAAAAACACTATTTCAATTATTAATCATTCATTTTAAGAAGGCATTGTTAACATATCCAGCAGTATTATTTTACTTTGTAAAATGCAATTATATTATCAAAGGTGCCATGATAAATATGGCATCCGGTAGATACATGATGGAAATGGTAACCTGAAGAGCATAGGTACCCTTCTGCAGCACAAACAAGGAAATATAATCAAGAGCAAAGAAAACATTGTTATTTAAAATTTAAATGTTGACCTTCACCTTACTATCGAAGACTAGACATTTGCAAAGCTAGTTAAAGGAACTCTGTTTTTTATTTCACAGAAAATCTCCATAGAAATTCAGATTGCAGAGGGGACCCATTGCATATCACTCCCATCTTGTATGGGCTATTTCTTTGCCACCAGCCCCCCAGCTCACATTCCTAGAATGAAGACATGAGACAATAACTGGGGTGTAAAGGTTACAATTTTATTTAACTTACAAAAGGACTGTAAAATGTTAAAAAAACCCTATTCCCTACCTATACAAAGCTACATATGCTAGAGTTCCCTGGAAAGACAGATTGGTGCTTAAACTGCTCTGATAATTTTAGCTCTCTTAGGGGAAGAGGGGTCTCCTAACACCTCTCAGCACCTTTAACAAACTACAGTTCCCAGTATTTTTTTTGGGGGGGGGGGAGAATCTATGATTGTTTACAGTGGTATGATCTTGCTTTGCATGTACAGTACAGTACAGATGGAGACTTGGTTGCACATCACAGTTGGGGAAGGGCTTCAGAATGGGCAGCAATACATTGACAGTACCGGATTCTCATTATACAGTTTATAATTATATAGAATATAAGATAGCATTCCTTCCTATTTATTACAGTTAATTTTTCTTCCAAGTGTTTACTGCCTAAAGCGTTTTGAAAAGCTTAATCACTTCCTTTAATATTTGAAAAATAGCAACTTAAAATTGGTTGGCTGATCCATATTTCAAACGCGCAGCTACAAAATGTTGACATTGGGATTTGAGGTTCATAAATCTTCAGTTTTACGCATTCTCAATAACAGCCAGTCTCTCCAAAGCAGATATTTAGTCTACTTCTTGAAAAATGCACTGTGACAAATTCTGGCATGTTCTGAGACCCCAAGTTTCCCCTTTGTCATTTTATATTCTCCTTAGTGAAGAAACGGTAGGATTCAAGCAAAAATTATAGCTTTAAACATTATCTGCCATTGAGCCCCAAAACTTTAGTTGCTTAATTAGACAAGTAGCATACTTAAGCTAGCTTTATACAATTATATAATGTGACACCACATTAGACTGCCATGGCAGAGCAGGAAAATTATTTAGGAAATGCCTCCTAAAACATCAGACATCTGGTTGGAGGTACTGGAATTATTATATACTCACTTGACCTTTAACTCCTTCAGCCCCGTGATAATGGCTTACTTTTGCATCACACACAGCTCTCAGCCTCTGCCTCTATGTTTGCTGCTTGACAACCATATTGGTTGTCAACCAATTGCTGCTTGACAACCATATGTCAGGAGTGCTCTGATGGTGTTTCCTGCTTGGCAGGGGGTTGGACTCGATGGCCATTGTGGTCTCTTCCAACTATGATTCTATGATTCTATGTTTTAATTCACACAAGCAGCAATTGAGCTACAGTGACCCATGCTCTGCTAGCCTCCCAGTTGGCTTTCTGCAATGTGTTGTATGTGGGGCTGCCTTTGGTGATGACTCAGTTAACTGGAGTTCAGAATTCATCTGCTGGAATTATGCCTGGTTTAACTATGTGAGGTCATATTATAGCAATTCTGTAAGTATAACATTGGCTTCAAATTCATATATGAGACTAATTAAAAGTCTTGATGCTTATTTTTAAATCCCTAAATGGTTTGTTTGAATGCATATGCCACAAGGAGCACTTCTGACCATACACTTCTGACCATACCACATCTGTTTGTCCTTTAAGATCTTGCAGAATGAAGTTTTGCATACAATCATAGAATTGTATGGGACCACAAGTGTCATCTAGTCCAATCCCTTGTAATGCAGGAACCTTTTGCTCAATGTGAAGTTCGAAACCAAAACTCTGAGATTAAGAGTCTCATGCTCTACCAATTGAGCTCCCCCATTTCTTCAAGAACTGTTAATTGGGAGAGCTTCTTTTCTATCATGGTGCTTTGGAATATCTTAGCACACTAGGTTAATAGAGAACTAATACATGCAATAAATAAATAATAGACCAATTCTCAGGGTTTATCAAATAATTCTAGAATTTTCCAGTTGGCCATTATCTCCAAGCAATAATTGGTAAACTGGTTCAAGTGTAGTGTAGACAAAGCCTTCATCCCCTTTGCCTAGCTTTAAAAAAGATGTACCAGTATATTTTTTCAGATTTCCTTGCATAATCTGACTATGCTATAATTATATAATTGGGGTGTGCACAAACCACAAGATTTGTATCTTTGTATCTGTAGTGTTTGGAAGCTGCTTGAACTGCTTCAGATCCACTCTGATGAATTCATTATTTGGATCCAAATCTGATCTATTAAATCCAAAGCCTTTGTTTCAACTCCATTGACTATAATGGGGAATCTAAAAATAGTTATAATGAATCACTCTTTTCTTAAGTGGATGAAATTTGGAGTCTACCAAGAGTAGATTAAGCCTGACAAAAAATTTACTTGTGCAGGGAACCTTTCGAGTTTTATGTGGTTTTTTTAGCAAGAATTGGATGCAAATTGTAAGTGTGATTGGCCCATCTGCCAAATTTCACAAAGGCAGGCACAGATGTTCCACCTTCATAACTAGGTCCAGGGGCTATTGTACAAGTCCCCCCCCCCTGTTATTAACAAGTAGACAAGTGATTTTTTTTCTCCCTCCCTTTTCCCCCTGGGAGTACACACTGTACAAATAAGATAGAGTAGAAGAGCTGTGATTTTAAATTATTTGTTTGGAAAAAGAGTAATTCAGAAATATTCAGACCACCATATAGTCTAACTCTGCTGCTTATACCATTCTCTCGCAGCCAAAACTCATAGGTAAATGTCCCATTTTTTTTTAAACAAAACAAAACAAAACCTTCCAGTAGCACCTTAGAGACCAACTAAGTTTGTTATTGGTATGAGCTTTCGTGTGAATACACACTTCTTCAGATACCCTGTAACAGAAGTCCCCAGACCCTTATATATAGTGAGAGGTGGGGAGGGGTATTACTCAGAAGGGTGGCGGGAATGGGTGATCGGCTGCTAGGTGTGGTAAACCTGTTGACAATTGTTAACAACTGCAATTGGTCTTACAGGAAAAAGCAAGGGCTGAGATGGCTAAAAATAGCTTTATCATGTATAATGAGATAAGAATCCAATGTCTCTATTCAGACCAGGTCTCTCCATGGTTTTAAGTTTGGTAATAAGTTGCAATTCAGCAACTTCTCTTTCCAGTCTATTTCTGAAATTCTTTTGTAATAAGACAGATAATTTGAGATCTTGTATAGAATGTTCTGGGAGACTGAAGTGTTCTCCTACTGGTTTTTCTGTCTTGTGATTCCTGATATCAGATTTATGTCCATTTATCCTTTGGCGTAGGGTTTGACCTGTTTGTCCAATATAGAGGGCTGAAGGGCACTGTTGGCATTTGATGTCACACAGAATGTTAGAAGATGAGCAATTAAATCGTCCTGAGATGGTATGTTTGATGTTGTTGGAGCGAGTAATGGTGTTGTCCGGGTGTATGTGGCAGCAAAGTTGGCATCTGGGTTTATTGCAGGCTCTGGTACTGGTGTCCATGTTAATTCTGGTTGTTGTATTATTGTGGGTGAGGAGTTCTTTAAGATTGGGTGGCTGTCTGTAGGCAATGAAAGGTCTTCCTCCCAGAGCTTGAGAAAGAGAACTGTCATTGTCTAGGAGAGGTTGTAGATCTCTGATGATGTGTTGAACTGTTTAAATTTGGGAGCTGCATGTGGTTACTAGTGGTGTTCTGTTATTTTCTTTTTGGGGTCTGTCTTGCAGCAAGTTCTCTCTGGGTATCAGTTTGGCTCTGTTGATCTGTTGTTTAACTTCATCAGGCGGATATTTTAGTTCTAAAAAGGTTAGATCTCTTAGGTGAGAGTCTCTGTCTGTAGAGTTAGAACACATGAGGCTGTAACGTAGGGCCTGGCTATATACAATGGATTGTTTGGTATGTTTGGAATGGTAGCTAGAAGCATGTAGATATGTTTGTCAGTCAGTTGGTTTACGGTATAAGGTGGTATCTATACGCCCATCCTGTAGTTTTATAGTAGTGTCCAAAAAATGTATTTCTTGCATAGATTGGTTCATTGTTAGGTTGATGGTGGGATGAAAGTCATTGCATGTCTGGTGGAAGGTGTCCAGGGTCTGTTGACCATGTGTCCAGATAATAAAGATATCAACAATGTATCACAAGTACAAGAGACGTTTGAGTGGGTAGGAGTTTAGGAAACGTTCTCAATCTACCATGAAGATGTTGGCATACTGTGGGGCCATGCGGGTGCCCATGTGGGTGCCCATGTTTATTTACTTCAACTTCAACTTCAACTTCCACCCCCACCCCTGCAATCACTGTGATTGGATCACACTGGTAAAATAATTAAAAGTTAGACCTGTCCATCAAAATAAATGACCACCTCACCTCTTAGTCTGCTCCCCTCTTGTGCTCTAGGTGTTCGCTTACTATGTTTCTCCAGAAAAGGGGGGTGCCTTAAGTTTAACTTTGGGGAGGGGGCAATTGAGACAGCAGAGTTGCTAGGAAGTTTGGGGTCTCACTCATCCACCTTGGCATGCCTTGTTAACAGCACAATCTGACTTGGGAAAATGTAAGTCTGCCCTAAACGCAGCAGTTCATTTCTTTATTTTGGGCATACAGAGAACCAATTGACAGTCCTATTATATAATCTCCTTCTCACTACCTGATCATAGTATCACTAACAAGTATTCTCACAAACCACTTCTGTACTTGGAGTGGGTGACTTCTAGAGGCAACATGGGACAGAATCCATATTTCTACTCATCAGTAAGATCTGTGACCTCTCTTAATTTGTTTGGGACATCGCATTACCTTCACAGACTTCTTAAGAAGACTGTTCTATCTGTTATTGATTAGCTCAGCTAGACAGCTGATTGAGTAGTTTACAGAATGTGCTATTAGTGTTATTGCTGCTAATTAGTTTGTTTTAATGATCAACTCTTTCAATTAGGATCTTTACCTCTTCAGAAGCAAATTTTCACATCCAGATGATCTTCCTCTTTCATCTGCTCCAGACCTGTGTTGGCAATAGAATAAATTGTTCGATTTCAACCACGTTGAACCTTATGCTTGTCATTGAACTAGAACAGAATATTTCTTATCCTTCACACTGTGCTAATGAAATCCTGTGGAGCAGAGCTATATTTATGGGAAAGTGGAAAAAATTATATTTGTGGCTGGTTAACTTTAACAAAATGACAGCTGTTTAAAAGCTACCCACAATTTTGGTATGATGAAAGTAGACCTGACAGGTGGATTAGTGAATACAGTGAGGTGCTCAAAGATGCATGGTAAGTGTAATTTATCATGTGATTTTTCTGTGTAAATCATGGTTCTAAAGTTTACCAATTTTCCTCATGAAAATACTTTGAGGACCAGCTCTACCAAGAGGTAGTGAGGTGCCTGCCTCAGGCAGCAGTTAGTGTGAGGCAGTGAATGGACAGAGGTGTGCAGTCATGTGCCATGCAGCCTTTTCTGTGTGCTAGTCTTTTGCCTTCTGGTTTAGTGGGAGATGTTCAAGTAAGAGTCAACAGTGCATCTGATCAGCTTCTGTATGCGAAATGAGATGTACCATCTTGCCCTTTGCCCTAGGCAGCTAAATGTCTTTGGCCAACCCCGCTCACTTTATTTATGACATTTTCTTAGTCAGTGTACGGCAAGGGAAAAAGAGGCTGTGTTGCTCTGTTTTAAGAAGACTAATATGGTGGTCTATAATTTCATTGGACTAGAGTAAGAAGCCTGATACTTATTCAGAGTTCCGCACCTGGGTGCTTTAGGAATGGACAGGCATAGTATCAGAAGGTAATGGAAGTCATGCAATCCAATGATAATGCAAAGACTGGATTATTCACAGATTTATCCTTTAGGGTCCAAGGATCTAAGCATAGAGCAGGTCCGAGAGCAAAGGCCCAGATGAATAAGCAAAAGCAGTGCTGGAGTGGTCAGAGTTCAGGAGCTCGTGCATAGCTTTCCCTTGTAAAACACATTTTGCTCTAACAAAAGATGTTCAGCCACTTGAAATTCAGCCACTTGGGAGATGATTTGTAGACTGAAAGAACGAAACAAAATTCTGTGAATTTCTATTCCCAGAGTCTCCTTGAGGACAACCTCACTGCTAGGATGACTCTTCCTTCACATTGGTCAGGCAAGGTCACATGTTTGAGATCCTTGCTTGGGGGAGGAGTCATCCTCGCTCTCCAGTTCGGATAGATGAGCAGGAAAGAAAGCCCCTCCTCTCACAACACTCTGTTGCAGGTGTAGTGGGCCGCAGTTGCTCCTTGGGAAAAACGATTTTGGAACTGGTGTTTGACGTGCTAGGGCTATCTGGTTCCTCTGCTTTCCCTCTGGGAGATCCTAGTCTTTTCTAGCTTTGGCTACCATGGGTGGGAAGTATTCAGGAGAGAACAGCCTGCCCTTGGGAACAGGTTCTGCTGTAACCTCGTCCAATAGTTCCCCCTCTTCTCTTTCCTCTGCTGAGGATTGTGGTTCATCTGAGGATTCCATCTCCAGAACTGACCTTGCATACTTCCTGCAACATCTGTTCTTCTCCCTGCTACCTTCCCAGCTTCCACTGCAACAGGTGTATTTGGAACAGCTGGGCCTGTGATCCCATTTCCGCGGCCCAGGAGAGGGTCTCCCAGGCTGAAGATGTCGGGGATATTGGCAAGGACCATGAGCTGGAGTGCTGCACTCTTTGTTGTCTTTGTGATCTGGGTGGTTCTCTGGTACACTTTCTCCCCCTCTCAGGATCCCTTGTGGGGGCAGCACTGCTTTGGGGGGTGGGAGCTGCTGCTGGATCAGCTGGAGCTGTGGTTTGTGGCTGAGCTTGGTTGACTAGCTGCCCTGCCACCACATGCCTCTCATGTGTAACTATCCCTCTGATCCATGATATCAATCTAGGAACGTCCTCCCCTCTGGTGTGGGTGAAATCCAACCTCTCAGGTCCCCAAGGACTTACCCTGTCCAGTGATGTAGAGCACACTGCTGGGGGGCAGGCAAGGTGACTTGCCTCACCTTCCTGCCCCCTGCTCCTGCTGCCGCTTGGGTCTGAGAGCAACATGGAGGAGCAGCCTAAGCCTCTGGCCTATGGATGGGGCGGGAGCGGTGCTGGCTGGTCCTGTCCCACTTAGATGGTGGTAGCGTTTGCAGTGTGGCATGGTTCCCAATTGCTGTTAAAACCACATGTGGGA
The DNA here is from genome assembly GCF_964106645.2 of Podarcis pityusensis. Lineage (NCBI taxonomy): Eukaryota > Metazoa > Chordata > Lepidosauria > Squamata > Lacertidae > Podarcis > Podarcis pityusensis. Next base: position 43,322,776 of record NC_138027.1, read on the forward strand.
ACCTTAGTGCCTTGACGCCAGAAGCCCAATGGTCTGACCTCTTGATATGGGCATGACCAGCCAAGGGGAAAGGACTTGAGGGAGGCATAGGTGGCATAGGCATCCAATGTTGCTCTTGTCCACAGCCAATGCCTCCCTGACGATATCCAAGAGAAAAAGATGAAGAAAAAAGAATAACTCAAACAGAAACAAGTTTTTGCGCGCTGAAAAAGGTGCAGCGCACCAGAGACCCTCCTTTCCAGTCAGAAGGCAGGCCAAACTAGAGAGCAGGGGATGACTCCTCTCCCAATCAAGGATTTTGAACATGTCACTCTGTCTGACCAATGTGAGGGAGGAGTCATCCCAGCAGTGAGGTTGTCCTCAGAAGCCTCTGGAGAGGATTTCTGTACTCACAAATGCTCCTAGAAAATCAGTGCAATATAAACCCTGCACTCCACCCATGTAAATTTCACCAAATGCTTCTAGCCCCTTGGTAATTTTCTAATACATCATAAAAATCCCATGACATCTTTGCCTGGAGTTCCATTATCGAAGATAGGCAGGATGTGAATGTACAAAGTAGATACACAAACATGTTTTTTTTGGCACATGTTTTATAGCCAAGCTTTCTTGGACTCTGACTCTTTTGTAATCTTAGATTTTGCACACTGCTCACTTTTCCAATTACAATTTTGTTCATCTCACTTTTCAGAAATTTTATTGTCCATTGTTCCATTTTTATGCAAAGTGCTTAGAGATTTTGATTAGATTAGGTGGTTCTTTAAAAGAAATAAATATGTGTGGGTGAAGTTAAAAACGGTATTTGTAAATACTATGTTTGTCATCTTCTGCTAGAGGATTTGTATTGTTATGTGTTTCCTTTTCTAATGGATTCCCTCTCTGGATAAAGATAATTAGGCATCTTTAAGATGGGCTTTTGTTTCAGCCATGGCACTTACTCTCACATCCCCTGACTCTGAGTCATTGTTGAATCTCCCATCCCTCTCTTTGCTCAAATGGCAGATTGTTAAGGCTGGAATAAGAAAAGGCACAGGTGGCACCACCTACTGCAAGGCTTTCTTCAACAGCTGTTGGTCTTTTCACAGTTTGTTCATCAGAAGGAAAGGAAAAACTGCAGGACTCTTGATAGTATGCAACAATACTATCAGTTTCCTCAGATGCATCTCTGCAGTTTAATTGATGACATGTTGGTGAATAATTTAGCCCTGGTTTGCAAATTATATTTGTGTATACCTGTACCAGAACGGACATTCCATTTGTCTCAGCTTATTATTTTATTGCACAGGCAAGAAATTGCTTGTGTTCTATTTGCTAAAATATATCTGTGCTAAAAACATTTCAGCTGTGGCTGAGAGAGAGGAAATGTCAACAAAGCACAGAATGTGCACACAGCAAAAACAAGGCAAATAAAATGAAACACCCTGCACCCCCTACCCGAGCTGAAAACTGATAGCACTGACATTATTTTGGAGAAATGTTACCATAGCTGTTTGTTCATTATTTAATCTGTTTCTTGAATAGAATTTATTCCCTTCTTTTTTACCATCACTCTACTAAAAAAGTGCCTCGTTGCTCCTCATGCTGCTGTCTGTAAGTTTACAGTGGTACCTTGGGTTAAGAACTTAATTAGTTCTGGAGGTCTGTTCTTAACCTGAAACCGTTCTTAACCTGAGGTACCACTTTAGCTAATGGGGCCTCCCGCTGCCGCCGCGCGATTTCCGTTCTCATCCTGAAGCAAAGTTCTTAACCCGAGGTACTGTTTTGGGTTAGCAGAGTCTGTAACCTGAAGCGTCTTCAACCTGAAGCGTTTGTAACTCGAGGTACCACTGTATCTAGTTGACCCAGGATGGGATAGCAGAATATGTGCATAATCATACCTTTTAAGGAATATCTTTCCTATGCTCCAGGTTAGTAATTTATTTTACTTCGATGGTGCACCAATGTCCCACCAACTGACCTCAATACAATTCAAAAAACCCAATTGCCACTCCTACTGTACACTTGAAGACTGGTAGATGAATGTGTGAACTGACCCCACTGAAAAGCATGATTGTGTGAAGATGTGAAACAGTTGTCTTTGGAGCTATATTTTTGGATGGCCCAAAGGCCAGTTGAGGTACACTCAACTGCAAAAGCTTACACTGCCCAATGCAGAAAACAAGTGGAAGGTGCTGCAGTGCTGTGACACTTGTTAAAAGTACACACCACCACCCCTTGCCGATTGGCTCAAATGGGCCTTGTGGTTCCCCCCCTCATCTCTCCCTTTGCGGGAGAAGTTTCTCACGACTCCCACCTTCATTGGGTGGGGTGAAGTTATCTGACAGGGTGTGATAATATGTGATGCAACCCTTTAGTTGCAAATGATGAGTATTTTGCAAGTCTATCACAAAAGAACTATTGGAAAATCGGATACTGGAAACCAATGTTCCTTGACACATATTGCTTTGGGGTTCAAGGACCCTTAAACTATATTATACCTTTAATAAATTTATATAACTTGCACAGCTTTCATGTAGGAAATGGTAGACATAAATCACAAAGGCTCTGGATGAATATGTGACCAAACACAATAATGATATAAGAATACATTCCATGCATTACCATAGACTCTCATTACTACTCTGATGCAGGGAATGTATTTGTGTACAAAAATGAAATTCTAGAATCATAAAATTGCAGGGGTACCACTGGCAAGCTAGGTAAATAATAGTACAGATGATATACTGTGCTATAATAAGAAAATTACTGTGCATAAGGACCCCAGAGAGCTGGAAATAAACTATATTATTGTTAAGCACACTCCAGTTCATCAAATGGGTATTCAGGGGGTGCTCATAAAATTTGAAGATGACATCAAACTAAGAGGGGGAGCCAATGCTACTGAAGACGGAATCAGGATTCAAGAGGACCTGAACAGATTGGAGAACTGGGCCCAACTAAAAAAATCTATTTGAATTGGGACTAATGAAGGTTCTACACTTAGGCAGGAAGAACCAGCTGCACAAATATAAGATGGGGGACACCTGTGAAAAGTATCTAGGGGTCTTAGTGGACCAAAAGCTTTACATGTATTTGGGGTCTTAGTGGACCAAATGCTTTACATGAGTCAACATTGTGAAGCAGCAGCAAAAAAGCTAATGCTATTCTAGACTGCATCAACAGAATTTCCAATTAAGGGAAGTAATAGTACCACTCTCTTCTGCCTTGGTCAGAACACAGCTAGAGTATTGTGTTCAGTTATGGGCACTACAATTTAAGAAGGTTATTTACAAGCTTGGCCGTGTGCAAAGGAGGGAGACTAAGATGATAAAGGGTCTGGAAATCAAGCTTTATAAGGAAAGGTTGAATGAATTTGGTATTCATTCATTTAGCCTGATAAAGAGGATCATGAGATGAGATGTGACAGCCATATTCAAAGAGGACTGAACTCAGTCCAAAAGCTGAAGCTTCCTCATTAGCATAGGATGACTTCATCTATCATAGGGAGGTGGAGCAAGAGGAAGAAACACAGGGCTTCTTCCAAAAGGAATCTCGGGCAGCTGAGACCCACCAGGACCAGTCTTTCCAATGAAAAGGAATTTGCCAAACTAAGTTTGTTCAACCAGTTTGATCCACTCTATCAGTTTCTATTTACAATTAGAGTTCTGTACGTGTACCCATTTCTCATTACACTTCTCATTTGAAATGCAGTCTACAGTTTAAACCGTTCCTTTGATTTCATTCATCAGAATAATGTGTCCTTTTTATGATAGTACAAATTCTCAAACCAATCCTATAATTTGTCAGTCCAGGTCACTGTATTAAAGACATTTTTTAATGCTGAAATATAACCATGATCAGAAAAGAAGTTATTTTTCTTGTAGAAACTTTCAGAACATCAACTTTTGTTTATCCCATGTCGCAAAAAATGTGAAACAGGTAGTTCATTAGGATTTCACACCTGAAACATAAAACACTACAAGATTGCACATTCACCAATGCCCTTAAATAAATAATCTCACTGTGTCCTTTCTATTGTGACTGCAGAAGCTGACCTCACGTCCCCAGCCAGTGCTATTGTACTTCATCAATTCTTTCTTATGATTGCAGCATGAAGACATGATACCTGTCTGAATTTTTAATGCCTGGCTTTTGCCCTGTTGACTCAAAATGTTAATGCTACTTACTGTAAACATGCTTTCTTTCTTTATTTCTGCCATTGCACATAAACTCTCCTGGGGACAGTACAAACATTGTATCATTACGTGCACATGGTAACAGGGTTCAGAAGTCACCTCCTAGATGTTCCGCAAACTGGGGTCAGCAATAGCCGGCATTCTCCACACACCCCCCCCCCGCCGAATAATGGGAGAGGCCTGCTTTTAGTTGGCTTCACAGCATCTTGCTCAGTGATTATACCAGTGTGAAGCTCGTATGCTACATTTTCAAGTAATCCAATTTAATGGCAGGTTCTTATTCACAAGGGAGACATTGGTACTATTGTATATTTGCCATAGATAGAATGATATCATGAGTAGCTTCACAACAATCAGAATTATTGTTTGGAATATGTTAGATGGATATTCCACCCTTGATAGGTTTTCTATAATGATGTGAATATGCAAATTTACTCATAAGTAAGCCTTAACCACTTTAGTGAGTCTTAGCCTGCCCTCTCTGTGTATGTCTCTCCTGAATGATTTGCAAACTTCCGTGTGCATACAATTTCCCTCTGTAATATGCAGCTGGTAGCCAGAAGTGAAATGTTTTTTAACTAAACTCCTGAACTACACAAAGTCTTTCCACTTTTGTAAAGGTTCTTGCCTGTTTTCCAAAATGGCAGCTAGTTAACCAGCATAAAGAACAGGAATGTTGAGCTTGCAAGTTCTGTTGGAACAGATGGGTCCGTTCCCATATGTGAAGGAAGTGCCTAGTTCAAAGCAACAAGGCTATTTAGACTTCTGTTCAGTCACTGACACTTCCTGTTCAGCCTCTTCTCTCAGTTGGTCAAAGCCATCTCCAGGCCCCAGTCAGATTCTCCACTTCTCAGGTAACTTGGGAGACCCAGGATCCATGAGTTGGGAAATAACCAGTTAATCCTGAAGTCCCACGTTTGTGGGAAACTACAAAAGAAAAAAATGGCTGACTGCCTGAATTCAGAAAGCCTGTGGGGTTTGACTCACTAGCAAAAAACCTCCCCCAGCAGAGTTTAAAACAAATATATGCAGCATTTGGAAAGCACAGAAAATAGAGGTTGTTGCACCTTTAAAATGTCCCAGTATTAAGTGCTTATAATTTGCTCCCCCGTATCAATCCCTCCCCGAGTAGAATCATAGAATCATAGAGTTGGAAGAAACCACAAGGGCCATCGAGTCCAACCCCCTGCCAAGCAGGAAACACCATCAGAGCACTCCTGACATATGGTTGTCAAGCCTCTGCTTAAAGACCTCCAAAGAAGGAGACTCCACCACACTCCTTGGCAGCAAATTCCACTGTCGAACAGCTCTTACTGTCAGGAAGTTCTTCCTAATGTTTAGGTGGAATCTTCTTTCTTGTAGTTTGGATCCATTGCTCTGTGTCCGCTTCTCTGGAGCAGCAGAAAACAACCTTTCTCCCTCCCCTATGTGACATCCTTTTATATATTTGAACATGGCTATCATATCACCCCTTAACCTCCTCTTCTCCAGGCTAAACATGCCCAGCTCTCTTAGCCGTTCCTCATAAGGCATCGTTTCCAGGCCTTTGACCATTTTGGTTGCCTTCCTCTGGACACGTTCCAGTTTGTCAGTGTCCTTCTTGAACTGTGGTGCCCAGAACTGGACACAGTACTCCAGGTGAGGTCTGACCAGAGCAGAATACAGTGGCACTATTACTTCCCTTGATCTAGATGCTATACTCCTATTGATGCAGTCCAGAATTGTATTGGCTTTTTTAGCTGCCGCGTCACACTGTTGGCTCATGTCAAGTTTGTGGTCAACCAAGACTCCTAGATCCTTTTCACATGTACTGCTCTCAAGCCAGGTGTCACCCATCTTGTATTTGTGCCTCTCATTTTTTTTGCCCAAGTGCAATACTTTACATTTCTCCCTGTTAAAATTCAGCTTGTTTGTTTTGGCCCAGTTCTCTAATGTGTCAAGGTCGTTTTGAAGTGTGATCCTGTCCTCTGGGGTGTTAGCCACCCCTCCCAATTTGGTGTCATCTGCAAATTTGATCAGGATGCCCTTGAGTCCATCATCCAAGTCGTTGATAAAGATGTTGAATAAGACCGGGCCCAAGACAGAACCCTGTGGCACCCCACTAGTCACTCTTCTCCAGGATGAAGAGGAACCATTGATGAGCACCCTTTGGGTTTGGTCAGTCAGCCAGTTACAAATCCACTGAGTGGTAGCATAGTCAAGACCACATTTTACCAGCTTCTTTACAAGAATATCATGAGGCACCTTGTCAAATGCCTTGCTGAAATCAAGGTAGGCTACATCCACTGCGTTCCCTTCATCTACCAGGCTTGCAATTCTGTCAAAAAATGAGATCAGGTTAGTCTGACATGACTTATTTTTCAGAAATCCATGCTGACTATTGGTGATCACAGCATTCCTTTCTAGGTGCTCACAGACTGTTTGCTTAATGATCTGCTCCAGAATCTTCCCTGGTATTGATGTCAGACTGACTGGGCGGTAATTATTTGGGTCCTCTCTTTTCCCCTTTTTGAAAATAGGGACAACATTTGCCCTCCTCCAGTCTGCCGGGACTTTGCCTGTTCTCTAGGAATTCTCAAAGATGACTGCCAGTGGTTCTGAGATCACATCTGCCAGTTCTTTTAATACTCTTGGATGCAGTTCATCTGGCCCTGGAGACTTGAATACATCTAAACTAGCCAAGTATTCTTGTACTATCTCCTTAGTTATTCTGGGCTGTGTTTCCTTTACTGAATCATTTGCTCCAAATTCTTCAGGTCGGGCATTGTTTTCTTTATTGGAGAAGACTGAGGCAAAGAAGGCATTGAGGAGTTCAGCCCTTTCTGTGTCCCCTGTTTGCATTTCACCATCTTCTCCTCTGAGTGACCCCACTGTTTCTTTGTTCTTCCTTTTGCTACGGACATACCCATAAAAGCCTTTTTTGTTGCTTTTAACCTCTCTAGCAAGCCTGAGTTCATACTGTGTTTTAGCTTTTCTGACTTTGTGTCTACACGTGCTGGCTATTTGTTTGAATTCCTCTTTGGTGGTTTCCCCCCTTTTCCATTTTTTGTACACATCCTTTTTTAATCTTAACTCAGTTAAAAGTTCTTTAGATAGCCACCCTGGCTTCTTTAGGCACCTTCCATGTTTCTGTCTCATTGGTATTGCCTGACGTTGTGCTTTTAGTATCTCCCTCTTAACAAACTCCCAGCCATCATGAACTCCCTTTCCTTTTAGTATTACTGTCCATGGGATCTCACCCAGCACTTCCCTAAGTTTTATGAAGTCAGCTTTCTTAAAGTCAAGAAGTTGAGTCCTAGTATGCTTGGCTGCTCCTTTCCGCTGTATAGTAAACTTCAGAAGAGCATGATCACTCGCGCCTAATGATCCTTCCACTTCTACCCCACTAACCAGGTCATCAACATTGGTTAGGACCAGATCTAAAATGGCTGTTCCTCTTGTTGCTTCTCCCACTTTCTGGAGAATGAAGTTGTCTGCAAGGCCAGTGAGGAATCTGTTTGACCTTATGCTCTTGGCTGAGTTTGACATCCAACAAATATCCGGGTAATAGAAGTCCCCCTTTACTACTATCTCCCTTCCTTTTGCATGCTTGGCCATCTGTCCCAGGAAGGCATCATCTATGTCCTCCGTTTGGTTTGGGGATCTATAGTAAACTCCCACAATGAAGTCACTGTTATTCTTCTCTCCCTTAATTTTGACCCAAATGCTCTCACTTTGGCTTTGATGTTCTAAATCTTGGATCTCTTCACAGGTATACACATCCCTGACATATAACGCCACTCCTCCTCCTTTCTTGTCTGGTCTGTTTCTCTGAAATAGATTGTATCCCCCCATTATAGACTAAATAGACTACAATCTTAAGTGAGCATTACTTACAGTGTGACACGGGTGGAATTGTGGTCTAAACCACCGAGCCTCTTGGGCCTGCCAATCGGAAGGCTGGCAGTTTGAATCCCTGCAACGAAGTGAATTCCCGTTGCTCTGTCCCAGCTCCTGCCAACCTAGCAGTTTGAAAGCATGCCAGTGCAAGCAGATAAATAGGTACTGCAACGGCAGGAAGGTAAACAGTGTTTCCATGCACTCTGGCTTCCATCATGGTGTTCCGTTGCACCAGAAGTGGTTTAGTCATGCTGGCCACATGACCCGGAAAGCTGTCTGTGGATGCCGGCTCTCTCGGCCTGAATTAGCGAGACAAGTGCTACACCCCATATTCGCCTTTGACTGGACATAACCCTCCAAGGCTACTTTACCTTTCTTTTTTCTTTTTACTTACAGTAAATAGGTCTCACTCATGCATTGTTCAATGCTACAGCAAAAACAATAGGAGTAAGGAATTCTTGGTTACAAAATACAAAAAGTATCTTCAAACATGGAGTCTGGCCTTGGGAGCCACAGCCCTATGTGTCTGCTCAGTTACATGGGGTAAAGAGAAGGGGAAAGGAACAGGAAGCAAGCCTTACTTCCTCCTACCTTGGAGAAGAGGGGATGTGGCATCGCAGAGTCTACTCTATTAATTTAGGACTCTGTGGTCCTTAACCCCTTCAAATACTAACTAACATGGTTAGGTTTGATTTCAAAATCTCCCACACCTTGCCACTGCTTCCAAAGCAGCATCCAAAGTTGGGGTGGAAAGCGCCCCCCATGCTCCTACCTGGCCCCCCACAATTCAGCTTTCCTAGTATTGCCATGGTGACAGCAGTCACGAAATTAAAAGACGCCTTCTCCTTGGTAGAAAGGCGATGGCAAACCTAGACAGCATCTTAAAAAGCAGAGACATCACCTTGCCAACAAAGGTCTGAATAGTTAAAGCCATGGTTTTCCCAGTAGTGATGTATGGAAGTGAGAGCTGGACCATAAAGAAGGCTGATCGCTGAAGAATTGATGCTTTTGAATTATGGTGCTGGAGGAGACTCTTGAGAGTCCCATGGACTGCAAGAAGATCAAACCTCTCCATTCTTAAGGAAATCAGCCCTGAGTGACTTCCGGGTTGGTGCCTCTGGCAATGGCAGATTTCCTCCGATCAGGAGGAACCCGCTCCGTGAAAAACAGGGTCTGAACCGCCACGGCGAGGCGGAGACCCATTAAAAACCACAGGCAGGAGAAGCCTGTGGACATGGGATTCGGCTGGCACCTTTGCGCCTCCCCTACTCGCGGGGAAACCCTGTTTTGGGGATCCGGAGCGACGTGGGGTGAGTGGCGCGGTGCTTTGAATTGACTGCTTCTTTCACGGAGTGAAGCCGCATTGCTGTTGCCGGAGAGCGCTGACTTTTTCTTGTGGACAATTGGATTTTAAACAACTACTCGTGAGTAAAACGGAAAATTGGATTCTTAAATACTTCAATTTGGCACTGAAACAGTACGGTTATAAACAGGAAGTCCGCCTCCCGTTTTTGTAAATAGACTGAAGCAAAGACGTTACAAGTAAAGCCTTTGAAAGCTTTTGGCAAAGGATTAAATTTCCACCGGTTTAAAAATACAAAACCCCCCTTGGGAGCAGGAGAAGAGGAGGAAATTTTTGGATCTAGTGAGCCTGCAGGAGAGAGTGAAAAAATCAAATTACCACTGCTCTGAACCTGGGAACGGGCTGCCAGATGACGTTTGGAGAGAGTGCTTTTGACAGAAAGGATTTGACAGCTAGCTAAACAAGAGTAAGATACTGTTTCCATTGTCCCTTTCTGCGTTTAAAAAAAAGAGGAAAAGTAACTGAAATTTTATCTTTAATGTTTGAAATTGTGCTTGAAAGAACTGATACAAGTGGAGACTGTTTCCCTCTAGAGGGAGCTTTTGAAACTATAACAGGACTGTAACTGGGGGATTTCCAGCTGCAGAAAAGGAGTTTGGGAACCAGAGAGCGACCTTGGACTATTTCAAAATGTTGACAGGAAAAGCCCTTGTGACTGTTTTATGTAATATAAGCTGTTCGTTGGGACAGCTTCACAAGAAGATGGATGATATGACTCTCAAAGTTGATAATTTGGAACAGAAAGTGACCAACTTGAGCCAAAAAGCGAACACTAACACAGAAATAATTCAGGACTTGGTACAGGAACCCACTTTGGCAGGACAAATGGTGGAGGAGAAGGAGGAGAAGGAGAATGTAGCTGTTGTTGAACATAAAATAAAAATAATACAAGTGACATCTGGGGATTTACAGAAGCAAATTGGAGATTATAAGTTGAGGCCTTCTATGATTGAATCTAGGAAAAGCCAGACTCCGAGGAATGGATCCCAGTTTGGATTAAAGAAGGAAAGTTGGAAAGAGCCCTCTATGCAGGGACTAACTGACTTTTGGGACATGGACACGGGTCTGGAAGAGATTGAAGTTTTGGGGGCCTTTGGAATTGGAGGAATCTTGAAATATACCCGGAAATACTTTATGGACTGTAGTTTTAACTATGGAAATTCAGCTGATCTGTTCAGAAGGAAGAAAAGGATTGACAGGGTTGGAATTTCCCCGAGATTGGCTATTTAGCATTAAAGAAAATGAAGAAGACCTGCAGAAGGGACTTGGAAAAGAGTTAAGAGCCTCGGACATAAGAGCACCAGGTTGATGGACTTTATGGAATTGACGGAAAGGACTGGCAGAATCCGAAACCTGGGAGAGGAGATGGTGGAAGAAGATTGGAAAATTTAAAGTTTATATATAGACTTAGGGTAAAACTAATGAGTGATAGAAAAATGGTGGAATGATTTTTTATTTTTTATTATTTATGGGCTTAACAGAAATGTTATAAGGAGTTAAGCACATATAACTAATTTAGTTTTAATGGAAAACAAGGTTAAAATAATACGTTATTTACAATATCACAGAAAATGGAGAAAGATGGAAAGGATTTGCTGAAACAATTAATAGAAGTGGAACACAAAAAGGGAGGTGTGAGGAGGTCGAGGAAACAAGGGAATGAAAGATAGAGTATGGAAAAGAGATGATGTATGTTTTTAAATTGTTTTTGTTTTGGGAGTGGGGTTTGTTTAGTTCTGCTTAATGTGTTTAGTTTTGAGTTTAGGTTGTGTTTTGTATTGTTTATATATTGTATTGTATTGTGTTTTTCTTTTTGGTTTTTTCCTTTGTTCTTTTTTCTGTTTTTTCTCTTTTTTGCTTTTCTCTCTCTTTTTGTAATCTATAAAAGTAATAAATATTATTTTATTTTATTTTTTAAAAAGGAAATCAGCCCTGAGTGCTCACTGGAAGGACAGATCGTGAAGCTGAGGCTCCAATACTTTGGCCACCTCATGAGAAGAGAACACTCCCTGGAAAAGACCCTGATGTTGGGAAAGATTGAGGGCACAAGAAGAAGGGGACGACAGAGGACGAGATGGTTGGATGGTGTCCTCGAAGCTACAAACATGAGTCTGACCAAACTGTGGGAGGCGGTGGAAGACAGGAGTGCCTGGCATGCTCTGGTCCATGGGGTCACGAAGAGTCGGACACAACTAAACAATTAAACAACAACAGTATTGCCATATTTTAGGCAGTGAAAATCCAGACAGAAAAGTTGTTGAGCAAAAAATGCTGTTTCTGAACTTTTTTTCTGCAAAAACGGCACTGCTGACATGGCCTGTCATATGTCCAGATTTTCCCGAAATTTTTTACCGATTTCTGCCAGGACACTGCTGCCGGCTGCAGTATTCCTATATGTCTGGGGAAATCTAGATGTATGGCAACCCTACATATGGCTTTTCCTATGTTTCTTCCTCTTCCTTCCTCTGAGTCTGCCAGTTCAAGCCTGATCCTGACCATGCTGATAGTGGCATGTATATAGTTGACTGTGACAATAATGTAGCTCTTGAGCTGGAAAAGGTTCTCTGATGTAGACAATATTAAGCTAGTTGGGTCTTTGGTTTGATTCAGTTTAAGGCAGCTTCCTGTGTTCCTAGCATCTGTGAAAGCTCCTTAATATCCATGGTTTTAATGGAACTGTGGCCTCAGAAATATGCAGTGGACAAGTATCCATATTATAACTAGAGTTTGTTCCAGAAGGGTGTTATGTTCTTATCCACACCTCAGAATATTTCATGGTATTAACAGAGAGAAGTTGGCATGTCTGCAATAATGCTTTGAACTCCTCCACAGCCTCCATATATCTGTTTGCCTTTATGAATTTGTGTTAAATATTTTGTCCTTACATGGTTACTGCATAGTGTTCAATTGTTTGACCATAACGGTAGCAGTACATAGTACAAAAGCATAGAGTAATCACAACTTCAGTGGCGAAAATAGGCAGATACTTCAGATTGTAGCTGGGTATTGAATTGTTGAATGGCACCTCACATGAAAGAAATAAACAACCTTAAATCTTGCTTATGTAGTAAGCAGCACACTGGTCTAGAACTTTAGTCCATGCTGTGTTAGTTTTCTATGAAAAGGATCCCAACCCTGATGGCATAAAAGATCATCAATAAATGTGGTTCCCCCGCTTTACAACTGAATTGGTAAAGTCCATGGATGACTTTACCATCTGAATTAGCTGCATCTGTAGGTTGACTTAAAGACCTTGCAAAGCAGTGTGAAGTACTGTATATTAAGATGAGGGAGTGGAACACATACTGGTCATTCTTGCACATTTCCCTTTTTTTAGTGAAATTTCCCACTACTTTTCATAATTCCATCTTCACATTCCATCTACCCCCCAAATGGCAATGAATATTGTGATTTCTCCTCCCTCAAAAGCTCTTTCCATTTATGAAAAGAAGAGTCACTTTAACTGTACTCCTTTTAATGCCTACTCATTCCATATTTTCTTGAATGCAGCTTTTAGATAACAATGGTAAAAATCAGTGTGAATACTAATAAAAAAAAGTTCAGAATACAATTTCTCACTTCTAAAATGTGTGAACCAGATGATAATGGAAACAGAAGTGCAGAAACCTTTTATAATCTATTTGTGGCATAAAGCAGACAAAATGTGCCACCGTTATAGCAGTGTAGCTGAATGTGGCTAATTATTAAGCAGAAGGGAACCAAAATTATTTTTAAAAATATATCAAGGTTGCTTCATTTTTTTAAAAAAACACAAAAACGTTATAGCAGGATGAGCTCAGGAATTTGTGTTATTGCAAGAAAAGATGTACATCTTTTCAAAACTGTAGCCAATATTAGTGATGAACAATCATAAATTCACTGTCTCATTTTATAAAAGCTTTTTTTAAGAAAGGCACTCATGCATATCTCTAGATTCTTTTACCAGAAGCATGGTTACTGAAATCTAATGTGGTTGCATTTAGGGATGGGGGAGAAATGCAAATTAGTTCACATTTAAAGACAAACCTACCTAATTTGCAGTTTCCAAAGCAATAGGCAAGCTGAAAAACACCCATCCTTTGAAGTTTGCACTTCTCAGAATTCTGCAGTGCAGTTCTCCAGCCACGTAACATATGCAAAATGCTGATGTAAATTGTGCATTTAAGTGGTTACATTAGTGAAAATAACATACCAAAAATGCATTATATTGGAGGAAATTGCTTTGAAAAATTGTGTATATTGGGCAAAATGACAAATAAAAATGTATTTATTAGGAGATACCTTTTTAAATAAAATGAGGACTTTATAGAAAAAGTCAGAAACATGATGCAGAAATATGCAGACCTGATTGTAAAACTGGAAAATTGAGGAACGGAAAAACTGAAATCGACCTATTTGCTCATCTCTAATCAGATCAAAATATTACGCTGGTGGAGTTCCATTAAGGAAACTCCCACTCATAGAAAGAAAGGCATTGGATTTCAGTGATTTCCTCTCCCCTCCTTCTGCCCCCTAGTCTGGAAGGCTAAATGGCCCTGAAGAACAGTGCGGGAACTAGTGCAGGAGGCTGCGATGGGGAGGTGAAAATTGGCAAAAATATCATTCTCTTCCTCTTCCATAAGGTGTAGCCTCTCCTGGAGCATCTGATCTTCTGCAAATGAAAAAGGTCCCTGTATTTGGAAAAGGAAGACAGTGGATCCAAGCCATAGTCATTTTCACTTACAGTAGCTTTTGCAATATTATAGATATAGCATTCTTGTGTGTTTGCCACATCAATTATCCAAATGTTTAGGATGTTGCAGTATATATGTTCTATATGGCGGAGAGCAGGTACAATTGCTTCTCCCCCTTACAAACTATGTCAGGTTAAAGTAACAGGTAAAAGTAATTCAGCAATATGTCAGATCCATAGATCTTTTGCAGTGGCAATCTACTCTATCTGCCTGTATTTAGCAGCAGTGCTTAGAGTCCGATATCAGCCCCTTTTCTCAGCTCTGAAAGATTTAGGCACAGAGAAGGTGCTTTGTTATAGAGCTTGCTGAGCCTCCAGGGGTGAAGAGCAAGGCTTGTACCTCCACATTACTCTCTTGCCAGGTGGTACGGCAGCTTGTTGCAGCAGTTAAAAGACGCCTCCATATGCCCATTTTTCCATTGTAATTGCTACGGAGGAAAGGACATTTGGGAAAGAAAAAGAAAAATGTATGGCAAGAGGAATATTTTTTCTAGCCTGGAGAGGATAACAAAGATCGGCTCTATGAAAAAAACCAAACAAAGGACAACAAAAAACAAATAAATGGCACTCTGATCTGGAAAAGCCTGTTGATTTTAACATAATCTGCAAGCCGTAACACAACTGGAATCCTTTGAAAGCCATATACAGAAGCAGCCTGGTCCACAACCAAATTAAGACAAATACTTAAAGTTAAGCTGGTTTCCTCCTCCTAAATTCAACGGGAGTCAATCAGCTCAGAACCCAAATACTTCAGTTAAATTGGGTTGTGCATCTGGTAGTAAAGCTGGAGACATATAGACCGTGGCTTACATTTTCATTCTTCACTAAAGCCAAGGAATTTACGTTAGTGATGTGTTTATACTCCATTTTAATAAACAGCAGACTATTGACTCACACTGATGACCAGGCTGCACATAATGTTAGATGTGCAATGTGAAGCTATGTATTCAGATTTTCTTTAACTAATTACAGGTGAAGAGGATCCCTATTCTTATTTTAAATCAGGATTGCATTGTGCATGGAAGGGAGGTTTGTCCAATTCCTTCCCTAGCTGCAATCTGGATTTTGAAAAGAAGTCCTCAATGACACCAACAGGACTTTTTAAAGCCCCATAGCCATGCAGGATGAGATAGGTTCTTTTTAGCACTGGCTAAAAACTGAAGATTTGACCACATACTTAGGCTGCATCTTTCTTCACATTCTTGGGAGTTAGCCCCATTGAATTCAATAGGACTTAATTCCAAGTAGGCATAGTTAGGCTTGCCAGGCTAGTGTAATGTGCGGCTTGGCCCTGAGCATGTCAATGACATGTCTAGTACTGTCTGCAGTTGTCCCAGACCACACTCACTGGAGTGACTGCAAAGCCACAGTTCCATATATGCAACAGGTAATGCAGTATAAAAGAAACATTGAAAACCAAGACAGAAGTCCCAGAATTATAGTGAGAAAAATGAACACAATCATCCCTACCGCTGAATGCACCTTAAGTCCCATACTCAATGGGATTGTTCCCATTTATTCAGAAACATACGTCAATCATCATAATCTAATTTAAGTTCTGAATGGTGGTCCTTCTGTTGCCAAAATGGCACTATATCCACACACCAGAAACTGGTATCAGCAGACTTCAAGATTTACTTTAGCTTCAAGATTAGTATACAAAATCTTCTATGGAGAAATTTTATGTCATGCTGTTACAAACGTCCTATCAGTGCAAGCATTTCTCATTGACCTGATAGAACAGGGGTCAGCAACCTACAACTCATGGGCCAGAAGCGGCCCGCGGAGGTAGTTTGGCTGGCCCACGAGCTGCCCCCAAACCAAGCTGCCCCCTCTTGCGCTGCGCTAAACCAGCACAGCGTGGCACAAGGACTCATTTCCACTGTGCCGAAAATCCTGAGTGTGGGCGCAATCCGGCCCATGGAGGGATCTCTGTGGGACCAATCTGTCCCTGGCAAGATAAACCTTGCTCACCCCTGTGACAGAACAATCTGACCCTTCTTCGCACTGTTCTAAGAGTTCTCCCAATCTTCACTCCAAGCCAATTGGGTGATGCAGAGACCATCTTGGTTGTGAGTCCTTACAGGCCTTTTACACCTGACCAGGGAGGATGGGGCGCTACAAAAGCTGAGGCTGCTGAAGAGACTACAGTATTTGCCTGGGTTATTGATGGTGAGGTTGCTGTTGCTGTTATTGATATTAGTTTTTGGCATCCTTGCTCAAGATCTTATTTATGTGGAATTTTTTTCTATTTGGTTGTGTACATTCTGATGCTTTATTTGTTTGACTACATTTGTTATGTTTGTAATTATGTGGTTTGTTTTTTCATGTTGTAAGCTACATTGAGCCTGGTTTTAACTATGCAAAGGCAGCATACAAATAAAATGATATAAGAGAACATAGCCATCATCGCAATGACAAGCCTAGACAGCATCTTAAAAAGCAGAGACATCACCTTGCCAACAAAGGTCCGTATAGTTAAAGCCATGTTTTTCCCAGTAGTGATGTATGGAAGTGAGAGTTGGACCACAAAGAAGGCTGATTGCCGAAGAATTGATGCTTTTGAATTGTGGTGTTGGAGGAGACTCTTGAGAGTCCCATGGACTGCAAAAAGATCAAACGTATCCATTCTTAAGGAAATCAGCCCTGAGTGCTCACTGGAAGGACAGATCGTGAAGCTGAGGCTCAAATACTTTGGCTACCTCATGAGAAGAGAAGACTCCCTGGAAAAGACCCTGATGTTGGGAAAGATGGAGGGCACAAGGAGAAGAGGACGACAGAGGACGAGATGGTTGGATAGTGTTCTCGAAGCTACCAGCATGAGTTTGACCAAACTGCAGGAGGCGGTGGAAGACAGGAGTGCCTGGCATGCTCTGGTCCATGGGGTCATGAAAAGTCGGACACGACTAAATGACTAAACAACAACAACAGCACATCATCAGTCTTGGGGACATTTGCAGCCACATTTTTAATCTCTCTGTGTCAATAGTGGTTCCCCCAGGCTTTATAGCCATTTGGAGCGGCTGTTCCCTAGGAGGGGAAAACTGTAGCCATTGGACCACCTCATAAAACTTTTAGGAAGTGCATGGCAGAAAAGGTTATTAGAAGTGCAGATGGAGACATATATTTATGTTCTATGTTCAGGAGCTTTAGATCAGTTCAGTTTTCTCTGAGATGCGGAGCAAATGTATACTTTTCATATAGACTTCCCTTTGCAACTCTTCCACTTACAAAAGAAGGTGTAGATCAAGCGAAACTCGTCAAGTGCATATCATAAACCAGTTTATGGAACACCTGCTTCTTATTTATGTTTGCATGTATGGTAGGAGGTGAACCCACTTCTCATGCATTTCAGATATGTGTCATGATTCAACCTCACACGAGTAGGCATGCTAATTCTCCTTGGGTTCTCTTTTAACCTTGATTTGAGAGCAAGCTGTTGGCATTTTAATGGTTTTAGTTTTAAATGGTTATCATTCAATAATTCAGTTTTCCAAGTAGCTACAAACTCTCAAATGACCTGCCTTTCTTCCTTTTTGCCATCATGGGGGGCAGAAGCAAATCTCATAGAATCATAGAATCATAGAGTTGGAAGAGACCACAAGGGCCATCGAGTCCAACCCCCTGCCAAGCAGGAAACACCATCAGAGCACTCCTGACATATGGTTGTCAAGCCTCTGCTTAAAGACCTCCAAAGAAGGAGACTCCACCACACTCCTTGGCAGCAAATTCCACTGTCGAACAGCTCTTAGTTTAGATATAACTCAGAGCTGTAGTTTAGATAGAACTAAAAATAAGTACATAAAGCTGCCAGCCCCTTCAGTATTTCTGCCTGATGAAAGGTCATTCGTTATCTTTTTTTAAAAAAAAAAGTTAATGGGATGCACTGTTATGATTAAACTGAAACCTGAATGTCTTCAGAAAGTTTCAAAACTAAATAATAGTATTCAAGATAACAGAGGAAAAATAATTTCCTCTGGAGAATGACCTTTCTTAAATGACATGTCCACCTCCCTTTAGTCGATGTCAGCTGTATACTGTATACAAACATACCCATCTTACTAGACACAGATATTCACTGTAAAATAAAACCAGACAGAATTCTTGCTGTTATTGTTCAGTAACATTAATAAGCTTTTTAGAAACCCCCAAAAAGGGGGAAAACATTTGTGCTCTGCGTTTTTGTTGTGCTGCCATATTATCAGCTGATTCTGATAACAAGATGCTACTTGTGGATTCTTGGGAAGGATAATAAAGGAGAAATATTCTGTTTAAGAGATCAAGACAGCTTGAGTCAGTTTCCTGCAAATACCATCAAAACTGACCTCTTTTTATCATTTCCTTCAACACCTAAATAAAAAAAAGTGCAGGATGGAAGATATGAGAAATGTCAAGACAAATGCGATAATTGTACATACATTCTGCTCCCCATTTCCCAAAGAATATTATTTTGCTATTTTATTAAAATATATCAATTAGGATTACAGTGGTACCTCTGGTTACGAACTTAATTCATTCTGGAGGTCCGTTCTTAACCTAAAACTGTTCTTAACCTGAGGTACCACTTTAGCTAATGGGGCCTCCTGCTGCCGCCGCCACATGATTTCTGTTCTCATCCTGAAGCAAAGTTCTTAACCCAAGGTACTATTCCTAGGTTAGCGGAGTCTGTAACCCAAAGTGTTTGTAACCCGAGGTATTTGTAACCCGAGGTACCACTGTACATTAGAGGTTGGCAGGAAACTGCAGGCAACTGAACAAGTTTACTGATTTGGATGATTAATCAGATGATTCTTGGTCATACCAGTACCAAGAATGAATTCAAAGGCTCATTAAGAACTAAGGCCAGCCATTAGCCTACTTTCGTACAAATTGTAACCTAGCAGCTAATATAATCTACCAAAGTGTTCTGTAATTTAGAGCTAAAAATATAAGTTCTTGGATCCCATATTCAAACTGAATTTTGAACTTGTAGGGTTGCCATATGTCCTCTTTTTCCAAGATACATCCTCTTTTTGATGGGTAGAGTCATCATAGCGATTCATAGTTAAAAGTAGAAGTTGGCAAATGTGTCCTCTTGTTTGCTCTTCAAAATATGGCAACCCTACATTAGGTTACTGTAATCCTATTAGTGATAGAGTACAGATTTGATTCAGTTAACATTAAAACCGATTTATTAAATTTGCATTTTCTGAAACAATATATGAAACACATGCGTGTCTCTCTCTCTCTCTCTCTCTCACACACACACACGCGGAAATGTGCATAAAAATGAAATTTGTCAAAATACCATACAAAATGCATTATATTGTGAAAAAATGCTTACATTATTGTATACATCAGTCAAAATGGCATGCAAAAATATTTTAGTAGGAGAAATTTGTACTAAAATGAAGATTTTTTAAAAAAAATATCAGATTGCTCCAGAAATGTGGATAACCAGATTTAAGATTATAAAAATGAGAACTTGAAGAATAAAATTCACACATCCTTCCCTCCCAAATCCTATGAACACTCAGAGGATTCATGGGGAGGAGGAGGTTAATAGTGATGAGTGACTGTCAATGCCCCGTAATAGCCAACAGCCAAAATTGCCAAACACATTTTGTTAGGGAAATCACAGGCAAATGGTCCATATTATTCATATAATTTTACACTCTTTTTTCCTTCTACATCTAGGTTTTGCAAAATCAGTTTTTGGGCCAGGGAGTAAGAGAAAAGGCTATGACTCAGGACAATATCAAAGGTCACAGACCTCTGTGGAATAATGATGACTCACTTAGTGTACACTAGAATACCCACCTATGAAGACTAAAATTAATCTCTAAAACATAGAAAACACAAGATTTTTCAATTCCCTGATTTTTCAGTTCCCTGTGTATTAAGCACAGACAAAATATTGTATTGTTTCCTCACTTTTCCACATAGCAGAAAGTTTCAATGCTGCCTTTGTTTTCGAGAAGAAAGTTTTCAAGGTATTTGGGGAACATTTGCTTATATAATTCTTTTTTTCAATCAAATTATATACTGCCCTTAGTTAGAAATAAAATCAGGGCAGTTTACACATACTGTACTAAAGTGATAAAACTGTAAAACACTATAAAACACAATATAAAAAATTAGAACAGTACTTAAATCCATACTAACCCAACAACAACAACAACACAGTCCCAAATGCAAATGGGAGCCACTCATCAATTGCCATCAGATGCCTTGGCAAGGAGGCACATTTTAAGCTGACATCATAACTCATACATCATCCATATTTCTGATTGCAGGAAGGTGCTATCAAAGAAAAGCCTCTATATTGATTCACTGCTTAATGTAGCACACTTACCAGTGGGAATTTCAGAAGGGCCTCTTCTCCAGATCTCAGGGCATGGATAAGACATAGGAAAAAGCAGATTTCAAATATCCGAGAGGTGTTATTTCCAGCATTTGGGGGTGGGGCCCTTCAGACTCTTCAGTGCATTGAGACTCCGTGATTTGAGTAACTTGTGAAGAGGGCTAATGTTATTAATTTTTGAGGCACCTGCTTCTGCTATGCTTGACCTGTGATATTCTCTACTTACACTGGCATCAGACATCTTTTTTTATAGCCACCCAGATGCTTGTGCACAGCTAATGCATTTCTGCGTAGGTGTATTACATTAATTACATGGTATGAGTGCCTCCCTATTTATATTTTATTATTTCAACCATTTTCAAGCACCTAATCCAAGCCCTGAAGACTACTTGTCATAATATATGGCTTGCTGTGATACCAGTCTCAACCTCTACAGGGACAAAGGTACATCCTAATAATACTCTATAATTGGTCCCTTTGCACAATTAAGTAGTCAAAGCGTATCAATCAGATTGTTGTTTGCGTAGGAAGCACAGCTGATTTTCTGCAGACCAAAATAAAACAAAACAAAACTTTTGTGCCAAGAGAGAGAGAGAGAGAGAGAGAGAGAGAGAGAGAATACCCAAGCATTAAGATTGCTCCTTAAGTCAAGGCAATGTTG
Organism: Podarcis pityusensis; assembly: GCF_964106645.2. Classification (NCBI taxonomy): domain Eukaryota; kingdom Metazoa; phylum Chordata; class Lepidosauria; order Squamata; family Lacertidae; genus Podarcis; species Podarcis pityusensis. The sequence continues at coordinate 43,343,929 of NC_138027.1, forward strand.
CACAATAAACCAAAAGGCTACTGCTTCTGAAAAATGGCCAAGACAGATGTGAAATCCAGTTCCTTTCTGGCCCATGTTGGAAGATGGCTGAGGGAAAAACAATTCATATAGCATTGGACCGATTCTTCCCTCCCTCCCCGATCTGTGGCAGATCTCTTCACAAGGAGAAAGGTGGCAGTTTGCTTCTTTGTTCACAGACCAGGCTGCCCACATCACTTCCCTGCAAGCAGATGTGAGCAGGTGAGACTAAAAAGTCTTCTGCACAAAGATTCTCAGAAAACAAATGAGTTGTTTTCCCATCTTGAATGCTTGATGATAAAGTTCACATTCACCAAGTCGGTTCCAGATCAAGTGGCAGGAAGTTTGCCTATCACAAATTTCTTATGTGGTAATAAGACCAGCAGATCAGAAGACCTGTGTGAAGTTGTAAAAGAACTATTTCTGTATTGGATTGAACCAAGCTTTCCCAAACCTGGAAGGTCCCCAGTCTGCCAGTTTGGTCCTAGCTGGAAATGTGAGTGAGTAGTAGCAACTAACCCACCCATCAAAAGGAGAGGACATTCAGCAATGCTACAGAAGGCATTTTTAAAACAATTGTGAATTTTGCCATCTGGACTGGTTTCAAGAAATTCATATTTCTTTTGACTTGCTGTGATGACTATTGTGATTACGATACAATACGATAATCTTTATTGTCATTGTCCCATACAGAACAACGAAATTGAAAAAAATCTACACCAGACATTCAAAAACCAACAAGCCTGCTATCCCAACTATCCCAGCCTCGTTAGCCCCTAAAAACTCTGATACCCCATAATTGAATACAATATACTCTATACTCACATAGAGACTACCGTATTTGCTTACTTTAATTTAGTTATACAGTTATACCTCTGTTGCATTTGCTTCATATTGCAGATTTTCGGGTTGCGAATGCGGCAAACCCGGAAGTATACACTGCATGTGCACTGCATGTGCATGCGCAGAATCAATTAGCGCACTTCACACATGTGCAGAAGTGCACTTCGCGCATGCGCAGTAGCGATGCTCTACTTACAGCACCCCGAAACAGATTGCGTTTGTTAGTAGAGGTACAACTGTATCTAATTCATTTGTATACAACTTTATATTTTGAGGGAGGGATGTTAAATCTCTAAGCAGTTTATGGCATACTGTACCTTAAAAGATCAAATACAACATTACAAAATATCAGAGCAAAACATTGCAGCTGAAAATCAGGGAAAAATGCAATAAATATGCACATTTAAAGCAACAAAATTAAAGATGAAGCAAAATACCCTCTAAACATCAAAAAAGAAGAAAAATACGGGTAAGTAAAAAATTTAAAGATCACATCAAAGCTAATCCTATTTCTAAATAACAGATGAGCGCCATTTTGTTCAACAGTTGTCTACAGCACTTGAAGGTGTAAACATGCTGCTTTTTAATCTAAGCAAAGATAATTATGTAGTCAAAGAAGATCAGAGGTTTCTTCTTTATCACATCACTCTAAGAACCATCCTGACGCTCTATTTTATGGTATGCTAAGGCATACTGGTCAATAAATGCAAAACCACACCATTTCCTACTGGTCTTGCACTTTGTAATGTTGACATATAGAGTGTTTAAAGACAAAGAAACTTTGATTTTTCGTTTCTTGTAGATCATTACATTTCTTTGGAACAAGGTGGGAAGGAACAATCAATTATACGGTCAATGAAATTGACTGAAAAATTGTATCATATACTGTTTTGGAAAGCATTGAGAAAACATTTCAGTTATTATGATGTGAGTTACAAAGAAAAGTGAAAGCTGCCTGCTTGTCAATTACTAAAGATTAGTTTTTATCATTAATTGGGCACTGCTCTCTATTGGCTCATGTTAAAAAAAAAGTGTAACATTTGATTCCAATATCCTAACAAATAATCTCAGAATAATCCTCTAAACAGTTATAGCAGTGACTATTCATGCAGGATACACAATGTAGTATTTTGTGTAGTCATAACAAGCTTATGTAGGGCAGTGCTCCAATTTCTTCTTTTTCTTTTTCTTTCACTTTTCTCACAGAGTAATCTAAAGCTACTTAACATTAATTCCAGTTAAGAACCACCTACACAAACCTAAAAACACAGCTATACAGATAAAAGGCAGGTGCAGTCCCACAAAAAGAGGCTAAAATGCCACCCTTCAAATTAAGGGCTGAAAGCCCAGATAAAGAGGAAAGTATTTGCCTGGTGCCTGAAAACATAAAGGTGTGTCACCCTAGGTAGACCATCCACTGGCAGGGGACCACCACTGAAAAGGCCTGTTTCATGCTGCTACCCTTCAAACTTCTCAAGCAGGGGGCACAGAAAGAAGAGCTTCAGATGATGACCACAGAGTCCAAGTAAGTTCATGTAGGGAGAGGTGGTCCTTGAGGTACTGGGGTTTGAGCTGCATAAGACTTTGTAGGTAAAACCCAGCACTTTAAATTGAGTCCAGAAACTAATTGATAGCTAGTGCAGTTGTGCTCAAATTGGTATTATATGTTCAGACCATCTTGCCCCAATATTGTGGAGTGGCAGAGACTTCAGGTCAGAATTGAGTATACACTTCCAGAGTTAACACTAAATACATTACTTCTGGGAAATGAGCCGCCATAGCTTCTAGAGGGCTGTGAAAATTTGTGTTCTGAGCTTTTTAGACTGTCTGTGTACTATGTGAAACCAAAGGGGCACATTGGTTGTCATATTTGAATTTTTTCTTCTTCAGCTCTCCTACCCCACAATTCTAGAGAGGGTGGATAGAAGAAATGAAGAAAGAGAGAGAGAGAGAGAGAGAGAGAGAGAGAGAGAGAGAGAGAAAGAAAGAAAGAAAGGGGGAAAGGAGGTATTAAAACCTGGAGCCTGCCTTTGAGCCTTATTTGTTATTTTTTTAAAATTATACCCTACTTTTCACCATCTCGTTTGCAAAGCAGCTTAAAAAACAAAATATACAATATGCATTTGTCAAATGTAGCATGCTTTTAAACTCTCATTTGTTATAACAGCCCATTTTATTCAGTAAGGAAGTCCATTTGGAAACTATTGGTTGAAACACACACACACACACACACACACACACACACCCCATTCTTCATCTATGTAGGGATGATTTATTAGATAATAGTAGAGAATTATTTTCATTAAATGGAAATTAAAAGCAATCTTTTTGTTTTTTAAAAAGTTCATTCAAGAAGAGAAAAAGCCAGTCTTCCCCTCCTCTACCACCCCAAAAAGTCAGGGAATCTGGTTTTCTTAATTTTATCAGAGATCATTGACTTCAATCAAATTAGCTTCAGAGTGCATAATCTCCAAGCTTCCTGCTGGTAAACTGAACCCTTAACATTTTCTTTGCATTGTTACAAATTATCTGGAATCACTTTCTATGGCCACATTACAATGTGATGAGAGGATTGGTAAAAAGTAGGACAATGTTATTCACAGCATTTCTCAGCTTTTTTAAAAAAACTTTTTATTCCCTTTAAGGGAAAAGATTATTGATTGTGTCAGCATCCTTCACTTTTGTTCACTCAAAGATTCAATGTAGGACAACAATCTGCTCTATAAAGAAACACAAAGTACAATTGGCCTATATCATAATCTGTATCATATTATTTCTGGTAACATTGAAATGTATTTCTCAGCTGCCTTTTCACACAACTCATCCCATCTGGCTTCTATATAAAGTAGACCTCTATGCTTCCCCTCTCTTATCTTACCTTGTGAGAACTATAAACTTCACTTAACATTTCAAACCTGTGACCGTATTGCTGGAAATAAGGTTATATGAAAGAAATAGAAAAATAATATTCTGTTTCAAATTGCAATGATTTGCATTCCCGTTTCATTTTGGCAGCACAGAAAACATTGAACAAAGAGATTCCTTTAACCCTGTATGCCCATCATGTACAATTGCATTTGAAAGTCCCTTCAATTGAAATATTCTCCCTAACTATTTGAGATGTATTTTAAAAAATACATTTTAGAATTTATTTTGTTCAGAGTTACTGCAGAAATGATTTTCACAATATTTGCAATTTTGGGCTATATTTTGCATTGCTGAACCTGCAAACAGAGTCATGAAATTAATGAGAGCCCCCTACAAATAGCTGAAATAAATAATAAATACTTCATACCATCAAAAACCATACTGTAATAAAAAATAAAATACTCATCCCACTGAACCTCTGCATTGATTGTATGCTGTTCTAAACTCTCTTGTTACTGTGCTGATCACTACCCTTTCTCCTTGTAGACTTCAGCTTTATTTGACTACACTTGTTTAATCCAGTTTGCCATGGTGATATTGATGATGCATAGCCATGATGTTATCACATTAGATGCAGTATGATGATATCACTGACCAAAACACTAAATTATAAAATAACTTGAGGTGCCACCACATTGACGTTGCAGGACTGAGATTCAAATCTTCTTCTGCTTCATTCTTCTTCTTGGCAATCTGATTTCTTCTTTTGGCTTATAATATCACTGTTAGGAAAACTAAAGTTGGATGTCATTTTCCTATTTCCTCCTTTATTCCCTCTGTTCTCATTAATATTTAAAAGTGCCTTTTTTGATAGCTATTCATGTCTGAATGTCAGATCATCTCAAACTTAATATGCAGAAGACAGAATTTATTGAATTCTCTCCTAAACCTCATTTTCATCTTTTTTCAGTTGACAACATTGCCATTCAGTCTTCTCAGCAAGTCTGAACATTGTCTCTGGGTGAGGTTGAATATATTTCTATGTTTACAAAAAGCAAGAATGGGAAGCTCTGATCTGGATTAGAGCCATACCATTAGGGCCATGCACTGTTTGCCAGAAATGATCTCCATTTATTTATTTATTTAGACTACTTGCATTCTGCTTTATAACCAATAAAGGCACTCAAAACAACTTATAAAAGATTCTCAAATAAAACCACACTCAAATGTAGTACAAGAACAGAAATTGCATGGTGTTCATTAGGGATGTGAGAGAATTCTGGCAGAAACAGAAACAGGAAAGGAAATTTCTGAAATTCACTTACTCATCCTTTGCCCAATACAGAAATCAATCCAGAGAGTATGATTGGTATTCTTTGTTGTTGCTTTCAAAATGGAAATGATACATAATTGATTGTGCTTTTCCTCCTATTTGCATTCTATTTCCTTTGCATTTAAATGAATGAGGTGAAATAACATTATGGCAATATAAACTACTTAGTTTCAGCACAGCGGACAGCGGGACAAATAACCGTGCTTTTGGTAGAACACAAATCTGTAGCAGAATGGAAACAACGTTGCTTGTGATATGAACAACATATAATGGCAAACAATGCCTTCGCACATGCTTAGTTTCCATCTGAAAGCAGAATTATATAGGCAGCATTTCCTGCCCCTGCCCTTCCTTGGTTTCAGACCAGTATACGGCTCCCACTGCAATCTCCTCAGGCAAGAGAGTGTTGCTGAGTAGCTAGGCCTTTCTCAGCCTGTGATGGAAGCAGGCCTTTGACATAATCCTCTAGTTTTGAATGTTGGAACCAGATGAACAAAAATTAGTACTAACCAGGTTTGTCTCAAAACTATGGTTTGTAAACCTTAAATTCATGATCGCAAAGCAATTCCTGGTTAATACTAACTATAATTTGTGTTATTAAAAAGACTTAACAGCAAGTGATAGCTATCATGAAGAATGGGAGGAAGAGGTAATGTGTGTGTGAAACGGGGAGCAGGAGGAGGAAGGATGTGAACCCACAACACATTCTGTATTTCCAAACCATGGAATGAACCACTTGAGTTGAATGGCAATGGCTGGCGTTCAGCACTGGTAAGGCTGTTTAAACATTGTTGAAGTCAATAGGATTTAAGGAGACTAACTGTGTGCAGGATTGCAGCCAATGTAATCATTTTTTATGACTACATGCAGCAGTATTGTTCCAGCAGAAACCCACAAAGCTACAGACTAAGCAAATTTTGCTTCTGACACTTCTAAATATTTCCCCTTCAAACTGCTGCCCTCAAGACATCAGATATTTAGGGATTTATACAGCAGCAGCAGAAGCAGCTTTTTATTTTTAATAAATGGCCCTTAAGGCACTTTGGAAGGTTATAGCAGAATTAGTAGTTTGGTCACATTTAATGTGCTCCCTTAGAGAAGCAATAACACAACCTTGTTATTTCTTGTGTTATTAACTTATAAAATAGCATCTAAGCTCAATGCACTTCTTGTTAGGTGGCAGGGTAAAAACTAATAATAATTTCACTGGATTGATCCCCATTAATGTATACTGACCCTTGCTATTTCAGAATTGGCTTATGAGTATTCCCTTAATAGATCAGCTGAGAAATAGTGGTTATGAGGAATATTATTTTTTAAATGAAAATAAAGTTTGATAGAATATTATCAAAAACACAAGAGAAACCATCACATGCTTGCAGTAAGAGGCAACAATATTTAGTGGGTTAAAATGCATACTCTCATTCATTCTTATTCCAGAAACATATATCATGTTTTATTCAAAAATGGCACAAGGCATCTCACAGGGAAAAATATCAAACAATAAAAATATAAGGCAATAAAAACACTCAAAATGAACATTAGAAATATTCATTACACAAGCAAGAGTACAAAGAAAACCACAGCTACCTCAGAAAAGAATAATAGGCTACCAGAAGACACCAAAAGGACCCTGAAAGAGCAAGGTTCTAACAGTTCTTAAAGGACCAGAGCATTAGGTCTCTCTAGGGAGGGCATTCTATGAATATAGCACCACATTGAGCTATCGGGCAAGATGAAGAATTTATCACTATAGCAGAGTGGGCTCTTCTGGAACAGCAATATCAGGCAGTGGGGTGCCTCTAGGGAGGAGGAAGATAATCCAGTGTAGGAGATGAACCCTTGGAGAAATGTGATACAAAGAAGCAGGACTTTCAGGAATCCTGCTGTGTCACTGGAGCTGCAAAATTGATTCCATGCCCTCACCCCACATAATGATTCTGGGCGAGAAGAGGAAGTCCAGCAGTTGCAGACCTCAGAACAAACTCAGGCGGCTGTAGAAGGTACAGTGCACATAAGGATTCCTGCCACCCCCTAGAGGAGGAAGAGACATGTGGTGGTGGTAGGTAACAGCAGTGCGTAGAGGTAACAGGATGTCCTGGGTGGTGTGCTGTCTTCCAGGTGCAAAGATTCATGATTTGACAGAAAAGTTGCCGGGTCTTATCGAGCCTACTGACCACAGCCCCTTCCTTTTGATTCATGTGGGTGCAAACAATTCTGCCAGACACAGCCTTCAACATATAGCAAGGGGCTATGAGACTCTGGGTAGGAAGCAGAAGGGCCTTGGGGCACAGGTGGTTTTTTTCATCACTGCTTCCTATTGAAGGTTGTGGCTCAGGAAGAGAGAGGAAGATACTGGTGGTAAACCACCAGTACAGTTGGTGTTGTCAGGAAAGGTTTGACTTATTGGACCATGGTCTCTGCTGCCTTGATGAAATATACTCAGAGTCACAAAGTGATTTCATGCTCTTTATACAGCTCATAGTGGTGAGGAGGAATGAATGAAAGTCCCCTCAAAGTATCTGCTTTATATACATTATTTACACAATGGGCTGCACATGATTGGCTAATTCTGGAATTCTACTGTAAGCCAATCAGGTTGTGGATTCACTTATATCTGGAGCATGATTGGGTGGTTCCTGCCAACCAAGCATACTGCTGCATTGTTCTAGGACCAATCAGACTGCTGCATTCTGAATCCTATTGTTCTAGGACCAATCCGACTGCTGCAATTTGGATCCTATTGTTCTAGGACCAATCAGACTGCTGCAGTTTGGATCCTATTCAACTCAGTACATAATACTTGAGGAAGGACTTCTGGGAAGCGATGGGTTGCACCTCACAGCGATTGGCAAGAATGTGTTTGCTAAGAGTCTCGCACACCTGGTCAGGAGAGTTTTAAACTAAATTCTGAAACCTGGGAATAATAGCTTCATTGATACACAGGAAACAGACGTGGTGATACAGAAACTGCAAGATGAAAGCAATTGGAAAGAATGGCTCAGGGTTTCAGTTGTTTCTATACTAATGCACACACAGTATGGGAAACAAGCAAGACAAATTTGAGTTCTTAATACATCATGGCAAATATGACCCAATAGGCATTACTGATACCTGATGGGATGAGACTCACAACTAGAATGTATAAATTGAGGGTATAAGTTATTCAAAAGGAATAGACCAAATAGGAAGGAGTAACGTTTTATGTAAATGATGTGTACTGTTCAAAGGCAGATTGAGAGTATATGGGTAAAAATTGTAGGAGAGGAAAGCAACAGTGACCTTACTTTGAGCGTCTGCTATAGACTTCCAAGCTAGACTTGGATGATACCTGCCTACAGCTGATTATCAAACACTCAGAAAGGAGAGATATAGTAGTCATGGAAGACTTCAACTACCCCAATATCTGTTGGAACTCAAACTGCGAAGAATGTAAGGTCCAACAAATTCCTCCATTGCCTCACTGATACTTTCATTTCCCAGAAGGTGGAAGAAGCAACAAGGGGATCATCTATCTTCGACCTCTCCTTCTATGACATTTTGTGAAGTTTTATTACGTTTTTGCATGGTCTTCTGTCACAGGGGGATGGGCACTTTCTGAATTTTTTAAAAGTTGTTCCCCACTTTGTTGAGGCTCTTCTTCCTTATGTTGGAGCTGGGGTAGACTCTGTTGCAACAGATAAATATCAGGCTCAATAGCCAGCTTTGCTTTCTTTTACCTCATTGTTCCACCTCCCCCCCCCCCACTGACTGATAGCAGGCCTGATGTGGAGTTGCACTCACAACAACAAGAAAGGACAGCTATGATCCTCTCTTCATTCTCCAAGGAAATTATTTTAATCTGGGGATCTGTTTCTTACTGTTCTAGCCTGTTCCTGTACATCTTACTCTGCTTATTTTACTACAGAATGGTGCTGAGGGGGATATTTTACAGTTTTACAGTTTTCATAAAACTGTACATTGACAAAGCGTAGAGTGCTATGAAGAAGAAAATTAAAATGATCTTAGAGGGTTATCAATAGTTAACTCAAGCATTATAGATCTTTTTGAGAGGCACTAATCTGTCAATCAGTGGGAATTATTTGGACATTCTACTAATTTCTTGTCAGATACTACAGGCGAAAAAATAATAAAGACTTAGAACAATTAGGATGATACTATTTTTCAATTAGCAAACTGTGCCACTCACAAACTGTCAAACTTGTGAGTAACAAATATTCAATAGTCTTTGAATGATTAGACTTGCATTAGCAAATGAATGAAATGATTCAGTAGTATTTGACAGAGCAATACAAACCCCATCCAAGCATCCCTGCTGGCTTCCAGTGGCCTTTGCCAGTGAAGTAATGCTAATGCCACTCTGCTGGTGTGCAGCTCCCTTCTGCCATCTGAACATGCCTTCCAGAGGCGGGAAGAGGCTGAGATGGCTGGGGATTTGTTGGATCCTGAGTCAGCTCTACTTGCATCATGTGATGGCACCTGGCCCAATCTGGGCCCAATGGCTATGAAAGCTCCACACCTGCATAGCTATCAGATTGTCCCTGCCCATCTTCTGCCTCAGCCAGTATGTGCTGATCTGTTAAGCCACACTGAGCAGCAGTCATTGTTAGGATTTAATTCTCAATCTTCTCTGATTATTTTAGCTGTCATTAATTGTTTTTATAATTGTTTTATCACATTGTAGTGGATTTTCTGATATGGTTTTTGTTCATGTCTGTCGTATACCTCTGTGGTATATTTTTAATCATAAACAAACAAACCAAACAAGCATCTTTCTTTTTAAATAAAATTTCTGCATGGTGGGTAGTTAAAATACTAGTTAATGTCTCTTTTTATGTTCTATTCGTTATTAAATTCTCAAATTAGAACCAACAATCTCTCCATAAGATTGGTCAGAAAGGAAACTGGAGGACCTCACATTTTAGGTCAAACATCTTACTCAGTTATACTTAGCCTATTATGCAGACTATTTAATGCCTCAGCTATATTTAATGTTTAGAGCAGGCACTTTAAATTCTTGATTCTGTAGAAATTGGGGAATGTTTCAGTGAAGCAATATAGCCCAGGGCATTTTCCCCCTTATGTGAAAAACAACTGATGGCTAGTTTAATTTCATTCAGTGAAATGAAAATGAGGTCAGTTTTCTCCATTATATCACTTGGGGGAGATAGTGAAGAAAAGGAATATTCTGTTGGTAGGCTCATTTGCTTTATAAAGATGTGTCCACATTTTTCCATTAAGCTGAGAGTCAAGCCAAACTTCACTCTTGCAGAAGTGGGTCTCTGTTTCCAGTGGTAGAGCACATGCTTTGCTATTTGGTATCTCTGTGGATCTCAGCAGGGTTAGCCTTTTGCCTGAGACCACAGCGAGCTGCTGCCAAATGGCTAGCTCATTCCAAGTCAGTATTAGGTAGCTTTGTGATCCTATGAGCTACTATAAGTATTGGTACAAAAATTGCTTCCACAGCACAACACAATTTCTTGTGATCCTGTGCCACTGGTTGAACAAGAAAGATCATGTGGCAACGCAGCAAGTTCAACCAGTGTATTCACTTTACACCCACAACAGCTGAAGGCATTAGAACCATGAGAGATAAAGCCATTATGCACACACAAAAATGGGTAGAAAAGAGGTTATTGAAACCAAGGCAAAGAAAGGGTGTGTCAAATTCATGCTAAATAGAGATGGGGCTGGAAGAAAGATCCTTCATTCTATCATCCATGTATTGCTTCCTATCCCAGACTCCTTGTGGTTGCATTTACATCTAATAAGTAGTTGCCTTAGAGTTCATACATTTTGTCCTGGTTAATATATGTAGGTTCTTGGGGTCTTTATTCCATATGCACATTAATGATCACAGTGATATCTTAACATGCTGCAAATATTACAGATATGTCGTATTCAGAATAAAGACAATTACAAAGATTAGTAAGAATAATATATTTGAACAAGAAAAAGAAAACAAATAGTGTCTTGCAATGCTTGTTAGATTTTATGTTATTAATTTCCCCTTGGTCCCGTGTAATGTTCCTGAAATACCTACATTCTTCAGCAGGTGTTTAAATCTAAGGGGGAATCTTGTTTAATTCCAGTCCATAAAACTGTTCAAGTACTTAGAATTAGTTCAGATGTTAAAACAAACCATTGTTTTTTGTTACATGCATGGGGCTCACATGTTCCCTCTCCCATTCATGCACAAATGGAGGATATGGTCAGTAAATGGTGGTTTGCCCAAACCACAGTTTGTCAACAAGCCAGGATATCAAAGCAGAATCCAATCAGATTTATATGACAGGACTATGGGCCTGATAACAACAAGAAATGGAGATGCCTTATTTTAAATCTTCTCATGATTGTGCCTGGCAGCCTTGCATACATATTGAGCAGGAGGGAGGACAAGATAGAGCCCTGTGGAATAGTTGGTCCAGGAAGTTTTTCAAAAGTTTTTCTGAAAAAAACATTGACAACAAAATTGCTATGGAAGAGTTTGCATGTTAATGAACTCTTTTTAATAAGTTTCAAGCAGTGAGAAATTTAATTTCAATTTGGCATAACTTTCTTTAAATTCTTTATTTTGTGTTAGATTCCCCTTAGCAATTGTGATCATTATTCTATGATGTGTGACATCGTGTTGTATGTTGTCTGTAATTTAATGATTTGCATTTTATCCTTGTAGCTCTAAACCTTTTCAGTATTCAGAGGGAAAAAAATATGGCCCATGGGACCTGCTAATTAGCATGCAGGAGCAAACTGTCAGAGAAAGGATATGCGGAGAACACTGCAGTCCATGATTTATGGCTTACAATTGTTTATGAGCTACCACATGGTGGTCATTCTTACTTAAAGAGATGGCATGCATGTGGAAGGAGTTCTTGTAAAGGGCGGGCTACCCTGATAATAAGAAACAAGCTTCAAAGTAGCTGGAGTCAAAATCCAGGTGTGACTGTTTAGTTAAAAAGGAACAACAAAACCAAGGTGATTTAAAGTAGCTATCTAGCCACAGACTGAGTATGTCAGTACAGAGGTTTATGACATGTTCTATTAAGTTGACTATTAGGTTGACTGTTGGGAGCTGCCCAGAGTGGCTGGGCAACCCAGTCAGATGGGTGGGGTATAAATAATACAATTATTATTAGTAGTAGTAGTAGTAAAGGTAAAGGTAGAGGGACCCCTGACCACTAAGTCCAGTCGTGGCCGACTCATCTCGCTTTATTGGCTGAGGGAGCCGGCATACAGCATCTGGGTCATGTGGCCAGCATGACTAAGCCGTTTCTGGCGAACCAGAGCAGCACACGGAAATGCCGTTTACCTTCCCGCCAGAGCGGTACCTATTTATCTACTTGCGCTTTGACGTGCCTTCAAACTGCTACGTTGGCAGGAGCAGGGACCGAGCAACGGGAGCTCACTCCGTCGCGGGGATTCAAACCGCCGACCTTCTGATCGGCAAATCCTAGGCTCTGTGGTTTAACCCACAGGGCCACCTGTGTCCCTATTAGTAGTAGTAGTCTTCCCCAATCTGATGCTCTCCATATTTTTTTTGTATTACAGCTTAATTTGATTTATTGCATTTTATGCATTTTATTGCCTTTTATTTCCATTCAAGTGAATCCCAAAGCAGCTTACAAAGAGCAAGTATCAGCAACAGTAATGCACATAGCTGTCCTGGCTCCCACTGTTCTCGGATTCATGACTCAGTTATTCCCAGTTCACTACATGGTTTAAATATACGTAGATCAGGTTATAATTATATGGCTCAGCAATTCAGAAGCAGGATTCTAAAGTACATGACCAGGCTGAGGCTAAGATGTTGTTTTAACACCTTGTACACACATGAGCTCTCATCCCAAGCAATGGGACTGGCCAAGCAGCAAGGCAATCCTATAGGTAGGCTGGGTCTGTTCTCAGTGATGTATCCAATGACATGTCCTTGGGGCAGGAGCCTGAGTCAGTCCGACTGACTCACTGTTGTAGATGCAAGAGTGGATTAAGTTTACATATTGATTTGACATCAGAAGAGACCATTTTGTTTCAAAAAGCCTAGTTTTATTCGTTTTTTTAAAAAATACACAGTTCTGTTTCCACTGAATTTAAACAGCTGATATGTAGAGTTGTAGCTGCATTACAGCTTCGTGTATTCTCTCCCCACAACCCACCAACAGTATGATAATTCATAACACACTATAATGGTTTCCTTTTTTTTTTTTTTTTGCCTATGTTAAAAAAGTCTGAAAAAAAGTAAGAACTATTAGTGAGATAGAGATTTTAAGGCAACCTGAACATGATCATGAAATTATTTTCAATGAAGCAGGCATTATGCCAACTGGAGAGAAAGTTGAGATTGAAAAGGAACATTTTTTATAGAAAACCAATGGCTGTAGTAAATCAAGGTAACATTATTTAATAACTCCACATTACTCACACACAGATGACCCCAAACATCTGTGTCTAGCTATATATAGTACTGGAGACACTGAATCAGCAGCTGCGGTAATGTTCTTCAATTGTAAACTTATTGAACAGATTAGTGCAGAAATGACAATGGCACTTGCTGTGCCAGCCAAAGCAACATCCTATGCTTGGAATAGAGGGCAGAATCATTCCATCAATGCCTGTTAGTGGAAAGGAAAAAGCAGGGCAGGGATATTAGTGGTAAGCCTTCCAAGAAATCTTCAGAATGTCCTGTAGAGCTTTCTTGGTTACAGGCTCTAACAATAATTTCCTGTCTGTGCCACACAGGGATGCCTGGTATTTCTAGCTTTGTGGGAAAATACTGAGAGATATATTATAGGAACAGGACACTGGTTAATAACTAATAATAATAACAATAATAATAAATTTATTTATACCTCGTCCATCTAGCTGGGTTTTCCTATAGGACCCATCTCCAAGCAACTTTAAAAACAAACAAACTGAAAGTTAGCAATATGAGTGAAGATTTTACACTTAATATCAAGTTTCACAATAGCTCACATTTACTTGTAAATAGACAGTTGATTGCAAAATATGTCCATGAGAAATAACTGACAAGAGTATAATGTGATGAGTAAAAACCAGCAAATCCAGATGAGCATAGAGATATTTATGGGAAGAACTATTTGTATGTAACTTTAGTGTTCATGTGTTAATGCTCTATTGAATTTCAACTTTTAAAAACAGATCTAAATAAAATGCTAATTACCCATAAACAACACACACACACACACACACACACACACACACACTCTTGTGTATATATAATTCATAATTTAGGTGTCTGGTAATTCCTTCCTTTTCTTGCTACCACTAAACTTCTACTTACATTTCCAATCTTCTAGTGGTGTTGTATAGGGAATTGTTTCTCTGGATCAAAGTTCTTTAGAAGCTCTTCAAAATAAGTTTCACATTTCAGGGCAGCATAATCCACTTCTAAATCAGGCTCATTAAATTTGACATTATGTGGCATGAGAGTTTGACTTCTATGTCGTTCCAGAAGTCTGAGCAGGCTCTGTTTCCTACCAATAAAGCCAGACTTAAATTCTGTGCCCTTATCAACACATTTCTTCAAATTCTGATCCCAGTTAAGTCCATTATGGGTATATTTTCCCTGCTTCCCCATCTTTCAAAAGTTTCCAGAGGTATGTGTTACAATGGCTTGCAGTGCATGGAATTGCAATGAAAGGATTAACCAGTAATGTGAGGACACAATGCTGTGCTTCTGAAATGCTTTTGTTGCCAAGCAGTCATTAGAGATTTTACTCTAATTAGTTCATTCACAATATAATAATATCCCGTTAGGACTCATTATTGACTACCTAATCATCAGGCATTGAATGCAATGTCTTGCTATTTGATAATGTCTGTCTTGAATGGCTGGTTTACTTGTGTACATATCCCACCGTTGCCTACTGATAAGGAGTCATGGGCTGGATATTGTTTGCCACATGTTTATCTTTTCTCTGATTGGAAGGATTGGTGTTGTTTTGAAACAAGGCTACATAGACCCCTTGCTTTTGCACATTACATATGGTTCTACTTTTGTACCAGCCTGTATGAATGGCTTTTGCCTCATACAGTTTTCTACCCATATGCTAAGCCCATGAGTGCTTGAAATTATGCAGCCACAGCCTTGCTATTGCACAATTAATTCGTGGAGCCTAGAAGTCTTTCTATAACTGCCAGTTGCATGGCAGAAAATGACTACAACCTTTATCTCGAGATTTCAAGGGTATTGTTTTCTTGTACACTTAAAAAGCTTAACTACATGTCAAAACATTTAATTATATTGTACTTTATTGATTTCAGCTTTTTTGTGTTGGCAGTGAAGGAAAGCTTGATTGTGCATACAACCCGTTAAGCTGAATTCTGAACTTGAATGACAATGATGCACTTTGAATTCAATTGAAGCATTTTATTTAATAGAATTAGCTACTTTGTCTCCAATAAGTGAGATATTTGAGTGCCGGTGAGGACAGGAGTGCACTGTTTGTTAACCCAACCAATCCAACTTGGATGTAAACCAATACACTGTCTTCTACTTTTTATCCTAGTGGTTTCGTTGTTGTTTGTTTGGAGTTTATTCCTTCATTGATACTTGTAAGCCACCTTGAGGCAGTTTGTGTCAAAAGGTGGTAGGGTTGATATGCACACATACAAACACTGAAACACACATACAAGTTTAAATCCAAGATAAACTGGTTTAAATGCATGGATTTTAGCTCAGCGTAGTTGTTGATCGTTCTTTAAATGTCTTGACTATTCCCAGGAAAGGGTTTCAGAGCTCTGCTCTCTAGTGAGTATTTCTAAATAGAGAATAAGATTGATTGACCCATCCAGAAAAGTAGTGGGAAAGCCAATGTTACCAGCAATTTAGCTGTTTAGTTGCCATGGTGCTAGAGGTTGCTTGAGCCCCCACAGTTGCTATGTCAATATACCCTTAGCAAGAAAGGTAGATTTATTCAGTTCTGCTCTTTTTCAGCACATCCCCTACTGTTTGCAAAGACATCAAACAGTTGAGATGGATGTAGGGCTGTAACCTCTGCAAATCCTGTGATGCAATCCACAAAGTGTTGGAACTAGGGAAGACCTGGGTTCAATTCTCTATTTAGAACATCAATTTCTTAAAATCTCAGGTCTGAAGGATTCACTGATCACATGTTTGGGAGGATGATGCCTATGAAATTTTTGATAAATAGTTTCATGAAATGCTCCTATCTCCTTTATTTCACAGATACATTTTGCACTTGGGGGCAAGTCCCACTGAGCACAGTGAGTGAAGAACAGAGGGACTACTACCCTATATTACACAAAAAAAGTGAAATGTGTCCATCCCCTTTTCACAGCAGGTCCCATCCATTTAATCTGATGTTCTATCTTTTGATATGAATTCTATATCTCTTGATATAAATTTTATATAGCTTAATATAAATTTGATAAACAATATCTGTCTATATATCTATCTATGTTTAATGTGTGTGTTAGGTTATTCTGTGACCTTTGTAAATGACCATCTTGTTGCCACAGATCCTAAAGAGCAGGCTTCATGTCTCCCCAACCTAAGTGTGGGTGCTAATCCTGAATGTTTGGGTTGTAGCCTTGTACATGAATGGATGTACTACCCTGCCCAGACTTTATACTAATCCAGGATTCTGATGAGGTAGTACAAATCCTCCAATACAGGCTGCATGATGACACCATTACATTTTTATCTCTAGGAAGATATGTACACCCTAGGCATTCCCAGAGTGGTGATCTAGCTATGTTGATGTATTAAGCTGATCTACTGATTTGTGATGTATTTTCTACTTGTTTTATGAATAGAATTTTATTGTTGATTTCATGCTGTTCATCGCCACCCTATTTTTTCTTGATATTAGTGGTATAGATTTTTGTTTGCCTTCAAGGTGAAGGTCAAAATACTAATTCAATTTGTAATAGTAATGACAAACAAAAACAAATGAGGCAGTATCCAATGTTAGGAATGCTCAGAGTAAACCAAGTAAAATCAACTGACCAAAGTTACTTAAGTCCATTTATTTCACTGGACTTACTCTGACTATTAATACTATTGGAGAGTACACATTATTTATTTATTTGGAAATAATTTGGGGAAAATTTATTTATTTATTTACTATGTCTATTTTAAAGAATTTTAGGTGCTACCTTTTTTGCTGTTGTGTGTGAGGGGAGGAGGTGTCTTAATTTTATACTGTATGGCCTGAAATCCAAAGAGGGTGATTTAGAAATACTAGATTTCTGATATTCCAAATTTGCACAAACAGCTGTTAAAAAGTGACAATCCAAGCCAGGCAACGATTTGGATTGCTTCTTCCTTTCCCTTTCCTACCCCCTGTACCTGCAAGGCAGTGTTTTGCTTTGTTTTGTTTTAATATAGATGTTTTGTGCCAGAACAGTTCCATACAAAAGAGCTATTAAAAAATTAAATAAATAAATGTGCCTTCTGCAATGACTAATCAAAAAGGGCAGCCCACATCCCTTACTCTGACCCAATGGAAACAAAATGGATGTAGGGGGTGAGGAAATATAGGGCACCCAGCAAAACACATGTAGAAAACCCCACACCCACACTAAGTGCTTCAGCATGTCCACAGTTGGGTAACATATGGTATTATCAAGGATTTTCTTCCCAAAGTGAATTATCTACAAATAAGGAACATCCAACTTTAGTGGGATGGAAAGTGTGGTAGAATGTCATGTGGATGCTGCAAAGGATAAATAGAGACACAAGGAGCTTCAAATCCACATTTAACTCCAGCATGGGTAGATCCCTTATTTTTTGCCCCTGAAGATGTATGGGTTGTCAGGATTTAGGTTTATAGTAACCCTTACCTTTTGTTTATCCTCTACTGTATTTTCTTCACAGCAATTCCCTGCTAATTCCATCCAAGCTGAATGAATCTGCTTAGTGTTGTTGAGTCATTTTGGGTTTCCTTGCATTCCCTAAAATGGAAGGAGCCCAAGCACAATTCCCTTTGGGCTGAATTGACCTCAAGCCTACAGTGCTGTCAGTGGTGTCCTGATTCAAATGCATAGCTTTTATGAAAAACAGTAACAACATATTGTAGATCTCTTTCATTTGAAATAATTGGGTCTTTCAAAACAGAGGTTCCTGGAAAATGTATTCTAATCCATTGTACAGTATAGCACTATCATCTGCAGAGCCAGCATGGTGTAGTGGTTAAGAGCGGTGGACTCCTTAAGGGGAGTGAAAGGCAGGATATCAAGTCCAAACTCCTCCTCCTCCTCTTCTTCTTCTTCAGGTCATGTGAGTGAAATCAGAGTGGACAATATTTCCTGAGAGCTGAAATAGGCACCAGTCTCTTCCACCATGGAAGAAGAGGTGAGTGAAGTTCTACATCAGGAACAAGGGGGCGGGAAGGGGGTAGAGATCTACATTGGGAACAAGAGTGGGAGGACACCAACAGTGCCTCCTATTTGCCAAGAAGGCACTGTAGGGGTGGCATGAGGGGCAGTGCTGCTGAGGAGGCAGCAGCCAGATGTGCTGCCTCTGTGGATCCTGCCTCACCTTGCCTTGTGGGTGGACTGGTTGTGGCCATGAGATAAGTGGTGACGGGAGAAGGTTTTGATTCCATCTCCTGCATCCTCTGTTTAGTGTAGAATATTGACCTCCAGCTGTGCTTTGGGCAAGCTGACATTAAATAAACTCACACATATCTGTTTGCTGCTTATTTACACTGCTGGGGAAAATGGGGGGGAAATGAATTGTCCAACACAAGATCAGAAGAAGAAAGAAAATGGTGTGCAATGGGCAGCCCTAGTGTAACATTTGTGATCGGGATCACTATTTGCCTTGGTTCAATGCTGCATGCAGAAAATAGGAGTGCTAATGTAATACATAGTGATATAGACAAGTCACAGCTCCAGGAAACAAAAAGTCCTGAAGGATTTGTAAGGAAAATGTTGTAAAAATAATTTTAAGAGCTTGAAAAAACAAACTCTTGGCATTTCACTTCATTTCAGACTCCCCGACTCTAAGGAAGATGCAGATATATTTACTATCTACTAGGGATGGGCATTGGATTCAGATGAATCCTGAGGTGAAGTGGGGTGCCTCATACAAATCCCACTGTCAGTGACATGAGTGAAAGCAGGGATCCATGCCACCTTAGGGAAGATGCTAATGCTCAGCTGTATTTCTCCATAACATCTGAATCTAGAAGGCATCAGGTTGGGGAAGGCTGCTAAAGAATCAGTTTCTAATCAATGTGGCTTTGCAGTAGCTATATGTTTAGAGTTAGGAGCTCACACTGATTCAGCAAAGACTTATTCCAGCACTTTTACAAACTTGGTGAAATTTTAATGGAAATTGACAAATAATGGTTGGCTCGCAAAGTTGATCCTGAAATAGACAACATTGTTGGGCCCTTGCTTCATTTGTTTTTATC
Source organism: Podarcis pityusensis (assembly GCF_964106645.2). Lineage (NCBI taxonomy): Eukaryota > Metazoa > Chordata > Lepidosauria > Squamata > Lacertidae > Podarcis > Podarcis pityusensis. The sequence continues at coordinate 43,363,393 of NC_138027.1, forward strand.
ACTAGCTTCATCTTTCTTCTCTTATTTTCACTGAGCAGTCTTGATAATGAATTGATTTTTTGCCAACTATACTCACACCACTAAAATCACAAGTATTAATGCTGTCGGCTTTAATACACACGAGTAAGCTCAATCCTCCCTTTCTTTCAGCTATGCTCAATATTCATTTCAGTGAGAAATGGAATTTCTGCTTTGTGGAAATTGTAATCTTTTTTCCCCTTTCCAAGTGCAGGAAATTTATTTTGTCAATATTAAATTTCAAAATGTAATTTTTGAACAATATACACTTAAAAAAATTAGAAGTTTCAAAATGAAGTTAACACAATTTTGGAATGTTCGTTAGTATGTCTTTTTACTTTTCAAATCCAAATAATGTGAACATGTCTTGATTGTGGTATTTTATCCTATCTTGAACTGGATCTGACAGAAGGGCATGAAAACAAACCTAAGCCTTTTGGCCCTGACTTAATGCAGAATGCCACTCAGCTCATTGAGCTCATCAGTTAGGAGAACATCAGCCAAAATAGTGGGCCCTTCCTCTTGTAGTTCAGATTATGACACTTATTAAATGACTGCTGTTTCCCTTCTTGAAAATAATAAATATTTAATTCTCTTAAAATCACTTCAACTTTTGTTCCCTTGCTATTGTGAATAGATGTGACAGAGATGAAACTGAATAGTCCAAATGCTACCCATTTATCCATACCCTCCTGTGCCCAGATTGCTTAATTTGAAAGTGTAGCATCTCTCACCAAGGAGATTAAAGGAAAGGGCAATGCAAGCTACCCAGAGGGACTGACTATCTTCAATATTTTATTTTAATTCCACAGCTCTTGTTACCTTCTTAGCAGCCATGATGGGACCATGATGAAAGAAACAATTTAAACTGAAGTATTGAGGTGTGAGCTGATTTAGTCCCACTTAACCTAATTTGTGTCATTGAGTATGGTAATAAAAGGAGAAAAATAATATTATACATGTTCAGGCTGCAAACAGTGCAGTCAAGTAATCCGGTATGATAAGACAAGTTGCAATATTTATTGCACACATCTTAATTCTAATACTCAGAGCAGTACTTATTCTACAGCTGAAATAGCTTATCTTTTAGCTCCATGCTGAACATGATGTGACCTTTGTATTTCCTCTGAATTCAGTATTCTTTCTCAGATCTTCATCTTCCTCAGCTGCTCTGGGATTTGCTGTCTCTTCTGGCTCAGTCTCTCCTGCATTCTCTAACCTGATCATGACCTTTCACCAGTACTATTTCCTCATTTATCTGGATATTCACTCACTCATTCTCTGTTCTGCTGATAGCAGACAATGACTTCAGTTCTCACTGATAACATTTGGAATTCCTAATGAAACCAGCCTAAGGTGACAATCTGGATGTGGACTGCCCTGGCTATGGCTTGTGATCACCATGGTATAAGCTAGACATTACAACAAAAACAAAGGTCCCCAGAACCCTTTGTTTTTAGTGTCTGGCATTTTTATTATGTTTTAACCACCCAAAGTGACAGGAGAAACCCAGCCTGATGGGCAAGATATAAATAATAAAATGATTATCACCATCATTTTTCCATTTAATGATAATGCAGGAGTTGGAGAAGAGAAACTTTCAGGTGATAATCCAAGTGTAGAAGAAGTATGTAATTTCCCCCTGCTGGTAGATTCTCTCTCCACAAACCAGGTCATTTATAAAAGTAACCCCCTACGCATCATCTGGGGTATGAAATCAGAACTGAGCCTTGATCAATGAACACTTTCAGGGAGTAGTTGTGTGGCAAAATTGGCAGGTATGGAGGAAGTTACATTTGCTTTCCTCCTCCTCCTATTTTTCTCTTCCACATTCCCTCTTACCATGTTGTGTTCTGTGATTTTCTCAATGTTACCTAGGCATTATCCTACTGCTTGGATGAATATATCCTGAAAAGCTATGGTGGATAATTTCTGTGACTCTGAGGCCTTTTTATTTTGGTGATCTTTCTATTTTGTATTCTTAAAAATTAATTTACAAAGGCAAATTACAGCTCTGCTAAGTGCTTTAAAAGTGTAGCCTCAAATGTGTCTGGTTAGTGATACAACACAATGTAGCACAGCACTGTACAGAAAAATGATGGCAGCCACCATGGGACATCAATAGCAGGCAAACTTGGGAGGAACATCCACACCCCTAGAATATAGCCTCTTTATCTATGAGGCTGCATAGTCTCTTCAGAATGAGTTCTGGTCTCAATTTTTTTCTTTTACTCAGCCAACACATGCTGAAATATCTAAATCATGTATAGCACATTTAGTGGGGGCCTGAGACATAGACTGAACATATTATATTCCCCCGCTTCCCGTTCTGTGCATTGCAGCAATATACATCTCAAGGCATTCTCATGTTATGTTGCTCATGCAATCAGATCTTTTGTATGATCTTCATTTGCAGAATGAGTGGCTGATTAATCATGGAGAATGACTTGGAGTTAATAGGTTTTGAAGAGCTGATTGACTTGTGCTGTACCACCTGATGACTTGGACCCATTATATTTTGTAATAGAGATTCCCTCCCTCCCTCCCTCTCTCTCTCTCTCTCTCTGAATGTTTTATTACAAAGCTAGCAAACAGAGCAAATTTACATAGATTTCAGAAGTCTACATATTTTTTTTCTTTTATCATTGTTGCTGGGTTTCTGTCAAATATTCCTGCACATGAAAGCATTATTTTAGCTTTCCAAGATTTTCTTTGCCCCCCCCCCCCCGCTTACCTTTTCAAAACTCAATGTACCCTACACTGCAAAAAACATGTTTATTTCTTGTCAGTTGAGGGGGTGAATTACATTCAGGGCTTCTAGTGTACACCAAGAGACAGTATGGTCCAGACTTTTGTATTTCATGGTGTTTTGTTTGTGAAGTCATATATTCAAAATGAGTTTAGTGACAGAACAGCGAGTAAAGAGAACCATGTTGAGAACAGAATATATTGTATTTTGGTAATGTGATTAGGGTTTCATCTTAAAGCTCACAAATCTTCAAGGACTTCTAAAACCCTTTTCAGATAGAAAAGGAAACGGATCAAGAAAAAATAACTCATAATTTTATTTCTGCAGCAAATAATAATAGGTTTTGTTCTGTAGGTATAAATGGATTTTAACATTAAAACATTTTTGAAGGGGAGCAGATAGATATACTTTGGATATCCAACTTCATTTAAATAGTGGACAAAAATCCTTTGTCTGTAATGTCAAGATGCATAAATTAAATACTGTAAAGAATTTTGAAGCTGACTAAAGGATTTTAAGAAGGAATTATTCTGAGAAAAGTCTTAGTAAAGAGAACTATGGACTTTTGCAATGCTCACTGGAATCTCAGTAGTGACAGCGCAATACTTAAACATGTCTTCTCAGAAGTAAGCTATCTTTGATTCCATTTAAGTTTCATCCCAGGAAAATGTGTATAGGTTTCTGGCTACCAATGCAACCCAATGCTTATCTACTCAGAAGAAAACACTGAATTCAATGGGACTTGGTCTCATGTATACCTGAGGAGCATCTCCACCCCCATCATCTGCCCGGACACTGAGGTCCAGCGCCGAGGGCCTTCTGGCGGTTCCCTCATTGCGAGAAGCAAAGCTACAGGGAACCAGGCAGAGGGCCTTCTCAGTAGTGGCACCCGCCCTGTGGAACGCCCTCCCATCAGATGCCGAAGAGGTAAACAACTACCTGACATTCAGAAGACATCTTAAGGCAGCCCTGTTCAGGGAAGTTTTTAATGTATGACATGTTAGTGTATTTTTGGTCTTTGTGGAAGCTGCCCAGAGTGGCTGGGGAAACCCAGCCAGAGCGGGGTACAAATAATAAATTATTATTATATTATTATTATTATCATGTAAGTGTACATAGGATCGCAGCCTTAGTTATTTTATTATTTTATAAAAGGGAAGAATAGTTGCTTTGCTTGTCATCAATGCTGGTGGCAAATGGCTTTGGTTCCTTTTCATTTCTCCTGACTTATTGAGTTCAGTGTTGGATTAGTTTTATTGTCATGCTGGATTACAGATTGCCTCTTCTAGATTAGTGTAGGCAGCTGGACTAATTCATTTGAATCACTGGCAGCTTAATTTCATACCAAAGCAATGTATTTCTGAAGAAAGATTCATTCAGAACAAAATGTGAACTTTCCCAGAAGACTCAAAAAAGCTCAGCACATGATTCAACCTTATTAAAGAATTAAAGCTGTGGGGGCTTTAAAAAAACCCTATGTGAGAACTTGACAAAAAATCAAAGCATAATCACTCAAATATGTTGGTTGGGGATTTGCTTTAAAATATTCAGATCATGACTTGAACATTTAGGTTGTGAATGGCTGGATCCCTCATTGCACAGATAAAGTTTATATTAATGCAGGTATACAAAGTACTGACTGAATGGAAGGAGCTATTTGTCTTGAGTCCACTATAACCCACTGACTTCAATCAGGTTACACCACCATTTACTGCTCACAGTAAAACAAAAGCCCGTAGTAAACTATTTGCAATTGGTGTTTGGTTGATTGGTTGTAAAGGATAAGAAAGAACTATATATAAAAGATTTGGTGCAAATGCCATTATTAGTTTGCAAGATGTGTGGGTGTTAAGTAATAACAGGATTCCTGTGCATTATTTTCTAATCCACTGCTGAACAAATTTACACCCATGCATTCTCTGAGTTTAGACAGTGAGCAGAATTGGATTTTCAGTTCTTGAGTGCAATTGGAATAAAAATATTTAACATACTCAGTCTAGAGCACTAAAACATATTTGTTTTGTCCCAGACTTAATCATGAATAGATCAATGGGTGATATCCTACATTGATCATATTACAGTAGACCCAGTGAAATAAACTTAATACTGGAAAAATTATGTTATCAGAATCTAAAATTGTCTAATTCATCCATCCTTAGTCATGACAAAGAACCTCCACTACTCTAAGCATGATTAACAGTGCAATTCTAAACAGATCTACTCAAGAATCAATCCTACTGAATTCAATGAGGCTTCCTTCCAGTGGTGTTAGGATGTCAGCCTTAGTCTGGATCCTATCAGAAAGGACACCATTGTTTGATTCTAAGGGTCCCTACAGACCAGTGTTTTATTGTGGGTGTATTCTGCCACATGTTCTTCACACAATAATAGTGCATTAGTAGTAGATTTATTCTGCTTTAGTTTGCCTTGTGATGAGTCCCCCAATGCTGCCTCGTTATTGCAGTCTGGAGGAGCTTATAGCACCACAAAAGCAGGGCAAAAATAAACCAGAACATCTGTGGTATAAAAAATTACAGGATTTCAGCAGGAAGTTAAGGGACATGCACTAATTGGAAATGAAACAGTGTGAACCCTGCCCCCACAAAAACCCAGAAGAATCTGAAAAGCTACAAAGCCAAACCAGAAAATTCTTGGTGACCTCAAAATGTTTTCAACCCAGAGAGGCTTCAACCTCCCCCTTCCCCCTAAAAAACACAACCCTAACTAGGAAGAGTGTTTCTGAAATAAAGATGATAGAGGCCAGGTGAAGATCATGACCACTTTGTGGGAAAACAAATAAAAGCACTGTATTACTTTCAGACTGTAGCACTGAAGAGACTTTTTTGAATTGACAGGCAGGACAATTAAAACAACACAATAAAACACATTTATAGAGAAGCACACCATTAATCTGTGCTTTTATGACATTGAGTCAGTTCAAAAATGGTTAGAAAATTTTATGGAAAGTACATCCATAATTGGCTATTATTCAGGACTATCAGGGAATGCAACGTAATGTTCTCTGTATCTGCAAACACTGAAGAAAAGAAGCAGCGTGCAGAGTAGATATGGACTCGTCTACAATTGCCATGGCGATATGTTTTCTCTGGACACCTCAGCACTGAGTCCAAGGATATTGAATTACAATAAGTATTAGTGATGATGCACAGAAATTCCTGGTACAGCCAAAAGTACTGTTTCTTGTGTAGGTAGGTTATTTGGGGAAGAGCATGGACTCAGTTATAGAACACAATCCTTATGTACAAAAAGGCCCTGGTTCAGTCCCTGAATTGACATCTGCTCTGGATAAGGGATGAATAAGTTAACATCAGCAATTTCCACTTCCACTTCCTTTGGAATTGTCTGCCATCCACAGACTAGATGTCCTATGCAATTGTGTTGCAAGTATCAGCAGCTACACTATCTAGTGAGCACTGATCCTTAGCATGAAGCTTGCTTACATATTCTGTTGAAAAATATTGGGTATGTACCTTTATATATTCTGTTTTGTATATTCTGCTTTATTTTACAATGTGTTTGCAGATAGCTCAGTTTTGTTATCATTCATCGGTTGTATGCCTTGTATCTTATTTCCAGCTGATGAAGACTATTACAAAACAGTATCATTCCGGAGACCCTGTCCTTTTGAGGCTTTTGAAATGTCTTCCATTGAAACTTTTGAAAGACTATTGAGAGACTTTACTTTTGAAACTTTAAAGACGTCTTCTGTTGAAACTTTTGAAAGACTATTGTGAGACTGTTCTTAGACATCTGTTCTGAACACACAGTTCAACGGTCCTCACTACCACTCTGTTATACAGTGGTACCTAGGGTCAAGAACTTAATTCGTTCTGGAGGTCCGTTCTTAACCTGAAACTGTTCTTAACCTGAGGAACCACTTTAGCAAATGGGGCCTCCTGCTGCCACCATGCTGCCGCACGATTTCTGTTCTCATCCAAGGTACTATTTCTGGGTTAGCGGAGTCTGTAACCTGAAGCATCTGTAACCTGAAGCATCTGTAACCTGAAGTGTCTGTAACCCAAGGTACCATTGTATTGTACATATGAACTTTGGTTCGCTTACTCCTATAATTTGAATGATATCATTATTCTATTATATATTTTCTACTAACTATTAGCTTACTTGTTGTGTTTGTATTGTTGTGATTGGTTCTTATTGCAACACAGGGGTTTGTTTTTGATCCACAGACTAGAGGCAGCCACCATGGTGCAATCCAAATGTTGTTGGATTACAACTCCCATGATCCCAGTCCCATGGTGACTGGGGCTGATGGGAGCTGGAGTCCAGCAACATCTGGAAGGCACCATGGTGGCTAGTCCTAGGGAAGGTAATAATGAGCCAGGTGTAGCAATGATCTGACTCACTATAAGGCAAATTCCTAATATCACAATTCCTCAGGAATTGCAGCCAAATGGAAAGAATTTACCCTACAAATGAAAAACTCAACCCTCTTCTTTCTTCACAGGATGCAATAAATACGGTCTGTTATGAAACATCTCTAAACTATTCAGCTTTTGCTATGACAGCCTGCACCTCAGAAGGGAGTTTCAGGTTTGGCTTGGAGGGGCCTCAGGAGAGACTCCTTTATGGAAAGCCAGGTGGGCATGTTTCAAGCATCCTGAGATGCAAGAGCATCTGGTAAATTCAGTCTCCTTTCCCGGTAATTCTCTGCAATCCTTTCCTTATCATTTGTAGATTTAGAAATAAATAAAAGAGCAATTATACTCCGCATAGAAATTTTCAACCATAAGATGGTCACCTGGCTCTCTTCCCTCACAATTACTCATCAATAAGTTTCAATAGAAGAGAAGACTCCCTGGAAAAGTCCCTGATGTTGGGAAAGATTGAGGGCACAAGGAAAAGGGGACGACAGAGGACGAGATGGTTGGACAGTGTTCTTGAAGCTACCAGCATGAGTTAGACCAAACTGTGGCAGGCTGTGGAAGACAGGAGTGCCCGGTGTGCTCTGGTCCATGGGGTCACGAAGAGTCGGACACAACTAAATGACTAAACAACAAGTTTCAATAGCCTGAGGCTCTTGCCCTCAGAGCCCCAAAGATATGTTAATTTCTTTTCCCCATCTCACCTGGGCAGCAGAATAGGACTTTTCCAGAAGCAAACCATTTTTAAAGACAATTTTTTCCTCTTTAAAAACCTTAAGCTAATTCCCTTTTGATATATATTTTTTTAAATTACTTCTGATTTATTTCTGATGTTCACACCTGGGTGACAAGCTCCTGTAGTGCCTCCAGGTCTCAACATCAAAAGATCCCTAGAACTGAGTGTCAGATTGCATGTGAGAACTTGCAAGCTTGCATGTGAACTGCATCGTTCATAACAGCACTGACTTGAGGGTAATTGTAATTGTGATGGAAATTATCACGGCTATAAGTATGTGTATCCTTTTAATCAGATGCTTTGATGCCCACTATGGATTTAAGATCAACTACGAACCTGGGGTAGCATCACTTGTAAGCAGAAAAAAATAAAAGCGGGGGTACTCCAGTTGCTAGAAAACACCATTTATTTAGAATCCAATATGGGGTTTTTTTGGGGGGGGGGGTAATTTCTCAGGTACATATTTTTAGCAATAATTTTGACACACCAGGGATACCGCAATAACTCCTGTTGCCTAGAGAAGTCCCCAAAAGATCACCCAGAGATGACAGATTGGGGAGGCAGCAACAAACAGGCTTGGTGTCAGCATGGACATGTTCATACAGGGGCCTACATCCATTGGGACCAAGATGGGTCACCACAGCATCCTTCCTTTCTTCTTATATTTAAAAATAGTTTAAACTCAGGGGCTGGCCAGGCAGGCATGTACATAGTTACAGATGCTATGTTTTATTTTTTACATTGAAAAGCACATTCCTCTTCTCCAGAAACAAAATAGTCTTGTTTTCAAATAAATGTGTTTAGTATCGAGGTGGTAGAAGCAAACACTAAACCGGTGGTCATGATGATGTTGCTGTAATCAAAGTGAGTTTTTAAAATGTGAAGCTGCACATGCTGAGAGTGTTTTGCTCCAACATATCAGGAATACAGAAGCAGTTCACTAACATGGAATGTTAGTGGGGGAGGAGAAGAGAAATGTTCATGCAACTGAAATAATACTCATGGCCATCTGAAGGGGGCACTGTTAACACCATGACATCCAGGGTTAAAAATTGCCTAGAAGCACCATTGATTGTGGTATATGTGGCATTAATTTCAGTGGCGCAGATAACACTAGAAAACCCTGAAGACAAGAGTGTGCATATATAAGCAATGTTTTGTACGATGATGACAGGCTCTTGACAATTACCTACTGTGCTAATTAACACAACTTAAAGAATTCTGAAGTGCTTTGCTTAATTTTTTTATTTAAAAAATTCTGCGTCTCCAGACAGTGGACATCTACTGTAGAAAGTCAATTTGTTTCTTCAGAAGGAGAATTATTGCTTAATAGGAAACCTAGGAATGCAAGGGAAGTTCAATTAATTAGGAAAAGAAAAGTAACTGGCTGTGTCTAGCATTAGGAAAATTGGCTGTAATGCATTTGACATACTCACCATTAGGCATTTACAATGAATAAGAACAGAAACTGTGAACCTCACACCTTGCTGATAACAATTCCTAAATGTTGAAAGCTATAAATCTCTTCTTCTTTTGCAATATGAGAGAAGAGAATAAGCATGAATGAACATGCATTTTGGTAGCATTCAAAAGTATTTATTGTAAGTGCTTAAACTACATCATAATCAATTTCCTACCAGCCTCAAAGTCATCAGTGGGCACTGGGTGTGTGCGCTGGAGACCCTCCATAGCAGATTTGGGGAAAGCTCAAGAGGAGGAGGAGAGAAAGCATACATATTATTGCACTAATGGAAATATGCTCATGGAGCATTGGATACAATCCCTAGATCCTACTGTCTTGTAAATACATAAAAATGAGTACGGTGGCCCACCATATACATGTGGTGGACCAACAAAGCCACCCATGATTACTGAATGCAACCCTAGTGAATATCATGGATGCCTTCCCTACAATAGTTTCTGCTCTGTGGAACACCAACTGACTCAGTTACTCTAGAACCTATAATCAGATATACTGATGTTTGTTTGTTTTAAGAAATAATCGTATCTAGAAAGAAGAAAAATTCCCTAAAAAACACCACAATCCCATGCATTACAAAGGTCATAACACAGTGGTGGACTACAGCCTTTGCATGCAGAAGGTCCCAGGATCAATCCCTGGATTATCCAAGTAGGGTTGGGGAATACCCTTGTCTGGAACCTGGAGAGCTACTACCAGTCAGTGTAGCTCAGGAGTGAGCAGACTTCAGCCTTAGAATCATAGAGTTGGAAGAGACCACAAGGGCCATCGAGTCCAACCCCCTGCCAAGCAGGAAACACCATCAGAGCACTCCTGACATATGGTTGTCAAACCTCTGCTTAAAGACCTCCAAAGAAGGAGACTCCACCACACTCCTTGGCAGCAAATTCCACTGTCGAACAGCTCTTACTGTCAGGAAGTTCTTCCTAATGTTTAGGTGGAATCTTCTTTCTTGTAGTTTGGATCCATTGCTCCGTGTCCGCTTCTCTGGAGCAGCAGAAAACAACCTTTCTCCCTCCTCTATGTGACATCCTTTTATATATTTGAACATGGCTATCATATCACCCCTTAACCTCCTCTTCTCCAGGCTAAACATGCCCAGCTCCCTTAGCCGTTCCTCATAAGGCATCGTTTCCAGGCCTTTGACCATTTTGGTTGCCCTCCTCTGGACACGTTCCAGTTTGTCGGTGTCCTTCTTGAACTGTGGTGCCCAGAACTGGACACAGTACTCCAGGTGAGGTCTGACCAGAGCAGAATACAGTGGCACTATTACTTCCCTTGTGGTATCTACTATGCCTTTGTTTTTTATGAGAATCTCGGGCTCCACCAACGGGAGCCAGGTTAAAAAGACAAATACTTAGAATTTTAAAAAACTATGAAACTAGGAATTTGTTTTTAATATCAAAATCTCCAGCTATTTTAGTTCCAGCAGCATAATTTGAGAGAGTGATAGTCCAATTTTTGTTGCCACTGTTAAATAATTGGGGGCCATAAATCCTTGTTGCTCTACAATAAATTTCCCAGTGATCTAGCAGTAAATCCCAGTCTACTTTCTGCCCATTGCTGGTGTAGACAATACTGAGCGGGATGAACCAATGGATCAATGGTCTGACAATATAAGGCAGCTTCATAAGCTTTATGGTATGTTAAAATCGTATTTCAGTTATTGTGTGTTCAGTTCTCTAGAATAGCATATCATTCACAGACCCAAGTTCAATTACAAAATGAACTGTCTAGATTAAATTCTGGAAATGGCAGGAAATCTTGAATTTGAAGGAAAGCCAACAAAAAAAATTAATGCCAGGGTAAATCATGCAAGGTCTTAACAGGGTTATGACAGCAATGTCAAAAGAAATAGTAATACTTTTAACTGGAGCATGAAATATACATTTAATGAGCTATTATGCGCACATCATTAGTAGTAGTAGCAACCAAATCCCCTCACTTAATGTCTTAAAGAGTGGGGAGTAAGCTATCCCTTCATAATGCAGGCAGAAGCCTTTAAAGAAACGCCAAGGCATCTAATTTATGCAAATGTGCATCTTTTATTCACTGAGTATAGCAACACTAAATTCCATAACCTAGCCAATACTAATTGAATTCTATATTGCTAATTACTTATTCTTATGACTTGTAGGAAAGAGCTTAAGAATCCCAGCACAAGGTATCTTCACAGTAGATCTAGGACCTAATCACAGAAGTTGCTACTCCACAGTGCATAAAAATGTTTGTGTTGTGTAATAGTCTGAGTAGGGTATGGGTAGAGCTAAATCTTTCATTTTCTGAAGAATATGGCATCCTAGGAGCTGTTTTGGAGAAACTGTGCTTCCCCTTTCCTCTTCCACACTAAGTCCTGAAAAAAAAACTATGTTTGCCTTGCCACAGCAAAAACGGAGTTATGCTGGAAAGAACTATAAATGCGCTTCATTTTCAGTCAGCCATCCATTCTGGGAAAATGCCCAGAATTGATTATGCCACACTTACCAATAGCTATAAAATATAACCTTTCACTCACATAGGGAAATGCCACTAACTCACAAATACTTTCATCATTTAAAAATGTAGAACCTACCGTTTGTGATTATTATTTTCTCCAAGTGCCCATTTCCCCTAAAGTTATTTGTATTATTTAATTAGATTGCTAAATGTGTGTTTCTGTACTACCTGTTTCTAAGATCATATTTCTTCTCTTAGTTATGATCTCTTATTGTGCAAGAAGAATATCTAATATTGTCTATCTCATAAATTTAAATAAATATGGGTCTTATCACTAATTTCTTTATTTCCCAAATAAATCACTTCCCATTCCTTTCTGATCTCTCACTATATCTTGTACTAATTATCACTGTTATTAGTTTGAATAATTCACTCCAGTTAGCCAAATCCTTTTCTGCCTGGCAAGACTTTGCATTGAATCAGAAGGTTCTGTTGATTTAATTTCTTCCTTTTCTTCCCCTTTGGTTAAGTTACACTCCAGGATGACAGTAATTTGCTATTCTAGATGATCCTAGGCGCTTGGACAGTCTTCCAAAGCTGTTATTCAAAGTGTTCTCTGCACCCCATCTGCCATATTTTTTATTTGAAACACTCATGGTCACTATGAATGAATATATCTTAAGTAGCTTTACATTTACCTTATATATAGCACCTATAATGGTAATTGAAAAAGCACACTTCTTGAAAAGCTAGGTTTTATTTTTTAAAAAAAATCAGCACCAGCTTACCATAGCTGAGCTTTGTGCTCCAGTGGATAGATTGTTGGGAGTCCATCTTGGGAGACAATGGAGTGGGCCTCCAGGGATGAAGTCAAACCTCTGGAGATTTACAGCACCTGCTGTGGCTGCAGAGATTAGTAACTTGTAATGGCTGCTTCCACATTGTTTTTGCTGCATTATCAGCACTGAAGTGACCTCCTTGGGGGGCACAAGCCTTGGCAGTGTTTATGGAGGTCCTGAGCTGCTCTGAAGACAAGACCCACCTTCTAAGCATCACTGATGTGATCCAAAGGAAAGCAGAGGGACTCCTTAGCCTTTTCTTTTCCCGAAGAGATCCCTCGAGGCATCAGCTAGTGGATAGATTACTGCAATGCTTTATACATGGGACTGCTTCTGAAGACTGTTCAGAAAGATCAAATGACTGCTTGGTTATTAAAAGTATCCTTTTAAAAGTGCTTTAAAATTGGCACTATGCCAGCAAGTTTGGCCAGAGGATTGGAGAAGATCAGTCTGCATCCCAATCCCAAAGAAGGCCCATGCCAAAGAATGCTCCAACTACCGTACAATTGCACTCATTTCACATGCTAGCAAGGTTATGCTTAAAATTCTACAAGGAAGGCTCAAACAGTATGTGGACCGAGAACTCCCAGAAGAACTCCCAGAAGTGCAAGCTGGATTTCGAAAGGGCAGAGGAACCAGAGACCAAATTGCAAACATGCGCTGGATTATGGAGAAAGCTGGAGAGTTCCTGAAAAACAGACAAAACAAACAAACAAACAAACAAACAAAAAACCTGTGTTATGAGCACAATACAGTGGTACCTCGGGTTACATACGCTTCAGGTTACATACGCTTCAGGTTACAGACTCCGCTAACCCAGAAATAGTGCTTCAGGTTAAGTACTTTGCTTCAGGATGAGAACAGAAATTGTGCTCCGGCGGCAGCGGCAGCGGCAGGAGGCCCCATTAGCTAAAGTGGTGCTTCAGGTTAAGAACAGTTTCAGGTTAAGTACGAACCTCCGGAACGAATTAAGTACTTAACCTGAGGTACCACTGTACAGATTGTTGGGTCTGGCCTTAAGGCCCTACATGATCTGGGACCAGGGCCTCTGAATGACCACTTGTTTTTATACAAATAACCATTGATATTAAAATTATCTGTTCAGTACTCCAGGTACTCCCACCTTAGGACCTGCTTCAGGAGATATGGACTTTTATACTGTGTAGCACGGATGGCTTTAGAAGTCCTTTACCACTGCATTTTCTTGGTGTTTAGGCACCAATTTAAAACATCTATGTCCACACAAGTTTTGGCAGCTCTTGATCGATATTTAATCATATTTATTTCTTTAGTCTGTGGTTTATTTAGACTTTGATGTAATTTTGGTCCATTTCTGATGCTCAGTAGGTGTTTGTGGATGTGTTTTATGTTTGCTTGTTTTGTTATATGGGATTCCTTTGGTTTTGGTATATGGACAGTGCATTAGGCTTTAGTGGAGGAAAAACTGAGCATGTTACTTATAGAGCACTGCTGGGCAATGCAGTGACCTCCATATGTTGTTGGGAATTGGAATCCAACCACATTTGTTGGGCACCACTTTAGTAACCCCTGCTATGGAGTACCACAGTTTTTTTGAAATAGATCTCATATTCATGTTAAATCAAGAGTATTTCAGTTCATCTATGTATCAGGATGTAAGTCAGCTGTTGATTGGTGTCATGTTTGAAGGAATGCCTAAATAATAATAGAATTAGCTGCCCAACACATCAATACAAATAGAAGCTTAATTTTGTTTTGTGTCTGAATCTGGATGTTTTATCAGATTTTCTCTAAAGCAGGTAGACGACTCATTTATATAATTTAATCCATCACCTCATTTTTTTGGCATATTTCCACTTTGTTTCTCAAATATATCTTGTGGGAGAAATATGAACCAAAAGGGTTGTAATCAAATCCAAACAAATAAGGTCATGGTGTTAATGAAATATTAGAGCAAGAGTTGGCAATTTCAGCAAGAGAGAAAGTAGAATAAGCCTATTTTTCTAGCATGGTAATATGTCAAAACAATGCACACATCTATTCCAAATATCTTCAAACTAAACAATCCTAATGTAGTTGTCATCTATAATTATTCTACTGAGGTCCTAGTGAAGGTGTAGTCAATATGTCCAGGATCAGGCAATAGCATATAAACAAGGATGTTGGAGAATTACAAAGCGAGTTTTTAGGTGAAAATTTCCAATGTCATACTTGTGGTGGTGGTGGAAGCTATTTTCCTTTATATGTCCTACTACTAATCATTAAGATTGTCAGAACCACTGTATGTGAAAGAATTTGGATGGTATCCTCTGACATGAAATGGGTGGGGTTTGGTGCTATTTTTCGAGAAAAAGAGGTGCTGGAACTCACCATGAACACCTCCCTTGTTCTCTTGCAATGGCAATGGCACCCACCTTGAAAAGTGCCGGAATTGAATTCAGGTGAGTTCTGCCTGGAAAAAAAAGCCATGGTTTCAGGAATGCTTACCACATATTTGTGACAACATCCCGTTGTCTTGAACTTCAATTCTAAATGCATCATGGCCAACTCACTAGTCCTTTTATCCTGTGACAAATCACACTGGCCCATCCTTGGCCTCATGTGTGCCTGCAATGTGTGGTATTAATCCTTCTCCTCAGTGTAGTTCCTGCGAAAAGTTCCTCTCAAAGCAGCTGTTGACCCTAAAAGGAAATCATTGACTATTGACAAAGGAAGCTTCACTCCTTGGGCCCACTGTGTGAGAATGTGCATTCATATATATATCTTTATTGCGGTCCATACTTAATACAGATGCCTTTTTGGAATGCTGTAGACATGACATCATCTCCATGTCTTCCATCTCCCATACTATTTGTCAATCTAAACTGCATTCTGCTGGACCAGTTGCAATCCATTTTGTTTTGAGAATGCACTTGTCAGGTGCTTGCAGTATGTATGTGTCCACAGAGAGTGCTTTATCAGGACACCTCCTATTGGCCTACTGAAGTGGCAGGGCTGTGACATTCCACCTCACCATGTTGTTTATGTATGAAATAGGCAAAGCAGGAAGTAGTACAATAACTTACCATACCTACCTCTGTATACACACACACACGTGCACATATACACACTATAAATCAATATATCAACACCCAAGTTTACAACCTCTCTGTTTTGAAATAATGCAACAGATACATTTTTTGTAATAAAAAGGTCTATAGAAACATTAATTGAGGAGAGGGCAATAGAGGACACCATTACATAATAGTTTGAGAACATGCATACCTGTGTGTACAAACAGCACTGATAGCAGCTGCCACTTTTGATGACAATATTGCACAAAGTTGTGTACAACTGCTATGTAGAAAAGCACTCTGTTAAAAAACCAACCCTGTGTGTTTCAAATGCCATGTGTGTACATACTCTAAGGGTGCAGGTTTTGATGAAGTGGAAAGGGGACATGCCATTGTGGGGAAATAGGGGAGGGACAACTCCATTCTGACTGGTAGATCTAGCTTGTAGGCAGAGGAAATGATTTTTACCAAGCCTCTCCAACTCCAGTGCTTTACAGGAGGGATGTTGAAGTAAATAAATAGCTTCTTGCTTCTTGGTTTTTGCTAGTTCTGTCTCTTAAGAGCAGTTAGTTGGAGTCTTTTATTTTGCTTGTACCAGTAACAGTGTTGTCCTCATTCTTATCCTGCATCAGTCTCTTATTTACCCATCCTATCTTCCCAATCCTTACAGTCCTTTTTCATTTATTCCTTTGATTTTACCTCACTGTTTCCTTTCTGAACAACTGTTAGTTCTAGTTAGAGAGTCAACTTAGAGTTATCTCCTGCTTTCCATTTGGAATAGTTCTATGTCCAAGTGATTTTTCTTTAATAACACTAGTTTGGTTTCTCTTTTAGTCTGCTCCAAGTGATTGTTTACCAGTCATAGCCTCTATTATTATTCCTTCATGTCTGTGTGAATATTTCACACAAACATTAATTTCTGTTAGAGCTGCAGTGCATTTTGTTGTAGTGCCCAGTGCACTATATTGCAGTCTGCCAGTGATTTATATTTATTTATTTAGTCATAATATTTTTTATTAGTCTCTGTGTGCTTCTGATTCACACACATACTAATCTCTGTAACTGGACTGTATGGTACTGTATATAATGTTGTTACAAGCAGTCACTTGTGCTGGAAACAAGCCACATGGTGTCCTCAGGAATAGAGGTGCCTCCAGCAAAAATAGCAGGGGAGTTGGCAGCAAAAGTGGTGAGTTCCACCCCCCAATAAAGATGAGGTCCCATCTTTATTATACATTTAAAGCACTATTTGTGCCACTTTAGTTCCCAGGGTGGTTTAACAGACCATCCCTCTTCCCAGAGAACGTTGGGAGTTGTAGTTGCGCAAGGGGTATAGGTCTCCCCCAGCAACTCTCAGCACCTTTAACTAACTACAGTCCCCATGATTCTTGAGTGGGTAGGTGGGTGGGAGCCATGACTGTTTAAAGCAATATTACATTGGAGTATTATACTGCTTTAAATGGACAGCACAGATGGGGCCTGAAAAGGTCATGTAAGTGCTTCTGCCCCAGCATGTCACCCACCATGGCTCAGCAGCAGCTCCTCCCAGCTTCTGAAGTGCACTAGTAGTGTGAGCCAGCCCTTTGTACTTGCACAAATCAGGCAGTGGGTAGCATTTTTGCACTGGCAGCTCTTCTCACTGAAGCTGTAGGAGACGTGAGTTTATGACATACAGAGGAGTTGTCAGATGTGGATGCTTTAGCAGGGAGTGGAGTGTCTTCAATAGTCCTCCCCAAAAAGAGATTCTGTACTAGTGTGGGCCAAGTCAGTGTCAGGTGGCGGGCCCATAGCAGAATGGCCAGTGAAAATCTTGGTCTCTAGAGTCAACCGCTGGAGGAATAGAATACATCCAGTTTTTAGAAATCTGTTCAGCATTCTAACAGTGGTTTATGAAACTGCACTTGATGTTCCTTGTACTTTTCTCATGTTTCTGCCCCTCTTAGGAGAGTTATGTTTTCCCAGTGTTATGAGAACACAAGCTGATCAGCTAACTGGACAATACAAGCTGTCCCACGACATGTACCTGTTTTGAGCTTTACTGTGGATTCTGTGTTACACTGACAAAAATATTTGGGGGGGGGTAGAGACTTGATTTTTCTTTTTTTGGAGAAAATGTCTTCGTAAGAACTAATTAACTTTGCAATATCGAACAATATTTACTTAATAAAACCATAGGATAGAAGAGCAACATAGAAAAACCACGCAGAAACATGGAAGCTGCAATAAAGCAAAGACATGTTTCAAAAACTTTCTTAGAATTCTGTAGGAGCTTTGACTTTCTAAGCCTTACCCAAAGTCATGTCTTTGAGCTGTCCCAATGGAGATGTGGAGAATGAGTTTGCCTGACACAAAGTCAGGGAGAGTCTGATGAGAGGAACCTAACCCTGTACAATTTCTGCCTCATATTTATTCCGTTCTTTTTGGTGGGATTGCCTGTGGGATTTTTTTACAGAAAGGATTTTTCATCTGTATCCTCTAATTTTATCAGAAGGCTTCCGCCCTGGTAGACCTGGGCAAGCATAGCTTGGCCACTGCAATTTAAAGACCCACCTTATTTTAGTGATGGTAAGTTGTTTTAAATGGTTTTTAATATTGCATTTTGATGTTGTAACCTACTCTGGAACTTTAGGGTGAAGGACCGGTAAATAATAATACTGTAAGTGGAACACCTGTATGTGCACATATCATATCTGTGGTGAGGGAACCATGCTGTCTGCTGATTGGCTACCAGGTAATGATCAAGGTTTCGTTGTTATCACAAAAATTCTTGAACACCTCGGAACCCGATTACCTGAAAAATTGTCTGCCCCTGTATAAACCATGTATGGCATTGAGAACACATCACAAGCTCCTTTTATAAGCACCATACATGACAGACCATTGTGCATCATGGTGACCTGTAAAAGGGCATTTTTGCTTTGCCCCTGCTCTTTGGAATGCTTCCCTCCCACCACCTTACAGGAAGTACCACTGGTCATCTGCTTCAGATGCATTTTAAGAAGCACCTTTCTTCTCAGGCTTTCCCTGGCTACTGAAATGGGACTCTGCCATTAAGTGCTTGGAATACTATATTGTAAAGCTGCAGTATTTTTGTTGGTTTATACTCATGGTTTTGTTGTCCATTGGAGGTGTCCCTCCCCCTTAATAATGAACTGTTTAGAAATACAACAAGGAATTTTATATCTACTTCAAAGCAACTTTTTATGTCATAATTAAAGCCCCTTGTTTTATTATTTATAACTTATAAGGGTTTTCACATTACAGGGGTACCTCAGGTTACAAACCCTTTGCCCCAGGATGAGAACGGAAATTGCACGTCAGCGGCGTTAGGCCCCATTAGCAAAAGCGCACCTCAGGTTAAGAACGGTTTCAGGTTAAGAACGGACCTCCGGGACAAATTAAGTTCGTAACCCGACGTACCACTGTACTACAATAAAACTTTACAATCTTTTATTTCTCATCACCACCACCTCCAGTCCCCTGCCTCCTTCTGTCATGATGTCCCACGGTTATTACAGCATTTTCATTTCTATCTTCAGTTGTTTGGTGTGCTGTACAGTGTTCAGGCTTGCAAGCTCAGGTAAGAGTTAGGGCAAATGAGTGTCAATGCTCTGCTTGACTCCCAGATTAAAGGTAAAGGTAAAGGTACCCCTGCCCTTCGGGCCAGTCGTGTCCAACTCTGGGGTTGTGCGCCCATCTCGCTTAAGAGGCCGGGGGCCAGCGCTGTCCGAAGACACGTCCGGGTCACGTGGGCAGCGTGACAAGCTGCATCTGGCGAGCCAGCGCAGCACACGGAAACACCGTTTACCTTCCCGCTAGTAAGCGGTCCCTATTTATCAACTTGCACCCGGGGGTGCTTTCAAACTGCTAGGTTGGCAGGCGCTGGGACCGGACGACGGGAGCGCACCCCACCGTGGGGATTCGAACCGCCGACCTGACGATTGGCAAGTCCTAGGCGCTGAGGTTTTACCCACAGCGCCACCCGCGTCCCCACCGACTCCCAGATTAAAAACTGTTAAACTGGATAGTTTTCTATGTGTGCCTCCACATCTGCTAGATGTGATCATTACACAGTGAAGTGTTCCAAAAACGTATTCCAGATCTCTTGGAAGTTCTTTTCTTATGAAGTTTAACAGGACAGTATTATATATATATATATATGCTAGGGTCTTGCACCATTTCTATCTGAGGCAGGTGTTGTACAAAGGCTTAGGTGGACAAAATGTTCAGCACTATTTACCCCGTGTATTAATAATGCCAGGCTAACCGGCCATCAGTAAATTTAATAAAAGATTACAGCATGTCAAACATAGTGAAAGCATCTGCCAATGAAGGCAACTGTTTATATTTTCATTAATTTAGTCATAAGCAGTAAATACTTTACTAAGTAATCAAATAGTCTTCTTCTGAACTCCTTACCTGTCATTTATCATCTGCCTAGCTTAAGGAACATGCTTCAAAACCATGCAGATAACATTCTAATATTGTTTTTAACTCTAAAATTCTAACTTGATGTTAGTTGTGACTTTAAGACAAAATGATTTGCTTAGGACACAATAAAGGTTGTTGCTAAAGGAGAGTATCAAGAGATTTAATATTTAACAAGTGTTGAGCAACCCTTTATGCTAAGTTCAGCTATGCTAGCATTGAACTTTAAATACATAAAACTACATGCTTTGTGTTCATCATGCATGAATCCAATAATTATGTTCCTTCTCTCAACAGGGGGCAGATTTGCCTCACCCCGATAGGGGGAAAAGACTCAAGGTGTTATCTTCTGGAACCTTGTGGGGCTGGAAGGACCAAAGGGGTGAGGCAGAGTAGCTCACCATTTAAGGCTATTCCACCACTCCCTATGTTTGCTCTATGGAAGTAAGGGGTACTTTTGAGGGGTGCCCATAGACTGAGGTTTAAGGGTACTTGGGGTGCCATTGGGGCCTGGCCTGTGCACCATAGGAAATGCTGGACAGTATGGCCTGGGTTTTCAGGTTGGGCTTCAATTACCCAAGGTTATCTGAGAAAGGAGTGAGAAGCTTGGCTGGAGAACAAAAAACCTGCTGACTTAGATGCCCGAGGGGTGTGTGTGTGTGTGTGTGTGAGAGAGAGAGAGAGAGAGAGAGGGATGCTTTTCTCTGATGTAATCATTGACTCTCCCCCCCTTCCGCCCAGCCCACACAGTTTTTTGGCTAATTGGCAGATCCTCTAATCAGTTATATTTTAATAACTGCAACCTTTTGAAATCACCTCATAAATTGTCTTGAGAGTTCTTTCTGGATGTGGAGGCAAATGGCTACTTTTTCATAGTTTGCTTTTTCACATGCAATTTGTACAAATTATTTGGCCTATAGTGTCAGAAATACAGATGGCATCAAGTATTGTGAAATAATTTTGATGCATTGTTTCCATGAAACTGCCTTCTATACCAGGTGCAATACATAATTGTTATGGGAACAATCACCCTAGGATAATTCTTGATTTGAAAGTGGTCTCTACTTTAATAGTTTTCTTTTGTTTATCATTGCTCTGGAAAGACAGCAATTATACACCATTAGCTGCAGTAAAAACAAGAGCCAATTAAGACCTGGGAGTTCAATTCTGGACTTGGTATGGCTTATTTCTTTATTTAACAAAAGACTGCACACGTTCAACTTCATAATTCTATGCTTGGCAGTTCTTTAAATGTAGAAAATTAAACCTGAGCATAAATATGCAGGTTAGAGCTGAATGTTGACAATGACACCCATGCAAATTGTAAGTAAATATATACATAGTTTAACACAAGACTTCAACACGGCAACTCTGTGTTATTTTGTAATTATAAGTTCATTAATGTGCACGTGTGTGTGTGTGTGCGCACGCACATGCCATATGTTTCCAAGATTATCTTGCAACAGTTATCAATACTCTGGGAATAGGTTAGACTACTGTAAAGTTCTACCCAGAGGACTATCCTTGGATCTTGTTTGAAAGCTTCAGCTGAGTAAAAGTATGGCAGGTAGATTGTTAACTGGTGGCTTTCAACTAAGCAGAAGGCATCTTCTGCGCTTGTACCCTGTTCATAGAATACCCACCCTAGACACATCAGTGTGCCACCATTATTGCATTTTTAATGCTATTTTAAAATTCTTTTATTATTCAGACATTGATTTGAATTTGTTGCTTCTTTGTTATGCTGCTGCTATTTTGTATGAATAGTGGATATATTGTTGTATTTGTTTTATCTCTTGCTCTTTAATTTTTTAACAGGCTTTAACTGGATATTTATTTATTTTTAGATTTTTCAATATTATAAGTTGCTTTGAAGACTATATAGTTGGAACAGCATGTATGAACATCATGGGTTGAATCAATGGTTATGTGATGGGACGTCAGTTCTTGAAATGCAACCCTCTCCCTCTTTTCTCCTTGCGACTACCTGAATAGCCCATAAATCTTCTTCAGAGGGTCTTCCAACCTTAGAAGGACCTGTCATTCCTGAAAGTACTTTCTCAGTCTGCCTATTGGACTGAATGCCTCACCCATCTGTTTGCCTGTGGCATGACCCTTCCTTGAACTAGCTCCTCTGTCTTTGCTTGCTCCTACCTTATTTGCCTTGCCCAGTTCTCTGACAGATCGCACACACATTTGAAGCCACTGTGAATATGCCTTTGCAAGTGCACAAATAAAAACAAAATAAGATTGGATGACAGGATGAAGAAGGAAATTGGAGGACTGTTAATAAAATACTGGAAAGTATTTTTCCACCAGAGATGGGTGTAGGAAATTATACAATTTCTCATGTTGTGAAAATTATGTTATGTACATTAATCCTACAGAAAGGACTCTAGGCATTATGTCATTTTCTCTCTGGAAATGCTGGGATATGTAGCTTTGCTCCAAGCAGGGAAGTAATGCTTTGCTGGGGTCTGGGAGGGGCCACAGCCCATGGTACTCTGACTTCCTTGGGTCCCAAGGCAAGTGGAGGAGAAGGTTGCAGGAGCAGCTCATTTCAGTGCTGATCACAAGCTAGTATACCTCATGAAATCTTTGCAATACCTCTCAGTTCTTCCCATTATCTTCAAGCAACAGTGCACAAACATGAAAATATTTAACACTGTACAATGCCTAGTCCCAGAAGTGGGACATATGAAACAGGTGCATCTGATCTCTGCAGGATAGAACAATATCCACACTCATCAACTGCCATTGGATGCAAACCAATATGTCTGTAATCTTTAGCTATTCTTGGTTTAATTTTCTATCCTTTCTGTTCCAAGGAAATTCATATTGCAGTATCCTAGAAGGAAATTTAAGAGCAATGTTTAGTCACCATTAGAATTGTGAGAATTAGTGTTTATTATTACTATTTATTACTCATGGCACGGAGAATTAGGGCATTCCAAAGAGAATTAAATAGAGCTTTGTTTCCTCCCTGCCCTTTTGGCAGGTTCATATGAGTACAGGCATCACAATGGACCTCTATGGGTAGTTAAAATTCAATGTATATACCCTCCCTCTGTGTGGTGCATGTTACTCTTAAATGGGTGAGGATCCCACATGCATATGGTGGGACTCAGTTGTCCTTTACAGTATTTTACTCTTTTAAAAAATTGTACTGAGGATTGCAAACACCATTTTAAAAATTAGCTGAGAAGAATCTATTCATCTGTGGCATAAGTGCCAATTCCATGGGGCCCTGGGAGCCTGGGCACCCACAAAATTCCCCATGAAGGGGCCAGGCATGCACAAATTTTGGTGCCAGTGCCATGCATGCTTTGTGGTATCCACGGCCCCGGGCACCCATGGTTGTGGGGCCAAGCTGGCACTTCTGCTCTGTGGTATTACATCCCAATTCAAAGTGGCTTAAACAAATAGATAATAATGAGAATAACATCTTGGATTTGGGGGGGGGGGGAATCTGAAAGTGATCAGATAAAGTAAATTTGAGCAGTAGTCACAAGGTAATTCTGATGAATTCTCTATGACATCCATCATTTCCCACTTCTATGGCCTAAATAAAGTGTACAATGACCCCCAAAATCATATTTTCTATATCATTGTTTCTGTTCTTTTTGCATACAGCTTAACACTTTGTTGACTGCCTATTATGGATAGTATAGAGATGGAGAAAGAAGTTAACATAATGCTCAGACTCTACCATAGGCTGAAATACCAAGGAGAAGATGTAGAATATTTTTATTTCTGGAGCAAATAGGAATCTAGGATTAATAATAATAGTGGACAAACTCTGCTAAGTATGGATTTGAAACAAAGACTGACATAGCTTTCTGGCAACTTCCTATTTCAGAAGATATAGGGAGGACACTACTGGTTATCCTTGACTTGATCCTCACCAATTCAGAAAATATCACAGTAGTGGGAAAGTGACTACGTGATGCTGAAATTTGTGATCATGTTAGACTAAAGGTGAGCATAGTCACTGGTGGAGGAAGAGGAGTGCGGGGGGAACGCACCGCCCCCAGCAGCATGATCCTGGTGGGGTACCATCACAGCTGCCCCCGCGCCTGTGCTTGGCACCACACCTCCACAGGCAGCATGCCACACCCCAGGACGCATGCCACTCCCCTGTGAGTGGTGTACCATGCCCCCAGGACACACGCCAGCCCTGCCCCCGCCTGCTCTCTGCCCCCCCGGTGCTGGAGCATGAAGCTCTGCCACTGAGCGTAGTCATATACTGTATGTATCTTAGATGTCAGAAAAGCTGGGTTTTATTAGTTCAGATAAATGCTACAGTAAGTAGCGGTTGTATATCCAATGCTGCCATTCTGCTAGCACAACAATGGGGAAGACTTGGTGCAAGTCTACAAGCAAAAGATGAACACCATGGAGGACCTTGGTGCCTCAGATTTCAGTGTCGCCTTGTGTGATTGCAAAATCCAGCACACCCCTGTCTCTTGCCTTCTGTTGGACATCATTGTCACAGCACCCCAGAAGCTCCCCTAGACCCACCTTTGATGGACAGCCATATTGTGGTAATACTCTTTTGCCTTGTTCTGGATACTTTCTATTGCTGTCATCTGCCATTTAATTTCCCTACAATGCCTTAGGGACCAAATGTAATGTCTGGAGGTACTGTGTAAGAATAACATTATTGGAACCTGCCACAGATGCCCAGCACTAGCAGAATAAACTAGTGGACCCTAGGTGCTAAGCCCAAGTGGTTGTAGCTGACCAATTATGTCAGTGGTGAGGACTCAGGTTGCCCACTGGTGCCAACCCCTGATAGTGGCTCTGTGGAGAGGGATGTTGTTGTGTAATCTTTTGTAGTTAAGAAACTTGTGTGAGATTTGGAGATGTTATTTCTGCACTGTTCTGCCTCTTCCTTGCTTTATCATTAGTCTCATATTAGTTTCAGAGAAGATGGCAATGTTAACGAGACTGGGCAAGCTTTCTATTGACGTAAGGCAGTACAGGTTATCTTCAAACATTTACATCAGAATAATATTGAGAAAGTTTTGAGTATTTCATTGAGCACAGCATAGAATAATTTATTCCATTTCCTGCAAGAATGGGAGGGCAATGGGGAAATCAAAAGCCGTATGCACATTTTACTTTTATTGGATCTCAATGGATTGTAAATCCTAGGGAAAAGTTCTGTGGCTGAATATTTAGAATGCTGTAATAGAACACTTGAATGTCTTCAATTATGGTACAAATTCAGCCACATCAATCTCCTCCTTTGGACGCAAGTGCCCAGTATTTTAGTCCAGTATAAAATGGGACTGGTCTGCTATTATTTGTCAGGGCAGCCTTCAATACTGACAACTGTCATGGAATAGTTGCTTTCATGAGCTCAGCATTTACAAGACAATAATGCTTTACAAGATGACTGTCTGCACATAGACGACAGTGTAAAAACTCATCTAAACACCCAAGTCATCTAAGACCAAATAAGCGGCGGCCAAGAACTGCAGAGCATTCAAACATTTCTGCACAAAGACCAGTTTCTTTCATAAAATATAAAATTGTTTAAAATTACAAGAAAGAGATTAATTAATAAAACTGGACCAGGTGAATGTGGCTTTACATACAAATGTGTGGGGATGTTTTGAACAAGTCAATATATCGTTATTTGTGCTCAGGAATAAATATTGTTCCAGCTCTTTCAGTCTCTATAGAAACCTACAGTAATGGAGAACACCTGAGATTCATGTTTGGAGAGGAGGAGAGTGCTTGAAGTATGGGATGTTTTTATATATTTCTTTCAAATGTATCCATATTAGCCTCCATAAAAATTCCAGGGTGGTACATAATATATAAATACATCCACACACACAAAAAAAAATGCAATAGGAAATCACTAGAAGTTTGGTCTGATAAGCAGCAAAGATCTGGATGAATGAAACAGTCTGTAGCAAGCACCAAAAAATCCAAGTGTATTTAAGCTAGTTGTGACAAAACAACAATAACAACACTGTAATATAACCGTATATATGATGTATATGTTCCAACAAATGGACCACATCATAGTCCACATACTAAATCTAGTAACTGGGAGACTTTCAAAGTTCACTTTGCCTTTCCTCAAACTTTCCATCCATGTTTGATGGTTTCTTCCTCCTTCCCAACACATTTTCCTTTTGTGTTATGTCATTACTTTTTTAAGCCCGAGGGTAGGGGCTGGCTTATTTGTTTTGATCTGTAAGCTATTCTGGGAGGGTTGGGACAATTTTTTGGCTGAAGAGCAGTTTAAAAAATTGTTTAAATATATATATAAGCTCCACAATGAAAGGTGGATTTGAATGGGGCAGATTTAAGCCCTTTCTCATTTATTAAAAGATTATTCTACATTTGTCTGCATATTTATTGAAGAAATTATAGAGAGTAGTCAAACACTTCTCTCTATATGATTCTTCTGCTGAATCATTTCAGAAGATAACTCATCCACAGTAGATATGCCCTATTAACAGAACAGATAAAATAAGAATCTAAGGCATAATGCAGTTAAATTTGACAGGATTTATAAGCATATTGATAAGAAGAAAAAGCATAGTGTATGTATAAAATCATATTGTTTGTGTGCCACAGTTTATATTAAGAATGTTGTATCATTTCAACCTGGCTGATTTATGCAAAGTATTGACTGTGAAGTAAGCTGACGTGTTGCTGCTGGGAGCTAGAGCTGGTATTGCACACCAGCAGGAAACAAGTGTCAGCTAAGCTGTCGCTATAGCCTAGCGTCAACAAGTGGATAGCTATGTTTGGGGTGGTTTCTGGCCGTATATTTAAAATCAAAGGCATCAAAAAGGGTGGTCAGTTTTAACTGGCCATTTACTAGACATTCTACTTCATCTTATTGGCTCATAATGATTGACCACTAAGAGGGTGAAATTTCAGCTAAACTGTAGCGATTGACTAGAGGGGCCTGTCTTGTGTTCAATAAAAGGCCTGGTCAAGGTGGGTAGCTAGTCAAGGGGGAGTGGAATGGTGAGGGACTTCATGACACCAACCTCCCTATCGTTTCACTTCTTCCCCTCCACCTCCCGGTAAGCAGCAGAATGTGACCGATTGGAGGTCAGGTGAGCCATGCTGCTCCACCATACTGTCTGCTATTGGTTGTCACAGATGCTGAAAGTGAGGCTTCTGTTCCATTCTTTTCTTTTGGAGCAAAGTGTTGTCCTGCTCTGAACTATATGTGCGTAGGTTATGATGAACTTGCACCTGCACAGTAGTGATATATTTCTACCCCTGCTGGGAATATAGGATTGCTCTGTCTGCCACATAACTCCTTCCTGTTGATTAGTCATGAAAGCCTTGATTCACCTGACTTCTACTTACATGAGCTACATCAAAAAGTGTTGCCTATTAACTTCGGCAGGGCACTGTGAGAAAAGAACATATTGTAATGCAGATGAGTAACATCCTCATATGCTAGGAGATAACTTTTCAACAACCATCTGACACAGCAGTTACATGAGTTTCATCAGTCACTGAAAACTCTTGACAGTGAATATTAGGTGTTTTATTTTATTTTTAAAAAGAGCATTTAGTAATTGTTCTCTCTGTATTCCTGTCTTCCAGAATGACACCTTCCCCACTGGGTGTGGAAATGAATGATATATACTCTGTCCATGCTGCAAATTTTTTTCTGTGGTTTACATATCTGATTGCTGGGAGATTCTCTTCCAGAATGGGCTCTTTTCTCTTGAGGACTGTCTGAAATTTTGCAATGTTTGAGGGTCCTCATATGACATATACAGAGCTCTGTGTATGTCAGGTGCATTTTAGAAATCATAACTGCTTTTTCTAAAGAAAGTTATGTGGTCAGTTATCAGCACATTAGTTAACTTTATTTTATTTTTAGATATCAAATGCCCTTTGACAATATACTGTCAACCTATTGAGAAAGGAAGCATATGCATGTTCAAAGATTAGCCGCCCAGAGTAGCTGGCAAAACCCAGCCAGATGGGAGGGGTATAAATAATAAATTATTATTATTAATTGCAGAGATGTTCTGTTTTAAGGAGTCAAGTATTTTGGGAGTATCTAGGTGTAAGAGCATCTGAGTATGACTTTACAGTACATCAGCCTGGGGAGTTAAACACATTTGTATTAGAGTATGATTATGTGTGGGAGTATGTGCAATAACAAGCAAAGAGCTCTCTCTGTGCGTGTGCATGGAGGTAGAATTTTTCCTGCTCTTCAAATATTGTATGAGTAGAAATCAGCTTTTGTTAGCATGGCAGCCAAATAATGATATGAGTTTGTGAGTCCCTGACCCCTCTAATTAATCCCTGGATCCAGCAAGTGTTAAAGTCTAATCAAGTCAAGATAGCTTCTCATGAAGTCATAACTTGGGTGATGAGCCATTAAGAGGGATTACCATAAGAGGTGGCAAATGGGCGAGGTGGCCCTCCTTCAATAGATAAAGCCAGAGTTTAGTTTAATGTGTGACATAAACTAGAAGTAAAGCAGCAAGCTGGAGAGAGAGTCAGACAGCAATGTTTGATGTCTGAAAGTTAGGCTGCAGCTATGGGAGAAAAAAAGACTCTTTTGGGGTGTTGATGCTGTGAACTTATGTTCTAGGGCAGGAGTCAGACACAGGTCAGTACAGAAGATTCAAGGCTCTGTTGTCAGTTAAGTTAAATCTTTATTCAAGAAATAAAGCAGGTCTTGCCCCTATGGAACAGTGTGGTGTAGTGGTTAAGAGTGGTGGACTCGTAATCTGGTGAACCAGGTTCGCATCTTCGTTCCTCCACATGCAGCTACTGGGTTACCTTGGTCTAGTCACACTTCTCTGAAGTCTCTCGGCCTCACTCACCTCACAGGGTGTTTGTTGTGGGGGAGGAAGGGAAAGGAGATTGTTAGCCACTTTGAGACTTCTTAGGGTAGTGATAAAGTGGGGTATCAAATCCAAACTCTTCTTCTTCTTCTTACCAGGATTGAAGGTCCCTGCCTTCCACCCTTTTTAAGGCTCCTCCTCTTCTGGATGTTTCCCAAGCAGTCTCAAACTGTGTGCAGCTCTGGTCTTTGTTCTGCCCTCCTCATTGTTCTGAGTATTCTTGGAGACCAAAGGGGAGTGGAGCTTGTCACAGAATGAGAGGGATAGTCCCTGGATTCTTCAGCAGACTCTTGACCCCATCCTCTGCATTGGAGTCTGAACTGCTCCCTGTCACTGGCCCTTCCTTCTCACTAAACCCTTTCAGAATCCAACTCCCCGGCTGGTGCCTACACCACTCCTCTTCGCCCAGCCAGACCCTGACAGCAGGTTGTATATATGTGTAAATAAACAATATATCATAAAGACACCATAGTCTCCACTGTGCCTCATTTCCAAAAGGAAACACACACCCTGGGTAAGTGCCTGGAACCCCTGGAAACTCGCACTGATTGAAGATTGAGGTGGTGTACAACAAGATGTCTACAACACACTAATTCAAGTTATATGAATGTTCATGAGTCTTGAAATGTCTAAATGCACTTTGAACGCTTAGCCTACAGGCACTGTGATAAGAAGAGCATAAGTGAGTACAGCATTCTTTCTGCTGTCGATTATTTATACACAGAGACAATACTCTAAATACCTATACATGCTGCTTTATTTTCCCTCGTCTATATGCTGTCTTTAGTGAATTTGAGATTATCCTGCAGTACTTAAAGTATACTCCATTTCTCCAAAATGATCAATAACTTTCTCATTTTTGTGTTTTGTAAACTATATATCCTGTAGGTTAAGAGTGGACAATTCTGTTTTAAAACAAGTAAAACAAAATATACTGATATTTAAACGATGTTAACCTACAATAAACTGCAGCCTCTAAACAGTCATTGAAAGCAATCATTATTTCAGAAGACCCAGAAAATCTTGATCTCGAATACTTTTGGAAACTTCCAGGAGATGAAAGCTTTTATGTGTCAAGGGGCACATTCATTCATTCATTTTTAAAAAAGATATTTATTAAAGTTTCAACATATTACAAAAATAAGCGAAAAAAGAAAGAAAAAAAGAGAGAGAAAAATAGAAAATGAAAATACAAGATAAAAACAGTTAAAAAACAGATTAGTCTTTCCATATCTTATCTTTCATTTGCTTGTTTCCCCGACCTCCTCACACCTCCCTTTTTTGTATTCCAGTTCAAATTAGTTAATTCAGCAAATCCTTTCCCTCTTTGATTTTATCTTAATCTTTTATCTTAATATATTATAACTTTAAATTATCACCTGTTAACAATCCATTTTTACATATTCCTTTATAACATTGCTGCTAAAAACCACTTAACTTCAATCCAACATCATTCTAACGTTCATTAATTTTGCAGTATTTCTGTAGATAGTCTTTAAATTTCTTCCAATCTTCTTCCACCGACTCTTCTCCCTGGTCTCGGATTCTTTTTTTTTATATATATAATATTTATTGGAGTTTACAATAGAAATAAATGTAACAGGCATTGTAACAAATATCTTAACAAACTTTCACATTTTTTTGACTTCCTCACATCTCCCGCTCCCACTTTCAGCGTTATAACTTTTTACCAGCAATTTGTTAACTTATTTGCATTCTTATATCCCTTCTATATATTCATAATCTTATAATTCTCAAAAAGAGTTATATTTTCTCAATTTCACTTATTATCTTAAATCATCTAGTTTAGTGGTGCTCAATTATTTATGATCTAGCATCCTGCTTAGCATTCGCTCAAATTACAATGTTTTTGTAAATAATTCTTAAATTTCTTCCAATCCTCCTCCATCTTCTCTTCTCCCAGGTCACGGATTCTGCCGGTCATCTCGGCCAGTTCCATATAGTCTATCAGTTGCATCTGCCATTCTTCCAGTGTGGGTAGATCTTGAGTTTTCCAGTGCTTTGCAAGAAGTATCCTTGCCGCTGTTGTTGCATACATAAAAAATGTCCAATCCTTCTTTACCACCCCTTGGCCGACAATGCCCAAAAGAAAGGCCTCTGGTTTCTTAGTGAAGGTATACTTAAATACCTTTTTCAGTTCATTATAAATCATTTCCCAGAACGCCTTCACTTTAGGGCAAGTCCACCAGAGATGGAAGAATGTTCCTTCGGTCTCTTTACATTTCCAACACATATTATCAGACAGGTGGTAAATTTTTGCAAGTTTGACTGGGGTCATGTACCATCTATATATCATTTTCATTACATTTTCTTTCAAAGCATTACATGCAGTGAATTTCAATCCAGTACTCCACAGCCTTTCCCAGTCCTCAAACATAATATTATACCCAATGTCCTGTGCCCACCTTATCATAGCCGATTTGACCATTTCATCTTGTGTATTCCATTTTAACAGCAAGTTATACATCCTTGAAAGTACCTTAGTCTTTGGTTCTAACAATTCTGTTTCTAGTTTCGATTTCTCCACCTGGAACCCTAGTTTCTTGTCATTTTTGAAAACTTCTTTAATCTGAGCGTAATGTAACCAGTCTCGCACTTTATCCTTCATTTTCTCCAAACTCTACAATTTCCAATTGTCTCCATCTTTTTCTAATATTTCCCAATATTTAGGCCATTTGGCCTCCATATTGGGTCTTTTTCGGGCCTTAGCTTCCAAGGGTGAAAGCCACCTTGGAGTTTTATTTTCTAGCAAGTCTTTATATTTTGTCCAGACATTAAATAGTGATTTTCTGACAATATGGTTCTTAAAGGCCTTGTTTGCTTTAACTTTGTCATACCATAAGTATGCATGCCATCCAAAAGCATTGTTAAACCCTTCCAAATCCAACACGTCAGTGTCCTCAAGAAGTAGCCAGTCTTTTAGCCAGCAAAACGCTGCGGCCTCATAATACAACTTTAGATCTGGCAGGGCAAAGCCCCCTTTTTCTTTCGCATCAGTTAATATCTTAAACTTGATTCTGGGCTTTTTGCCCTGCCAGACAAACTTAGAAATATCTCTCTGCCACTTCTGAAAGCACTCCGTCTTGTCTAAAACCTGAAGTGTTTGAAACAAAAACAACATCTTTGGCAATACATTCATCTTGATAGCAGCAATTCGGCCTAACAAAGAAAGTTTCAATTTTGACCAACTATCTAAGTCTCTCTTGATTTCTGCCCAACATTTTTCATAGTTATCTTTAAATAGACTTAGATTTTTTGCTGTTATGTTTACCCCTAGGTATTTTACTTTTTTAACCACATTAAGTTCTGTCTCTTTCTGAAACCGTTCTGACTCTGTATCTGTCAAATTTTTCCCCAAAACCTTAGTTTTCTATTTATTTAATTTAAATCCAGCCACCCGACCAAAGTCATTAATCAGTTGTAGTACTCTTTTCGTGCTAGACTCTGGCTCCTGCAGAGTCAAAACCAGGTCATCTGCAAAAGCTTTTAATTTATATTGTTTCTGTCCGACCTGAATTCCTTCCACCAACCGGTCCCCTCTGATCATATTCAATAGCACTTCCAGAACCGAAATGAATAACAAAGGGGAAATAGGGCAACCTTGTCGTGTTCCTTTTTCAATTTTAAACTCTTCTGTAACCACATTATTTACTATCAATTTAGCTTTCTGCTCTGAGTATATCGCCTCAATCCCATTCTCAAAACCCCGTCCCACTCCCATTTCTCTTAAGTTTCCCATCATAAATTTCCAGGATATATTGTCAAAGGCCTTCTCCGCGTCTATAAAAATTAAAACTGCTTTTGTGTTTATATCTGTTTGCAAAAGTTCCAAAATGTCAATAATGTTCCTTGTATTAGCAAACAAATGTCTACCTGGGAGAAAGCCTGCCTGGTCCTTATGGATTACTTCATTTAAAACTTTTTTAAGTCTACTTGCCAAAATGTCTGCAAATATTTTGTAATCCACATTTAAAAGAGAGATGGGACGATAGTTCTTAAGTTGTGTCTTTTCAGCTTCCGTCTTTGGTATTAATGTGATAAACGCTTCCTTCCACGACTCCGGTGCCCTCTTCCCCTCCAAAATTTCATTGCTGACCTCCATCAAAGGTTGTATCAAGTAGTCTTTTAATGTCTTATAGTACTTGGAGGTCAGCCCACCTGGCCCTGGAGATTTGCCCAGTTGCATGTTCTGAATGGCTTGTTCAATCTCTTGTCGTGTTATTTTGCAATTCAGGATTGTCCTATTTTCTTGTGACAATTTTGATAATCCATTTTTTGCCAAAAATTGTTTAATCTCAACTTCATCTTGCGGCCCTTGGGTGTATAATTTTTTAAAGTATCTCTGGAAACACTTTCTAATGTCCACTGGATTCTGAATGTTTTTTCCTTCAATCTCTAAATTTGTAACCGTATTTAATCTTTGTCTTCTCTTCAACTGCCAAGCTAGCAGTTTTCCACATTTATTCGCCGACTCAAACGTTTTTTGTTTCATTAATTTAACCTTCCATTCTATTTCCTGATTTATCAGTTTAGAATATTGTGTTTGATAAAGTTTAATTTCTCTCAGAGTTGGCTGTGACTTCGGGTTTAATCTTAACTTCTTCTCTAATTCTTTTATTTTATCCAAGATCTTGTCTTTTTTCTCATTTTGTGTCCTTTTCTTTACGGCATTCTGTTGTATCAAGAATCCCCTCATTACAGCTTTACTTGCGTCCCAGACGATTCTTTTTTCCACCGTGGTATTCATGTTTATCTCAAAATAGTCCTTCAGAACTTTTTGGGCCTTCTTGGTAATTTCCTGATCTCTAAACAAATTGTCATTCATCTTCCATCTAAAAGAGCCGGTTGGTAGTAGTGTCATATCCATCTTTACTGCATTATGGTCGGAACAGGTCTTTGGGCAGATTTCCACTTTTCTGGCCTTAGGTGCCAGGCCTCTAGATATCCATATTTGGTTGATTCTTGTCCAGGTCAGTTGGGCTTCAGAAAAGAATGTTCCCTCTCTTCCTAGTGGGTTCTTTGTCCTCCAGATGTCAATCAAGTCCATATTGTCTGTCATTTCAAAAAAAGTTTTAGGTAGTCTGCCGTCTTTTGTAACATTTTGACTTTGTGACTTGTCCATGTTAGTTGATACGACCCCATTCATATCTCCCATCATTATGATGTTGTTGTAGTCCAAATAATCCAGCATAGTCTCATGCAGCTTCTTGTAAAATTCCGATTTCCCTTCGTTAGGTGCATAGATTCCTAATATCTCGGATTCTGCCAGTCATTTCCGCCAGTTCCATATAGTCCATCACCTTCATCTGCCATTCTTCCAGAGTGGGTAAATCTTGTGTCTTCCAATACTTTGCAATAAGTATTCTTGCTGCTGTTGTAGCATACATAAAGAAAGTTCTATCCTTCTTTAACACCAACTGGCCAACCATGCCCAGGAGAAAGGCCTCTGGTTTCTTCAGAAAGGTATATTTAAATACCCTTTTCATTTCATTATAAATCATCTCCCAGAAAGCCTTAATCCTTGGGCACGTCCACCAAAGGTGAAATAATGTACCTTCAGTTTCTTTACATTTCCAACATTTATTATCGGGCAAATGATAGATTTTTGCAAGCTTGACTGGTGTCATGTACCGCCTGTAAATCATTTTCATAATATTCTCTCTTAAGGCATTACATGCCGTAAACTTCATACCTGTGGTCCATAACTGTTCCCAGTCAGCCATCATTATGTTATGTCCAACATCTTGTGCCCATTTAATCATAGCAGATTTCACCGTTTCATCCTGAGTATTCCATTTCAACAGCAAGTTATACATCTTTGACAAAATCTTGGTTTTGGAATCTAACAGTTTTGTTTCCAATTTTGATTTTTCCACCTGGAAGCCAATTTTCTTATCTAAATTATATGCCTCCATTATCTGATAATAATGAAGCCAATCTCGCACTTTATTTTTTAGTTTTTCAAAACTCTGCAGTTTCAATTTGTCTCCCTCTTGTTCCAAAATTTCGGCCATTTGGCCTCCATATTGACATTCATTCATTCATTTAAATGAATGAACCACTTGATTGTAAAACACACACTCATCAAAGTGGCTTACAAAGAGAATAAAACAACCCAAATGGTGCACATGTTTTACCATTTGGTAGAGTGCAAAATTGCCCAACAACAAAAATCAATAATAATAATAATAATAATAATAATAATAATGCATATGGGGAACTGGGCCATTGTATGCTGTAGCAGTTTCCAAACAATCTGTAAGGAGAATCCAAAATATAGTTTTGAAGTAATTGCCAGTTTAATCCCATGCATGCCTATTTCCGAGTAAGACATTTTCATAGATCAGGCATGGGATTTCAATGTTTTGAACCAGTTCTTACAAGGATTCATCTGTACAGTGGTACCTCAGGTTAAGTACTTAATTTGTTCTGGAGGTCTGTACTTAACCTGAAACTGTTCTTAACCTGAAGCACCACTTTAGCTAATGGGGCCTCCTGCTGCTGCCGTGCCGCCGGAGCACGATTTCGGTTCTCATCCTGAAGCAAAGTTCTTAACCTGAAGCACTATTCCTGGGTTAGCGGAGTCTGTAACCTGAAGCGTATGTATCTTGAAGCTTATGTAACCTGAGGTATCACTGTATAGCAATTTCAGTAATTCAGCCAGCATCTCACTGCACACATCAAAAGCATGCCTCTCGAAGAAGCAGAAGCAGAAGTGGAAGAAGCAGAAACAGAAGAAAAGGCAGTGTGCTAAGAGAACTAACCACACCTCTGGCCATTATGCTACTTTTTCTTTGGGGAGGCATGGCTGAAAAAGCACAAGGAAAACACATGACAACAAGAAGTCAGTGACAGTATCATAGCTAAAGAATGTAGGAATAATCTGTGGCAATTTTAAATGCCTAGTGTGGAAGCAACTGATATTATTGTTTGCAGAAGAAGTTCTAGAACATGCTTCTATAAATAAGATTAGGAGTGTGGAAAGGAAGATTGTTTGAGCCAAAATAAAGCACAGAACAATGGGCTTGCATTTTGTTTTTTAGAAGACAGATGCTGCCTCTATTTTGAGATTGGAAAGCACAGATGCAGTCCAGGAGGAGAACAGCAGTGTCCACAGTTGCAAAAATGCTATAGCAGCAGCAGCTGCAGTCAGGTGATGTATCACTTCATTCCCACGGCTGGCCATTAACCAAAGCTTAGGAGCGAAGGAATGAGTATCTAACTCTCTTGGCTTTAGACCAGAAACTTCAAAGAATGTGCTATTCTTGAAGTCCCTTACCTGCTAATAGGTATCCTTTTAGACGGTTGCATCTGTGGCTGTATTGATAGAAACTCACAAAGCACCTTGCGGAAGGTCAACTAGCATAACTTTGTATATTGTGTGGCGATTAGAGATGGAGACCTATATAGAGATTGAGAAGTAGATGAGTGGCATACTGGCATTCAATTCTTTCTTGCTGTTTTCATGGGTTAATGAGGGGGAAATGCAGCATGCATGTGTGGAAAGGGTGGAGAGGTAGTGATCATCTTGGCTATGAGTCCTGGAAGAGTTACTCCCTGCCTTGCAGGCCTTCTCCACGTAGCCTAGGAGAACAGAATCTTGGGCTGGGTAATTGTTTAGCTCACATCACTCCCATGGCATGTGGCTACACTATACTGATATTGGCTCTGGAGGGTTAATGAAGTGCATGCCTCCACTAGCCAGACCTCTTTGCTACTATCTGTGGTGCTTAGCTATTCTAATGCAGCCATTTTGGAATGCAGTGGTCAAAACAGGTCCAGCATGGATGGAACAGACAGTGCACTGGTTCCCTCCATTGGAGTTGCTCTAACAGTGGCTTCTAACTGTCTAAATCTGACTGATTCTGTCCCCAAAGTGCCTGAGAAAGTACAGCTGGCTGCTGAGGGTGTCAGAGCAATCCCCTCTCAACTAGATCATAAAAGCCCATTAACCAGTCAGAAAAGATTGAGTGTTTTGGTTTTTTTAAAAAGTCTCTACTTTGTGTTGTTATCAGAAAGTGTTTTCATTCTGTAAATAAACTGAAGGTACATTCTTTCACCTTTGGTGGACGTGCCCAAGGATTAAGGTTTGCTGGGAGATGATTTATAATGAATTAAAAAAGGTATTTAAATATACCTTCTTGAAGAAACCAGAGGCCTTTCTCCTGGGCATAGTCGACCAATCGGTGTTAAAGAAGGATAGAACTTTCTTTATGTATGCTACAACAGCAGCAAGAATACTTATTGCAAAGCATTGGAAGACACAAGATCTACCCACACTGGAGGAATGGCAGATGAAAATGATGGACTATATGGAACTGGCGGAAATGACTGGCAGAATCCGAGACCAGGGTGAAGAGTCAGTGGAAGAAGGTTGGAAGAAATTTAAAGACTACTTACAGAAATATTGTAAAATTAATGAATGTTAGAATGATGACAGATTGAAGTTAAGCGGTTTCTAGCAGTAATGGTTAAAAGAATGGAAAAATTGGCTTTTAATAGGTAAAAATTTAATGTTATAATATATTAAGATTAAAGATTAGGATTAAAAAGGAGGGAAAGAAATTGCTGGACTAACAAATTG
The DNA here is from genome assembly GCF_964106645.2 of Podarcis pityusensis. NCBI lineage: Eukaryota > Metazoa > Chordata > Lepidosauria > Squamata > Lacertidae > Podarcis > Podarcis pityusensis. Next base: position 43,400,974 of record NC_138027.1, read on the forward strand.
AATTGGAATACAAAAGAGGGAGGTATGAGGAGGTCCGGGAAACAAGTAAATGTAAAAGAAGTGATGAAAAGACGGAATGGTTTTTAACTGTTTTTTCTTTTGTCTTTTTGTATTTTGTACTGTGTATTTTTCTTTTTATTGTTAAATTCTTCTTTTTTATTAATGTGATTCTTTTCTTGTGAAACTTTAATAAATATCATTAAAAAAAAACAACAGAAAGTGTTTTCATTCATTAAAAAAATTGCTAAATTTACTGGCCTGGCATATGTGAAAATCTGATTGATTCCTAGCAGGGATAAATTTCCCTAGCTGAGTTCCTTTATAAAAAAGAAAAAGAAAAACTTAATTTAAAAGCAAGTTAGAATTGGAAGACCAAAAAAAGGTCTGAATTAGCTGGGTTATCTCTAAGTAAATAAGAGCTTCAGCTAAAGATTAAAAGGGGGGAAAAACCGTTCAGAACTTCATTGCTGGCATTTTAAACATTCAGTAAGGATTTATAAATTCTTAAAATATTAGCACAGTGTTGCACAAGAATAAGCATGTAGGAGTGGTTTTATAGTTCTGAAATAAAAGAAATTAGACCAAGGATGTGTACTCCTCCACGCTAGCACTCATTCTGTCTCAGCTACTTCATGTACTAACACATCTATATTTTACCATGTTCTTTTATGCTATATGCTCTCAACCCACTTTTTGCATTCCTTTGCATTTCCTAATATATCTCGCTTTTGCATTGTACCTCCTCCAGTCACGACCAGCTCCAAAGGTCACATTGTGCTGTTACAAAAGAAGAAGAACTTACGGTGCAGCGTTATTACATACTGCGTTAGAATCATATCCTGAATCCTGTGAGGTTCCAGGGATTCCAGGCACTTATTTAGGGTTTTTGTTTCCTTTTGGAACGAGCTACAGTGGAAGTTGTGCTGTCTTTATGATACGATGGAGGGGTTCACAGCACTGACGTCCTAAGAGGAGCTTGCTTCTTCCATAGCCACAGCCTGGGATAAATAAAAAGCATGACTCTGATTCTCTCTCTTCCCAGGTTGCTGCTCACTCCCACTCTCCGCCCTCAAATCTGTCTTTGTCTTCCTAACTACCTGTCAAACTGTACTGGGGCAAGTAGTCTCACCTGTCCACCTGGGAGCAGTTTTGTGTGTTCCTTGGAAATGGGGTAGGCACATTGGACATGACATGTGGCTGTATTGATATTTGCTCTGGGCATGCAGTAAAGTTAACTGGTGCTTATGGGCCAAGCAGGATTTTTTTTGCAAACCAATCAGATTGGATTAAGGTTCAGTTCACCTATTCTACATTGCAATCTTGACTGGACTTTCCTTAAGGCTGGGAAATGGACATTTTAAATACGAAGAGGGTTGGTGACAATTGGCAAGAATATGGATACAAAGACATTGTAGGTATTTGGTGAGCACTCTAAGGCACTTTTTAAAATGATAAAGGATACCCAGGGGACAATATATTTCACTACCTACAGTTTAGAGGCCTTGCGGTAGTGAATGCTTGAACAGGTATGGCTACTGAACAGGGGTAGTGGCATGTGTACCCCAGGGGTCAGGTTAGGTAATCTATCTACAAGTAACAAGTGATCAGATTCAGTAATGAAAGTCCCACATTTTTTAGTGCTGCAGATATTGTTGTAATTAAATGAATAAACCATGCCCATAATTTAGTCAATTTCTGTGTGTCTTGTCTTATTATTCTCATGCATGCACACAATATTTTTTGCTTGCTATAATAATATTCTATATAATAATATAGCTATAATAATATTGTTATATTATTATTATTATTATTGATTCCATATAAACACACACACAAGGCAAAATATAATATTATGGGGTTTTGTCACACGAATGATAGCATTGCATAGCTTAGCTACCTAAAACTTTAGCTCATGTAAGTATTGTAGAAAGGGATCACAACACAACCAGAACCTGGAACAAAACCTGCTTACTTGATAGAGAATGTGCTACTTAGCAGACAGTATAGAATGTGCTAATATGTTTTTAAATGTGTTGGAAGCTGCCCAGAGTGGCTGGGGAAAACCCAGCCAGATGGGTAGGGTATGAATAATAATATTATTTAGTAGGCAGTCTTGTCGATGCACAAATCTGAGAGCAGCCAGATTCTCTAATATTGTAGGGAAGTGAATATAGAAATGGTGGCTTGGCCTTTTCCGAGTGAGGGAGTTGTTGTCGAGTGAGAGACACAAACAGAAAAAAGGCTGGAGAGCTTAGTTGACTCAGAATGTTTAAGACCTCATGAAGCTGCAGAAAGCTGCAAAGAGAATAAAAGATAAAGGGGCTCAAGATTCAGAAGATGACTTGACATGCTTCTGGCTGTAACTGCTCCCTTGTGCAAAACTGTTTTGTGAACAGCCTGGCAAGAAATGTTTGAGCTCCAGCACCAAACTCAAATGTATCAATTTGCCAATAAGTCCAGCCAGTCTGGATTTTTTTGTGGTAATGGGTGAACTTCTCTAAATTTAGTCTTGGCAGACCAAATTATTCAAGCACACACAAACATACACCAGAAAATAACTTCACTTTTTTTGGGAGCCCAGTTACTTCTACATAAATTGAGCACTACTAATTATGCACCAAGCTGGAAGGCATTAGAGAACAAGAGTGCATAAACCCTGCTGCTATGTGTAAAACTAGGGAGGGAGGGAGGAGCTGGAAGTTGAGAGGGTTGGTGGGGGGCATAGCTGTCAACTTTTCCCTTTTCTTGCGAGGAATTCTATTCGGAATAAGGGAATTTCCCTTTAAAAAAGGGAAACATTGACAGCTATGGTGGGGGGTGCTGGAAGAGCCATTTGTACACCATCACATTTTCCACAATGTGAACAGAACTATATTATCTGTGACAGGACAGCCTAGGCCTGAATTAATTAATTAACACTGGTATGAGCCTCCACAAAGATTAAAGACAGATGAGATAAGTTGGTGCAATACAGTCTTTGGTATCTAAAGAATACTGGAATCTTGTAGCAATAGAAGACTTGCCTCCATCACAAGATGCAAATTCCAGCAACTCATTCCTCTCCCTTGAGGAAGCTTTTCCTAGTAGATGGAGGCTGAAAGGCAACACTAGGGAAGACCAAGGATGAAGGCCTTAAACTTCAAGAATCCACCACAGGGACACCATGTTATTTGCAATCCTGATACTAAATTTGTTTGTTTTCTTGTGTGAATCCTTTGTAAACCACTTTGCATTTTGTAGGATTATAAAATGGAATTGAAGCATTTTAATTAAATAATTTCAGTACAATACAATACATGTGTACACACAACAAAAAGCCACATTTTCATACATCCAGAGTGATGAAAAAACGTATTGTAAGATCCACACACAATAAAAAAGAATATAGACTTTTGTGAGGCATTTTTTTATCAGTTCTCGAAAGAAGTAAAAGCTGCTATTTCGTTTAAACAAGAACAAATGCTAATTTCTCTTCCTACATTCTGACAGCAGCTTTAAGTGTGTTCTCAGATTCTTACTGCATTTACATTAGACTATATGGGGAAAATGTTATTGCTCTAAAGGCTGAAGACAAAAAAAGTGTATAATTTATTCGGCTTGATTTTATTTATTTAATTACTGCCCACAAGAGCTGGAAATTATATATATTAAAAGCATTGTTTGACACTGAACATGGAAAGTTAAGCTGATTGTTTAATGTGATTCTGAAACTACCACAGTCAGCTGATGCCACATTCTGTGTATGATTCATGTAAGTTTTCCACTCCATTAACAACATTTAAAAGCTGTCCAAAGCCACATTTTTATCTAAGGATATTTGAAAGTAGGTACTTTGCTTATTTTACACTCTCTGGTTCTTGAAAACTGCTGTGACTCCCCATTTTTTTACATCCATATCGATTTTTTTTGTATTACCCTGCCTATTATTTATTTAATTAATTCATTTATATATCCCCCTTTCTGCCAAAGCACGCAAAAGGCAATTTGAAAAATACTAAAACAGAGTTTTCTCAGGTTGATTGATAGTCTCCTTGGGAGCTGATGGCATAAGCAACCTGGCTTTGACTTTTTCACTTCTGTATCCATATTAACAAGAGATGCCACATCCAGAAATCTACGTGCTCAAATGCACAGACAGACCCATATTACACACAAGGATTCCTGTTGATTTCATTGGACGGAGTCCCATCCCTTCAATTGATGTAGAAACCATTCTGAACAAAGGAGCACCATGCACTTTCCAGATTTTCTCATGACAATTTGGGCCATTACCACCTCAGACAGTTCTCTCTTTTTCTAAACGGCAGCATGTATTGAGCCACTGGAGGTTAAGCTGAGTAATATATCACTTGCATCCTATAAAACAGAGATGGCAAACCAGTAACTCTCCAGGTGTTGTTAAATTTTAGCTCACATTATCCCTGACCATTGGCCATTCTGGCTAAGGCTGATGGTGGTTCTGGAGAGCCCCAGATTCCTCTCAGATCCCCCTGTGTTAGGGATCTGCCTGTGTTCTGTCTCCACTGTCAAAAGCAATGTCTCTGAATTACCAGTTGCTGGGAATCACAAGTGGTGTGAGTGCTGGGTTTTTGGAGAGTGGTCTAATGAAGACCTAGGCTGCATTCAGGCAGCTCTTCATTCCATTTATCTTACATTCCTGTACCTGATAGTTTTCAGGTTTAATGTGTCACTTCTGGAAATCCAGCAGAATCTAGCCAGAATCTAGTGTTCATTTCCATGTTAATTGCTCCCAGAAAAAAGAAATGCAATTTGTTAACCCAGAAAATTGCAGGATGAAATCGGGGAAGAGACCCAGCATACAGTTTTTTTCCATGTGTGAAAAGATCTGCACATGGGCATAAAGGCTAAACGGTGTTTCCATGCACTCTGGTTTCCGTCACTGTGTCCCATTGCTCCAGTAGGGGTTTAGTCATGCTGGCCACATGACCTGGAAAGCTGTCTGTGGACAAACACCAGCTCCATCGGCCTGAAAAGCGAGAAAAGCGCTGCACCCCATGGTCACCTTTGACTGGACTTAACCGTCCAGGGGTCCTTTACCTTACCTTTATAAAGGGTAGCATGGTGGTGACATTTCTGATGACATCTGCTATGTGTCACACCACACCCATTGGTATGAATGAAATTTAGTGTGGCATGGCAGTATATCAATTCCACACTTCCACAACACAACAGGTAATGCCAGGCATAGGCACACTCGGCCCTCCAGATGTTTTGGGACTACAACTCCCATCATCCCTGACCACTGGTCCTGTTAGCTAGGGACGATGGGAGTTGTAGTCCCAAAACTTCTGGAGGGCTGAGTTTGCCTATGCCTGGGTAATGCAATGCAAAATAAACACTACAAGCTGGGACAAAAACACTAGCATTATAACCAGGAAAACTAACACAATAATTTCCACATTGGCCACAGAATACTACCTTGCTGCCGTTGTTGCATTGTGGGGAGGGAAGATTAGGATACATGGGAGATGGGAAATGGAATGGAGTATCCTTTCTTTTTTAAAAACAAAGTATGTATGTCTTCCTGAATAGAAATAGGAACAGGAGCACTCTGCTGCAACTTTTTGTTGCAGCTACCACATTTATTCTATATTGTTGAGTATTCTAAAATTGCTGTTACCCTGCTCTGAGGCTAACCAGAAGGGTAAGTTAAAATTAAATAGCTATCTATTCATTCATTCAGTCAGTCAGTCAGTCAGTCTGTGAAGTCAATAAGTGCCCTTTATTGAACTAACTGCTACTTTAGCATTAAGAAATACCATTATTGGTTGTGAACAGAATTGACTGCCTCCTGACTTGGTGACTGAAGTTAGAGAGACACCATTGAACACTGTGACCCCAGAAAGCGGCTTTTAAAGGTACACAAAAAGCCTTTAAAATAGCCCTCACAGTAATTCACATGGCCACCTTCCTCAAAGCCTAACAGCAAACAAAAATGATTTGGGTGTAGAAAATAACCATTTCCTTAGATAACCAAGTCAAATTTCAGCTGCTGTGGTCCTGAAATCAACCAGGGCATAAATACTACCCAGTGTTCGCAGAAATAATAGCAGAAAATTGTATTATCTTGACTGTGGGCAATGAAAGTATTGATTTGTGAATAAATGGGAAAATTATATTTAACTGCTCAGCAAGGGCAAGAGAGATCTTTCTACTGTTCCCCTGAAACTTTCCAAGCCTTTCTTTTCCTATTTACTATGTACAACATTACTATTGTTATTCATGCCATGGTTACTGTGATTACATTTTGTAAGACTTCATTTCTGTAACCATTTGGATAGCAGGAAGGCTGTGAACTATAGAAATTCTCTGGTAATTGACCATTGTGTTTGGATTTTCTGATGCCCTTCCTTTTCTGATAGTTGTTTGACATACTGTGTCTGTAACAGCTAGGGGGTGGGAGAGGTCTTTGTATAGATGCAACTAGGTCTTGTGGAGATTTGATAATCAAGGAGGGTCCATGTTGGGTCATAACCAAGCAGGAGTCTTGATTAAAGGCTCTATAGCATGGTCACATGTTGAAATAAATCCTAGCTCCATTCTTTTATCTTCCCAAGGACTGTATTATTATATGAAGGGTCTAGGGCTGGAATTAAGGCTTCAGCCTTTGCCTCTGATTCTGGACACTCCCAATACACTAAGCCCTGTTCCCTCTTCAGCTCCTGACACCTCTGCCTTCTAGCCTTCTCCCTTGTCTCTCTCTCTGTTGTCCTACCACCACTCCCTGGGCTCTAAGCCTTCTTACCTTGAGGGTTCCCCAACTGGCTTCTCCCACCATTCCTTTGCATCCAACCAGTCCATGACACTGGGACAGTTAGTGTTGACAATACTGAGCCAGTGGTCACTTAAGTGCAGCTGCTGTTTCAAAATGTATAATGTGATGTTGTTACATTGAGGGGTCACATGTTCCCACTTAAGCCAGTGAAGTTACGTGGGGCATGGAAAATTTGCAAAAAGATGACATTGTATCACATAAATAGAAATGGAAGTTCCAGGGAAAAGGGGAGGTGATGGTTAGCTATTGCTCCACATGTAGGGCTGTTTGTAACATGCATTTATGGGTAATTAGAAACTATTATAGGAATCTACTTTTTTTAAGGTAAACCTAGCATATATGTTTCCATAAAAAGCTAAAACAACTCTCAACAACATCTAAAATTCATGTGCAGAGATTTTGAGGTAGTCTTCAGTATTAGGATATTTTTTTTCTTGTTGTCCCATTTTCTGCTGATTGTTTTTATGTACATGACTTAGAAATGTGCATAATTAAATGGTATATAAATATCTCAAATAAATACTGAAGGTACAGCAAAAAATAATAATAAACAAAGCAACAGGAAAAACAAGAAAACTAGATAAAATGCTCAATTAAAACAGGAATAAGAAACATATGATCCTGAAGATGTGGCTAGACCAGAACTTTCATTATCCCAGGCTATGGGTGATATTGAATAGGAGCTGGAGTGTAGCAATATCTAGATAGCCAAAGGTCCCCCCCCCCATATTTTATAGCCTGGATGAATGAAAAGGTCTATCTGGTGCTAGAAAGAAAGTAAAGATGGTATCAGGTAGAGGTTCTGGGAGGGCATTGCAAATGCTGGTGCCAGAACAGAGAAGTCCCTTCACAGATCGCCACCCATCTCCCCTTACCTCAGTTGGTGTAGCGGCATGGAGAAGAGCAACTAGGAAAGAGCTGAATCCCCAGGCAGTTTTGGGTTGGAAGAAGTCATCCCAGAACCCTGTTGTCTTAAGTCATCCATGGTTTCAAAACCAGCATATTGAAGTGGGCCCAGGTTTGGCAATGTGTGGTGTTCCCCCATTAATACAAAAGTAGACATATCAGTCTAATGGTTTGCAGAGTGCTAAATTCAAACAGGCGATTTAATTTGAAATACTCCATTAACTCTCAAGTTCTATCCATACCATACTGTTGAGTTTGGTGTGGAAGGTGTAGATGTGAAAGCACCTTTAACCTTCACTTTAATTTTTGAGTCTAAATATTCACATTGAGTTGTTGCTTCAGTGTGACCAAAGAGAATACAGAATCAAAGGAAGCTTTCAGATTATGACCCTGAGTAAAGTATCCAACTTCTAAATAACCAGAATAATATCCCCTTTATCCTCTTTTTCCCCTGTCTGTCTACTGAGGCCTCATTTTCATTCTGATCTGATCATTGACTCTGAGTCTATTCCTTCCACTTCTCTACCACGTCAACAACAAACTACAGTATTTCACTTCAAAGGTGTCTTGCTCTTCACAGCCAGTACAGCCCCTTCACAACACACACACAGGGGCTAGACTATGTGTGTGTGTGGGGGGGGGGGGTTATTGCCATTATATTGAATTCTCTACTTTTGAGATTTGAAGGGACAAATGAGGACATCAGATCCAAAGAACTGCTTACCTTACTGATTCTCAAAGCTATCTATAACTCAACCTTTCTGATTTCAGTATTACAAACTGGTAGCATAATGTTCGGAACTTTGCTCTTCTGGAAAAAAAACCTTATATGGCATGTCATATTCCTAAAGAGAAAAGCAAAACCAGGCTCATTCATATCAATCAGTCTGGTGGGAATTTTTAGACTTTGCTAGAAACCACCAAATACATCCACCTCTTCCTCCAGCAGCTATAGATATCTTGCTCTATACTCACCTCAGCCAGAAGAAACACAACTGCAATGCTTCTCCTCCTCATGTGACCATTAACTTTTTACTCGTCAGCTTAATCATCATGATCCTTTATATATCAGTACAGCAATGTTATCAATAACTGTTGCCGCCCTATGTTTTTCTGTTAATACAAGAGGCAATAGCATGCCCTAAGCTCAGGTTGGGGTCTCTGCCTGGCTGGAATCCTTACCCTGATAGCCCAGTGTGATCTTGGATGCTTGGTTTGCACCACACCAGGGCTCAAAACTGGGCAACTCCCATGGAATGGGCTTGGTGCTGCCCAAGTCCAGTGGTTCCATTGCATGGACAGGCTGAGTCCCTCCAACCCCCAGGTGACCCCTGAGTGGAATAATGACTCAAGACAACATGCTATGGGATTAATATTGGCCACAACTTTATTAAATTTCAGATGTAGGAAGACCTTGTCTCAGGCATTGAGCGTTTATCCTTTCCAGTCCCCAGCTGGGCATCTGGGACTCATCAGGGTTATCCAGAATGTGTGGGGATTGGCTCTGGAGAACATATTTTCAAGCAGAGAGCCCGCGCCCTCCCCCCCCCCGTTTCACCACCATTGGAGGGGAGAGCAATGACAACATCTTGGTGTATGGCCAATGCCTCCTCTCAAACCCCTTTAACGGGGAACCCTGGGAACACCATCGCAAGGGGAGTGTGGGTCACCTCTTCATGTCCCCCCCACCCATTTAGGAAGATAGACTAAAGGATTCTGCCCAAGGCCTGAAACCGCCCAAGTTGTGACGTTTTGCTACCGGAAAGGCAAAACCTGCCAATGCAGGAAAATTCCTTTCCAGCCCTTCAACAGTGACCCTGATGTAGCAGCACCTGCGTACCTGTGGAAAAGAAGTTAACCTTCAAAAGAAGAGTTAACTAAGGGAGGGCAGGGTGGGAGAAGCTCTGGAGCCAACTGATGCTTTGCAGGTAAGATTCACCTTCTGTTGTGTGGGCAGGGCGGTCCCTCCCCCCCCCGGCAATGCCTCCCCAGGCGGGATTGGGCGATTGGCTGAGGTAGGTGGAGACCTCCAGGTGTCCAGCCTGGGGAGGATGAAGCCAGCCCGAACTACCAGGAGCTGCACTGGGATCCAGGGGGCTGCGCACGACCATGTAAAAGGCATCCCCCATTTGATGTGGGGAGCAGTCATTCCACCAGCAACAGATGAATGGAATAATGAATGGATCCTAGCCATACTGGCATGCCGATTCTTCCTTTCATGTGTAGGCAATAAAGATTTGGCTTGGTTTTCAGCCAACATCTAATGTCCTGTTCTTGTCATTTGCTATTCTCCTGGGTCACAGACTGCACCTTCCAGGGCAATTATCTATCAAAAGCTGCTATTTGCATATAAAGAAAAGCTTGTGTTGTGATCCCTAGGGCTGATATTTACATCAAAAATGTACACATTAATTGTATTACTGCAATTAATATCACATCTAACTTGAATCTCAGAATTCCTTCATCTTCACTGAAAGACTGATTAGGTATACACAGTATTAGGTATGTGAAAGGAAGGAAGGGATGACGTTGCACTTCTTCTGAATAATGTTTTTAGATCCATGTCAACTTTCTATCATTTGATCATCCGTCTTTAGCATTCAAAAGAGACCATGAAAATGTTGATTGTATGCAATTCCTGGTGTCCCAGTCAAGCACTTTTGCAATCCTGCCTAGCATACGAGCCCAGCATTCCTATTTGCTTTGACAACCACATAGAAAAAGGTGAAAATTTAGTTTAACTATATATTTTGATTAATGTGGTTCTTGATTGTGGAAGATATCACTTTGATTCTGTGTGTCTGTATGATGAAGTGCAAGGAAACTTATAATTCCATACTGAATTTATCCCTCTTGCAGCATTGCCTCTGTACTTTGAGATAAATGGATTGTAGCATTTGGCAGTCTTGGGATATAGCATTAAGCTTTTACCCTATTAGAGTAGCTTAACTACAATGTTATTAAAATGGCAAGAATGCTAACTAGAAATTTGTAACCCATTTATCATATTTGTAAGAATGGGGTAATGTATAGAAATACTTTGGGTCAGGTATGATGTTTTGCTTAAAAATACTAAGATTGCAGGAACCTGAGACCTCAAATTATTGGACGTGCACTGTTTAAGTTACCATATAAATATGATTATAAAATCAACTGTGTCAGCATGTTCATTTTGTAGTACCTGGTACTCGCTTTCTGGAAAAGTGCCATATTATTATACTACCTCAAAGTTCTCATATTCAAAATATGTTCATGCTTTCAAAATTTAAAATGATTGAATACCAAAGATAATTGGTCTCCAATCATTTGAAATGAGGGTGGTTAAGGTTCCACAGGTGGATAAATAATGGGTCAATTTCTAGAAATTTATCTGTGGTGTCAACTGAATATGTGGTTCGAAAGGCTCTGTGGTGGCATTTCTGGTCATTGGAAAATTCAATTCAGCACTTTTTGAGGTAAATTATGTTTTGACTTCTATGCAGACTTAGTTTATATTTCTCTCCTGCATTGTCCATTTTATTTAATTTAATTTATAGTGCAGTCATATGCATGTTCACTTAGAAGTAAGTCCCATTCAGTGGGGCTTACTCTTGAGTAAGTGGGTATAGAATTGTGGCCTTAGTACATAAATGATAATTTATTATAGCACATTTCACCAATTATATGCTCAAATAAGTGTTCGATACTGAAATAAGTACTTTTGTTATTCAGATGATATTGACATACTTCATTTAAGCCGTTAAATATTTTTTCTCTTCCTCCTTTAGTTCTTACAAATACAATAAAATATTTTAGCCATAACTATATGTTTGTGAAAGTCATTTTCCAATTCATTTTCTTTATAATGGAATTTTATTCTGAAACAAAGTTAAAAATATAAGCAGTGAAAAGAGCACACATAAAGATATAACACGACCACATATTACCGAGAAAGGGAAACTCCCTGATTACAGTCCTTAGTATATTATAAATAAACTTGAAGGACAATTAGGCTACAAACCTAGACACACTTATCGGGGAGTAAGTCCTATTGAACAAGTGAATGGAAATACATAGGTCTGCACTGCTCAGAATAAAATAACCTAATAAGAAGCTTGCTAACTACTGAGATGAGGTTGAAGATGGTAGTTACAAAAGCAGGTGATGTCATAGAGCCACCCACGTGCAGCGGTGGAGCAAGCTGATCTGGCGCCTGGGGCCATATGCCCGCGGGGCGGGGTGAGCCAGGGCAGGATGCTCCCCGGGGCCTACAGCTGAGGGGGAGGTGGCTGGCGGACCATTTGGGGCAGCGCAGAGCCGGCGGGTGCCCAAGCCACCGCGTCAGTCCCAGGAGAGATGCATGGCTCAGGCACACTGCAGGCCCCGTAGTGAGTGCTGCCCGGCATTTTGACACCCCCCTCAGTGGTAACACCGGGGGTGGCCCACCCCCACCGCACCTCCCTTCCTCTGCCCCTGCCCACGTGACCTGCTTATTGGGCATTCATCACAATTTGCTTGCAGAAAGATTAAGTACAGGTTGGACTATCTCTGCTTTTTACTGAGCATTCATCCTGATTTGTCTGCAGGGCAGTGATATGACATTTGTCCAGCCTCCATTCTGATCTGCTTGCAGGGTTTTTATATGTCTTTCCATTAGTCTGTTGTTCATCCCACACTTTCTAAACTGAAACAAGTCTCATTCCTTTCTTTTAAGTTGGTTTGTTGCACTAGGGTGACATAGCACTTTAGTTCACTTTGCAAAAACTTACATTTCTGGTATCTGCTCATATCCCTCCCACAAAATTGTGACCATCTGGAGGCACCGTCAATCAAAGTGGGAAAATGCTTCTGTGTTTGACTGGAATGTGATCAGAAGTTTGAAGGGCTTCCACACAGGAGATAAAATGGCAATACATCTCTGTTTTATGTCTGTTGCAGTTGAATCTGGTGTTTATTAATATTTATTTAGAGTCATCATTTTGGCAGTAGAATAAATTTGTTGCCTGCACAGTTGATTCTTTGGAGACCATCCATTATGGGGGCGTGGTAATTCACTCTGCACAGCTCTGCCTCACACTACATTTTACATATTTATTCATTATAAAAATGTTCCTTGCCACCATTCTGCCCTCTACGCTACATTTAGACAAAAGTGCAGATGTCAAGTCTTTTTAAATTTTATCACCATACTTCCTATTCTTACTTCCAGATGCTTCCATCTGTTCATTGAGGCGCTGCAAGTTCTTTGCTCTCCAATGGAATACAGTCGTACCTTGGAAGTTGAATGGAATCCGTTCTGGGAGTCTGTTTGACTTCCAAAACCAAGTGTGGCTTCTGATTGGCTGCAGGAAGGTCCTGAAGCCAATCAGAAGCCATGGAAGCCCCATTGGATGTTTAGCTTCCAAAAATAGTTCGCAAACCAGAACAGTCACTTCCAGGTTTGCGGCGTTTTTGAGCCAAAACGTTCCATGGTACGACTGTACTCACAAATACTTTCTTATCAAAACAAATAATAAATACTTTTTAAAAACTCTACAGAACTCACAGATTGACCTCAATGAACATGGTAGAGCACTTGATATTCCATGATAACTGCATGATTCAAAACTCTAAAGGACTTATGGAGCCCTCTTTCAAATAGAACCATCCTCATTCATCCCCTTGTTGTAGATAGCACTGTGTTATTACTGGTGATAAGAAAGCTGCTGCATAGACATATGTTGTGTTTGTGTGTGACATCAGAGCATTAGATGGCCTGGTGTGGACATTTGTCCTTTAGTCATGTCTGTTTGGACACGTTACAAAATCAGTACAGGCTGTTCCTTCCCTCTTTAGATAAGAAAAATATTTTGAAGTGATCTTGTCCTGAAACAGGTTTGTGAGGAAAATTCTAAAAAGGTATATTAAGCAGACAATGAAAGCAATGCACAAAAAGTATACTTAAAGTTGTGTTGGTAACCATTCTATCTCCCCCCCCCCCCCAAATTTAGTTATAGTCCTTATATACTGTATATTTTACTTAATTCTGCTTCTTTGCTATATAAGTATATTCAGTCTATTCCTCACCTATATGATTGTGCATGTCTTCCCTTATAAATAATGTTTCCCTTCATAAATGTTTTTCTCTGTTTCTCTCCATTTTATTTTCTTATGTATCATATTCACACTGCATCTTGGTTTTTCTCAACATTCATTGTTTTCTTTTTATATTAAATAAAATGCTAAATTTATCCACTGTTCTATACAGTGGTACCTCAGGTTACAGACGCTTCAGGTTACAGATGCTTCAGGTGATAGACTCCACTAACCCAGAAGTAGTACCTCGGGTTAAGAACTTTGCTTCAGGATGAGAACAGAAATTGTGCGGTTGCAGCACGGCGGCAGTGGGAGGCCCCATTAGCTAAAGTGGTACCTCGGGTTAAGAACAGTTTCAGGTTAAGAATGGACCTCCAGAATGAATTAAGTTCTTAACTCGAAGTACCACTATATTCCTTTATTTGCTATTAGTTTCTTCATCATTATCACATTCCATCCATTCTTCTCTCAGTCTGCTTGGTTTTTATTCATGTATCATATCAGCTGAAGATGGTGCTATCCTGACTTCCAGAGAAAGTTTTTCAATGCACAATGTTCTGGTATTAGTAATTTTCAGTGCATCACTGCAGAAATTTCTTTGCATTTTACCTGGACTGCTCACAAATGCTGCTCTTGTATTTCTTGAAGGGTAGTAAAGAGCTTCACTATACACAGGAGCATATCCACTGCTACATCCAGCTCTTTCTTCTTACTGAATGTTACAGCCCAACACTACAAACCACTGAACCAAAGTAGTATTACACAGTATTCAGAATAAATATCTTAGTGATAGTACAATAGGCCAATTAAAAGTGAACTAGTGCTAAGGCTGCTGTATCACACGCCTCCTTAAGGCATTTCAATTGCAACTGCAATATGCATTTGTCATTTATGGTACTCATTTGTTACCTCTTCCACTCTCTTGCATAGGTTCTAGTCTATGTGGTCAAAAAATCATGATGCAATGTTGTTCTGGATATATGAATAGGAAGGGAAAGGTATTGCCAGGTAGAATTTTGGACATATATTCCATATATTGTCACAAGCAGAGCTTATATAGTCAGCTAGGTGATGGCTAATTTAATAGGCCACCAGGCTTCTGTTGTAGGTGCAAAACAGTGGGGGTGAAAGGAACAGTTTGTGATTGTGGTCTGAAAGAGACTAACAGTGCAGTTCTGTATGTGAATTCAAGGAGACTTGCTTCCAGGGAACTGTGTAGGATTGAAACTTGCCTAGAAAAGGTTACTAACATGCTTCCAACTGGCAGAAGAAGCTTTATATGATCACACTTCAGCAAGTTCATGCTTGCTGAGCTTATATATTTGTAAATAAATAGATATTATTGAACACAATTATAAGTCCTGTACAATAGGACTCTGATGAAATTTGACTTTTATGAAGTTGAAACATTTTATAGTTGGGAAACAGGGGACGATGCTCAAGATGACCCAAAAGGTTCAAGACAATCCATTAGGATATTGTAATCAATGCTTCCTATCACCTTGGTTGCTTCAATAGTTGGTTGATTTTTGTTTCAAGGTAAGAACTCTACAATGGCAGCAGAACAATGCCAATTAGACGCCCCATTTTCCTCTCATGTTCCCTCTACAATTTATTGTCTTTCCTAACCTGCCACCTGGCCTCTTTTCTTTTTTCTTTTTTTCGTTCTACCGCTAAATTCTCACCCCATCAAAAACTTACTGTGCTTCACTCCTTGCTCATGCTCATGACCTTTTCGAAGACTTTTTCATCTATTTCATGCCCTTACCAGAGACATGGATGAAATTTAATCTGTTTCTATTAGTGGGATGAATGGGATTGTTCTTTTGCTGTACCTGATCACCTCCGTATTAGATCAAATAGCTGCATGGTTAACCAAACTGTGTCTTTCTACTTTCTAACACAGCAATTCTTAACACTTCAAATGCTGATGTGGAATTTGTCTGTGGTTGCCCAAAGTGGCAACACTTAATCTCATACTGGCAGTCTTGCAACTTTTGTATTCCAGACATCACTCGGACATAATTCAAAAGGTGTTTGTATTATGCTTCATTTTTATGTCACTACATTTGATTTCCAACATTTCAATCTGGATTTAGATGTTTATACATCCTTGAGGTCTGCCCTACAGCAGTTTGCTGACAGTTTTAACAGCAACTGCATGCTAGAACTTTTATAATTTCTGTTCTGTGTTTTCATTAGAAATTGTAGTAGAACAATATTTTTGAGAAACATTCCTAAGAGAATTAATGAAAAAAATAAATGGTAGCTGTATGAGAGCAGGGTCATAACATTTATTCTGATGGACAAATAAGCACATGCTGTTGAGATCCTAGGTGAGGGATGAGGAGGATCAAAAATTCAACTAGGCTAGCGATGGCCTTCAAAGGGTTGGAGTAGCAGTGCAAGAAGTCTTATCTTCCAACATGCAGGTAATATCACTTCTGAGTCCTTTTCATGTGTTTCCCCTGTCCCTTTTGATTGATGATACAACAATGTACTGTATGAGTCAGGCTCATGTCCTAATTTATTAAACCACTATATATAAAAATATAACATTTGTGAAATGCCTTCAGCGTTGACGTTCTCTCTTGATGAGTCTTCAGAAATAACACCATATCGCCACAATTTTCAAATGCTATTAAAATCATCAACAACAAAGCAAATATGCAGACCAATGTGATATTAGGTGGGGTGAGGCCACTGCCTTAGGCAGTGGAAACCCCCAAGGCAGCACCCCTGCAGATGCCCCCCCTCCTCTGCCACTGGCATCAGAGCAGATTTACAGTGAGATCTCACAAGAACTCCCCCCAAAATTGGTGCCACTGCCATTTTTCCGCTATTGGTGGAGCTGGGGCAAGCTGCATAGGTGCTAGGGGCAGCAGCAGGGTAGCACTTCCCATTTCATCTCAAGGGGGAAAATGGGACACACCCTCTTGTTAAGAATTGGGCACATCCAATAAAACGGAATATTGGAAGATTCATGAAACAAAAAAGAAATACTTCTTCATATAGCACGCAGTAACTGTGGAACACACTCACACAAGGAAAGATAATGGCCACTAACCTGGATGACTTTAAAAGAAGATTTAGACAAATTTATGGAAGATAACATTGTCCATGGCTATGAGCCATGCTGGCTATGTTCTCTCTCAACTGTGTGCCTCTGAAAACCCATTCTTGGGAATCACAAGCCAGGATAATGCTGCTGCGCTCAGGTCCAGCTTTGGGGCTTCCCATAGGCATCTGGCCAGGTTCCATGAGAACAATATGATGGACTGCATGGGCTATTGACCTGATCCAATAGGCTCTTCTTATGTTCATGTATGTATATTAATTTCTTCATCTCCAGAAATTCCACAGGGATGGGGAATCTCTGGCCTTCCATATGTTGTTATACAACATCCATCATATATGGTTATGGACCATACTGGCTGGTCCTGATGGGAACAACATCTGGAAGGCCATAGTTTCCTCATTCCTGAACTAGGGGAAGCTGTGGCCTACAGAAACACAGAGAGAGAAACCCTTCTGTGTTGCATTAAACTATGTTATTTCTTTGGAGAATGCTGTCAGTAAGATGAGTGGGAGGGGGAAAAAGGGTTTTCTTTCTTTCTTTCTTTGGGTTTTTTTTTTTAAAAGCATGTCCATAGGGAAGGTACTTGTATATAATTTCTCTCCCTTTATAACAGGGATGTGATTCATGACTGGGTTTTAGTCATTTCTTCTTCCTTTCCTAAAAAAGAACTGAGGGCTGTCTTACTGGAAGGAACTATAATCTTGTTATTGTTAGGTTCTTTCATGCCAGTAGACACCACCTTGACCAGTGAAGTGTTAATCTTCCATAGGAGCTATTTTTAATATTTGGTGCTATAAAGCTAATCTAGGCTTAAAATCCAGCCAGGCTTGATACTAGCAAGCCCAGTAGCTCCCAAGTAACTCCAACATGCCATTAGACTCTGGAAGCCTTTTTCTTTAGCCCTTCAAAAACACCATAGATGAAGATGTCCTCAGAGGGATGGATTTAGTAAAAAAAATATGGGAATCTTTTTAAAGTCTTGTCATTTCAGAGACTCTGTATTGAACAAGATATTTTCAATTTCAGGATTTGCCACCCTTCTCATCTAGATTATTTTTACTAGCTGACTGATCACTGCAAGTACATTCCTAATAATTCAGTATGCCTCCCCCAGCTTTTCTTAATGCTAATGATAAAATGAGTCACAGATTTTTCCCCTCCACTGCATCATGTTTTCAGTGTATAGCTCCATAAAGCAGTCCGCTGGTTTAGTATTTAATTTCTTATATACATACTTATGTAGGCTATCAAAAAAAATTAAAGAAATAGTGTACACTTCTGAGAAGTCATTTTAAGACTGTTTTCACTGTCATCTCACTATGTATTTATGAGCCTCAAACGTGTGTATATATCTCAGTTTATCTATATCTATGGACACGGGTGGTGGTGTGGTCTAAACCACAGAACCTAGGGCTTGCTGATCAGAAGGTCGTGGTTTGAATCCCCGTGACAGGGTGAGCTCCCGTTGCTCGGTCCCAGCTCCTGCCCACATAGCAGTTCGAAAGCATGTCAAAGTACAAGTAGATAAATAGGTACCGCTCCAGTGGGAAGGTAAACAGTGTTTCCATGCGCTGCTCTGGTTCGCCAGAAGCAGCTTAGTCATGCTGGCCACATGACCCGGAAGCTGTCTGCAGAAAATCGCTGGCTCCCTTGGCCTATAGACCTTTACCTTTTTATGTCTTCATTCTATACAACACTACTTTGCCCTGGTACTTGTCATCAAGCAACATTTTAGAAAACATTTAAGTATGAAAACATATTGTAAACAACCACTGTGATTAATTACCTGAAAATTTATAGCACAAACCATAATACTTTCAGCTCCAAATTTATCATTGCATCCATATTTCTGTCCACTTGTGTATTGTTGCTATAAGTGCTCATGCAGAATGAAATTAAAACAAACAGCATGGAAGCTGTTTTGGACTCAGCATGGAAACATACAATATGCCTAAAAATGATATGCATATCTCCAATGAAAACAAAGCATATAAAGAAATAACAGAATTAATGAAGAATGAAAACAACATTTTTATAAATCAGGTCCAGGAGAAAGACTGAAATCATCATACTTCAGAGGTTATGAATCATACTTTTAAAAATAGGAAATAGGAAAGTGGGTGATATTTAAAAATACCATGAGTCCTAAGTTGCCATGTAGTGGTGGAAGACCAAATGGAATTGATTTTTTGTATAAAAGTATGATTAGGATGTCTTGTAAAATTAAAGCAGCAGTTCCTATTGCCCCTCAAGTTATGGAGAATAAGTGACATTCTAGCTATATGCTCCGGAAAGACATTTAAAACTTTCATGCAGATGTAAACATATATACAAGAGTCAAGTAGATCAAGCACTTACAGCAATCTATAATTAATATTCAATTTATTCATTTCTGCCAAACCCAAAGCACACATGGCGGGCACATCTGTTTTCACTGTGTGAGTGACACTCTGACTTTTAAAAGTTGCTTTAGGTCAGACTGATAACTCATGTAGCCCAGTGCCTGGTGTTTGATAGTGGCCTTTACAGAATGCTTTGAAGGATAAATCCAGAAAACAGCAGGGTAATTACAAAGTGTTCCCCAGGCTCTGTTTACTATTAATGTCAATGAGGGGTTTAGCAGTAGTCTTTCTAAGAGCTGGCATCCGTTGGCCAGCAGGTAGCAATCATAACTGGCTCACCACTTTTATACTCGACAACCTTTTTCACAGCCAAACTCTAGTTTTTAATTAGATTCTACAGAATTTGATCATTTTACTCAATACAGGATATTGTATTTAAATATATATTTTAATTACTATTGGCTAAAGACTAAAAGACAACTGTGAAGTATCTGCTCTGAGTTTTGAAATGGTTCAGAAAAGGAAGTATGGCAAATCAAACAAATGATTACAAATCCACCCAAAGTTGCCACTGATACCAAACCAGGAGTGAGTTTCATTGTTACTGGGCTTTAGTGACTGCACTCAATTCTCTATCCTACCCAGTATATTAATGGAATATACAACTTCCATTATTCCCATTGGCCATGCTGGCTGAGGCTGTACCTGGGCTGCCCCACAAAAACTTAATCTCCAATGCAACACCAAACCATTCTAATCCCTTCTATAACACATGGTATCCTTAAAATTATTATTAAAGGGTTTAATTCTCCTTCTTTGGGGCTGTAAAAACTTTATGGAACAACTTGACTACACACATATTACAAAGATGGGAACCAGATCTTTTTATGTTCCTCCGAGCATGGTGCTGATAATGCCAAAGTTGCAGGTTCAATCCCCATAAGGGTATTCCTGAATATTCCTGCATTGTGGGGGGTTGGACAAGATGATCCTCAGGGTCCGTTCCAATTCTATGATTCTATTGGAACCACACCGTCCTCTTACCTCCCACAACTGCAAGCTGTTCTGAAGATTCAAGAGGCCCTCTAGAACACTGTGGCATGGGAAACGGCGGTGGAACAAGGAAATTGGAAGAATTCACTGCAGCTGTTTTGCATGAGTAGAAATGCTTTTTTGTTCACGCAAGACACTTTTGGATCTAAGCCAGAGACCTAAATCTAAGGTTTGGTGCTCATTTATTCACATGAAGATTCTCATCAGGAGGATTTTCAGAGTATAAAGTGGTGCTGTGACAGTATTCTGATCATATTCACAGTTAACCACTCTTTGAAAAATTTCCACTTCACAGTAACTCTATTGTCATGGTAATGGACTGGAGAAGGGCCAATAAACCGAAGCTCAATCCAGATAAGAGTGAGGTGCCTTTAGCAGATGGTTCTGACTGGATGGGTGATTCTCCATGGGGCTGCACTCCACCTGAAATGGAAGAGTTTCTCCTAGATCTGCTACTGTAACTGGAGACACAGCTGCCCTTGGCGGCACAGAGTGCCTTCTGCCAGCTTTTAGCTGGAGAGAGCCAGTTACACCCCTATCTGGGCAGGGATTACCTGGTTTGATTTATGCTCTGATAAACTCCAGGATAAATTGCTGCAATGCAATAAATGTGGGGCTGCCTTTGAAAACAGTTTGGAAACAGCAACAAGCACAGAATGAAAGCCCAATTCTAGCCTGACTGCACTGGCTGGTCAAATCAGACTGCTAGTTTTAACTTCTAAAACCTTACATAGCTCAAGACCCACATGATGTAAATCTCTCCCAACATGCTTACCCTGTGTTTCTGCTCAGAGAACTGTGGAAGGTAGTGACAA
This sequence comes from Podarcis pityusensis, assembly GCF_964106645.2. NCBI lineage: Eukaryota > Metazoa > Chordata > Lepidosauria > Squamata > Lacertidae > Podarcis > Podarcis pityusensis. Next base: position 43,422,019 of record NC_138027.1, read on the forward strand.
GGGATAAGGCCTTTTGGTTGTGACTCGCTGCTTACATAATAGCTTCTCCAGCAAGAGCCTCTTGGCACATCTATCTATCTATCTATCTATCTATCTATCTATCTATCTATCTATCATCTATCTATCTATTTATCATCTATCTGTTAGGCATTTGCTAACTTGTTAGCATGTGAGTGATTATTTCTGCTATCACTGGGGTGTTTGCACTTTTTGCACTGTTGTTCATGGTTATGTTTTAATTTTTTCTATATTTTAAACATGGTTATAAGTCACCTTTAGACTGTTCTTTACAAAGAAGTCTAATAAATTCAAATACTGCTGTTGCTACTATTAAAAGTAATAATGTGTGTGTTTGTGTGTGTGATTTGTCCTTAGGTGTTTTCTTTTGAGATGCCTGTGAGATTGCTTTTTGTAGTAAAATGTTCACTCAACACAACTAGGGAATCCAACTTTACTTAACTTCCAGTGGCATCCTAAAGGAAAAAAAAAGTTTATAAAACTCTTCCACAATAAACAATGCATGTGTTAAAGGTATTTATTTTACACAAGTATGAAACATGTCTTAGGTATTACAATCTCGCTCATTTTTGAATGCATGAAAGCAGTTATAGCAGAAATTAAAATCTCTCTCAAAATGTACAGATACACCATCAGTTCTGATAATGTTGCGCTAAATAATTCCTTCATGAAACTAAAATAACTGTGTGTGAATGTTTCCTTCTTGGAAATGGGCCATGTCTTTTTGTTTACTGTTCTTCTAAAATCAAATTCTGCCTCAAAAATATGTACCACCAGCTGATTTTGTAATTAACTAGCACTAGAGGCCATTTTCAAGGGCAGTAATAGTAAAACGCTAAATAAATTGCCATGGTTTGGAAACGAGATTGCGAAAGAAATGAAGAAAATATAACTGCAATAATGTAATGCTGGAGAATATTTTTTATAACCTCCAGAGAGCTGTGGCTCTTTTTAGGAGTGACAGTAAAAGTCAAGGTTCCTTAAAATTAGTTGGGGGGGGGGGTGTTACTGTGAGTGAAGAGAAATCTGCAGAGGTCAGTAATCTGAATGATGCTAACACAGAAACAGATTGTTTCATGATTACACAAGAAACAGTTTGGATATGATTGTCAATATTCCCTCAAGGAACTGGTGATGATCTGAACATCACCTTCATAGGTTCTATCTATATAACTCAGAGAACTTATTAGTTTCATCCTAGTGATTCCAAAATGTCAGCCAAAGACAAAAGGGGCCTGCTCATGAAAATATAACAAAAGCACATGGACATTTAGCTATTATTCTGTGCAGTTCCTGAACACCTGAAGCCAATGTGGCATGATGGTTAAAGTGTTGGACTAAGGCTTGGTAGACCAGGATTCAAATCCCCACTTGGCCATGAAGCTCACTGTGTGACCTTGTTCCAGTCAATTAGATGAGTCACAATAAAATACAACTGTGTTAGTGGACGTCTTAGATATTAATACAGACTACTTGCACTGAGCATGCCTGGTGTGCTCTGGCGTGCTCTGGTCCATGGGACCGAAGAGTCGGACACGACTAAACGACTAAACAACAACAACACTTGCACTGAATCATATGTGGAGTTTCTTGTGGTCTTCAGCAGGTAGAATGGTGTAATGATTAAAATTCATGCTGTCCTTAAAAAGATCTGGGCTCCAATATTCTCTCTGCCATGTAACACAGACAGTGATCTTGGGCCAGTCTTTCTCTCTCAACCTAACATAGCTAAGTGGCTTGTTGTGAGAATAAAATGAGGTGGGGGGTGACGACACCAGGTATCGCTTGAAGAAGAGTGGTAATAATTTGTAATATATAAACAAAGTCCCTTACTTTATTGATGAAACAATCAGACAGGCAGTGTCAAGATTTCTCATGACATAAATTTTTCATATCTTTTTATTCAATGTGTTTTATGTTCTTGAAAATGATATGCTAGGGGACAGCATGGCTATCATTTAATGACATCATGTGAATTTCAAATTAACTTTCACATTTATATAGAATGGAATATTCCAACTATCTAGTGAATGAATATTTGTTGCAAGATCAGGGAAATAGGATCCTCATATTAGCACACAATCTTTGTTGTCGTTCCTTCCCTGAGTCTTGCCCTTCGTCCAAATACCTCCCTTCAAAACAGGCTCAAACAGAGAACAAATAGATTGAGATTACAGGATCATGACCTTCAGCATGCTTTTATAAAGTCAGGGGATTGAGAAGGAAATATCCCTAACAATTCCTACCCTGAGAAGGACAGTATTATTAACTAAGACTATATTTACATTTTTATCATCAGTCATTTATCAGGCTAATAAATTATTCAAAAGCTGACCATATGTGTAAAGTTCAGTCTAATAATTGTATCCACTGCAGCCTCCTAGATCAGGGATGGGTACCTAGTCTACAGACCATAACCTGCTTCTCTAATCATTTTCCCCCAGCTCCCTTTCGTCTACAGTGTTGAACTAGAATGCTGTCACTTCTCAACCCACAGGTGTTCTTCTAAGGCTAAGCAAAATTTAGAGTGAATCTCGCTCAAGAAATGAAGCCAGCTCAGCCAAAATAATAATCCCTGCAGGTGTCCCTCTTGCCCCACTGCCGCTGCCTCGTCCTTTGCTGGCATCAACAACTATTTCTCACAAGATCTTGCTGGAAATTGGCACTTATGTTGGTTCTGCTTCTCCACTTGTGGTGGAGGTGGTGGGGTGGGTGGGTGGTTCAGCATGGCAGCAGTTGTGGCAGAATGGGGTGGTACTTCTTGTTTCAACTCAAGCAGTGAAATGGGACTCACTGCCCCTGATCTTTCTTCTTTGCTGATAAGCACTAGGGCTGGGCATGAACCCCACAATCCAATTTGTGGCTCCAATTTTTAAATCTGGATCAGGCCTGTTATGGTTCAGATTGCTCTGGGCACGGTCTGATCTGAATATGGATTTTACGAATCTCCAGAAATTCAATTATCTGTGAAATGAAGATGCTCATAACTTTCTTATTTTAGACATAAAGACATAGTAGCCACCACAGAGGGGGCCATAGAGGGGATTAACTCTGCCAAATTGCAGATGGGTAGTTTTCCTCTCTCTTTTTGCATTTACTTTTTTATAATAAAAAAGATTAAGAGTGATCAGTCAGGCCAGTTTTAATGCATTATTATCATGAACTCATAAGGTTGTGGTTAAATAATATGCCCCAAAGGTTTGGCTCCTGGATGATATTATTAAAAATGTGTAATTCTGCTAGGCTTAGAAACACAAGCTGGTCCCATCTTATAATTTGTTGTTAGCAAATGGCAAGCATCCACATCATTTTGAAGATAGATGATATAGATCTAGATCTAGATCTAGATCTAGATATAGATATAAACAACTTTTTTTTAAAAAAAGGATTGGACTGGGATTGGTTGGGAAAGGATAGAAAGCAAAGACAAGCTCAACAAATGCCACCCAACTCCAATAAACACTTTCTATGGGTCAGAACATGGAGAATGTGGGGTGAATGGAGAATGTGGGGTGTACACCTCCTCCAGCTCCCCTCTTCTACTTCTCCCCACTACTGCAACTTTTTGGTGACACTGTGGATTTCTGAGGCTGTTTTGAGCTGCAATCTGCACAAATCTCTACGAATTGAATTGAGACCAGCTTATCCACCCTGCAGTGATAAATAGTTGCTTCAAGCCAATCTAGACAGATACAAATCAGCTTGAACTGACTTGATTCAATTCACGATTGAACCAAATCTGATGCACAGCCCTATTGTGCACCTTCTTATTTGAAATGTCAGATTGTTACAGGGGCCCCTGCAACTTACATTGGGCAGTCTATCCTTTCCTAACAGAAGGGGCTTCCACAACCTAAGGAGGGAACTGTGCATTCATATTTGGACATTCATTTTCTGTGTTACAATCAGCATGCAAAGGGGGAGAGTGTGGACAGATAAGTTGCTGTCTTTGTTGCTCTCCATTAGTTGTGGGGTGGGGGGGCATCTTCAGTGAGGAGCCTGTGTTACTTGATGTAGGCTTGTCTGCAAGATGTAGAACCCTAGAAAACCAGGATGGCAGCAGGAAGGCAGCAGGAAGACATCTCTGCTGTCTCATTTTGTATGTTGATTAAACCCTGAAGACGGATGCCTCAAGAGCGCTCCTCTTAAATTCATCTTGGCCCAGCCATTTTAGTTAGACACCCTAGAAAAACTATTACAGGTGAATATAAGAAGCTGCCTTATACTGAATCAGACCATTAGGCCCTCTAACTCATGATTGTTGGGCAGTGGATCCCTCAGACTTCAGGCAGCAGTCTCTCCCAGCACTACCTGGAGATATTGGAGATTGAATCCAGGATCTTCAGCATTCACAGCAGATGCTCTACCACTGAAGTACTGAAGGGGTAGATCCCTTCTGACATGGAGTGATGAGCCCCTAGGGAAGGGGAACATGCTCTGGACTTTGAGCAGCTTGACTGAAGAGAACCTGCATCCCAGTTGGCAGTTACTGCCCTAGGCAACATGGGTATTCTTATTTTTATTTTTTAAAACTGTGATGAGTTTTCTATCCTGATACTTTAGCATCACATAAAAAAGAACTAAATTACAGGAATAATTATGGAACTTGACAAAAATGTACACCACTGCAATACTCAGAATAAGCATTTCTCCTAGGAGCTATTCTCTACCTAAGCTTCACCAATTATGGATGAGTCACACTCCATGGTATATGTGAGGAAAAGAATTCAAGGCATGCATTAAAGAAAAATAACAAAATGCTTAGCTGACCCATATGGACAAAATTATAATGTGGCCCTATTATCAAGTGTGTTAAAGATCCTTTCAAATGCCACATACAGACAAAAACCTGTCACTGACAGAGGTAGAAGCACTTATTTACTCTGCAGTGAAAAGACCACATGCATCCCATTAGAGGCTAGAGTGTGTGTGTGTTGGAATCTCTCCCAATTATAGGAGTGAATAAAAATTGTTACCCTCCCCCAAGCTGTGCTTCACCCTCACCATAAGGATTTTTTTTGGGGGGGGGGGGATTATCTTTTTAATGTGTGCAAAACAGACAATGATAGCTTCCATTTAAAGAATGACAGAATGTTTCAAGAACAGGAGCAAATGTAAGAATAAGGCAGAGCAAATGCAGAACAAAAGCCTCATCTGGAAGAGCCCCCAAAATCTGCTCACTCAGTAATTTTCCTGACTAGAGGGGATTTTTATTATTATTACAAGCACCCTGTAATTACTTAAGTGATTCTTGGGGTGGGGGTGTAAACAGCCCGCATGGTATCATGATCCTTGAAGAATTTACTGTTAGAACTTCGTATTATGGGCTGAAGCTGGGCTCCACCCCTTGAGCTTTCCTCTCCTCTTTCTCTGAGCCTGCCAATGCAACTCTAGTGTCAACAGTTCATGCAGTTCATGGCAATCATGTTATTTGCCCATTTTGGACAGCCTTATCAGTGAATATTGCATTGGATTGTTAAGTTTGCTTTTTAATAGCAGTTCTTTATGTATCTGTTCATGTTGACATAGTAAGCTGAACAGACTGAAGATGTTTCTGGACAGCTCTGTCGATTACGCTGCCAAGAGTTCTCCTTCCAATGTCTTGTAGCTGAAATTGAATGGGCAGATGTGCTTAAACCTACCAGACCCACCACCATCACCACAAGAAGCAAATGAATGATCATGCAGAGGAACTGACGTTGTGCAACATGTTTTACTTTGATGCAATGGCAAGCAAAGCATATGCAAACCATGAATGAAGAAATAACACTTTAAACTCTGGAACAAATATGAACACAGGAGTTGGAGAGAACAGATCAAATAAAAATATAGTAGGAAGGCCTTTGATTCTCACATTCATTAGTCTACCTCCTAGACTCTAGAGCACTGAAAACGGCATTTCTGCTTTTTTGTACTATTTGATGTTTGGGGTGTGTGTGTGTGTGTGTAGCCTAAGTTCTGAATTCTCAATTACACCGATTATCAATTAATGTTTCCTGCAATCATTCCAAGCCTGCTAAGTGCTTTCCACATCCTGAGTTATGCCCTCAAACTACCTTGTTATGTAATTGGAATTCTTCCTATGGATAAGAAGCCACCCAAAGGTTGCTATTTTGCAAACTCAATGAATTCACAGCAAGCTATGAAAATGACTCAAGGTCCTGACTCTCAATCCCCTGCTATAAACATGAGACAAGGCTGCTTTTCATTTAGTCATTTATATGTAAATTTGTTAGTGAGCCATCTATCTCAATGACAGAAAAAAGTGTATCTTGATAATTATCTTTTTGTTAAGCACATGATAATGAACAATAATTGTAAAATTAAACATCCCTGATGGCAGTTGAAATCATTACATTTGGTGTCATTTTGTACAAAAGTGCAATAATACCACAAAGCAATATTCTCTTTGCAGAAAGCTACATAAATATGAACTTACTATGTATAAAGGAGATGAAGTCATCTTAGTCAAACTCTATTGGTCAAATAAATAGAGGACATAATTTGGTGTCATTGAGTATATTGCATTGACAGCATAGTGTGCTTTTGAAATAATAGCTCATTTTCAAAAGTTTAAAGATGACTTCTAACAGATTGGGTGCTCCAAAATCCGCTGATTCTCTATACAGATTCCACAAAATGTTATCATTTTATAGAAGTCTGGAGCTACCTAAGAGAAAATTTAACCATAAAAAGAGTTCTACTTAATAATAAAAAAGACTTCAAGCCCACATGGGGAGATGATTTTATCAACAGAGATTTCATAAATTGTCTGGAAAAATGAGAGATATCCCAAGAGTAGCTATTTGAATTTTGACTAGTAGAACACGACACATCATAAGGAAATGCATCTTCAGTGTGAAACAAACACAGTGAAAAGTAAAGGAATAAAGAACTAAATAGTGTCCATTTATTCAATTTACTCTCAGAAAAGAAAATTACTATACCATTGGAATAAAAGTGTATACTTCATTTGTATATTGAAGGTGCTGCTCAATATAACATACTGATTTGGGCCGGGTCTAACTGTCTCCTGGATTCATTCAAACATTTTTGCAAGCATCTGATTTCTCAAGTTGGCCAAGCTTTCTAAAACTAGGTTGTAGGGAGGGGGAAGCTGTATTGAAAGAAAGATTTTAAAATCGCATAAGATTAATAATGGAGGTTGAACTGCTGAATTCAATAAGTTTGGTTGCCAGGCAGATTAGTTCACAACATAGGATCTGCATCTAATACGATAGTATCAGGCATGGCCAAACTTGGCCCTCCAGCTGTTTTGGGACTACAATTCCCATCATCCCTAGCTAACAGGACCAGTCAGGGATGATGGAAATTGTAGTCCCAAAAGAGCTGGGGGGCCAAGTTTGGCTATGCCTGCAATAGTCAATGTACTACTCCTTAGCTGTCTTCTGAATTGCCTCTTCCTCATATTCTTCATTGGTAGAGTAATGCCATAATTCCAGAGGAACTTTTTCTCTCTGTCCTTGTCTTTATTCTTACTGGCTTTTGACATCAATACTTGAAAGAGTTTTGACATTGGCTTTCTCAGGAGCTGGCTCTTCCTGAGTAGGATAGAGTTCACCATCCACAGTGCACGTAAGCATTTGGCAAATACCGTTGTCTTATAGAAAGATTTCCTATCAGTGCTTTTTAGACTCTTGGTGATGCAAGGCAAGTCCACCAGCCTGGCAGCTAACGGGACATGGTCTGCTCACACAATCCATGGTGGTCATCTGCATGCAATTCTACGGTGAGCCTGTCCTTCAGGCTGACACTTCCCTATTGGGCTACCATCCACACAACAGAAGCATAGTCTAATCACCTGCCCGTCTGGTCATCATAGGACAGCCTGTCGCTACTAATGTATTTTAAGAATTTATTGTTGTTGGTCTTGATGTTTTTACCAATGTGTTCCTCAAATTCTTTTTTAGTATCACTTACTGTCTACTTGTACTTTCTTTTTACCAAATATTTTTTCACTTTTTCACTAAAAGTTGTGTTGGGAGACATGCTGGTGTTTACATATCTGAAGGGCTGTCCTGCAGAAGATGGAGCAGACATGTTTTCTGTTGTCCCACAGGTTTAGACAAGGACCTATGGGTGGAAACTTGCTGGAGGTATTTAGCAGAGGATGGGCAAGCATCTGTCAGAGATGCTGTAGATGATTAAACCAAATGATCTTCTAGGTCCCTTCTAGCTCTGTAATGGGCAGATGAGGTTTGAAAGTGCAATGTGTAAGTGACTAGGACCAATTCAGATTTTTTAAATATATCAGGGCAGATGTCAAGACCAGGTCAGCAAGAACTCACATAGTATCAGCGAAGTTAACTCTCTTTGTTAAAAAACAACAACAACAGCTCAGCAACTTTTCATGGTAGATCTTGCCCCAGTGAGACATTTGCAAAAACTGAAGGTCCTCACCTTCCCACAGCTCTCAAAGTCTCCTCTTCCCTGAGTCCTTCCCAAGCAATCTGTGACTTCTTTTCCTTGTCTGTCTTTGCTGCACCCTCTTCATACTTCTTCTGGTTCTGGGAGACCAGGGGCAAGGGGAACTGCTTGCAGCAGCAGCAGCAGCAGCAGCAGCAGCAGCAGCAGCAGCAGGAGACCTCCCTGGCTTCTTCAGCAGCCTGCCTTGCCTCTGCCTTTTGTCCGCACTAGTCTCCAGCCTCCACTTCTGCCTCTGATTCTGGACTGGTCTCTGCCTCAGACTCTTCTTGCTCACTAAACCCTTCAGCTTCCAATGCCTCCTCCTCCCAGTCTGCTCTCTCTTCTCCCTCTGACCACTCATCACCATCCCACTACCAATCCACTAGTTCTGAGTCTTTTTTCCTTCTTTCCAGCTGGTGCATCCCACCACATTTTTGCATCCAGCCAGTCCATGATAATGGATTGCTAATGGATAAGGTTATAGCAAAAGACATAGAGGAACTATGGGTGGTATTCAACTATACATTGAAATTAATGAATATGACTAAGTAGGTCCATTAATTTCAATGAGTCTACTACTCAGAGTAAAATGTAGTTGAATACCATCCTATAGTAAGACACCATTTGTGTAGTGGGAAATGCTGACTTTGTCTCTGTTTATTCTGTAATATGTGAACGGTGGCAATTCTGTGGCAAAGAAACAAAACTGTCACAAGAGTACAGTCCTTGATCCCCCAAATAAAGCCAAACATTTAATGCCCCTTTGCTTCCCGTTGTTGAAGAAAGATAGAGTAATGCAAAATGAAATCCCCCATATAGATATTCTTGGTATGGATTATTAAAGTTTGACTTATTAGAGGATACACATTAAGAAGAAAGGGAGTTGCCTGGCTTGTTAACATGGAACTAGAAGAGTGTTATTGTGGACAAGGGGATAGAGGGGAATCAAAATGATGTAGTGATTCATAGTTCTTGCAGCAGGGAAGAGAGTGAGAAGAAAATAATTTCTATAAGCAATTCTAGCTGCTTCAGAATCACTGAAACTAGATTTGCTTCCTTTCCCATTTTTCTGTATATTAATGCCCACCTACCGGTATCTTCACTTTTGATGCCTGATGACTTTTGATGCCCAACTGGTGCTTCCCCCCACCCCACTAGAACGAACACCTTAAAAAAAATGTTTTGCTGCATATTTAGACTCTGCTTCCTGCCTTCCTGTGTCTCTCTCACACACATTCCTAGTACCACCTGAATAATGTTGCTTCACTCTCCCACTTGGAAGAGCTGGCCTTGATTGTTAACTTTTGGTATTAGAGACTGACAGCACAATCCTATGCATGCTTACTTGGAAGCAAGTCCCACTGAGTTCAGTGCTGGCCAAAACTGAATCTGTGTGAGAAAGCCGTTTCCTATGTATGAAATATTGGGTACTTAATCTAAGCAATAAAGGCCTTGTCCAGTTTTCAAGGACTGTTTTTGGACTGGCTCTAATGTGCAAAATGGTTGAAAAGTTAGTGATGGCTATTGATTTCTGTGGTACCTAAGTATGACTAACATTGTCTGGATTCAGCCCATATTGTGCAACTCAGGCTACTGGCTGATATATCCAAACCTCCTGGCAGAAGTCTTTGCAATTTCAGCCACTGTGATCATGATAGCAGTTCCTGAGTAGCCTGAGCCATATATTTTAATGGGTCAGGTACACACATTATACATATTATTATTTTAAAAATGTATGTCCCACCTAATTCAAAGGAAATCAAGGCAGCTAACAAAATATCATATTAAAGTATTAAAACATATAGCAGTACCCAATTCCAAACACAACCACAAAGCCAACACATTAAAATAAAAACCAGAATCACAAGAATTCTCAACAGTGTTCAGAACTGAAGCAGAATAAGCCAGAAAAGAAAACAAACAGACAAAAGGTATCTTCACTAGCTGCGCAATACAATACAGTGATATCTGACGCAACATGCATAGCAATGCCTTCTACGGGGTTGTCACCTCTACAGAAAAGGTCCTTACAGGTTTGTGGGATCTCCATCAAAATGCATTCCTAGGACAGTCATACCATATTTATAAAGTTCATTTATTTATTTCCAATATTTCAAGTGGCCCTGTATCTCTGGGATCTCATGGTGACTTACAACAGTTTTGCATACCTGAGTGAATCTTTCGATGCCTCTTGCTTTAGCACATGTGAGAAACCACATCTATGGTCTACAACAGGCATAGGTAGACTCGGCCCTACAGATGTTTTGGGACTACAACTCCCATCATACCTGACCACTGGTCCTGTTAGCTGATGGGAGTTGTAGTCCCAAAACATCTGGAGAGCCGAGTTTGCCTATGCCCAGTCTACAATTAGTAGAATGAAGCAGCGGCAGACCAAGCTGATAGGGTACCTAGGGCGGCATGCGTGCCCTGCACCCAGGGGAGGGGCCAGCCGCCCACAGGGTGGGGCGAGCTGGGGCAGGATGCTCTGTGGGGCCTCCGAGGAGTCTGCCTGCCTACTCCCACTCAGCCACCCTACAGCTGATGGGAAGGCGGCAGGCAGACCGTTTGGGGCAGCACGGAGCCTGCGGGCACCCAAGCCACAGCATCACTCCCAGGAGAGACATGTGACTCGGGTGCACTGCAGGCCCCGTGATGAGTGCTGCCCAGCATTTTGTCACCCCCTCAGTGGTGACACCTGGGTCATCCGCCCCCACCGCCCCCTTCCTCCGCCCCTGGGATAAAGGAATTCCTAGATAAGGAGCATAGCTTCCTGGTAGGGTGGAGCTCTGTCATGTTTCATTTTAGAAGCAAAGTACATTAACCTAAGAGATTTGGTGTTTTTTTCCTGACTAATTGTAGCCTTCTACTGGCATGCCCAAAGATTTTAAGAAGGAACTAGGCAGAGAGAACATATGGATGAAATGAATCAAAAGTATTAAGAAGGAAGCATTTAATATGCCAGGAAAAAGAGACAGAAGCTTCATTAATAAATGAGGAAGGAAATGAAATAGATGATGATTCTACAAGGTACCAACTGCCTTTTAACAGTGAGTTTTTAGATTAAAAATAAATGGAATGTGGGCAATTAGGAAATGAAGAACTTGTCACTCTAAGTGAAAGAAGCAAGTACAATGGCATCAAGAGGGGGAAATAATCACCTGAAAGCACATACAGCATTCATATACTAGAAACAATGTGACCCCAAATGTTAAGGAGAAAAAAGCTAATGAATTTAGCCGCAAAACTCCTCAAAGTGGTCAGAAAGAAATATTTCTTTCTGAGAAGAGAGAAGAGAGATGACCATAAGTACTTCACTGCAGCCTGTGAACCTTATATTTCTCCCTACTGAAAATGGTGAAGGTAGTAATTTTATAAAGAATGCCATGAATATCCAGAATTTTCTGACATCACTTGCAATGAAAAGAAAGGGAAACAAATAGCAAAGTTACCATACAAGCTTAAAAAAACCCTAAGTGAATACTTTTATTGATTTTTATTGAAAACGTCTAAAGAAAAAGGAGAGAAAGAGAGATAGAGAGAGAAGGGGAAGCAAGAGAACAAAAAGAGGAAGAAATAAAACCCGCTGTCAGTTCACATTAACCATATAATATACACCACTACATCCATCTTAATTTACACTTAAAAATTGACATATGCCATTCAAATGTCCAAATAGATTTCCAAAAAAATTGATGTTGATAAAAGTATGATCACAAATGTAGTCAGGGCTTTAAGGTCTTCAGTCCATTGCATAATTTATAGTAAATATTTCTCTTTCCAGCTCAAAGTGTAAGTCTCTAAGCAACCATATGGGGGCGTAAAGTCATTTTTTGTTGTCCTGTAGTTAATCCCTATACAGCAGGAACATAGTTCAAAAGAACATGGATACCCACAAATACAATGGATTTCATTAGTATATAATACAATGGACAACAACTTTTGACCAAGAAAGGAGATACCACTGGGTACGCTCACCTCATGTGCCTCAATCATGCACTTCGAGCAGTATACCTTCAGCATCTACCTTAATTAGGCACTTTTTTGATGAAATTGTGGAGTTCAGTATATATCAATTTTTACTGAATCAATATCAATATTAAAGTTAGAGAAGCAATCAATGTGGCTCCTAAAACCATTTTTCATTGTTTGGGTTGACTAGTACATTCTAAATCCCATTCTTCTCTTCGTTACAAGCTTCCAAGAAACATTCAATAAACAATAGCTATGGATTTAGTTTTCTTTGAGGATTCAATTATTCCTTCAAGCAATTTAAGGGTTTCTGAAGCACTCAAAACAGAAGGACTATAAATAGGCACTAGCAGGTATTAATTGAATGTATTGTCATTCAGCATTCATGGGTAGACAATATCCAGACCACTGTATCCATCTCTTCCTATCAGCCAATCAAATTGTTGTTGTTGTTTAGTCATTTAGTTGTGTCCGACTCTTCGTGACCCCATGGACCAAAGCACGCCAGGCACTCCTGTCTTCCACCGCTTCCTGCAGCTTGGTCAAATTCATGCTCGTAGCTTCGAGAACACTGTCCAACCATCTTGACCTCTGTTGTCCCCTTCTCCTTTCCCAACATCAGGGTCTTTTCCAGGGAGTCTTCTCATGAGGTGGCCAAAGTATTGGAGCCTCAGCTTCAGGATCTGTCCTTCCAGGGAGCACTCAGGGCTGATTTCCTTAAGAATGGATAGGTTTGGATATAAGGATTTGCTAGAAAATAAAACCGCAAGATGGTTGTCACCAATGGAAGTGAAGGCTCAGAAAAAACTCAATATGGAGGCCAAATGGCCGAAATATTGGGAAATTTTAGAACAAGATAGAGACAGAATAAAACTGCAGAGCTTTGAAAAATTGAAAAACAGAGTGCGAGATTGGCTCCATTATTATCAAATAATGGAGTCATATAACCTGGATAAAAAAGCTGGTTTCCAGGTGGAAAAATCAAAATTGGAAACAGAATTGTTAGAGCCCAAAATTAAGAATTTGTCAAAAATGTATAACTTGCTGTTGAAATGGAACACTCAGGATGAAATGGTAAAATCTGCTATGATTAAATGGGCACAAGACGTTGGACATAACATTATGATGGCTGACTGGGAACAGTTATGGACCACAGGTATGAAATTTACGGCATGTAATGCCTTAAGAGAGAACTTAATGAAAATGATTTATAGGTGGTACATGACACCAGTCAAGCTTGCAAAAATTTATAAGTTACCTGACAATAAATGTTGGAAATGTAATGAAACTGAAGGCACATTCTTTCACCTTTGGTGGACATGCCCAAGGATTAAGACATTCTGGGAGATGATTTATAATGAAATGAAAAAGGTATTTAAATATACCTTCCTGAAGAAACCAGAGGCCTTTCTCCTGGGCATGGTCGGCCAATTGGTGCCAAAGAAGGATAGAACTTTTTTTATGTATGCAACAACAGCAGCAAGAATACTTATTGCGAATTATTGGAAAACACAAGATTTACCCACCCGGGAAGAATGGCAGATGAAGTTGATGGACTCTATGGAAATGGCGGAAATGACTGGCAGAATCCGAGACCAGGGAGAAGAATCGGTGGAAGAAGACTGGAAAAAGTTTAAAGATTATTTACAGAAATACTGTAAAATTAATGAATGTTAGAAAAATGTTGGAATGAAGTTATATGGCTTTAGTAGAAACGTTATAAGGAATTAAGTATAAATAGATTAATAGAGTATTAAAGGGAAAAATAAGGTTAGAATGTGTTAAGATAATTATAGGATAGAAAACAGAGGAAGATGGAAAGGAATTGCTGAAACAATTAACAGAAGTGGAATACAAAAAGGAAGGTGTGAGGAGGTTGTGGAAACAAGTGAATGAAAGATAAGATAATGAAATGGTTTTGTTTTTGTTTTATTAGTTTTATGTGTTAGTGTTTTGTAGTGTTTTTGTATTGTATTGCATTGTCTTTTTTATGCTTTTTCTTTTGTAGTGTTGTGTTTAAACTGCTGGAAAATTAATAAATATTATACAAAAAAAAATAAAAATGGATAGGTTTGATCTTCTTGCAGTCCATGGAACTCTCAAGAGTCTCCTCCAGCACCATAATTCAAAAGCATCAATTCTTCGGCAATCAGCCTTCTTTATGGTCCAGCTCTCACTTCCATACATCACTACTGGGAAAAACATGGCTTTAACTATACGGACCTTTGTCTCTGCTTTTTAAGATGCCAATCAAATGTATATATCCATTTCCCATTTCCTCCACAAAAAGGATTTCCTCTCTGTCTTCAGATCAGAGTTTCCTTATAAAGTTAATTTATCATCAGCATATAGATGACATTACAGTTGGCACACCAAGTTTCTCTAATTGCTGAATCTGAAGGTAGCATTGATGCTTCCTTTTGGACATACCTAGACCTCAACACTGCCCATCCAAAAAGAGGTGATAAGTAAGCCATCTCTAATTTTACTCATGTTGGAATAATCACAGAAAAAGAAGCTCAAATTCATATGTGCCTTGTAGTATATGCTAATGTCTGGAAAATAAACTACCAAAATAACATGTCAATCTTTTGAAAATATGTTTGAGAAAGTATAAACAGATTTTATATAGCACATATATTATTCCTGGCAGTACATTCTGAGTTTTAACTTTACCCAAAATACTAAGTTTAAGCAGTTGTTCATCTTTTGAAATCTATGGTAAATTCTGCTATTAACCTATTTAAATTTGTTTTAATCATTTGAGAAAGTTGGCCATACAAACTTTGTAGCGTGTGTGTGTGTGTAGTGGGGATGTTGCCGGGTTTTTTTAAAAACACATAGCTTAATTAGTGCAAGAGAACATGCAGTACACAAAGTGTAATATGCTTAACATTCAGCATTGCTTTGTATTTGAAATGATAATGCAAAATGTAAGGATAGCAACACTGTCAAATGGAGTGTAAACAAAAGGCAATCATGAGAGTATACTGAGTGGGGATGGTAGGAGGATTTCCAGTGGGGTGCCAAAGGGCTTGGTATTGGTCTTTGTTTACTATAACATTTCAGATAATGATCTGGAGTCGAAAACATAAACACATTTTTAATTTGCAGATAATATTAGTTATGAGCTGCCGGCATTAATGACCACTGAGAATGGAAACAGAAGACAAGAGATACACTTGGAGGAAATAACAATGTGCCATTCATCGCTGGAAACATATAAATCTGATTAAAGACCATACTGCAGAAAATTCTTTCAGAAAATATACATACTTACAAAATTATTGTTGAAATAGCAGTAAAATGACACAAGAACTGCTAATGAGAATATGGTAGGGGAAATAAAATAAATGCTATATGATCACAAAACAAAAAATATTACAGATTGCTTAGCTGATAATCCATTGCTACGATTGCTACTGTTGAAAGCAGTTGCAAGTAGAATAGGCAATTCCTCCAGTGAATTCTCTGCAGCCCAAGTTTTGATTGTGATTGAGTAGAGATAGACAAAACTATTCCATCTATTTTTTTGCCACTGATAGTACACAGGTGGGGTTCAATCTTTCCTTCCCCATGCTTTGATGAGAGGCAGATGGATAGAAATGTCAAAGCATTTTCTGCAAAGGACCAAGCAATTGGGGTGGAAAGCATGGGAGGAAAACTGGCTCCTCAGTTATAGAAGAATGAGTTTGATGCTATTTGAGGAGGAAAGAGTTCAATTTTTTAAAAAAGATGCTATTAAATTACACCCACACACCCCGGATATTAAAACCTTCAACAAACACTGAAATATATCCCAACTTGTTATTCAGGTGAACGATATTGTGACGAGGTTTTTGTCATAGTTACTGGACATTCTGGGATATCTCATAGGGGTTTGGAACATATTAGTTAGCACAGGTGTTTCTCTAATTATGATGTATTAGGAAGACTCATTGTTCAATGGCCTTCAAGCTATCTGGAGAAGGGACTTCAGCATAAGCAGATTATTTAACAGAGATAAATGCATTTGAGCAATATTTTCGTAATCACTTGCAAAGGCAACATGAACATCTTCCTTTCACAGGTCAAGGCACCACTCCCTTGAGAATGACATTTGCATGCCAACTAACAGACACTATGGCATCTTTCCCCACCTCCTTCATTAGCAAGTGTGATAGAATAAGCTCTCAACACAGTCTCTTCTAAGTTAGCATTCCCCACAAGTGCTTCTCAAGGAGTAAGTGAAGAAGTCAACACTCTCTTTGTGTTGACATTCAATGATGTCACAAAAGATTGTGAACTGGTAAGTACTGGTTACATAAAAGATACTTAACTCTGCTGTTGAATAATGCCAAAAGGAGAGATCTCTATCACACTTTACAGATCATTGCTGTGTGTAGTGGGACTCCAAGAACAATGATCACAGTTTGAGACTGTTAATAACAAGTCACCTGGTGCTCCAGAGTAGTGGAGGTTGCCGTGAAGCACATCCACAGCTGGTCTTGGAGGGAGGGGGCTGCCATCTTCTAGCATGGCGAGGGGATGGGGAAGGTCATTTGGCATCACTCTCCTGCAGCTGTGCCGGACCACCATTGGGGGTGAGCATCGCCTGCAAGCCAATCTGGCTTGGGAACAGAGACTGGGAAATGTCCACCCCTGCTGTATTCCAGAGGGTGACTGACAGAAAGCCACCCTCTTTGCTGACCATTGTGGGATTTTCCACCCACCCACCCAAACTGTTAGGGGCTCACCCAGTGGTGGAGCAGGTAGGTTGGTGTGAGGACCTTGTTATTCAGTGACTGTATTTAGGGCCAGGGGAGAATTTTCTCCTGCAGGCAATTTGACCAGCTTGCAGGTTTTCATCAACCTCGTAGGAATTGTCATAACTGGTGGAAAAGGCATTGGGCTGGATCCTTACTTGAGCGGTTTCCCTGTTGAAGGGGTCCAAAAGGAGCGACTCTGGGACTCCACACTGGGACCAATGGGCCAAAACATCTCTCCAAATGAAAGCATGGTCCATGTTGGGGGTGACTCCCCAGCATAGGGGTCACTGCATTCCTATCAGCCATTGCCTGATGCCGGACACGTGCCCAATGTCTTAGTCAAACCTATTCTCATCTGTAATCAAGTTTTGGCCCAATTCAACACAACACCAATCTCTTTTGTTCTTTCCTCAGTCTACCCTGCGCTGGGTTGTGGACATCATGCACCTGTGATGGCAATGCTTCTCTTTATATATTTCTCAATGGTGCTGGCAGCAGGTGCAGTTTACAGAATCATTTGCTTCTCATTATAGGATTTTGCTTGATGGCTGTTGCCTAGCAATGGTAAGAAACAAACACAAAACGAGATTTATAGTATCTTGGGAAGAGATATATGTTTCATTGCTTCAACTATTCTGGTTAATACATCATGTGTCCTGTGAGTGGTTTCAAACCAGCAACCTCAAGATTAGTTTGGTTTTCAAAGATTTCTCTAAGAACCAAGAACCGTTTCACCACCTGAGGTGAAATGGGAATTGTGCCTCCAGCCCCCTGCCATGCCCCCACCCCCACTTATGCCACCAGAAAGCCCCAGCATAAGATCTGTATATACCTTTGTCACTGAGTCGCTGTGACCCTGAGCAATTAAATTTGCTGATGCTTCATTTTCTTGGTGTGGAAATTAAGGAAATCAAATCATTCCTTTCTTCAACTAGATGTTATTTATTTGGAATTTAAAATTCAGAGAGTTGTCTGCATCCCACGATGCACAAAATAAGATGAGAGGGATTGTTCTTTCAGCCCAAAAACTCTTGCACAATCTTGTAGATTTCTAATTAGCAACAAATTTGTGTTTTCACAGTGCTTTGAATATAGAGTGCAGGGCATCATCCCTTGGTAGTTAATTTCAATAAATGGCAGAAAGCATTGCATTTCTCCTTAAAAAAATGAAACCAAACCGTCTGTAAAACTCATATGAATCCATTAATTTTTCGGTGAATATTCTTCTCTTATAACCTTAATATTGCTTTCAAATGCTGCTGAACCAAAGCAAAGAGCATGCTCCGAACTGATTTCTGAATAGTTCATATACTTACAATCTGTGAATTTCGTTTTTATAGAAATTGTTTTCCCTGCTGGGCCTACACTTTCTGGAACTCCCCAGGTGCACAAATCTTCACTTCTCTATTTACCTACTATATGTAAATCATTGACATTTGTCAGTCACTATGCATACTTAGTTGTCTCCTTTTGTATATGTGTAGAACATTTCTTTTAAAGTCACAATATATTTTTAAATCTACATGATTTATGCTTTCATGGGAGTCTTCAGTCATATCTCTATGGCCATTTAAGTGTTCAGACCTCCTATCTATGTACAACAGATACACAGTCTCTTTGTCTTTCTTAACAAATAGTCCAAGGAAGCCCACAACATATAATGAAAACAATAAAATTCAACCTAACAAACAATGACAATCTTAAACAGACATTAAAAGCAGTGGGTCACATGCAGACTAAGAGTAGACCCAATGAAATTAGTGGATTTGGGTTACTTAGCCCATTGATTTAAATGGTTCTACTTTGTGTATGACTAACACACATGCATCTTATATGATGCTTTCCATGACTTGTGTGATATATATCACTTATAGTCTGTAAAAACAGGATATTACAAACCAAACATATTGCCAATGTCCTCGACTAAGAAAAAATGATAAAATTCATTTGCAGGGTTCAAGAACAAAAATGTTATGAGAGAATGGCTTTGAAAACAATCACGACAGATGGGTATCATATATGCACTGACATTAATACAAGCCAGACAATCTTCATATCAGCACCTTACCAGCTCAAAGAAACAAAAGTACAAGAATAAAACCCTGTGGTAGCATAACTCAGGATAAATCTATTAGGCTATCTAAGAGACTTGGCTTTTTAGATGATGCAGCTGATGTACAACACCCAGGCTCCTCTCTTGTAGGGACCTCCAAACACTTACATCTTATTATATTAATCAAAACACATATAGTATTCACATGCCACTAATTCTGGCACATGGCTATTCTATGTGCCATTTACCAAATGCAAGTGGTAATTGTATTTAACAATTACTTCCCACTAC